>NC_045579.1:7202677-7813602 GCF_009819795.1 Aythya fuligula
TCCCTGTGCCCTGACCAGGGTTTTAGAGATGGACATTATCCACTGAACTGTGGTATGCTAAAAAGATGCTTTCTGTTTTGGACTAACTCTTTTCCCATTAACTCCTCAAGTCTTGGATATCCATCTTATCACGGATTCTCCTTGCAGTCCACTTGTTTCGTATCCCCCACCATGGTGAAAATGGAATCTTTCAAGTGAATGCTTAAATCAAACTGGAGGTATGATATATGGCTTGAAAAATAAAACAGTAGCACTCACAATCTACCAGTGACACGGGGTCAGAAGTCTGGCCCCCATTTGACTTCTCAAAGGGAACGGCCCACCTCACCTTCGGGTGTGGTCAAAGCTCATGGTGAGAGATGTGGGCTCTTCATCTTCTTCATCCTCATATGCTCCTCGGGGCTCTGCGGTGGGTGATACTGTTTCATCCTGTGACTTCCCTGTCAGGCTGTCATCGTCTTCCTCTTCCAGTTCTTCATCTTCATCATCCACATCTTCTGTTTTCTCATTTGATAATCCATGACACTGGGAATTGCCATCAATATCCTGGATTTCTGGCCTGAAATATTTGGTCAATGGGAAAAGAAAAAAAAAGGAAGAAAAGATACCAAATGAGTAAGTCATGCCTTTTCACTGTCATGTAAGACTTCATTATTTTCATATATGTGTATGCATGCAAACACGTAGAGATGTATCTCTGTACATATACATATCATTTACACTGCAAGGAAAAGGAAAACTGACATGTTTTAGGCAGTTAAAACTTTCTGAAAAGACTTAACACCAGGCTTAGAGCTTACAGTTGATTGCATTTTCCTTCCAAACTGCTACATTTCTACATTTCTCTCTTTTGAGTGTTTTAAATCACAGGACAGAGACCGACTGGTCTTTTAACCATGTTAACAATACGTGTCACCAGGTGATTTTATTTGCTTGTTCTACCTTTTATCTGCTAAAGTTGATGCTTGATTCATTTCACTATTTGCAATAAAATTTCTGATTTCAGAGAAATACGAATCCTCTTTTTCATCTAAAAGTGCATGGTTGTCTGACTCCGAGTTTGGGGAAGAGGCACTGGTCCCAAGGTGGTTTGTAATGACTCCAGAGTGCTGGCTCACTGAGTGAGAGAAACAAGAAAAGAGAACAGGAGAAACAATCAGATCTGGTCAAAGCTATTGTTAAGAGGAAAAATCGAGGAGGAACATTATGCAACAATCCCCTCACTATACATTGAGAATGTAATATTTAAGAGAAATCTCATGGATTCATCAACAGAGGCTCATGTTTTCCAGACTTGAACTACAGAGAGAAACACGGATGGTATTTAGCATTTACAGATGGTATATACAAATCAGGAACCACTATCCATTGCATAGCTGTTTGCCTTTAACTTCACCGTAAAGCTTTTCCCTTGGCTGAGAGATCACATAGCTGGCTTCAGCACAGGAATTTCTTCCTTCAGTTTTTCTCTCAGGACAAAGTCTACTTATCTTCTTGAATTTCACACATACATTTCAGGTTGAAAACCCCTGGTAGAGTTTGGGGTGTCTGCAACACCTTTGTACCAAAAGATCTCCTGATGGGAGGTTACGCTCCCCGGACAGCGTCCCCAGGAGGTTAGTGTCATGACTGCTATTCCACGATTGGAAAAGGGCACACGGACAAGACCGTGGCAGAGCTGAGTGCTCTGCCCGTGTGCCTGTGTTACTGTGATGCACTGCAGCTGTGCTATCACTGGCTGCATGAGGAGGTGGTGTTTGGTTTTTACTACCTAGTGATGCTCAGCATAAAGAAACAGTGCTTTCTGGCCTCCCCAGGTGACCAGAGAGATGAGACCACGGTGTCTTCTCCCTCTGGCGCCCCAGCAGAAGCACCCAGCAATGCCATTTGCTACCTGGAACATTCTCGTGTTCGTGTTTCTTAAGATGTCGGTCCAAGTTGGTCTGCTGCCCAAAGCATCGGTTACACAGGTGGCATTTGAATGGCTTCTCCTTGTTATGGATGTTTCGAACGTGCCGCTGGAGGTTGGAGGAAATGCTGAATGACCTGTCACAGTATTTACACCTGAAAAATAGAAGCAAATGCCAAAGAGTGCAACGTGAGCGGAAAAAAAAAAAAAAAAAAAAGAAAAATCTGACTACCAGAAAACCAGAAAATGTTGGTCTATAAATCTTTACTCAGCTGAGGACCTGGAACACATGAGGCATTAATCATTCCAGACAAATCTAATATTATTGTTACTCAAGGAGCACAAAGAAAGGATTAGGATTAATTAAGAAGTGCGCCGTCCAAACAAATAAGAATTTTAAACAAAATAATTACTTTTCCACACATCAATGTAAAAACAAGAAAGGTGAGTTAATTTATTTCTCATTTGTTGGGGAAGCAGGTGAAATATGGCTGTGGGGAGAGGAGAAAGAAGACAGAATGAGAAGAAAGAAGGGAGGTTAAAAATATAAACCCATTATTAGCTTGCACATCCCTTCATGACGCAGATATCTGGACAGACAGACAAACCTAGATTTATTTCTGAAATTCCTTGTGGTACTCAAGATACAGGCAGCAGAGCATGCCTCTAAAGGCAATTATGGTTATTATTACAGTACAATAGCTCCCAAGAAATACACTCTAGCTTCCAAACAGGGTAAGATTTACTCCTATGTAGCAAATATTTGGTTTCTGGTGAAAAAAATGTGCAGTGTAAGGAGCCAAGCCAGAATGCTTAGGGAAGCTGCTGAGCGAAGAAATGTTGTCTCTGAAAAATCCCTCGGCAGGAACCACAGTAGATGTGTTGGAAGCTTCTTCAAAGTTGCCATCCCCCTCTCTGGACTCAGATTCCCCCAGAATAAAAGCAAGGCTTTTGTAAACCCCGATGCTGTGAGCTCGGACCTCTGCTCTCCCTCCCAGCGTTGGCACCACTGCAGCTGCTGTACAGAAGAGGGCAGCTTCGAGCCGCAGTGAAAAGTTTCAGGACTACAGCTACAGAAAATTAATTCTTTGAACCAACCTGAGTCCCTCGTTAGGTCTCCTATTAAATACATCATTTGTACCTCAGCAAAACTGCTTTCCTCATGGCTGTGCTTCCAAACTCACGGGAAGCAGAATCCCTTCCCCACTGCAGACCTTTGCAAATCCCACAAACTTATGGGACAAAAGAAAAACCGGAATTCCTGCACAAAACCACTTGCTTTAGCTGAACTGCTCGAAGAGCAGAACTTGTCCCACTGAGCTACCATCTGATAAGGCACAACGACGGTGGGCCAAGGTGTGCATGCTTTAGGACTGCCATTACCCCACTGCTCGAACAGGGCACACAAATGTGTCCTGGGCTTCTCTCATTCAGGTGTGAAGCCAGATTTGCCTTGACAGTAAGGACATGGTATCGTTTTCCTGCAAACACAACAGATTCAAATGCGAGAAGGGGGTGCAAGTGTAAAAAATGTATATTGTGAAACATACACACAATTTCCAGATGTGTTACAGCTGTGATTTTTATTTGCTCTCTAAAACCAAATTGCTATTATTTTTGGAAATAGCAGAGATACATTTATGAAACACTCTCTGAATGTATTTATGGATTCCATGTCCACCTCTGAATTTCCTAGTGTTGAATCACTGAAAAATATTAAGATATCTCAAATAATGAACCTTTATTATTATTAACATAGGAATAAAGGCAAATCTCATATTAAACCACAGTTTTCTCGGACTTGAAAAGTTTTGTTTTGTTTTTTCAAAAAATGTGAACTGAACAACCACAGAAGACAAAACATTATTTGAGCATCAACTGGACGAGCAGTTTATATACTGACAAGGTAAACGTGCATGGATTTCCAGCTCTTACTCTGCCCCTACCTGCTAGCACCCAACGAATCTGATTTCATGAGCTGCCAGGCTTCTGCTGTTCAGCATTTCAGAAAACTGCACTGTGCAAAACAAGTACCCAATATCCTTCTTATGCTGTGGGGTTTTCCTAAGCAGCTTTGCACAGCTGATTCTACCAATACTGTACCACCAGCTCCCTCCTCTCTGCTGATGCTCTGGTTTTCCCTCCCTGCCTGTCCGCACCTCGTAAGCAGGAAATATTTCTAGATCAGATCACTGCTGATCCCACCTCGAGACACACCTTTGCTCACTCCGGGTTGCTTTTCCCACACAGTTCTTTCCCTCTTCCTCAAACCTGCCCTCCTCGGTCCAGCTTTGTGCTGCCGCGGGCCGGGCACGAGGGGAGCGTCGGGGCTCCGAGCGCGTGCGGCTGCCCCGGGTACCCCGCGCCCATCACTCACGCCGGCAGCTCCAGGGACTTCAAAGGCAGTGCTCGCATGAGCAAGGCAAGAGAGATCTGGCCTCCCGTATGTCAATTTATTTAGATGTTCAGGAAGTCTTTGAAAAGTTCCCTTTGACAGGTCCTCGCTCTAACTATGAGCTATGTGGATCCAGGTTCAGATCCAGAGAAAGGATAAAGAGCTTGTTAAAAAAATAGAAAACAGAGGGGCATTGGAAAGGAGCAATATCTAACGTCTGAAAGTAAAGGGACGAGGGAGACGTACTGTATTATTTGTGGTCCCAGAGGGGTCGGTGCTTGGATCTCTGCTGGTTTTAATCTAAATAAATGACCCAGACAGAGGAACCAACTTAAATTCGGGGAAGAGGTGAACACAGAGGCGGGAGAAGAATAAAGCTCAAAAGAAGCTGTATTTACTTTGTAAACAGACTGACAAAATGCTAGTAAAATTTCTTACTTATCGGTTTAAAGTAACACACCAATAGGCTACAAAAATACAAAGCAGGATTGAAGGAGAGCTAAGAAGGAGCCAAAACTGGAACGTGGGAGCTCTAAGGAACAGCAGACTGGGCTAAGTCAGAGCTGGAGGCAACCTGGATGCTTGGCATGACAAACAACGGGAAGGGGAAAAACAGACAGCAAACAGCGTAAAAATGAGTAACTGAGCTAATCGCCCTACGAAAAAGACAGTTTGGTAACACTGCAGAGGTGACGGTAAGGCATTTGGTAACATACATCTTGAAGTTTCAATAGCGTGACTGCACTTGCAAAATTAATAAAATTAAATTGTAAAACAGAATTACAGTCACAAAGCGTAAAACACAAGGACAGTGACTCTTCCTAAATACCAAGCGCACTTACAGCAGGGATGAATTTAGCCTACATTAAAAAAAAAAAAAAAAAAGAAGAAAAAGAAAAGAAAATGAGAGAGAAGAGATTCATATTGAACTGTGTGCAATCTGAAATGCCAGGGTAGATGTCAGCTTTAGTTGTTAGTTTCAGCTTAATGCAGATAACAGGACACGGGGGCCTAAAAGGAAATTAAAGAAAAACAAATTCAAAACAGACGTCAGGAAGCACATCTTTATAGGAGGAATCACAGCCTTACAGGCAGTGCTTAAGGACTGGGTGTAATTCAAGAATCAATTAGATGGCATCCTGGAGGGAATGGACATTTGAAAGAAGAAGAAAAAAAAAGCCTTTCTGCATCGAGTAGCTCTTAGTTGTTCTCAGTCCAAGATTTATGTAGTTTGTGTGATTCTGTGATTCCAGGCATGAAAACAAAAACAAGAAGCAAACTCACAGCTACAGTATGCCCTTATGTTCATGTGTGCCAAGCATAAGGAGCTTCATTAAAAATTGCCTTGCCTGCATTTTGCTTTGTAACCTCGGAAGGACAACAAGCTCCTGCTCTGCACAACTTGAGCTGCCACGTAAGTCTGACATGATCTCACAACAAGCCCGAGTTAGTTTGCATTTCTCTGAAAGACGCAGTTCTAAGCTTCATAGTCCTTTTTACCATTGGGTTTTGCAGTACATACTTTTGAATTTTATAGAAAAATGGAAGGAATTGTGTCTAATTCTATGGTATAGCATGTTGCCTTTAAGCCATTTCAAATCACTCATTTTTAGAAAGCACAGTGCCTTAGCAGTTATTTCTCTCTCCAAAAACATGTAGCATTTTCCCTTTTCAATACGAATTAATTGACCTTCATATTGCTCACTTACTATTTATTCCTACCTTATGCCTAATTAAATAGACAGCTAGTGACTTCAAATGACTTTGTAAAAGCCACACCACTTATCAGTGACAATCAGAAATCAAAAAACAAAGCATCTGATTTTCTGCCCTGAATGTTTCTTAATCTATATGTGGACATTTGGTCAGTGTGTAGTAGTTTTATGAACATTTTAATTTATATTTTAACAAACTCCAACACTGACGGAGTCAACACAAAAAAAACAACAAAACACAACACTTTTAAACAATCAAATGAAAAGTTATAAGCAAGACATCAATAAAACACTGAAAAATCAGCAACCTGCTTTTACCTGCATAAAGTTGACACTTTGAAAACAAGCTCTCAAAACAATTACTGCTGCTAAAGTTAAAATCTCGGTTCTCTGAGAGCAAAAGAAAATCAATGACAATTAAGCTCTTCTGTAAATGTAGCACTAACTCTCAGGAGTGCTATTATAATGCAACATTGTCCAGAAGTCAAACCTCTATTGCAAAAAAAAACACACGGGCCATTTTCTGGGAGAAGACCAGATCAAATAAATCTGTATTTTCCTAACCTTTGTTAAGTTGCAAGTCTCCTTTTTTGGAAGAAAACTGGACTAACAATCTCTGAATAATTGGGAGTGAGCATTCTACTCAGACAGGGGTGTATGGTGAATACACAGCATTCATTCAAGGCATATCAAATAACGCAACTGAAAAATCAGAAGACCAGGGAATGGTTCCAAAATATATGTCTGCTTCGGAGAGGTTTTTTTTTATTATTTTTAATTTACCTAATGTCTACACTCAGAATTCTGTATGACTCCATATGGAAGAAAAAAAAAATTGACTCTGTATGTACCTGGGATTACAATGTGGGAGAAAGTGGCTTCTTAAGTTAAACTAAGCATAAAAATTTGATATATTTGACCAGATGGCCTTTTGCTGCTCATAAATTTGTTTGTTTCTCTTTATATAATAACTGTTACATTAGCTTTGTTGTGAACTTATGACTGTGTATGGAAATACCATAACATTAGCTACCAAAAATGAAATTGTTCGAATTGTTACTACTGTTTGACAACATGCAAAACACTTACTCATGTTATGGAAAACACAATGCTTGATTTTCAGTGAGCTCTCTATTCATCATTCATTCAGGTTTGCTCATATACTATTCTAAAAAGAAATGAACCTAAGCATATTTTTGGCCAAAGTTTTTTTGAAACTGACTGCAAAACACTAAGAGAAAATATTGGGCAAAAATATTCCATGACAAATGATCCTTCATATATATACTCACACATACTTACATATATTTGCTCGTGAGGTTTATTGAAATCTAAAAGACTCGCTTAAACAGGAGTCCCTTTAGGAGAGTCCAATGCCCAGGCTGGAATGCACTGCCTTGATTTTCTATAAATGTGCCTCTACGTGCCCTTTTGTCTATACACAACCCAAACTGCAGTGTAAAATCAGACTTTTATGTTCATAACTAGAAGAAAATAGTACAGGCTTCTACCTTAGACACCTAACTAAATCAAACAGTGTCTGAATTCCCACCCTCTGATCACTCTTTTTAAACTTTGCCACTTAAGTTGGAACACTACCTAACTCAGATTTTAAAACACGTATACCACAGGGCTTTTTTTTTTTGATCTACTACTCCAGGCACCTCTGACATGCATTAGGAAAAGAAAAAAAAAAAAAAATCTAGCTAGATCCAGCAGTTAATTTACTGGCAAGCCCTTCAAAACAGCCTGATTTTCAGAGACATTCAGCACCTTCAGCTGTCCTTGAGATGAATGGTTAATGTGAGTGTTAAACAACACTGGAAATCAGACCACTCATTTGCCAGCATACATCTAAATATAAGTTAAGTGTCTATCTTCAAGCTGCCAAGCCCGATTATTTTTGGCTGGTACACATAATATACAATCCTATGAATCACTATATGTAATGCTACAGGACTGCAGCATTATGTTGGCACAACTTTACAGAAAGGAAAAAAAAAAAAAGAGTGGTGAATGAGGAGCGTGTTTGGAAAGGGGCAGTATCTGGGGGACAACATCACCTGTAGGGCTGTTCTCCAGTGTGTGTCCGCAGATGTCTTGTCAGATTTGCTGAGCGTGGGAAGATCTTACCACAGTACCTAGACAGTGAAAGCCAAAGTAACCATCAGTGCATGAAAGCTCTGCCACATGAGACCAAAATTAAAAACACTGTATCACCAGTTGCTATCTCTCTCACTTGTTTTGATACCGTTCCCCAAATAAGAAAATTACTTTGTGCATTTATAACTCTGGGCACATATGTTCTGAGGGCAGGAGATGTGGAAGCAAGAACTAACAGCGTGACGTCCACCCCAGAATAACAGCATTTACGGTGCTGAGACACTGGTGGAACCCATTTCCACCAGACACAGAACAGCAGTCAATAATGCTGCAACACTGGGAAGGGCAGGAAAAAAATAAATCAAATGCCTATTATAGGAAGGCTTGGTTCAGACCCAAATTCTGACTTACTTAGTGGCTTATCTTGGAGGCCTGGGGAAGCATATAAGAACAAAGAAAGGATGCACTGACAAATCCCCAGTACATTCTCCCAGCTTCTAGTAATCTGAACTTGCAGATCCCTCTGAGCCTAAAGTTGAGCAGTTGCACTCAACACAGTTTTGCTGAACTTCTTGCATCTATTTTTCTAAAAGCTTCATGAATGCACAGATGCTTTTGACATCCTCAGCTTCCTATAGCAGTGAGCTCCTCTGCTGAATTGTGTTGTGTCCAAAAGAATCTCCGGCTTGTTTGAGCCTGTCACTCCTAACTTCATTTGATACTACCTCATTCCTGCATGAGGACAGAGTGGTTAATCACTGACTGCCCACCACTTGAGATTTTTACAGATCTCCTTTATATTCTTATTTAGTTGTTTATCATGCAGAATCTACTTGGTCATCCCCAGAATTCATAGCATTCACTTCTAGATAAATGCTGCAGCATTGCACTGCTGTTATCAGGATATACTGCTGGGACTCTGACAGTCTGCTTAGAATAAGGAAATGCAGCAACATAAAATAAAATAAGAGAATGAACTGGGATCCACAATAAATCTGATTCAGAGAAAACTCAAAAGGAAGGGAGGTATAAATAAAAACATTAATTGGGAAATAAAATACTCAGGAGGGAAGGTTATGTCCTGTGTCTGTGAAGCCCGATGCTTAATGTTGTAGGAGGAAAATATGGGCAGACTTTCTTAATTTCAGAGGCATTCAGCACCTTCAAATGTCCTTAAAATGAATAGTTAATGGGAGCATTAATCAATCATGAAAATCCAAATGTTAATTTGCTACTGTATATCTAAATATAAATTTAGTCCCTATTGGAGCTACAAGCCTCACATTTCTGAATCCACAACTGAAATTTGAGCCCAGAGCTCTTGAGGCAGTAGAACACAAGAGATGCATCAAGCAAAATCTGTGCCCACTTACTGCCCCCAAGAAAAATGAAGCAGGAGCCATCACAAGAACCTCTGGTACTTGCAGGTAAAGCTGTGTAAGCAGATACAGGTTTCTATTCCCTTGGTGATACGCTCTGATAGCTGCAATGGATACGTAAGTACTCCTGGGGATAAAGTTGTGTCTGAAAAGAGAGGCTTACTGCACGCTGTTTTTAAAGTTCCACTTTTTTCTTGCATAGCTGAGATTGTAATGAATTTACACTGGAAACTGTGGCATTTGCTACCACACACAAGAGACTTGGCTTGGAGAACTCTGTTTGCTTGAGAATCTCCAGATCTGCTCTCAAGGTTATTAAAAATTACAAAGAAAATAGAAGATGCTGATTTTCTACCAGACAAAACAAGCTATTTCAGAGCGAATTAGTCATCAGCACGCTCTGTTCTAATTCCGCTGCTTCTTGTTTTTCCTGCCCACCCGTACCCAGACAGTGCGGATGACCATGTGAAGTTGCCCTGTGCCCGATGATGTTGCTGTGATGTTGCTCTGTGCCTCGACACACGTGGAGAATGCTCCTGCTGCTGCGGTGGTGCCGAGGCCCTTACCTGCAGGTGTAGCGCTCCTTGCCCTTGCGCAGGATGGGGTCGGAGAGCGTGGGCGGCGGAGATCGAAAGTTGAAAGGGTGATGAGGAAGGGGCTGCAGGGAAGTGCCGGAGTCTGCCTTCATGGCTGCGAAACTCTCCAGTTTCTCTGTCATTGTTTCTATGGCTGACATCTGCAAGTACAAGGCAAGACCTCGTGTCATTAAAATCCACAGGAAGAACAATCTCGGATGCATAAAACATGTCTTTTAGCACTAGCATGGTGCTCAGAGCCTGGTGCTGATGTTTGCTCTTATTCTCAGGAGCTAGCAGCACAGCGTGAAACGGAGTCACTGAATCCAGCCAGGAAAGAGAGATCAGTGTATCGGCTTCAGAGGATTCAGAAAAGGTACAGCTGACAAAGCCAGGCTGTAACCATCGGATTGTAGAAATTAAAAAACTTTTTAACCTTCTGCAGCGTGCTTGTGTTTACCTTCAGCATGTCAGATTACAAACTGTCTCAGGATACACTCGGCTTCCCTTTCCCCAGGGATGACACCGAAATTCAGACAGCGTGGTCAGCTGCTGAGCGCAGAAGTCACAGCCCAACCCCTCTTCTCCCCCAAACCAGGCAGCCTCGGGAAGCGAGGAGCTTTCACTCCTCACACACACACGTCAGGCTCACTCTGGCTCAGAGGGCGAGCAGCAGCGAGCATGGGGCACGCAGGCAGGAGGCCCCAGGCGGGAGAGGACAGGGAGCTTTGGGGCAGGAGGATCCTGGCCAAAGTGCAGAGGGAGAGAGCAGGGGAACGGGAACTGCCGGCCACAGAGCTGGGGCTGGAGCCTCAGGGAGGAGGCAGCAGCTGGAGCGGTGTGAGGAGGATCAGGCTCAGGACCGAGGGTGTCCATGGAGAGCTTGTGTGGGTAAGGGGCCAACGTGTTAATTACAGGTAAGAAAGGTTCAGAAGTCAGTAAAGGTGACGGAAGGATGGCCAAATTCCTGGCAGGAGAAGAAATGCCAGCCAAAGTAAAACAGAAGTGAGCAGCAGCTGGATGACCTGTGCTTAGGAGGACCACAGTCTGCACAGCAAAACCTGTCTGCAGGGGAGCGGGAGGCAAACAGGCCTGGAGAGGGGACACGAGCACAGGGCTCCTGTGCACCCCTCCCAGCTCGAGTTTCTGTGACTCAGCAGAGCCCCAATCTCACACACACGGGGATTAAACTGAACCAGAAATGGGGAGAAAGGGAAAAACCTGGAGAAATGGCAGGAGGGGAAAGCAAAAAAGGGAAGAAAGTCGGTCTGTGTGGAAAGAAAAGGACATCTAAAAAAATAACCCCAAAACAAAAGCAACAACAAAAAAGCATTTTTACTTTCATTAACGCAAAACAGGAAATCCAAATCCAAGAAAGCAACTCAGAGGGCTGCACTAACATCTCCAGCGCTCAGTTCTGTGCACTCTCGAGAGCACTTTGGAGATACCCAGCTGAAGCAGGGCTAAAACAAACAAGCAAGCCATAAAGCTGCCTCCTGGCTGTGGCTGACATCACCGGGAGAGGGAGCGAGGGGCAGTGGGAGCCGGGACGGAGTCAGACAGCGAGCGGGGAGACAGCGAGCGAGCGGAAGGCAGTAGGAAGCCATATATCAAAACTAGATGCTCTATTGTACAGGAAGGGCTGACCTTTTGCACGTTTACACTTTATTAAACTGGGCTCGGGGGGTAGAAGAGAGCCAAGATATTGTTTAAAATGTATGACTATAAAAAAAAGTTGTCTTAATCACCAAAGAATACATTGTGGAAGGCTGACAACCATTCATAAGCTGTAAAAAAGAGGAGTAGTAAAACCCATTTCTCGATAATAGATCCACAGCCCCTTAGTTGGAGGCTCCCAGCCCATGATAAATAGTAAGTAATACTTAGCGCCAGCCACTTGAAAAGGTTACTTGATCATTTACAGCAAAAGCTCTGCCCCAGCTGCCAGTCATGTAACAAAACCATCACGTTAAAATGCTATCCGGATCTTTCAGAGCTATGCCACTCAGCCCTTTGCTGGAGTACCTGGAGATATCTTTTGTTGTGCCCTGTTCTTTAGGCACTTAGTCAGAGATGTTTGCTGGCTTGATAGCCGTAGGCTTATTTTAAAATTCTAAACACCGGCCATAGCCTCTCCAGTGGTAAAGGCACTTTGCTATTTAGGGAACAACTGCCTGGTTATAATAAAAAAGAAGGGGAGAAGAAAAGAAACTTAACAGGTGAGAAAAGGTTTTCCATTAAGTTATCAAAAAGTTACACCATTTATTTATGTTGTCCAGAGTTTCATTTAAAATAGACAATGTAGGAATAACTCACATCATAGCAGAGGAACTACTGTCAACGACCGGGTAAGAAATAAAAGGTGCCTGAAATTCATTTTAAGAGAGCATGCATCTTCTGAACGCTCAATCTTTATCACAGCTTTTGGCTTAATCACCTCTCACCCAGGGCCCTCTCTGAGATCTGGGGAATTATTCACAGAAGGAGAGACTTAGACCAGACGTGGGCTTTGAGTGAGAGAAACACATGTAGAGGGGCCTCTAATTCGTCTGGTGGATGGATGTTGGTCCTAACGAAGAAGACAGAAGCAGGAGCCCCTGAAAATGTGAGTTTTTTTAGGAAAACATCCAGGATAATATTGGATGGGGATCTGCTACGTAAAAAGCTCATGTATTCTTGAACAAATGACCTGCCCTCATTCACCTTCAGTATTTGAAAAATCTAAGTGATTAAATAGGGGAACAGCCGCTGTCGAGATGGAGTGATCTTTACACAGTAAGCCCTTCATTAAAATTTAGTTATCAGGAAGTTTCAGGCTCGAGTGATTGTAAATTTTAGGCTATTCTGCGTGATAAGCTGTTAGAGATAACCAGACCTTCCACATCTTTTCATTGCCATGGGAAGAGGACGTGGTCAGGATTTCGTGAACAATGTTAATAACCTTCCACCCAATGCTTGCTCCTGCTCAGGGTCTGCACGTTTCTCATCGTCTTGTTGGGTTGCTTTGCTGCGCTAGCTCCTCCCTGCTATCAGATTCTTTACAGGCAGATATCCCCACTATTCTAACTCACACAAACACAGGATGTTCCTGGCCAGCCTGTCACCATTATCCAGCCTGTATGAAGGAAAAATCAGGGGAAGTTGTTAACCAAACTCTGAGGCTGATGCAAAACAATGAAGAAACTAAGTTTAGCTGTGAAAACAACCAGGATCCAGCTTTCACAAACCTGCGAGTTATTTATCTAAGGTGGGAAACATTATCAGACAAGAACAATGCATGTGAATATAAAGGAGAGCAGAATAATGAGCACAGAGCTCAGCTCCCACTAAGTGCTCATGGCAGGAGCGACAGAGGATGGTGGTGACTGTCACACCGAGAGGCCATCGGGTAGCTTGTGGCAGAACCGTTACCATTAGGAAGCAAGGGCAAGAGTAACACCACCCTCACCACTGGACAGTTTAGCTACCACTTAAAATATAAGGGTTTTTTTGGTGAACTGGGGTTGAGTCTCATGAACAGTCTCTGTGCACTAAGGACCCAGCACGGCTGCACCGTGGGCTGACCACCACCTTTCCCAGGAGGTAGATCTGGACTCCAATTACCATCGCCCCACTTTTACACTTTCTGAGTGATGTAAAGGGAGCGTCGGGCAGGTATAAAATGCTACTGCCTAGATGCTTCAGTGTCTTTCTCCACTTTGCACTACTGCAAAAGCCTGCACCAGGTGTTTCCAATGAAAAAATTATGTCGGCATTCTGGCATGTGAAAGTTTGGCAGCCTGTACGAGCTGTCCAGACCTTATCCCTGGTCTTCTGTTAATGCAAAAGCAACAGCAAGACATTACTGCCACCATCCTCAAACTAGGTATGCAATTAAAAGTATTTAAAAGTAACTGGTGGAAAATACTGGAGTTTCCATTCAGGCCCTTGGATGAAAAGAATCTGGTGCACGAGACTTGCGCTGCGTTACAATTTTACTGCTTTTACCTGGGGGTGGAATAGCAGCGGGGAGGGTCGCAGGTACTTCTCCTTTAGGGCACCCACAGGGTCCGTCACCTTCCGCTTCTCCACCCTGCTGGACAACAACACAGAGGGTTACATACCTTCCAGGGATACAGGCAGGAAAGAAATAGCCAAGTCATTTGCAGAGGTGTTTAAATTATATAGATGAGGCTATTCTCTGATCAACATGAATGCCTCTCTCCCCCTTATACCAAATACTACAAACGATGACCCAAACGTTACTGGCAAAAGGTACTGGCAGGGACATGAAACTGATCTCCTGCTCTGGGCAGTGTTTTTCAGCCACCAGACTGATGACAAAGAAAACATTTTGCTCTTTCTACATGAGACCTAACGGCTCTACTACAGTGGTTTATATGCCACTGTGTGAAAAAAATCACACTTAGAGCAAAAGCAATGTTTTAGTGGGAGAAGCTCTGGAGTCCACAGCAGGCAGCCACTGCACAGAAACAAATTCTCTTTGAGAGTTTGTCTTTATCTTAAGAGTTAACACCGGGCCAGACTCTGCAGCCCCATGTGTGCTGAAATCATTAGGTGTTTCATATTTATTTCCTCCCTTGCAGCTGAGATATAATTTGCATTATTTGGCAAGCGTATGTGGACAACAGTTTAAAAAGTTAGGAACTGGTGGGCGATGTCAGAAGTGAGTCAGGAACCCCAGCTCTTCCCACGTCGCTGCGGTTCATTCATGTCCTCCCCGCTCCAGCACCTCACCGTGCAGGAACAGCCCTAAAGTTAGGCTCGGGTGTTTGAAATGCTGGCTTTGCTTTCTGAAAGTATCCCGCCTGCAGGAAAACCATGGTGTGGAATCACCCAAAAAGAGAATCCGAAATGTCCTCTGGGGGAAAGTTGTCTGAAAGCAGCTCCAGTAAGTGCAGCTGCATCTTTAAATTACGGGAACCGAGTCCATCCCAGCTAAACCAGCAGAAGTCCAATAGTAAGAGTAATTTTAACTACATTAGTCCAGCATAAATGAGAGCAAATTATTTTGCTGCGTTTCAGCTGATTGGTGTGTGGATCAAATTACCAAAGAGTTTAAAAGAAGAGTCATGCAGAGTGCTATTTAGTGAACTGTAGTTAATCTGCATTTAATTTCTCTTAGGTAGAAGAAAAGAGAAGAGCTGGATTTGAAATGCAGCCGTAATTACTGTGCTTGGGAAGGTGTGCGATTTGATGGGCACGAGTTTGCAGAAAAACAGCAGCCTGTAAAACAAGACGTAGGAAGTTTCTCCCTGACACGAGGCCCAGCAGCAAAAGGCAGCTCCCAACACCCTGCCAGCAGAGCTGTGCTGTCCCTGACGCCCTTAGGACCCCCATGAGCCGGCCCCACCTGCACCAGGGACGCAAAGCCCTTGGAGAAGTGATGGCATCCGCACAGCCCCACCATCTCCCAGCAATCTCCCAGCAGCGAGAACATGCCAGGAGCACAGGGCAGCCCCGTCAGAGCTGAGCAGTGCCGTGACTCGGGGATTAGGCTGCTCTGCCCAGCCGCTGCCTGAGAACGTTACCTTAACAAGGCCGAGCTAAAAACTGCTCTGATTTCAGGCTGTCTGGCTGCATTAAATTATATCACCAGGAGAAAATGTCAAGGATTTAAGTGGCCTTTGGGAGAAAAATGAAGGAGCCAAATGATGTGAGAGAGTCTGATAAAGAGAAGTTTAGAAACAAAATATTTCCATATTTTTTAAGCTGGGACTTGGAAGCTCTGCTGTTTAGCTCATTACATCAGAAGTCTGATTCGCAAGCGACTCCACCACTGCCTTTCTATTTTAATGTATTACTAAAACTACATGCATCCCATGGAATGCAACAAATGATGCCCCCATCCTTCACTTCCATCTGTCTTCTGGACCTTTACGGTTTTCCCGAGGCTGCTATTTTAATTGGCAACTGCTTTTTCAGCCCATGTTATTTTAACTTTCCTACTGAGAATGCCCAGAGGTGGCAGAATCCGAAGCTCACTCTCCGCTTTTACCTCCCTATCCCATTTATTTTTGCACAGAAGTACTTTTTACAAAAACAAATAGCGGACTATTTGCATCATTACTTATTTTTCCAGCAGGAGATGACCACGATGGGCCCCAGACAGAATACTCTGCACGTCCCAGGTTGTGATGCAGCGTTTCCATCACAGATGGCAAGCGTGGAAGCAACCAACACGGCACCGACCCTGAGAGCGCTGGCAAAGCGAGAGACGCTTTCTTAATAGCAAGCAACAAGGGCTCGCTAATCCTCCTCTCAGCTGACAGTTCCTTGGCCCCGTTAGGCATTGACATCATTTTTTCCCACAGTTATCAAGCATACAATAGCAGCAAGGCAGTGACATAGGTGCTGTTCTCCTGGCTTGCTTTTCCAGCCAGCAGGGAAGGCCACGCCACCCGTTGCTGCTCGCAGCCCTTTGAACACTCAGGCGAGCCGTGCCGGTGCTGACACAATCGCGCGGCGGTGACGCTGAGTCTTTCCAGCGCTAGAAAGCACCGGCTTCTGCAGCACTGCCATTAGCTTCCCAGCACTATGGGCTACCCCTGGGCTCACTGCACAGCCCTGCAGCACAATATTCATGTTTAACTCGAGAGCAAGCCACTAACGCGGGCAGGCACTGAGCAGGGGAGCCCTCTGGCCAAACCTGAGTACTGAAGTGGGTGGTTATAAAGCAGTTCATGTAGCCTAAGAGAGCATTAATTCCATGTTAATATCTAAAGTAAACTGGTTTGGGAAACCTCCTCTTGCTGGACTTTGCTAAGAACCAGCAAATGGTGTTTGCTATGTGACAAAGATGTCTCGGTAGCAGCAGGAAGACAACAAAGGTAGTGGCAGTGCCTGCAGGGGCAATATAACTCACTGGTATGCTCACCTTAAAGCTCAAGAGAATTATACTTTAGAAAACAGAATCCATAAACAGCCCTACAACAACAGAAGACCCAAACCTTTCCTTTACAGCTTCTTCTCAATTCTTTCTTTCTGGAATTTTAGCTGGCACTTAGATAACTTCATCTACTCTGCCTTACACAAGCCTTCCACGTACGACTTATTCTAGGAGTGACACAACAAACCTGCCTTCCTCAAAAACATCCACTCACAGGGAAACTGGAAACCCCTGCATATCTTCTAAGAAAGGTGATTGTGCAAGAAACGTTTCTGGGACACATCTAGATAATGTGCTACCATGCACTTACTCAGTACTCGTTACTCCAGACTAAAAAATGTTTCAAAAGCCTGGGTCTGCAACAGCAGTTCCTAAGAACTGAATAACTCCAAGGAATTAGAAAGAAAAAGGGGGGCGGGGAGAGAAAAAGGTGAAGTGGCTCACAAAAGGCCATCAAAGAAGTGAGTGGGAGAGCTGTATTTGCAGGCTCCCAGGGCTCCTGACTCATTCCCAAGCCATGAGAGCCCGGGCTCTGAGGCATCTGAACTCTGCATTCTTATCGAATCAAACCTCTGGAATTTCCCCAGCAGAAGTGCCATCTTAGTGTTGGCTCGTGGGAGAGTCCTTAAATAGGCCAAGTTTCTTCTTTATCAAAATAAAGATGTGTTCTTTATACATATTGATTATGAGTACTCCTTTCAATTATTCAGCCCTTGTCATTCAGGAAATTCAACGTGCTGTGACAAAGGACAGAGAAATACTGTCAGCTTTATCAGATTTTCACTGCTCTTTCTGAACAACCTACATCCAGATCTGCCTCAGGTTGTGATGTCAGCTAGAAAATGAGCTCATTAGAGGAAAAAAAATTAAGGCAGGGTATGTTAATACCTGTATATGGGGTCCATGAAAAAGGGTGATGGCTTAGCATAATGCAGGGATGGTTGCTGAGGCAGCTGAGACTGGGAAATCTTGGGTAAGACTTCACTTGCCATTAGTTTCCTCTCCCCATAAATGTGGTTTTTGCGTGGCTCTCTTCCTCCGTTCTGACTGGCTCGGATGCGGTTGCCAATGCTCAGATCCAGTGGCTGTTCTTCCCCTGAGGATGGGGCCGGCAGGACCTTAGGTGGTGGCAGGATTGGCTTTATCTCTTTTGGCTTTGTGGTGAGATCGAAGGGCGACTCCGAGCTGGTGCTGCCCACCTTGTGGAGGTCCCGGGGTGACTTTGGTTCTGCCTTGACCAGCAAGTTGTGATTGAGGGTCCGCTCCGTGAAAGGGTAGAGGGAATGGGGGAAATTGGGGAGGAACTGAAACGGAAACATGGAATGATACGGGAGTGAACCCATCTTTTTCTCCTGCATCCCCATAAAGCCAGGCCCAAAATATTTCTCTGCAATGGAGGCGATGGCTTTAATAGAGTCATTGGCTGCTCCTGTGGTGGGCAGCAGGTGCTCTTCGGGGGGAGGAAAGAAGGAATGCTGAGAATAGAAGAGAGGGATCTCGCTGGTATTGTTGGTGGAGCTTGCCGACACAGAGCTGCTGACAAAGTCTGGTTTGCTCTCGATTTGTTTGCTCTTATCTTTCGTTTTGTCCCTGTCGCTCTCTGCGTCGCTGTCCAGGTCAGAGCCGGTGCCAGTGGTGGTGTCCAGGTCTGTGCCCGTGGTTGTGTTCACATCCTCGAAGTCACTGCCGTCGGACATGTCGCTGTTCCTGGCTTTTAGCTTCTCCAGGTAGGAGTTTTCCAGGCTGCTTTCACATTTCTCCTCTCCCGAAGTGGCCTGATTGCTGTTGCTTACTGCAGAAATCAGAGGAAGTGCCGGGTTCCCAAGGGGGCTCGGAAGCTTTGCGTCTTGAGTGTGGTTGAGGGGACTTTTGAGCAGTTGTGTGGGTGGTAACAAGGGGGGCCTGGGGTACAGAGACGGTGGGAAAATCCCGGGGAATCCTGGAGTGAGGGCAGGAAACGCTGGGGGGGCAGGTGAGAATGGAAGACCCCCTGGGTGGGGTCGGGATGGAAAATAATCATTAAACCCCAGGCTGGCGTGGTTGAGGTTGGGAGAGGGCTTGGACTTGTCCATCATGGAAGTGGGCGTTAAGGGGAGGCCTGGGGCAAAGATTCCCCCCGGGTTGTAATGGTTCTTGCCCTCGCAGAAGCGCCGGTGTTTGTTGAGAGAGGAGGTAGTGCTGAACATTTGGCCACAGTCCTTGCATTTGATCTGGGTGCGACAGTCCGCGTGCATCCGCTTGTGACGGCAGAGGTTGGAGAACTGCGTGTAGGATTTGTGACAGACCTCACCTAAAGCATCAACAGAAACCAAAAACAAAAGCAATATGAAATTAACAGGAAATTGCATGGAATTCACTCGGAGCTTCATCAGCGTCCCACACCCCTCTCACCCTGCCCCTAAAATCCTGATTCCCTGGAGGCAGAGGAGATAAACAGCAAGCTGCATGCTGCTGGACTGGATCTCTAGAAACCCAGCTTCAAATGTCTTCAGCTGAGGCTTCCCCACATGCCTTTAGGCACAAAGTTTCTTTGTGCTTCAGCTCCCCCTGTACAAAATGAGGCCAATGAGCCCATCTGGTCTCTCTAGCTTGCAAGGATGTGGGAAAAGCGATCTCCCTCCTTAAAGGTCGACGAAGGACTGTAGCCTGCCTTCCCTCCAGTCTTGGCATGGCAGGAAGTACTGAAGGCTGCAGGGGAAGAACTTTGCCTCGTTTAATCAAATCTACCCTTTCTTTAATGCCATTAATAGTAAGTAACCACTCCATGGGGATGTTCTATAAATACTTGGCCAGCCAGAGCTCAGTTCAGCTAGAAGTGGGGTGGATGCTGTACTCGCTGAATTAGCAGGACACTCCAGCAATGCCAAGTTAATTCTACATCTCCGTTCTCTTCAATGACCTGCACACACAGAGCTGTCACAATGTGAATTTTTACAACCCCTTTCACCTACAGACTTTGTTGGTGTGAAAGGAACAAAGTATGAAAAAAAAAAAAAAAAAGAAAAACAACACCCAAACTTTTTCCTATATACCAAAACACTGTAGCTTTTTATTATCTAGTGCCTCTTTCAACATAGGAATAAATCCTACTTCTCGGTGAATTAACATGCTTCTTTCACAGGAGAGCTGCTGTTATCACCACTTTGTAAACATGGAAACTGAGACAAAGAGAGGGAAAGCGCATTGCTCAGGGTCGGGCAGGCAAGGACCTGAATCCGAGTCTCCCAACACCCAGCCCTCCAACCCAGAGAAAAGCAGCCTGTCCATCCATCCATCCTTCCTTCCTCCCAGCTTTTACTGATAGGTACACGCAAGCTTCATTTTCCCTCCAGTTTGTTTTCTAAATCGTTCGGATTTACATCAAGATTTGAATATCAAAAGACAGTCAAAATATATCACTGGCAGCTCTGATAATATAAGGGAAGACCCTTTCAGTAAAATACAAAGCAGGGATTACTAAAATTGGACAAATTTGCCATTTCAGTTGAAATGAGCATCGCAAAATTCAGTGGATTGTCACTGAAGGGCCTGCTGCGTCTGGCTTCTGACTGCAATAGAAATTTAATGTGAACTCAGAGTATTTTGGCCTTCTTGCTTTGGGCCTTGATACAGCAAGGAGCTGCAGAGGAAGCACAAACAGAAGGAGAACTAAAAATTCCTCAAAGTTTTTTTTTTTTTTTTAAACTCAGACAAATTCCAGTATTGAAGCAACAGCTTTTTAAATGATTCTGTTCAAGCTATCCCTTAGACTTTCAAGGAAAGGGCTTTTGTATTTTTATTTTTTTAAACTTTATTTTAAAATATTTTCTTAAAAACTAATCTAAACAGAGAACTGAAAGGAAACACTTCTCCATTTATTTTCCTTAAAACTGAGGATCTGTTGGATACAACAGCCTCTGACTCTAGAGAAATGTAAGCAGAGGGATCTGCCAGCACCTGCGTAACTCTGCAGTCCCACAGCCCTGTTCCCTCAGAGCTGTCCCTGTCCCTTGTCCTTGCAGGAGACGCACTTGCTGCCCGACAGCCTCAGATCCATGAGATCCATGAGAAGTGCTGTCCCCCCACAAGCACTGTCCGGCTAAAGTCAGGCACCCGGCTGCATTGCTGTGTCTCTGCCTTGACTCTACTTTAAATGCTTGACTTTAATTCCAGACTGGGTATTTTTCTTAACCTGCTTGTCTGTGCAAAGCCACCCTCCTTAGGGTTGTGGGAGGGACTGTGCACACTCAAATGAACAGGTTTGTGCAAAGGCTTCCGTGGGTAAGGACACCTTGTGTGAGCTCCCTCTCGAATTACTGATAATTTCAGAAGAAATGTCACATTTGGGTGGATTTATTTAAAATAAGTTTGTATATTTTTCTTTCCAGAACAAAATTACCCCTTTCTAATTTTAACCGTCTCCCTTGACATGTGCCAAGAGATGTTATATTGTGGTTTGGAAGATACACACAAGTTTATAATAAATGGTTAATCTGCCTAAGCAGATGGTATCACCACCGAGTGCACTTTCTGTCAGTTTTCACTGGCTCAATGCTGTGCTCGTGCTGCTTGCGTTATTTTTGTTGTAAAAAAAAAAAAAAAGAAAAAAAAAAGAAAAGAAAGATAACAAAAGCTACATTTTCAAAGAGAATTTGGCTCCTTATTTCCATTTTCCACCCCAGGAAGAGTTGCTATAGCCTCCTCATATACACAATATTGCACAAATTTCCCTGAATAAAAGTGTTACAGGTATAAGAGCTCACATCATCATTCTAAAATAAGGAAAACTGGAAAAAAAAAAGTTGAAATCCCCAATTACATAATGATTTAGTCACTGTGCATGTAATGCCCCTGCCTGCTGTTCTGCATTTTGCAGTTATAAAGTTTTTTTTTTTTTTTTTGCTTTTTTTTTTTTTTAAAGCCAGGTATAATATTGTGGGGAAAACAACAACAAAAAAAACAACCACTTTTTTTTTTTTTTTTTTTCCCCACTGAACAGGAAAGAAAACCTTTCCAGGGAATCCTGCCTCACGGCTCCCCTAAAATTGCTAATGGGTTCCATATTAACGCATGTGACTCCACCTGGTACATCTGAACTAAGCAGAATCAGTCTCAGTTGTTTTACACACTGATTTAGACTGACAACTCCCTAATTCTTATGAGGTGAGAGTGAGGAGATTATGAGAAGAAATCATTCATCTCACTGCAGCAATACTATGAGATTCAAATTATCTCTTTCATGTGCCCGTCATCAAATGAAAGATTGCATCAAAATGAGCAATACGAGTATTTTTTCTTCCTCTGCTGACACCCATCTGATTATCTCAGAACACATTAATGAAACGAGTCTCTCAGGATACCCCTGCATGCTGTTCCCATTATACCAATAGGGAAAAAGGCAAAAGGGGGTTCAGTGGCTTCCCTACCATAACATCAAAGCCTGGAATCAAACCCAGATCCTGCTCTGTGCTTTAATGACACTTTCTGAAGAGTGTCAGGAAGTAGTCCCTAAAGTTTCTATAGCTTTGTTGTGACACAATCCACTTTTCTGCACAGTTATCAAAATCCAATAGGTGCTGTGTCAATTAAAGAAATATACAACCCCCAAAAATGACAAGAAAGGAGATGAATGGCTCTTGAGGGAAAACGCTCTTTTGGAAATATTGCACTAAAGCGAGCACTAAGGACACAGTTAATCTGCTATTTATTTGCCTTCCAAGTACTATCTAGATGAAACATGCAGTAAATAAAGAGGAAAAAAATCTCTTTTTAAAAAACACCTTCTTCTCGTCTCCGTGACTACTCCAAATTCTGTTGCACAGCTAGAGGATTTGAGGCACCCCTGAAAAACACTTCGATCAGGCTGTGCCAGCTATTTATTTATGTCACCAACATGAACATTCAAAAATTATTAAGGGAAAAAAGAAGAAAGAAAAGATATGAGAAAATGGCATCACTGGGACTGCTGAGAGACTCAGCTTTTAACTTGTCAAGAAAGTCAAAAACTGCCATGAATGTTTACTAAAAAAACAGGGAGCATGCAAAAAAAAAAAAAAAATTGCTGCGGAATTTCATCTTGTGCTCTGACCTATAAAATTACAGCGGCTGCTCACAGAGGGACAGCTAGTACTGGGGGGCCCCGCAGGATACGTGCAATTATAGCAAGAGCCAGAACTCCGTGATGGCCGTGACAACTTACATATGAAAGGTTTGACAGTACTGTGAATGTGCTTGTGTTGTTTGAGGCCAGACGAGGTGGCAAAGGTTTTGCCGCAGTCGGGGCAGGCATGGGCTCGCGCGCCAACGTGCTGGGAACGGATGTGCCGCTGGAGGTTGCTTGGGTCGGTAAACACCTGAAAGAGAAAACACCTTCAGGGAGCGGAAACAAAGCTGGAGGGAGAAGACCGGGGCCGTTACTGGTACAATGGGAGCTGGCCCGAGCAGCAGCACACGGCCCCAGCGCCCTCTTTCCCCAGAGCTGCCTGCGGTTGCCGCGTTCGGCGCCGTACCTTGACACAGTTTTCACATTCAAACCGCTTCCCGCTGTCGTGAGACATCTGGTGACGAATCAGGTTGGATTTCCAGTTGAAGGCCTTCGGGCACTGGTCGCACTTGTACTCCCGCTCCTCGGTGTGGATCACCATGTGCTGCTCCAGGCTGCAAAAGAGAAAGGGGGAAAGGGGCCCGGGGCCTGCTGAGCCAGGCCCGCGCCACCACACACCCTGTCCGTGGCACCGAGGGGGTGTGAAATGAGCCACGACTGATGGGGACAACAGAGAAACAGGCCAGGGCTCGTGGTGTGGGGCCAGGATGGACTATGGCCCCCACGCACGACCCCCTGTTAGAAAGCAGGCAAGCAGCACAGCAACAATGGAAGGTGCGGCCGCAGGCACATTTCTGGCATTTATTTCACAGATGGAAGCTGCCCTCGCCGCCTCAAAATGCTGCTGGGTTTTGTGACTTCTCTTACTAAATACCTGAGTCCATTTAGAAGGGGGGGAGGGAAGGTAAAACCAGACCTGACCCCACGGGGTCCCGACAGGAAAAATGAGCACTTTGTGACCAAGATTTCTATGGCATCCCCACAGGGAAAGACAAGATATTAGCTGCTGCTGCTGAGGCTATCGCGTTGCCGTTTTCGTGGGCACAAAGCCCACAGCTTCCCGGAACACGGCAACTTAGCGTTGGAAAGAAACACGATAGGGTGCAAACACATTTCACTTCGAAACGTCAGACATCTTTTATTACTTAACTCGGCAATTTCAGCTTCTGCCAACTGGCAGCCTCCCTCGGACCAGGAGGACGATGGCAAACCCAACCGGCTGCTGGACGCGGGCCACAGCAGGGGAACGCGGCGCTCGCTGCGCTGCCCCTCCACCGCAGCCCTGCCTCTGCCTCTTCCCGAGCACCAATGCAAGCAGCAGGCATCCTGCTACTCCCTGAAGAACCTCCTCCTCTTTCAAGTTGTGATAGTAAATATTCATGAACGTGCCCCTTGTAAACTGACAATCCACTCATTTTAAAGAAGCAATATTCATTTTTGCTAAAAAAATGGTGTTCTTAACACTATGAAATTTTTTACACGTACAAAGAAATATATACTTTTCATATACATATATAAAAATATGTTCCTGTTAACTGTGATTTATGAGTTTATTTAGAGCAAATATGGACAAACTAATATGCTGTTTAGAAGCAAGTACCTACTGGGATTAGCAAAACATTTATTTATTTAGTCAGCTGCTAAATGCTCAATTTCAGTTCCCCAGTGGCACTCTTGATTTGATCTGTATTAACTTCTGAAAAATTATAAGACCATCTAGGTATGCTGACTGGATTTATTCTGTGTTTTAGTGGGCTTTTCAGTACATAAAATGCAGCAGATTGATGGGGGAGGGATGGATGTGGAAATTCTCTCCAGCCCCACTAAATCCGTCAGCGTGCAGAACACAGACCGGTGATGTTGCTGACCCTATCCTTCCCTGCTGAAAAAAAGTTGCTTTGTATTATTTGCTTAAAAAAGAAGCTGGTGTTCTGTTCCTGGCCCTTCCACAGGTATTCCATCTGACTGAACAAGTCATTTGTTCGTCCCTTTTACCTACCGACACTTAAAAGCCTCTGCTACGCTGCCAGGAATGCTTGCAATGGAGAGATGTCCCAAGGGGAGTCAAGTCTTCAACTGAGGCAAGGTCTTTCTGATCACACTGCTCCCAAGAAATCGAGGGATACTGGGACCTTAACCAAGCCACATCGTCTGAATACCTGGCATGAGCTTCACCAGCAGACTCTGAACATCTTACCCACATGGGATAAACCAAGTATGAAGGGAAAAATGGGACTTAAAATCCTCCTGCTTCTCTCAACTCCTGTAAAATGGACTCGCTGCCACTCTAGGCCCCCAAGAGGAACCAGGAAATGCACAAACATTACAAAGAGACAAATACACATAAATCTCCAAAGGGTATTTCCTAAATTAACATAAAAAGTACAGGAATTAAGACAGCACACTGTGCAAACGAACACATTCCGAGCCCTCACACGCTGTGGAGAAAACCTTGAAAACACAGCCTAGATGGTAAAGGCTCGGGATGCAGAGAACCACAGTCCTAAAATAATAAAAAATAAAAGCTCAACTTTTTTTTAAACTTGGCACCTAACACTGAATGAGTCCCACATTGCAAATGTATCAGAAATCTCGAAGATCTCTGTTTTAATAATCATTGCAAATAAAATAAAATTAAAAAAAAAGATGGAGAATATTTTTTTTCCACAGTTCTACTACAAAAATGCTTGGTAAACACGAAGTATTTTCAAGAACATTTTCCTCTTTAAAAAGCTATACTTGATATGTGCTTGGAGCAGAATTTTTTTAATTGCTGCTCTAAGATTAAGGAGGAGCTCGTGATCCCGTTAGAGCTCTCAGTACAGCAATGCCTCTTTATACCCACTGATCTCAAATGGCCAAGGATTATATTTAAAATACGCTCTTCATGCAAACAGTGGCAGGATGTCTTACCGCTGGTTTCCCTCAGAACTACATCACGTGGGAGGAGTTCTGCAAAGATGCTGACCAGGCCTACCAATGAGTCTGTCCCAGCCCTCAGCAGGTCTCAGGGCACTCAAAGCGAGCCCCAGAACTCCGCATTGCCACGAACCAGTGCCAAAGGCTGCGCCTGGCGAGCGCCCGTACCTGTATTTGTTGGGGAACATCCTCTCGCAGTCTTTGCACTCGTAGACCTGCCCATCGCCAAGGCCCTCCTGCTTGATCTCGTCGTTCAGAGTCTCGTAGAGGGAGCTGACGGAGTTGCAGGCGTACTTCTTGTGTCGCCGCAGGTCCAGCTTTGACTGAAAAAGCTCGTCACAGTCCTCGCAGCGGAACGTGTGCTCCTCTGAAACAGACAGACCAGAGGATTTGGACTCGAGGACCAGGACATTCAAACGATTCCAGCTATTTTACCCAATGTTGTGCTTGTAAAGAAAATGTAATATTCTCATCTAAAAAAACAGACAAACAAAGAGGAGATCTGCAAGTGACAGGACAGAGAAACCAAGGCAGGCGGTGACGGCAGAAGGGTTTCACTTTAAGCACTAAAAGCAAGCCCTCGTGCGCGGTGGCTTTCGGAAAGCACCGGCGAGCTCCTCCTCAGCGGGGGCTGCCAGGAAAGAAAGGAACCACGCTGGGATCAGGGCCGGGGCTGGGAGCAGCACATCCCAGCCCCAGCACAACCTGGGGACGCTCCTCTCTCGGCGAACGCCCTCCCAGCGCTGTCCTCTCGGCTGGCCCCGCGCCGCCGAGGAGCCCGGTGCGCCATCAGACAGGAGGGGTTCAGCACCAGAGCACTGCGGAGGGAAGGAAAGGGAGCCAAAGTCTTTGTTGTTGTGCTGGGCTTCTTTTTTTTTTTTTTTCTTTCCTTTTTTTAAAAAAAAAAGTTCTAATGCACATAATAAATTATTGTAGTCAAGGTCAAACAAATTAAAAAGAGGGCAGCTATTATTAAGTTTACAAGGCAGCATCCTGACCATGGTGCCAAGTCAAACAATCAGCTCAGAGCTGTAAATTTTCCAGGAGAACAACCTCTGCGAGGGAGTCGGGACAGCTCGGGGTTTCTCCACCCTGCAGCCAGCTCGAAGCAGCAGCTTCCAGCGACCACTGGGCCCTTCGTGCTGCGCTCCCCTGTCCCTCTGCCCTCTTCCTCTGCTCTCTGGAGCTCTGTTTCGTACCAAGCGTTATTCTCTTTGTCTGATTACTTCACTTTCAAAAGGAAAGCCTGTAAAATGCATTGCTTCAGAGGGAAGAGTGGCAATATGCTTCCTACAAGGTGAAGCCAGGAGGAGAGGTGGTGATGGAGCAGACAGCAGGGTGACACCGGGCCGCCCTCACCTCTTGGCCACTCACCTGTCTGCAGCTGGCTTCAAAACCCAGCACCTTCCAGCAAACCCTCGGTTTAAAGCACTGAACACGCTCGTCTGCTCCTGCTTTCACACAACCACTGCCATCCTGCTCACACCGTGACACAAGCACCAACGTGGGCAGCGTCACACGGGGACCGCCGCGTCCCTGCCCGCGCTCCGGCGGCCGTCTCCTTTTCCACCCCTCTCCCTGCAGCGTATCTCAGCCCGGGCTGTGGTTTCTGCCCCGTGCCCCTGCACCTCAGTGTCTGCACCCAGGCTGTGACTTGCTCCTGAGCTGACAGCGACCGGCGAGGTCCCGCAGCTGCTGCACAACCGCGTGGGCAGACAAAACCCCCGAGGTCGCACCTACATGGAAAGTATCAGCGTGGCCGCGGGCTGGAACGAGCCAAAGAGCTAAAAGAGAAAATATCGCTGAGACACGATCAGCTGTGCCCTGCTGCTTATCCGAGCAGCACGTCTCGTGCTGCTAAACCCAGCTTATGCAGAGAATAACCCAAATGCAGAGGTGCTACAGCATTTCCTGAAAGAGAGGGATGCAAGAAGAAATAAAATGCAACTGGTCGACATCTTCCTTTTTGGGGATGGGTCGGGGGAACAGGTTTGACTAAAAAAGCCAACCTAAGGGAAGAAAATGCCGGTGTCTTTCCCATTCCAACTAGTTTTGACACATCATATATATACCCTGTACTGGTATCAGCAGTCTCACAGGGAAGTGGATTAGCCCCTGTTCTGCTCCTTAGAAAAATTCTGTTTATTAGCATTTTGTAGAACAGCACTAATATGCATCTCGTGTGTTTTAGGTCCCCGGGGAAGAAAACCTGGAAATTAGGACATAATAAACTACCTAGCACTATTGAGAGACTGTGCATTACCTATCATTAAAATAATCCAAACTGCTTTTTATGAAAATACAAAAAGGGAAAGAAAAAAGGAACTGCAGTATCACATTAAGGTCTGTTACTGCGTTTTACTTCTAACAACAGCACGGAGCGCATGATGTTAGCTAGCAAAATTTAAGATTTCACCTGGGTTTATGGCCTGACAAAGTCCCTGGCAGGGGCAGGCTCGGTGCGGGGGCACGGGAGGGGCTGAGGCGTGCTGCACTTCTCACTCGTGACCCATCCAAAGCCCAGGTGAGAAGAGCCGGGCACGAAACATCAAGTGCCCAAACACGCACTGCACGGGCTGAGGACGTAGCCTCGCTGCGCCATCTCTCAGTGCTTAAAGCACTCACGTTAGCTCTCACGCACACCGAGACGAGCGCTCAGCTGCTTCAGCGCCGGGGTTTTGTAGCCTCAGACGTCAGCCTGCACTCTGAAGTGCCCCCGGTGCTGCCAAACACCACGGCACTTTTGTTCTGCTCAGGCTCCCAGCGACGCACGTGGGGCAGCAGTTCATCGCCCTGTACAGCCGGCTGTGCTGCAGGGAGCGGGACAAAGCCTCTCAGGGGGCAGCCTGGCAGAGTGATCCTCTGCCTCAGAACTCACCCGGCAAACCTGGTAGTTCTCCTCCCTGCTCTCCTCTAAACACACTGATGGCTAAATGCGACAAGGCTTCTTTTTTGTAGAAGAGACTGAAAGCCCTCTGGACCGGAGTTTCCCAGATGGCTTCACCTCTTGAGAAGCTTCTACAAAACTCAGCATCTCACTGACAAAAACCGTGGCAATTCCCCAAAATTGTAAGCTTGGAAGGGAAAAACATTTATTCGTTTTTCTTTTTTGACTCAAGAAAATACATTAAAATGACTTCCCAAATCCATACAAGGTTTTTCCTATCCCAGACTGAGATGTATACGATTAACCACATCTTATTTTACCCAGAGTATCCTCTAGGAACCAGAAATCCACTCGGAGTTTGGCAAATGAGCCTCAGAGAATAATTTATTGCATACCCGGCTGAAGATGGATGACTCAGAGGCACCCTCCTACAGCTCCCACCCTGATGTTCTGCTACCTGTTGTTATCAACAAGAACATTTTTTTGCCCGTTCGTTGAGATTACAGTTTAGGTAGATAGACAGACAGATGAAATACGTTAATAACCTCGCTAATAACTGTTACAGAAGTCATTTTCTTCCAGTCCTCCTTGTTCTCGGAGCAGAATTACCGGCCTCACACCGCTACACACAATGTAAGGCGATCCTCAGTCGGCAGTGGCTGGCACAGGCACGCTTACACCAGCTGAGGAGCTGCCCCCTTCGGACTTTATTAAGAAATGGAAGAAATAACAGAAGAAACAAGGCAGCTGAGATGAGACATGGAGTCTTTTTGCATTTGCATGTCTTGTGTGCTGCACAGATTTTATAGATCTAGCCCTTGCACATCAGTTAATTGAAAAAACCCTGTTTTGTCCAGCTCCTGCTTCAGTAACAACAACGTCCCTCTCCTACTATCCAGTGCAACAGCTTTTTTGTAGGTAGAAGAGATGGATGATAGAAGAGATAGGAAAAGAAATGCTTTTTTCAGAATATCTGGATTTGGAAAAAGGAATGTTTCTTGAAAAGAAGATTTAAAGGACTGAAAAAATATGATCAAAAGGCCTGTAGTCACATGTTACACATGTCACCACTGGCTGCAAATATTATTCTGATATTCACACAGGCTAAGCAGGGGAAGCAATGACTGGCTGGTAGAGCAGCTGGTTATCTCCTATCAATACCCAGCATTGCATTCTGTTTTCTGAATTTCAGAACATTAGAAATCAGACTTCTCAATAAATACTGCTGCAGGGAAAGGAACTGACCTGCAGACCAAGGGCCAGGTCATCACCCTGCAAAAAAAAATCCCCAGTAACAAAGGAAGCTCAGAACTGAACTAACAAGACCTGGTGTCTGCTTTGTGCCTTTATACGAGACACCCAGTTTTTACACTTTAGGTTCATTACAGTTCTTTTTCTTTCCTTAAGCATCAAAAATAAAAAATATCACCCTTCAAAACAAGTTCTCATTAAAGTTTTTGTTCCTTCTTCAAGCACCACAAATAAAAATACTGCCCTTCAAAAGAAGGTTCCTGCCTCAGTACCTTACAGAGGAGAAGGGGATAAAAAGAAAAGAAAAATCCAGTAACAAAAAATTGCTGCCTGCTCTCTATGTCTTGTTTGTCAAATCTATGGTTATATGTGTCTATCTTAAGTTCCATCAGTAACACTCAGGACAAAGCAGGAATGTAGCAGAAAAATAAATCAGTGCCTAATAGCTTTCAGAGAAACCAAGGGGAACACAATTATGTGGCATCTACATGCTAATCTACCAGACTTGAATCTCAAAGGAGTTCAAGTGCCCTACTCAAAATTCCTGCAGTGATAAGGGGTCTGCTGTGTTTGGCTGGGGTTTGGATAAAAGATTTTTATGATAATTATCTTTGTGTGGAACAATTTTGCATTTTCTTTCTTGTTAATTCAGAATCGAAATGGGGGTGCGAGGCAGCAGGAAGATAGCATTACTGAAAGTAAAAAGTATTAAGAAGTCAAATATTTAATGTTGGCCTATTATAATTCGAAAGCAATTATGTGGCAAAAGCACTAGACGTTACCAGGAAGATACAGATAAATGTTACATAATGACAATGATGGAAAACAAGGAGCACTTTTTGTTGGCTCAAATAAAAGCCTGTTAGAAACAGAAATGCTAAACAGTGACGAATTTTCTTTCTGATTTCTCCCTGGCATCAAAAAAGGTATGTGTTACTCCATGGCTGCGAGTATAGAAATTATTCATGTCTGTGTGTCGGTCTCAAGAAAATTATTAACTTCTTTGTGGGGAGAACACTGAAAAAATAATTCCAAACCTGACGTCTCAGTGAGACAGCAGCTACTGCAATGCCTGCTCATAAAGAGCACTAATCCTCAAACTCGAGAGGATCCTGAGAAGTATTTCAGGCTAATTGTTCATATCGCTTATACACTCTTAAAGAGTTTTACTGCAAATCTGAATCTGAACATTATATTCATACACAGGTGAAAGAAAAATAAATGTGTTGTAGGATGTCCAGGTGAAATAATTCAAATTCCAGCAATTAATCACATAGAGCAATAGTTCCAGCTAACAGATTATAAAAGGCTGATAGATGAGAATGTATTTTTAGAAATGAATCATCAAATAATAACGAGAAACCTGAAACAGGCTCTAAACTCAATGAAAGAACAGAAAAAGACAAATAACATGCCCCACAAATCTCTTCACTTGAGATAATTCCTGCATCTTTTACACTGCTCCCCGACATTCACTGTTACCAAATGTTGAGAAAACCAAGAACTTCATAAAATACAGCAGAACTTTGCAAGTCTGGACTGATTTTCATTTATGGATCACAATGTACTTCACATTAGGTTAGGACTGAGGACTGCTCTAGTATGATAGAGTTTTGCACTCATTTCAGGAAAAAAGTTCAATTTTCAAATAAACAATTTAAGAATTGGTATAGTTTTCTTTTACTTTAGACATGCCTGTGCTGTTGCCTTGTTTCTATAACATTTTTGGGCACGGCGTAGCAACTCTTTCCTCGTTTTCCTAAGAGGTCATTTCCACTGCGGAGCGTTTGTATGGAGAAGCTCTGTCACTTGAAATGAAAGAGGTGGGACGCCAGAGTCACATGGATATTGAGAAAAGCACTTTAACAAGCAAAAAAATATCCAAGAGACACTCTCAGATTGCCAGATTGCTTCAGGCCATGTGTCCTGCCAGCCTGTTCTCCCGCTGCCAGCACCAGCTACTGCAGGGAGCGTGCAAGGCCCCTGGAAGACAGGAGAGCAGCAACCTGTCCCCAGGGAGCTCCTCCTGGCTGCCTCCAACAGCCTCTTATGGAACCTGCTCAGTCTGTTCTTCCTTCCCAAAGCCCTCAGTCTGCCAGTTACCTTACCCTGGGAGTTCTGGCTACTCTTACTCTGCAGTAACACGTTTCTCTTCTTTGTGAAACTAAATTTGAACTCAAGGTTTGCAACAGTCTAACAGAATAGCAAGCAGAAAGCTTCATGCTTCTTTCTTTTTATTAAGAAGGTAAGTATTTTATGGCCATCTTAGCGCACCATGAAAAAGGAAGGACTCAAACTCTTCTCCTTCCCCATCCCTCTCTACACATCCTCTTGAATTTCACGAAGCAGTTTTCATGTAATAAGAGAACCTCAAAATCTTAGCACATTGCTCTTTGCCCTAGCTTACTAGAAAATTTCTAATGTGGACAGCATAAAGGTCTTTTACACAGTCTGTGTGATTACTGAAACTCGGTAATAAGCAGGATATTTTAAGGAAAATACATGAAGGAGTGAATAATGCTTAGTCTGTCACATTGCTTCACACGAGATGTGCAGCCAAGGAAACCACCTGAGCCATGCACCTTGTCCGGCAACACCAACTTGCTGTGAGGCAGGACAGACACTGCGGTAATAAAAATATGAGCTTTCTTTTAAAAATAATCATTCTTTTCCCCTTCACCACATCAGTTCATGGTTTCAGAGGTGCTTGTTGTAGTAATAATAATTCTAGTGACGAGTCTTCCATCCCCTGCCAGGTCCCCTTCTCCACATAATCCAAAGCTCTAAAGACCAGAGTTCTGCAAGTCTTGGGATGGTTTGGCACATTTTTATGGCACAACGTTCCTCGACAAGAATTAAATGAATCAGTTGCATGCTTTGAAGGTAATAAAAGCTTGTTTGCCATCATTGACTAAGGTAACTACTCTCACCAGTGAGAAAGAGTGGAAATAAGCAGAAAATATGAATAGCTGCACAAGGGGCGGGCACCAGGTCAGGTTTTTGTCCCAGTTCAGCACTAATCGGGGTTCTTGAACATTCCTAGGTTGGCTGGTGAGGGGTGCAGAAAGGTCCTAGCTCGCAAAACGAGGCCTTACCTTCCATGCTGGGCGCCATGTTCCCAAGTGAATAACCACCTTCCTTCAAATACACCAAGAGCTCTTCTCCTGGCTCAATTTCTTTAATAACTTTATAATAGATCTGGGAATCAGAAACAAAAAAAAAATAATAAATAAATTGAGAGACATGTTAAATATGCAAAGACTTGCATTTTACATTTTTAACCAATAACTCAAATTATTCCAGCTAATAGGGGAGGCTGTCACTTGATTTGCATAATTGCTGCTGAGAGCTCTTTTTTTCCTGCCTTTATTTTACTCTGTGCATGTCAGAGTTTCATGCAGTTTGGACCATAAAGTAGTATTTACAGTAACAGCCTCTCTCATTTATATTACACAAAAATCTTCCAATTGTTTTTCCTACCTCCTCTAAGCTTCGTGTGTGTTTGTTACAGCAAAGGGAAAATCAAGCTGATGGAATTGACGCGGCTAAGTCTCTGCTTCCCTAAGCTGAAACTGGCCTAATGATTACAGAGTGGAATTAGCATCCCTCACACCGTTATTTTGTGGATTACTCCCACCTACAACCTAAGGATCTGACTCCTAAAGACAGCACCTGAGCAGTTTATCCTCGCTCACATCCACTGCCTAATGAGGGAAGCTGCGTGTTCTGAGGTGTGACGAGGACACGCTGCTGGCCTCCTGCACCTCTGCTACTGCACTGCAGAACAAACCCGGATTGGAAACAGAACTCAGACAAGGGCAGAGACCTCACGCCAGCTGTGTGCACCATTTAAATACCCATTTAAACTGCGTAGAACATGGTTTAAATGATATCCAGGCCTTATGTGGGTGTCCTGAACCAGTGTGTTCTACTCCAAGGATGCATTTCTTCAGAAAAAAAAAATACAGGAGAGAAATCAACATTATCCAAGGTGCAACAAGGTGTAAGGTTGCAAGGCATCAACTCATCAGTGCATGTGTTCATAGCACCTCTTCTGATACATGCACACACCCACCATGCCCTCATCTGTGCTGTCCTACACCCAGAGCAAAGAGGGAGCAGGGCAGCATGGCCTGTGGCCGATGGGTGACATGAGAGCGGACCCCACTGGCCTCGTGCCTTGAGAGAAAAGAGCCAAGTACGTGGGGATGGAGGCTGTGCTGACCGCAGCCTGCTTCAGCCAGCTCCTGGTGCTGCCGGACCCCCGCATCGGTGCGCCTCGCGGGTCAGCAGGGTGCGAGCACTCGGTGCCTGGAGCCGGGAGGTGCCTTCCTGAGAATCCTCGGCACAAAATAACGCAAAAAACAGCAGCAGCAGGAGCTCAGTGGCAAGATGCCTTCCATGCGAGCATGCTGCACCCTGTCCTCTTCCAAACACCACCACGAGAATTCAACAGGTAGCAGTGACTAACTGCAAAGTTTTATTTGCACTCCCTTGAGTAGCAACGCATCAAATTCTTTTTGGGGACATCCCCTGTTAGCCCCGAGGGAGAGCCCCGAGCCCTTTTTCCCTCGGCGCCGCCCGAGCCCCGCTCTCCCGGCCCGGCCCGGCCCGGCCCGCCAGGGGGCAGGCTCCGCCCGCGCACGGCCCCGGGCCGCGGGGCTCCCCTCAGCCCCGGCTCCCCTCAGCCCGGCCCCGCGGCCCCTCCGCCGGCCGGCACGGCCCCGAGGAGCGGAGCCGAGGCCCTGAGGCGGCCCTGAGGCGGCCCTGGCTGACGGCGCTTGGCAAAGCCCCTTTCTGATAAGCTGAATTCGCCGTTTGATCGCCCCGGCTGCCCGCGTTGATCCTCTCCGAAGCACGCTCGGAAAGCCCTGCGATTTCAATTGCCGGCTAATCGAAATATTAACGGCGTGTGTACGAGCAGAGCGCAGCCACCCAACAGAAAAGGATGGAAAATCTCTGCCTCAAGACACGGCCACCCTGTGTTTGAGAACACGCCGCGGGCTTGTGACTCCACAACACGTCCCAAACCGAGCAGAAACCCTGCCCTGCACTTGGCAGAGCCCTTAGCACAACATTGCCCTGCTCTGTAACTAACTCATCCACCCAACACGCACACACCCGCTCCAGCCGGGCACGATCACGAAACCTGGGCTTGGGTCGCTGGAGGTGCCAGCAGCACCCCTCAGAGCAAACCCGACAGCAGCTGGGTGCCCTGGTGCAGATGGAAGGAGCTGGGGGTGCTTCTGAAAGATGGCCCTGAACTGCTCAGCACCGACTGTGTGGCTGCACTTCTGCAGATTCCACTGCAAACAAGGGATTAGGTAACATTCTCCCTCGTCTCATTCCTTTTTTCATTCGCACTTTTCCTTGCCCGCTTGTTCAACAAGACAAGCTTCAATCAGGACCAAACCACACTGAGTTTAATGGTAAATATGCCTGGGGAAAAAAAAATAAATAAAAGAAAAATAAAAGAAAAAAAGAAAAACAAAACAAAACCAAAAAAAAAAAAAAAAAGACTAGGAACAAACACTGACCTTAGGGCTTGGCTCAGTAAAACAGAACTCATAACACACTATCACTTGGAGCTACCTAAGAGAAGTAAGAAAATAACTCAATATTGCTATTAACGATCATTTCTCTTTCAGCTAGTAATCCCAAACCTAATCAGCACTGAAATACAAACAACAATCTAAAAGGTCTACCTAGTTCTTCACAAATACATTCATGAATTTTACCTGGGAAAAATCTGTCAGAATTATCATATTAAATGGTTAATATTACCTCTATATCATAATCTTAACTCCTTTATCCCTCCTGTTTGTTTTTAGAACAAAGTACCTTATTGTACATAAACACATTGCTGCAAACAGTCTGTCAAGAAATACAGTGCAAGCTTCATTAATTATTAGGAAAAAGTTGAATTCTGCTGGAGTCACATTAATTTCATCAAACATTTCATTATAATAATTAACTTCATCTTGCAATCATGTTACTGATGCTCTGAATTAATTAAAACTACTGCTGTGCTTCCTTTCCTTTTTTTATTTGTTGCCCACTGAAAAAGATCAGATTTACTAATCCAACAGAACATTTACATTCATATCATTTATATTCATCATTTAGATAAAAATTCCACACATTATCATTTCTTTCTCTCACCACAAAAGGGCACCAAATAAATATTAAATCAGCAATCTCTCATAATTATCAGTAAGTTTTAGTTAAACATAAAACAGTTAATAATATAACTCAGTTTTGGGTAATGCTCCAACAGAAGTTTGAAAATACTACATTTTTATTTTTATAAAAAATATTCTGCTTTCTAGGCACAGAGAATTAAAGACAGAAGAAAAAAAAGGAAAGGAAAGAACAGGGGAATCTTTTTCCTAATCTGGGCTCGATCCACAGCTCTGCCCTGTTACTACTCCTGCGGACGTAAACTTGGTGTCACAGAAAGCTGGCTCTGGCTCCAACATCTCGCAGCGCAAAACAAAGCAATTTGGAACAATTACTGAAAGTATTGATAACGCAGAACCGCAGCACGCCGATCTCCTCGGAGCGGAGCACAGAGTAACCCAAGCTGAACATCTTTTCTCTGAGAAAAAGTGTTCCCGAGACAGGCGGCCACGGCTCAGAAGCGATGTGGTAATTGTTTAACTGGTTCCAGTACCAGGGCAAGAGATGGAGATGAAACACATGAAGTGAGAAAAGTACGCCCGCGTCATTATCTCATTATTTAAGTATCTTTCATAAGAAACAGCACTGTTTACCTGCTGCATGAGTTATGTCTACTATTTATCTTAGCTTCAGCGCGGTAACACGTTTGTACTTCAGGCAAAAAGAGCATTAGAGAACTGAGAGAACAGCTGCAGTGTTTACCTAAAGATCAAAAAACACACCCACTAATTGCATCAGCGTGCCATGGAAGGGATGCACAAAGACAATTTAAAACGAGCTAAAAAGCTGCTGCTTTGCTGGCCTGGCAAGTAGTTAACTATCCAAAAATTCAATAAAACAACAAGGCAAATGTTTCTACCTACTGTTCGTCTAAGGCCACGCTCAGACCTATCTATGCGGCTGCCTGGCTCAAGGAGGAGTAAATACGTAAAAAGTTTGGCCTCATGCATTTCTGGCCGGAACGGGACTGCACATTTTGCTTTTGTTCAGCCGTTTTCCTCCTTTGGAGTAGCCTTCCCTTTGTCTCCACTACACCACATTGCTTTTTATTTCCTCTTTTTAAGGCATTGTATTACATAGCAAGGAATCCTGAACACAGACTCACAGTATGAGGTTATGTATGTAAAAATATATTTTAAAAAATCTGTATTATATACACACACACGAGATTGATTTATTAAACAGAGGCCTATTTTTTTTCCAGCACTGTAACTCCTGCTAGCCCTTTTAAAAAATATATGTAACACAAACAAAAGCAGCAGCTATCATACTGAAAGCAAGCTCATGGCTATTATATTTATTACATATACTCTGTTTAATATTACAGTCTCCTGAATAAGTACAGCTAAACTGCTGAAGTATTTGCCCTATGAAGGCAGCAGTAGCGACACGAAAAAATAAAACAGAAGTCATGTATCATTTTCCAGATGCATTCACCAAATCGTTTCATTTTTCTACCATCTTTTTCCAGCCCTCCTTTAGAAACACAGGCATCTCAGTCAAACAAGGATCTTCTGTTCTTTTCAAATACCTATCAAATGAGACTAAATATAAAGGAAACTGGCTAACACTATTTTGCATTTGAAAATTATTTCATTACTGAAAAATAGTTAATGAAATGTCTCTAACCTCTCAACATTTTAATTATTAATTTAAAAAAAAACAAAAAACAAACAAAAACATTCTGAGGTGCAGATTCTGTTGCCAATTACTTCATTAAAAAATCCAGAAAAAAATCTCTGGATATTCCTGGGATTGTTCCCGAGTTACAGGAATGTAAAGAAGAACAGAATGTGGTCTATTTGTGAAAAAAAAAAAAAAAAAAAAAAAAAAAAAAAAGAAGAAGAAGAAGGCGCAGAGGACCTTCTCCCCATGTAAACATGTTTATTTTTTTCCTGAAAAGCAAATGGTTTTGATTAAAAGCTTGTCCTGGCTCTCATCAACACAATGCTGCTTAGTTATTTTGTGGGTAATCTTTTATTGCAAGGCTTTTCTTTCCTTTGCACATGCACAAACAGAAAATAAATCTTTATGCTTCCTGACCAGCGAAGATAAACCCTTTCTCCCTATTTTTTTGAGTCCCTGTTAAGGGAAAAAAAAAAATAATAATAATAATAAAAAAAGGCACCCTGCTAACAACGTGAAATTAAGGAGTGTTGGAAGGAACAGCACCAGGCGGTAGCACTGGGTAGGACCCAGCAGTGCTTGCTCACCGCTCGCAGCAGGTTTCCTGCTTCGGGAGCCCCTGGTGCAGGGCCGCAGCTCTGCTCTCGCACCCGCGGGATGCTCGCAGCGCCGCCCCGCTCTGCCCTGGGTTCATGGTGCACAGGGGAGCAGGGCTGAGGCTGGTGCTCTAAATATATCACACAGGCAGAACGCAGGCATTCATTTTTAAAGCACACAGCAGCCCTGGCCGCAAGCAGAGCTCTCCCCTGTTGTTGTTAGGAGGAAACTCACGTTTGTATCAGCTAAATAAGAAGTGATGCTGTGTGAAAACGTTTTGTATCTCCAGCTAGGTCCAGCCACAGCGGTTCTACCAGCTACAGTGCCTTTGAAAATGTACGCTTCTTATGGCCAGGATGAAGAATTTGCTTTTACAATCCATTAATTTTATTTAAAGTGTCTGAAGTTTCAAATACAGGGCCCGGTATCCAAAAGGCACCAAGGGCTACTTGCAAATTGTGACAGAATTTGATGAAAGTACGGATCAGCTCACAGCCACACAGACTCGGCAGTGTTTGGCACGGCTCTTCTCTAGCTGTGTTGGCACCTGACACTCCTGGTTTTCGCGACAACCAGGAACACCCCCGGCCATCCTTAGCCTTTGGAGCATCACGCAGAAGAATCGTTCTCAGTTTCACTACCAGAAGCAACCATCAGCTGACACCAGAAGGTTTCCTGCGAAGTCAAGAGCCTTGGTTTTGTGTAGCAGTGAGGGAAACGAGGAATGAATAGGAAATTCCAGAACCAACGCGGCTAAATCATCTCCTCCATAAATAAAATAGAAAAATCTGCCCTGACTTTAACATGCTGCTGCTTGCTCCAAGTACTGCTGCCATTCAGTTGAGTCCATAGGCTCTCAAAAATCAATTGCTTAGGAAGAAGTATGTCCTTACTTGGCCTTTCCTCCTCACCCAGCTGAGCTCCCAGTGCCTCCAGTTATCACCACCGCCACCCACCGTGTTTCTTACCCTGGATTCTCTCAATCCCATGGGCCTGACCTAAGACTCCCCAGTCTTCCAGGGAAGAAAGCTGAGGAGGAGAAAACATTTTGCTTTGCTACCATTTCGTTATATTCTGCACCTTTTTATTCCTTCTGAAAAACCATTTGCCTGCTATGCACCCCCTTAGTTGAAGTTTTAGTGGGTTTATTTTTTGAGAGGACATGAAAGAATGGTCAGTACAAAGAAAAAGCAAAGGACAGAAGATGAGTGTGGATGATAAACAGCTGTTCTTCCCAATCAGCTTGCTGCATGCACTAAAAATATGCAGCACCAAACATCTCCAGATGAGGGACAAGGACAGAAGGACATGCAGGGGACTGGGCTGAGAATAAAACGTGATACAGCCTTCAGGTTGCTGGCAAAATTTATGTACGTGTGCAACCCTTAATTTATAAGAACCTGGGAGAAGCTAGCAGCCAAATTAACGTTTTAAAAAGAAATGTTAATTCATGTCAAAAGAATATATCTACTTCTTTTCTTTCCTTCCTCACTCTAAATTGTTTTAAGAAACGCAAATTAAAAAGATTTTTTTCCTCTGCCCTTTAATATTTGTGCCTTCCTACTGCTGCTGGTAAAAATTCCCCTAACAGCTTCATCGCCCTTTCTCCAGGATGAACGCTGGGCAAAAAGTCCTCGGAACTCAGACTGAGCAGAAAAGAAGTGCCCGTATCTGACTGGACACAACCCATAACTGTTGGAAGGCGCGAGATAACGCAGGCAGCACAGCGATGCTGCCGACACAGCAACCCAAAGGGGACCCTGCAGACCCAGACTGCTGTCCCGGGGACCTGCAGGAGGCCCCGCACGGAGGCCGTGTCCCCGCAGCGTCCAGCACGGCCCCAGACCTCGCTAATCGGCGAGGGGAAGCGCGAGGGCTGCTGAGACACCGACCCTGTCATTCCCTGAAGCCGAGAGGCAGGAGCCAGCCCCGCGTGCCACGGAGAGCCCCTCGCGGTGTAAGACGAGGAGCTGATGATAAATGTTGGCTCTTGCTTGGAGGGCTCCTTGCCGTAAGAGCACTTGTGAGCAGTGGTGAGTGGGCACTGAAGCAATCAGCAGCTCGTTTCAACAAGGCGGGCTGAAATTCAGAGCTTTGTGCCTCGATCTCCTCTAGGTTGCCTGAGTTGGGAACATTTGCGGTATTTTTGTATTTTTCTTTCTGCGTCCAAAGTTAAATGATGTAAAAGCATTTTACAACAGGAACTAAGGTCACAAAGTGGGCTGACACTTCGGCACAGCCCAAGCTGCTCTCATTTGACAAGAGCTGGCTTACTTCAGATTCCCTCCAGCGTCCCTCGCAGTACAGCTTTCTTACTGGGCTTTTTAGAAGTTTGGTTTTCCATCCTCAAGTCTTTTTTTTGTGTGCATCCAAATATGCCTCCTGTTTGCGAGCTGGCAATAACATGACTGCATTTCTCATTTAAGCTAGGTCTGCACCAGTAACTTATATTTGAATTGTACTCAATTTGAGGTTTGTGAAATTCCCAACTTGGATTGCTCGTCTTGAATCCAGTTTTGGTTTTATGTTTCAAACAACGTTAGAAACAATAGCTCTTTAATCCCTGAAATACCCTGTCATCTGTGCAGAGAGGAAAGGTTCCTGCCTCTTTGGGACTAACATTATCAAAACCATTCCACCCCCGTGACGTCCCTCGCCCCCACCTGCTCCACCAGCCTTTCCCCAATGTGCCCATTGGGTTTTTCCTCTTTGCTCTGCAGACTCCCAATCCATGCCCCACTCTCATCCCCTCTAAAACACAGACAAAACCTGCGTTCACAGCCTGCAGCCACGTGCCCAGCACTGACAACTTGTGGCATGAACTTTTTACGGGTTTGATGGCAACAAAATACCAGCAGTGGTTTCCATTTGCCTCCTTTGTGCTCCAGTACCATAATCTACGCCTCCCAGCAGGTGCCAACATTTCACACAACCTTCCCCACCGCGAGAGGAGCCAAGGCCTGGAAGATGACACGGGTGCTGCCACCGCGCAGCCCGCACGGGTGAACACAGCAGTTAATTTGGCTAATTGCCGAAGTCATTACCTGGTCGTTAATGTGGCACACGGCGAGGTTCTGCTCGTCACAGGAACAGGCCACGCGGATGTACTTCAGCCAGTTCCCAGCTCCGCTCTGGCTAGCATCAATGCAGAATTTCTCATTTCCCAGGTCATCAGCAATCTGCAGAAGAACAGGAGGAAGGAACACGTGGGTCATCTGGTATCAAACAGTAGATGCAGAAAGAAGAAAGAAAGGAGAATTATTTGCAGTGCAGATTTCATAACAAGGAATAGCAAGGCATGAGCTGGATGGCAAGTAACACTGATAAGCACGTCTGGCAGGGCTAAAGCAGCTCTTCAGCCATGATCACAAGTTCCTGGTTAGAAGAACCTCCAAGGACCTCTACCAGAGCTCTCCATGAGTAACCGGCTCAGGACTACAACTGATATGGAGACAAAAGCACTCTTCTAGTATTCACATCAGCTTAGAGCAAAACAGATCGACTTGCTGAACTGCATTCACTGTAATGACCAGGCCATCAAACTGCTCCGTGCTGCCAGCACCTGTGGCTCTGAGCCCTCCTGGAGGTCCCTGAGCACACCTGGAGGTCCCCACCCCGCCTCCTCCAGCACCAACCTCTGATCTCAAGCTACTTGCATTAAAATGGACAAAGGGAAAATCACATCCTCGGTTCTTGGCTTATTGCTTCCAATTCAGACCATGGCACTGAATCTTCAGGGAAATCCTACATTTCCCCCCAGAATTAGTGTTTGGATGGGGCAGAACTGGTAGGAGGAACAGCCCTGTGTTCAGCCTCATTCCTACCCTGCGTGGGAATGCTCTGGCTGCTGCTCACCAGCCAGGCCTGGCAGATTCAGGTGCATTGATGGGCCCTGTCTTTGCTAACAGTGAAGAAAATGCCCAGGGTTATTTTATCCCCGTGTGAGGGGTTTCAGCACCACGCTGCCCATGCGCTTCAGCTCAGCTCCCTGTGCACACTGGGCTCAGGCTGCAGAGCTCAGCTCACACACGGAGCCTCGCAGGCATCGATCCCTCGTGTTCAGCCCATGCTTATGAGGTCTGGCTCCGTACTGCTCGGGGGTGATACCGTGCTTTACTTAACACCTCAGTCCTGGCACAGGTTTTTCTGGGGTGCTCCCCAGCAGTGGCCGTTTCAGGCAAATTTGCCTTCCATGACTTCCTTAGGACACAGCAGCAGAAGCAGCGACTGAGTTTAGCTTTCAATTCAACTGTCTTGGCCATGAAACATCATCTTTCCCCTTCCAGAAAGCCCTGCCTTGCTCATTCCTCACATTCCAGCTTCCAGGATAAATAAAACAGGAGTTGCAGAGGCAACGTCCTTTGCCACAGTGCCCCGGCTCACTGCTGGAGCGGAGCTGCTGCAGATGGAAGCGCGCTCCCCGCTGAAAGCAGCGGCTGCATCGCGAGACGCTTCCTGCTGGCAGCCGTGTAGAAGTTATATGAGCAAATTCGGGTTTATGTGAGCAAATTCTCAGTTGCTGGTTTCACTTTCGCCTCGTTCCGCTTCGCCGTCAGGGCAGGCAGCGGCCGCCAGCCCCTCCTCGTGCCCGTGCATGGCACACACGCAGCCGCTGCTCCTGCAGCTCCCGGGGCCCTCGGAGGTTTTGGGGCAGAGGAAGGGGTCAGGGACACCTGGAGAGCAAGCACAAATCTTTCACCATTTCCCCAAATGTCACCCGGTGCCATGGGTTTGTTCCAGGTTTGGAATTTCTGCCCAACGTTAAACATACAGAAATCCAAACTGAGGGCGCACCCCGTGCAGAGGGCTCTTACCGGTGTGTTTCGCTGCTGTTTGTCTTTTGTTTTTATGTAGGTGCTTTCCTCAAAACTGGCTGCATTTGTTCGGGGACCTCCGCTTTCCAGGAGAGCCACCTGCACGTGCTGAATTTACTCTCTCGTGACTCCGAGGGGATGCGAGGGCACACGACAGCCCCTGCTCTGCCCTAACGAGGCTCTCAGTACCTGGTTCTTTGTAGCTCTCCTCTCTGATACAAGGCAGCACCGTCAGAGGAAGCTGGTGAGGGTAGTTTGGACTTTGTAAGAAAAAATGAAAAAAGAAAAGCGTTCCTAACGTGGGTTGAACAACTCTACTGAGTTTACTCAAGCTACAATAACAGTAACTTCTGTTTTATCTCAGGGAACCTCTAGGAACATGGAGGCTGGCTGACGCTGCTGACTGCTGCTAAGATTAAAGTCCTGGCCCTGGCCCTGCTGACCCCAAATCAGCGACGGGCGGTGGGCAGGCAGGGGGCACCTGCGGGGACACAGCTCACCGGGAAGGGGTGACAGCTCCCAGGGAAAGCTGGAAAACAGCAAAACCAGGACCAACTGTCCATGTTCGGCTGCTGGTTGGAAGCCATCAACCAGCGTGGGTGTAGGGCCTCTGGGTTTGAACAGTTGGACAGGCAGCACCCAGATAACCCCCGGTACCATCAGTGTGTACAGCAGCAGTCAGCAAGATGGCAAATCCCCTTTTGGTTTGTAGCCGTATGTTTCAGGTGCCCTCTTTCATATTCTGGAGTTATTTAGGCGCAGATACTCCAGATAGCTCTGGAGAAAAGCAGAATTCAGCTCCAATTCACCAGCTGCTTTGCAGGCCCCCGCACAAGGCTTGCCAGCGCCGCCTGAGCGAGGTCCTGTCTTAGCTAAAAATCACCTGAAACTCTGTGGTTTCATCTGAGTGGAGCTTTAGCACCCGAACTGGGGGTGTGAGATCTCACAGATCAGAATGAGAAAGAACGAGTCCGTACAAACCCTGAGAACTCGAGCCCCTGTTTTTCTCACACACTCACTGTACTCTGGAAATAAAACAAAGTCTCACGAGCCGAGGCCCGGCGGTGTCACTGGAAGGCAATTTGCACGATGCCGTCCCTGACACTGCGGCATGCCTTCCTTGCTTTGGGTAAAAAAACAAATGGAAAAACAAAAACTGGAAAACAAAAGGGCTGTTGGAGAGGCAGAAGAGGCAGATCATTGGCAGCAATGCACCTGCCGAGCAGCAGTCAGTTACCACTTGCTGGCTGACCGCAGTGCAATAGGTACAAAAGTTTTCCTCTCCCCTTAGGTACAGAAGGAAAAGGTGTTCTTTTTTCCATGTGAATTTCCTAGGACTTATGCTAACACATCTTTACTTTGCAATTGCAACTGAAACAGCAGACAGCCCTACACCATGGCAGTCTTCCACATCCAGCTTTATCCAGCTTTCTAATTTTCAAGGAACTTTCTCTGCCTGATTAAACTTTTTTTTTTTTTTTTCCTATGTACCCATGATCCTGCACGATCCCTTACATGTTAGTTTTCTAGGATGTTTCAGTATCTGTCCAACAAAATGTCAAGCTGTCAGAAAAGGAGGCTTTGTCTCAGGTGCGGTGGAAGCACCTGCTCCGAGCGCTGCCGGTCCAGCTCTTTGTGGTTGACACCTCTAGCAAGATAAAGATCACAAGCACACACTTTTTTTGATGTTCTATATGAAATGTACATCATAATTTAAAAAATACTAAAAAAAAAAAAAGTAATTGCAAGTTATTACCCATGATGTCATTTTACCTCTATCAAACACGTGTCCACACAAATAATTTCCTAAGCTCCTCTTTCCCCTGCCCTAAAAAACCTCCAGAAAAACAAACCAAAACCTTTTACCACATCTTCTTCCAGTTTAGACCAGAAGAAAATCAGAAATTTCCTCTGCCAAAATTCTTCAAACCAGCTGTTTGCAAGTCACTGTCAGTAACAAAAAAAAAAAAAGATTTTCTGTTTGAGGGCTTGTGTTTGGAGTGCACGAGGGTGATTCACTCGTGGGTGTTTTAGAAGCACGGCAGCACCAAGAGGTAACTGATGCTCCAAAGAAGTCCAATTGCAAAAGGAAAAGGGATAGAAAAAAAAAAGCTACAGAAAACCAAAACAAAGCCAGAAAATCACACGTGAAATTGGCAGGAGTCGGAGCTGGTGGCGTTGAAGCGTTGGTTGTACTTCTGCTTGCTCAGCCCAGCTCTGACATCAGCGAGGTTGTACCGAGGCATCTTGGGGGGATAATTTGGCTCAGACATTAAAAGACATTATCAGAGAGAGGAAAAAGAGAAAAAGGGGGGAGAATGAGGAAAGGGTAGGGAAAAGACAATTAAAATCAGTAATTGGTAATATTTTTAATGCCCAAACCCGTTATCTGTCGGTGTTGTGGTCCCTTTGGGGACAGCACGTTACCATCGTGCTCATCCACAGCCTGGACTGCGGCATCACGGCCCCAGAGCCGTGCTCGGGGCAGGAGCACATTGGCTGCCTCACCTTTTCCCTGAGCTAATCTCCAGGCCGTCTGGGACAGACAGACACGTGCACTCGTCGATCTGCTGGAAAACTCAGCTTTCATCTGGACTGCAGCCCGTGGGCACTCTCATCAACTCCATCAGAGTGAGAGCACCTCCAGTGCCTCGTCTCCCTCTGCTCAGCCTGATCCACCCAGCCCAGCCCAGCCATCCCGCACCTTGCCGTGGGTTTCTCATTGCCTTTTTTTTTTAATTTTCATTGACCGTGTCAAAACAAGTTCATCTTTTTCCCCTTCCCTCTGCTGCAGATGGCAAGCTCAGGGCGTTCGCTGGATTTATGAACCCAGGCACCTCCCTGCTCTTTTGTCTTCATCCAAGAATTCCCAGCTCTCGTCCCGGCTGGTGGCGGTGCCACGACGACGTTTTGCTGAGACATTCGCTATCCTTCCAGGGAGCACCGTCTCTTTTCCCACCCCGAAGCCCCCATCCCTCTCCTCTGCAGTCGATTTGCTTCAAACAAATGCACCTTCATGCTCATTTGGATGTCAGGTTTTCAGCCTGGCCCGCTGCAGAGACACGAAGCTTGGACCCAGAGCCGACCGCTGGCCGCGGCTGTGGTTCAGGCTCATCTCGAGCCAGCCAAGAGGAAATGGTTGTCATGGCCCAGGGCTCGCTCTGCAGCCTCATCTGCTTTCTGCTGAACAGCCTTCAGGACTCGAATCCAAAGGGCTCATTGATCTTGCAGGGGCTCTGTCTCGTAATTTATTAAGATCAGAGATGCTGAGTTATGAAGCAAAAGTTATGGAAAAATTCTCTTGAACATTAACCATTTTTTTTGCACATCATTTGAGGTTTCCTGCTTCTCTAATTTGTGGGCTCTCTGTTGGGTTGTTTCTTTCACGTTTTAATGGGCAGAGTCCAACATTTGGCCTCCGCAGAGGTGTGCTGTAGGACTGGAATGCCTAGGGATCTGTCGTCAGTTAGCTTAATGGATTCCTAGTGTGCATGAAGAAACGAAGCAACCATGAGTTTGCCATCAGTGACCCAGCGTCCTGTTGCTATAACATCCCTCCCCAGAAGCTGAAAGTGTAATAAACCTTCTCATCCCATAGTTGCAGGATCTGCCTTTGACAGTTTGGCTGATGTACGCATTTTATTTGGCAGGAGTTAGAGGGAGATTTCCCCCCCCCTCCTTTTTTTTTTTTCTTTTTGCTTTAATGACCCACAAGCTGATTTAGAGCAATAAACTGTTGCCATGAAGTTTTGTTGTGTTTCTTTCAAATAAAGAGGAGGGAGGGATCGCTACGATTTATGACTTTCAGAAGTAAGTGAAACAGAAAGTCCATTCTTGCCGCAAAATGAAGAGAAAAAGATTTCATCCAGAGAAACACCTCTGTCAATGTGTAGACACGAAGCCTAGATGAACTCATAAATTCAGCACTCTGCCTGCAATTAACCAGGCTTCCTGGTGATTTGACAAAGAGTTAATGAGAAACGTGTCAGACAAAACCAGGTCACAGCACAGGGAACTGATGGGACCAGCAGCCGAGCCAAACCCGGCCGGGCTGGGGCCACAGGAGCGGCCCCGCGGGAGCCGCGCTGCGCAGCGCCCAGCGAGCTCCAGGGCCTCCAGCTCCCGGCCAGAGCAAACTGGTGGGAGGGGAGCGGGGACTGGAGAAAAGACTGCTCCTAAAAGCCTGTGCTTTGATTCGTGGGGCTGTTAAATGACCGCAGGATCGGAGAACTACGGCATCCTCAGGTGTCAAGAGCCCGAGCCGCTCGGGCATCGGGGATGGAGAGGGACCTTTTGGGATCTCCTCCTGTGGAAGGAGCACCCTGAGGAAGGAGCAGCCGAGCCCCAGCTGAGCGTGGATCAGAGGCGGCCGCGCAGCCACAGCAGGGATGCGGTGCTGGTACTCGCTGTGCTTGTGGGTGTGATCTCCACGGAAGCATCTCATGCTCCACAAAGCGGGGGCACCGCGGGGTTCGGGAGCCTCGAGGCTGAGCACGCTGCGCCCCGCTGGCCCCGCTCCCCTCCACGCAGCCCCTGGCCCCGAGCTCGCACAGCTCCGGGTCCCCGCGCAGAGAAACATCAAGTAAAGATGTCAAAACAGAAGAAGACTTTCAAGATGATGGCAAGCATTTATCTCAACAAAAGCTCATTTTTCACCAGTAACGTAATTCATACCACACTGATTTAAATTAAACAGTAAACCGTAAAAAATTATGCTTGAATCAAATCGCAGGGTTGCCTCAGATATTGTACACACAAGTCAAGAAAGGGATTTCCAGTTCTTTGTAATATATACACGCTAAAACTTTGAAGTTTTCCTCCCCGCAGAAAGAGCTCAAAACATCACACTTTCGTATTCTACTTCATTTCGACCCATTTAAAAAAACATTAATGAAGTTCTAAAAGCTTGGTAGATAAAAATAAATGGGAAATCGAGAGAAGTCTGGATCTGATAAACAAAAGGCAGACTGCTCGCAGGCAGATGAGGCTTTCCAGGACATTTAATTTTGCTTTAATTAGGAAGGGGGAGCAGAAGCGGGAGGTCCAGCAGCGCTGAATTTCCACCGAAACAGGCTCGGCGTGCCGGCACCTCGCAGCTTCTGCAGAGGGACAAAGCGCTGAAGGGCACGAGTGGCCTGGGGCTGCTTGAGAAGGGAGACCTGGCACCACACGGCTCCCTCCAAGGCAGGGGGGCCACTAGCCACGGGCAAGGAGGAGCAGAGCAGCGCTGCTGGCAGCAACACGCCGGCCCAGAAGCCGAGCAGAACCTGAGTTAAGGCTGGAACAGTTCCTGAGCACAGCTTCTCCAGGAGGCCCCTTGGCACTCGGGCTCTCCTCCGCCTGCTCTCCCAGCGCCCCAGCTACGTGAGCTGTGCTGCTTTCCAGGAGCGAACAACTCCCACGGCCCCGCTGAAGGCACTGCACCACCGGACACGTGAAGGCTTCCTCGCGCACCTCCCGAAGCAGCACCCTGCTCTGTCACACCCGAAAAATCTCAGCCGCCTCCGCCCGCGGCGTGGTGAGGGGGCTGAGGACGCCAGGAGGCTCGCGAGGCAGCACGTCTGGTTTGCCATCGCCCTGAGCGCACCCGTAGGATGTCACGTTTTAACCCTGCTGCTCTGCGAGCTGCCTGTGGGCATCTCAGGGATGCACAGCCTGGGGGGATGTTGCCGTTTTTGGCCAAGTGCCTTTGCTTTTTGGAGATGGGGAATGCCCTACAGACAGCCCCCGCCTGGAGCGAGGTACCAAAGAAATGCCAAGGTGCTGTAGAAGTGAGACCACTGCCCAGGCCGCCTCCCCTCGGTGCCTGCCCGGTGTTCACAGGCTGAGCGTGGTGGCACGGCGGAGATGCCAGCTCCATCAGGTCTTTGGGTCGAGGCACCCACAGAGCAGCTGCTGAGGGCCAAAAGTGAACGTTTGTCTTCAGAAATTACAGAGACCTGTTCATGATGGAGCTGAGGCGAACGCTGCACATCCTCAGGTCCCGTCCTCATCACCGCTTCCAGGAGCTGCACGCTGACCGCTGGAAGTGGCAAGCTGTGCCATCAGAAACCAAACCGAAGGCAGCGGCTCCTTCCCCTCGCTTGTTGCCAAAAGGGAAGGCAGCTGCCTTAGGAACAGCTCCTGGTCGGCTTCTTCAGGTGTGTGCCGGTGCCTGGCTGGGCCGGTGTGCGCGGAGGCTCCTGCCACTTGTTTTAAATCATTCCTCATTACTGCGACTTTATTTTAATAATGTTTTGGGAAGGGAGCTGTGGAACACCACTAACATGCAGGGCTCTTCAGAGTGATTTACTGAAGGCGCCGGGTGCCAAAACCATTTGCCGCATTTTACACGCTGGCCAAAAAAGTAGCAGAGCCTTCAAGCGCCCATTCATACTGCTAACACCAGCCACAGCACAGCGGCCTCACAGCCCCAGCGAAGTCCCCTGAAGGACCTGGCACGGGAAGGCCCACACGGAGCAACGCCGTCCTGGGGGCTCTCACCTGCCTCTCCCCGACTTCTCACCAGCCGTACGCTAAGATGTTTAAATATTAAATTAGACGAAGGCCCAAATTTACCAGCAGCAACGTACCCGGTGCAGAGGGTCATTATCCTCCCTCCCGTCTCACATCATCGCGCGCAGCGGCAGCCGGGCAGCCCAGGAATACTCATCTGGAAGCGCATTCCTGTTCGCATGTTAGCTTTAAATGCCCTGAATTTACGGGCCAAAAGGGTGCACGTTACCAGCGCTTTGGCCGTGACCTTACACGTTCCGAGCAGAGATTTTAAAAGCAAAGACCCAGAGCGAAGCCCTCCCGTCCCCCGGCTGCCGTGAGCGCAGCTGCACCGAGGTTTCATTTACACAGGAAACCCCCCCAGAGGTGCCACAATCGCGCGAGGAAGCGCAGCCCTCGGAACCTTTCTGATCAGAAATGAGCAAGGCAGCTGCTTTGCAGACTGTTCTCGTGCTCTTTAGAAGGTGTGAAATAGATGAGTTTGTGAACCGGGGCTGGCACTGAGCGAAAGAATGAAAGGATATTATAGGCTTCCCTCCTGAACGCAGCTGATCAAAAACAGGAACAGCAGAGCCCTGCTGAAAGGGCTCGGAAAACAAAGCGGCCATCTCGGGCCGAGCCAACGAGAAATTTCCTCTTGATGTAGTAACACCACGCTGCTCGCCTCTCGCCAAGCCGAAACATGTGATTTCTTCAGAGCCGATATTTACCAAAAACGTTACCAAAAGAGGGTGCAAAATCGAGGCGCTGCAGCCCCCGCACCCATCCCACAGCAGCTCGGGGGGCTCCGGCCCTGCTGAGCACCATCCTGCACACACCCAGCTGCTGATTTACACCGAGGGCACACGCACAGCCCTGCACGAAGCCACGAGGTGCTCTGCGCTCAGGGCAGCGAGCAGGGAAGCAGCCAGGATATTATCCGGTCTCTCTGCCCTGCAGCGTGGGCAGCAGGAGCGTTTGTTGAATAACACAAGCAAGGTGGGGAAGGAGAATCTCTGAGCGCTGCTAGAGCATCTGCTCGCAGGCCGGCTCGCCTCCTGGGGGAGATGAGATTGTTCATGTGCTCAGCATCTTACCAGAGAGCTTCTTCCCCTCATAACTCTTACGCACAGCTCGTCTGTAACACCAGCGTCACTGGAAGGAGAACCTGGGACACCAGGGCTGGACATCTTTGCACCAAGTGAGCTGTTTCCGCACCAGAAAAAAAAGGTTTTGGAGCCCCTTCCTGCCTGAAGGTATCAAAGGTCTCCTACAGGAGGGAGCAGCCCTCTGGCAGCTGCCTGCGAGTCAGCATCAGCCTCACGCAGCAGAGGCACATAAACAACACGAGGCAAGCCATTTCCCTTCGAATTGATGCGCTGAGCAGGGTGATCCTGCCCTCTGACACAGGACTCGAGCTGTAGCAGGATTCTGGGGTGCTCGTTTCTCATTAAGCTCAGCACCAAGGGCATCCCCACTCCCTTGGCAGTCTGGCAGCCAGCAGAGGCTCCGAAGCCTGCTCAGGTAAACCTTAAGTGCACGAAGACAAGGGCATTGGGGCTCAGGGGCACTGGGGCTGGTCTGTGCCACCCCGGTATTTTGGGACGTGTGCCCTTGTAATGGGGCTGCACAAGCCAGGAGGCTGGGCTGGAGCTGCCCATGGACCCCAGCACCTCCACCACATCTGTGATCGTCCTCCAGCCCTTCTCCAAGAGACTTCCAAATGGCCCCAGCCCCGGTTCCCCCTGCACTGGGGGCAGCCACAGCCCGGTCCTGTCCCCCTGCTTCTGCTTGTCCCTGCTGGGCTCCTGGCACAGCCCGGGCTCATCCCGATGCTCGCTGCCTTCCTTTTGGCATTGCATCCTTCAGGGAAGTTTGCTGTAACCCTCTCTCACAAAATCATGGAAATCTGTTCTTTTTTTTAAATCAAGCTCTAGAATCCTCCAGGCCCCAACTTGGTGCTCCTTCCAAAGTGACAACACCGAGGGGCTGATCCAGTTATTTCCCACTAAATCTCGGTGACCAGACCTTCCCGCAGCTGCAGCCAGACAAGTCCATGTATCTTGTCTGCCACCACGAACCCAAACCCTCGTTACGAGGATGCACAAGGGTCAATTGCGCAGTCCCAAGTGCCGCCCGGATGAACTTTACCCCGAGCCAATTCACCGACTTATGAAACGCTGTCTTCCAGGGAATTTATCCTAATGATAAATCTGCCCTTTGGATACGCTGAGCAGCTCCGTTTCAAAACCCCCAGCCCGGACCTGAGGCCAGCTCTGTGTCAGCAGACAGTGGGGCAGGGCGATGCTCGGCCGGAGGCACGGCGCTGCCCTGCGGAAGGTGCGCGGGTGCCTCCGCTCGGGTTGTTTTACTCAGGAGATCCCAGCACAGCTGGTTCTCTGATGGAGGGTCTCAAAACAAAGCACGATCTGACACAGCACGTATCTTGCAGTGCCTGAGCACGGCAGGTTTGCGTTAGGGAGGTGCTGGTACCCTCATACAGAATCGCTGATCTTCTGCGGGTGATTTTCACAACTCTTAGAGGCACGGCTGCACAGCTACAGCCAACATTTTGCACATTGATCTGGCCTCCAACCCAACAGGAAAAGACTTCTGCTGGCTTTAAAGGGAGCCAAATATTTAAATCCAAATAGGAAGAGAAAAAAAAAAAAAAAAAAAAAAAAAAAAAAGACTAGTATCAACCTTGTACAGGGATTTTCTCAACTACTGGAAAGTCAGAGGGCGATCCAGAAGACAGAGCTGAGGATGGCAAGCATCAGGCATCTGCTCACCAAAACGGCCCCATACAGCATGGGAACACACCTCTGCTGTAGGAATAAAGGACTGCATCAGCACCCTCAGGAAAAGGATCCCACATCCTACCTGGGCCACTCCTGCCCACCTGCTAAGCAGGAAAATGTTTGCTCCTTGTACAGGGTTTGCTTGTTATTGGGGTTTCGGCATCGCCACTATCACTGCAGCATGTGAGCACCTTCCCAAAATGCATGCAAAAAAATCCCACTCGTGTCAGTCAAACACGAGACAGGACACAAGGCTAAATGCCTGCAAAAAGAGAGCAGGATTTTTGTTAATGCGATGGGTGGGACAGAAAAGGACATTGCTTTCTCAAGTCAGCTCTCAGTCACTCTGAATGTGAGGATGGTTTCTCCTTCTTTCCAAAACAAACACCTTTCCTCCAGTGAAATGCTGTTGGGAAACCATTTCAAAGACTTCAGGTATTAGAAATCCACATGAAAGTAACCTGAAAGTCTTCCTCATTAACAGATGGAGACATTTTTTTGAGACAGCTTCTCATTCTGAAGTTATAAATTATAGATCATAGAATGTATGCTGCAAAAACTCCTTCAAACTGTAATAAAAATTACTAATGCAATGCTAAGTAGGAAGCACCGTGTCACATTTCCAAGCCGTTCTTTAGCATGTAAAACCATTGAAACATGGTGAAAACAAGAATTGTCTTCATTCCCTTTGCAAATACCCACACAGTCAGTCCAAGCCACTACCCAAGCCTTGAAATGCTGTTGAAACAGTTTATTAAGACCTAATCCTGCAGCCTTAAAAAAAATCTAATAGTGCAGTATTTCCACGGTATAAGTGATTTCTGTCTCTATCTGGCAGCCCCGTGAGTTCTCCAAGGATGAACATAAATTCAATTATACCAAATTAAATCTGAACACACATAAGCTGCATAACATTTTAATCAGGGCTGTTCTTAACTTTTTGGAAGAGCTATACAACAGTAGAGCCTACCAGGATGATACGACACACATGCTTTTCTCCCTTGCACTGCCTACTTTTATTAATTACTCTGGCAGAGATGTATTTATATTGGTGCTGTCAGTGTGTGAATAAAACCTCATGGACAAAAATGGTTTAATTAAAGCAGAAAGAAGTGGTTTATGGGTGGTGAGCAAATCTGTTCTTTAAAGTCAGTAAAACTTTCATAAGTGGTTAGATACAAATAAATCCTAGGAAAGCATTTGCACCAAATATGTCTTTTATATCTTATACTGAAGCGTACCATATTATCATAAAAAAGACCTAAGCAGGAGCATGGACCCAATAATCTGTTGGCTGGAACCCTCGAGGGTGTTTCTCAGCTCTCAGTTTTTCTCTTTCACTCTGTTTGGATTAACAAAGCCACCTCTTCTGCCCCAAACTGCTCCGCTGCATCGCGAGAGCTTCAGAAGAGCAGCCAGGACAGGCACACGAGGCTCACCCTCTGCTCGGGGAAGGCAGGGAGCACCATGCTCTGAAGGTGCCCCCCCGGTGTTCCTGGATCTGTTCCTTCCCGAGGGAGCTTCCCAACGGGATGGGGCTTCAACCATCCCATGCTGGGGACGGCCAGCGGGCACCACTGAGCTCAGCACCCCTGGCATGGTTCTTGGGCAGAAAGGAACCCATCAGCAGCCACCAACGTGCTTGGAAATGCCTCTGGGGATGTCACCAAGCTTGGCAGCGCCGTGCCGGGCACCTGTGGCCGGGCAGTGACCATGCAGAGAAGCCGGAGTCACAGCAACAAGGAGGGAGCTGCAGAGCCGGGCACAACGCGCCCTTGGTGGATGGACAATCCTCCACAGAGACCGTGCTCCGGGCCAGGCCGTGCCATAGATGTAGATCTCACGTTCTAATCAATAAAAATAAATACCTGACCTCAAGGAAAAGATCCTTCGTTTGGCACTCCCGATCGGTCTTTATACTTCAAGCGCAGTTTTTACTGGCCGGGGTCCAGTTATCCTATGGTAATGTAACAGCCTTTTTCTTTACGCGAACAAAAGTCCTTTTCTAGTCCGAAGGGCCGCCGAGTTTATCCAAATACTCTCAGTTTCCTCCCAGCCCCCCCTGGAAGCAGCCGGCTCCATCAGAGGACACTTGTCCCCCTGGCAGGACGCAGCGGAGGGCTCAGCCCCCACCTGGCGGCACCGCGGGCAGAGCATCCACACGGGGCAGCCCCGCCGCCCCCCGGCACGACCGGTTGGAAACGCTAAATAGTCTTTTCCATGTTTCTACATCGGGTCTTATTTTGGCTAAGCCCGTCCAGTCTGTTAGCAGCTGCCAAGCGCATGAAGTAATGAGAAAGCATAGGGAGAGAAAGCTGACTTCATTCCAGCCGCGCTGCGGCTAACACACCCAGTATGTTCTGCGGCTGTCAGCACGTTGCTGAAGTGGACCTCATTAGCAAATTTGACTTTAAGGACCAGATGAGATGCATTCCTCCGGGCCACCTTCCCTCTGCTGCCAGCTAGCTCCAACCTGCTCATCCTCCCCTGGGCTCGGCAGCGGGCACCGCAGGGCTGCTCCGCCATCGGGGCGTGCAAACTCATCGCGGCCCTCAGGAGACACACGGCAGGGCTGGGATGGCCTGGGATGGGCAGCACACACCAAGAGAGAGGCAGGCAAACAGTGACAGCCCTGCATGAGCTGTGGGAACACGCTGAGGGCTAGAAATGTGGTGCACAACGACAGCTGGAAGGATCCGGAGTTGTCCGGCCTTAGGACTGGGTGTTGGGAGTTGGTCACAGGCTCCAGTTCAGGTGTTAGGCACCATCTGACGGTCAAGAGAGTGATACGGAAAGGAAAGAGCAGCTGCAGAGATTGTGGAAGCTTTGTGAAGATGGAGTTAGAGAAATACCTGCCCCAAACACCCTGGAGATCCTGTGCTGGCTGCGAGAGGGACTGGTGGTTCTAGAGACCGTGTGATTAAACACATTGAGGTAAATCCATCAGCTGGGCCACCTGCTTTGAACGAACAAGAACCAATTAAACTAGGGCTTTCCCAGGACCCAGACTCATTACCAATGGGGAACAATCCTAAGCCATTAGATTTAGGGCACGGGATCCCTCAGCACACAGCAGAGGACAGCACCGAGAGCCCAGGGCCCGGAACGCGCCTCCTGCTCCCGTCCCTGCTCCAGGCCCAAAACGCAGCCGAGTCCGGGGAGAAGAGGACAGAAAAGTGCAAAACTGCCCCTCAGAGCCCCGAAGTGATTCGAACACAAACTCGAGGCTGTGTGACCTGCACCAGCAGCCCGATAACACAAAGCTGTGTGATTTCATGTGCCCTGGTCACCTCTGGGAGCACCACACACAGCTCCCGGGCACTTACAGGGCAAATGCTGTGAGGAGAGGGGAGAGTATCCACAAGGAAGTATTCAGGAGAAAATATTCCGGGGAAATCCTTCCTCATACTGAATCAGCACAGGAACATGACGTGTCCAACCCCTCCAAATAACTGCCCTGCCCCACAATGAACGTTAAAAATGCTCCTCTTACGGAGCGCCGTTTCCTTTCTGCAAGCCTTATTCACGCGATGAAACGAAATTTTCAGCAGATAAATGTCCATAAATCTCTCTGCCTTATTACACCGACTGCTGGCTAACAGAAACGAGCCCGGCTTCTCCCTGGAGCATGTGCTGCCTTCCTGACAAGGGGTTTGCAATAACACGCACAAGAACGTAGCCGGGCCCAGCGCTGCAATTTCCATGGGGCCGAGTGCCACAGGTGCACTAATATAGGCATTAGTGAATGATTAGGCCTCGTAAAATATATGAATGCTGTTTCTTTAAGAAGCCATAAAATTTTATTGAGGAAAAAATCCATGTGTAAGGCTTTTGGTTCGTTTCATGCGGTCATTCAGAATTTCACTCATTTCTGACAGGACTATGATAATTAAAACTGCGGCCTGGGTCTGGTTTCTATAAAGTCCATCTGGCCTTCCGCGATGGAGAGTTTTGGAAGTATGTAATTGCCTGGGCAGCAAATAACTATTTTGCCATCCGCAGTAGTTTAATTTTGTCCCTGCAGCAGGGGAGCTAAGTCAGAGGGGCAAAAGATCATTAACGTATGGAGCCAGAAAGAGGGGCTCCCCGAGCAGGCTGCTGGCCCGTATTTGTTGAAATGCTTGACACCAACGGGCCCCATTAATGCATGGGTTAGATACAATCTGTGGAAAAGGGTCTATTATAAAGGGATTATTTGGAAGTGTTCTGTAGGTGGGGGTGGGTGTGATTGAAGGACTTAAAACTGTTACATTAACCCTTAGGGCACTCCGAGCAGTAACAAACCTGGCATTAAAGGGCTGGGGTTTGTCACAATTTCTTCACTTCCCTCCTTCTCCGCCACGAGGTCAAAGAGATTAAAAACATCCATAATGTGCTCTTCTGTGCTATAAAGATGAAGCTTGTTTTCTGCCCGCTTTATGGCCGTGGCAGCTCCCCTGCCTCCCTGCTCTCACCCCGAATGGGATCATTAAAAAGAAACCAAATCCCCCAAGAAAGATGACAGCAGCAACATACACGCGTGTACTTGTGTGTACTTACACGCTCAGACAGAAGCAAGCCAACAGAAAGCCAGCACAGATGGAGTGGTGACAGAAGAGGCTCTGGAGCTCTGCTCAAACACCCCAAACACGGCTGTCGGTACCGAGCCTGGCAGGGAACCAAGCGGGGACGTGGGGCTGGGAGCAGAGCTCCTCTGCGGGGCTCTGCAGGGCCCTGCTGCTGTCCTGAGCCCGAGATCCCTTCCTCCGGGTGGCACCCAGAAACGCCCCGAGGAGCCAGGCTTCTTAGAAGCTGTTAGGCTTTTATAAGTTCCGCAGAAGTCCATCTAAATACAGAATGCTTCATTTGCATCTTAAACATCTTGCAATTTCTCTGTTTTGCCAGTTTTGCCTCCCACTGGAGACACAAAGACCCTGACAGGCACCCTGCAAATGAAGCTAAGTGATCAAAACCTGCACCACCCGCGGCAGGCATGTCAACCACCACCCAGACTTGTTCACATCTTCACGTTCTTCTAAAATATGCACGCGTGCACTGACTAGCCTTGCTTTCCATCCAGTGTTTGGTCTTCCCTCCGTGCCCAGCACGTAGCAGGGCAGTTGAGACAAAGGACACCTGTATAGGGTTTCTTACGATGCAAATGGTATTTCTGTTATCGAGCTGCAGTGCACTGCACGCCGTGCAAACAACCTGTCTGCTCTGTGTTCTGAACCCCACTGCTCTCATGTCAAATTTTTGGAAGGCTCTTATCTCCGCAAATAGCTCTGCACACACTATTGAGCTCAGCTATGCACTATTTACCCAGTGGTTTCTTTAACAACCTGGTCTTCTGCTTCCTTTTGCTCATATTAAACAGCAAGTCCAACAAAAACAAGTTTCTGTTTGGCCTGAGGATGAGGTACTGCTATGCCAACCATCTAAAAAGATGAGGAGATTGTCAGCTGAATTTGGACATTCTGAGTGCTTAGGAGCCATAATCATGGGATATGAGGCAGAAAGCGTCACAAAAAATAATGACAAGATCAAATGCAGCTATGCATGAGAAAAAACGGTATGTCCCAAGGTGGAAAATGCACTGCTCCTGTGGCAGGTGGGATGAAATCCCGAAAGACTTCCCCATCACCTCGAGACTCATGCGTCCTCTGCATCACAGAAATAAGAGATGGAGGAGGAAAAGACCAGGAGAGAGGAAGAAAGGACCAGGACACTCACTCCGAGCACGGGGCAGACCCAAATTATGAGGAGCCTGAGCAAGGTCCTCTTCCTTTGGCTGCAATGTGTCAACGTGACAAATTATTTACACAAGTGTGCGTAACGAGCATCTCAATGGCCGCGATCATCGGCTATTTCAAGTGCAATTTTCTCTAGACTTTTGTTTTGCTTTCTTTCCAAGGGTTCATTCATTTGTTATGATCTTGTAGGATCCTCAGATCAGTCACTGGATTCACAGCGTGTTTACAGCACTACTGAGAACCTGGCAAGGCCGCCAGCAGTTGGGAGGGTGCCCTATTTCCTCCGAGACCGTACCGCGCTGATGCAGGAACCTCAGTTACTGGCCCTACTTCTCTGGGCAGCTCTGGAAACGCTGAGAGAAAACATGTGCTTATTAACTGCTCCCCAGATCCCACTTGAAAGAACAACAGCAGATATCACAGTGGAAAACACACTTTATAGAGAATTATTGGAACCGCAGCTCTTCCCATGCAGTAGAACGTCTGTTTTCCTTGGCATGCCCATCTTTGCTCACCACAGCAATCTGACAACATAAACTACATCAGAAATGTTCAGCATCAACAAATGGTTCTGCTTGGAAGACCAAGCAGGTTGATTAAAAAACATAAATTAGAAAAAAAAGGTTTTAAAACCTTTCTCTTCCAGCACGTGAGCCCAGCCCACAGAGGTTCCTACAGACCCAGCAGTTGCTAGAGCAGTGGTGAGCCACACTTTGAAGCCACAGACACAACTCAGGTTTTGCATTTGATGTTTCAGAGCTGTGCCCAACTTTAGAGATTGTCCTGGATGATGCCAAGCAAAGGTTTTTTTGATGTGTGCATTCAAGAGATTGAAGCCGGATGTGGCAGTACTCTAAAATGCACGCTGCATGCTGAATTGACAACACCCTTCATAATCTTGGCTATAATCTTCATCTGCAAGCCAAAAGGTCTGAACGAGCACACGGTTATCATGGCAGCATCCCCTCTGCACAGCCGCTCGGAGAGGGAGCAGAATTATTGATTCCCACAAAAACGACGTGCTTCTGCTGCAACAGCTCGCAGACAGCCTCCCTCAGCATTTTGTTCTCCTACGCTAAAGTCTACATGGAGATCACAGTCACGACAGTGCTATTCTTGGAAATCACATTAAAAATCATTTTCTTCTCCTAAAAATACTCTAGATGTATTAAACCTACGTATTTTCTGAATCAAAAGGAGGGAAATTCTGCTAAGCAAAGTTAAGCGCAAGATTGCCAAAAATGCTGAAAAGGTCTCTCAGAACTAGAAAAAGAAACAGCATAAAAGAAGCTGTGAAAGTTTATGAGGATAAACACTGATGACAGGTGGAGTAGAAGCTGAAATTTGAACTCTAAAGTAACTGCAAATAAAGATTTGTTACAGATGGTTTTAATATGACCTAACACTGGGATGCCAGCTACGGTATCACTTTTTCCTGTAGGCTGGACAAAACTAATAATACAGTTATAGAAACATGTTTCATGAGTACAGATACATCAGGAATAAATGGCCTCTAATATACATGTGTTATGCCCCTAAGAGAGCCAGACAGGATCAATAAAATGCTGCTAAAGAGACGCGAGGCTGGAGCAAGCACCCACGCGGGTTTCAGCAGGTACCAGCACGCGAGCGCCGCGCACGCAGGCACGGCTGGACCAGCATCGCCCTTCACACGTGTGCGTGTACGTGGGGGCGTGTGATGGAAATGTTCCGTCCTGGCATGTGTGCAATGTGTGCCACCGATCTTTTCATCCTGAAAAATAATAATTCTCTATTTTCTAAAGGCTGCATTTGGCATTTTTTTTTCCTCCCCCTTCACCTTTGCTAAAAGAAAGCGTAAGCCAGCAGTATTAGCATTAGTGGCTCTAATTGTTCCACAATGACTTTTCAGAAGGGAACATTTGGCCATTTTTCAGCTATTAACAATTTTCTATTTTATTCAGGGCACCAAGAGTCCATTTCCTTCGAAGCGGTTGGAATTGTGCGATATCCTCTCTGCTCTCTTGGCATGAATCATCGCGCATGCCGTAAGTCAGTTTGCAGAAGAAAGAAATAAGGCAAAATCATATATAATTCCCTTTTGTAAGGTCAAATTATCTCCCGTAACCGCTCGAACAATCGCACAAATATAGCAAGGTTTTGTTTTGCATGAACCCCGCCTGGCTCCCCTCATCAGGGGCACTCTTTGCTTTTCTTAAAATGCTGGAGCAACGCAAACCTGCAAGCCCTTAGAAGGGTCTGGAGAGCACCAAGAGCAGAGCCTGGTGCTGCAGCGAAGGGCAGAGACGTGCTGGAGAGGTGTGCAGTGCCACACCAAGCTCTTGCCAGAGCGCTGGGGCTGCCAGGAGCCCGACCCGAAGCTCTGCAGGAGGGCTGAGTGCCAAGGTCACGCAATGAGCCCAAAGTGATGGGTACAAACGCGACATCTGACAACACGGGGCCCTTCCTCATACCCACTGTGCTGCGGCAATTCCTAGCAAAGTGCACCAGAAACCACCCCTGGGAAGCACACACATGACAGAGATGCCCAAAGCTCCTGCTGCCCTGTGCTGTACAGCCAGGGAAGGCATGCAGCCTTGGCTGGCCTCTTCCTATGTCCCTGCAGCCACCCGTGCTGCAGGGCAGGCTACAGCTGCTCCCATGCAGGAGCTGGCTGTGCACTGCTCACCAGGTGCTCTGACTGCTGCTGCTCTGTCCCACGGGGGACTGAAAGCCAACTGCCACCGCAGGCACGGCTACCCAAGCTGTGCCCAGGAGCACCCAAACCCCACAGCCCAGCTTCTGGGCCACCATGGCCACCACGTGCCTCGCCCTGGCTCTTGGCGGTACCACTCGGAGGCAATGGGGAAAGGCAGGGCTGATGCTCCTCTGATTTCCTCTGTAAATTCCTTGCTCTGGCGGCTGGGCCGTCTCAGACACGCAAGCAGACCGCATCTTCTCCGGGACAGCCGAGAGGTTCTCGCCCTGAGCGCTGCCCTCCGGCCCCGTTTCTGGGCTCCTCGCTTCATTTCCAAAGCCAAACCCAGCTGAGACGCGCCTGGTTGCTACATCCTAGTCTAGACTCCGAGCATCTAACACAGTTGGCAGTTGGAAGCCTTCTTGCCAAGAGCAATGACAACAAACCCACTGCTCCGCAGTTTGAGGAGGATTTTTCTTTCACAGCATGGGAAATATGAAAAAAGTCAGGGTAGGGAACGCTGCATTGTTACTGTTCTCGCAAGGATCGGCTGCCTTATTTGTCATTGCTGCTTCAATTGGGTTTTAGAGGAACAAATGCAAAAGCAATTAAATAAAGACAAACTTTGCTGTATTTCCAGAAGTGCCAAATAGCCTGATATTTTAAGCCATATTTATCACAGACACAACAGAATGGGAAAAAGAACATTAAATCAGCCCACTAAGTGTGTACGTGAAACCAGTAAGGGCCACGTTACCCTGGTAGCCTTTCCACCAAATGAACGCAGCCAGCAACAGGCACGAAGGGAAGCCACCTGCCTTACTTTGCGCACAGCAGCACGCCCAGATGTTTTGTTCTTACTGGCTCTGTGCATTCTTACACCAGGCACAGAGCAGGGCAAGAGGAAAGTGAGCAAAGACCCGAGCCCCGTGTGCAGGGCAAGTGAAAGGCAGCCGGGCAGAGGGCAGGGAGCCCCGAGCAGGACGCTGGCTTGGCTGCTGCAGCCTGGCTGGGCCTGGCAGGAGCTGTGCGGGCTGCAGGAGCGCTGCCAGAGGCTGCTCGCACCGGGACCAGCTGGGCTCACCCCACCACCTCTCCCACTACCGCTGTCAGTCGAAGCACGCAGGGAGCAGAGGCCTTACCGGGATGAGCAGAGGGTCCCCAGGATGAGCAGAGGGTCCCCGGGATGAGCAGAGGGTCCCTGGGATGAGCAGAGGGTCCTCCTGGCCCTGGGAGCACCGGAGGCTGCCGAGGGTCCCCGGGCCGTGCCGCAGCGCGGGGCCTTCCTGGGCAGGAGGCGCGTGGCTCCCAGTGCCGAGAGGAGGCTCCAATAAATCCAGCATTGGGAACAGTAAAATTTTACCACTCACCTTATGTAACTTTTATTTTACACTCGATTAAGTTTTATTGCCGACTCCAAAGAATAAAGGCATTCTTACTGCAGAGAATTAGAAACAGCCTTTTTTTTGGGGGGGAGGAGGAAGGTGCGTTCTCATATTAGGGGTTGCATTCCCTGGCAGCTTAGAAACATCAAGAACAAGCACAGTTTAAAACATGCACGTCTAATTCATGGCTAACAGAGAAGCAGCCTTACCTTTCTCGTGACTTGTCAAGCAACCCCATGCTTTACTGCCACGCTGGGCTCTGCGCTTCCAGGATCAAACTCAAGGGATACACTGGAGCAAGAAATCCCTGAGCTCTGTGTGCACAACTCAGTACAACTGCGGCTGGCCTGGCACTTCTTGCTTTTTAATTGCAGCAGCAGAAGACCCAACCAAATGTTTATTAAGATCAGCGAGGCAGATGCATCTGAACTACATACCCCAGCAAACTATTTCGCAGGAATACGTGTTGGTAAAGGAGGAGGAAGCCACGCCTTTCTGCATTTCCTTTAACTCATTATGCTTATTTTCTCAAACTTTTATGACTGTCAGGCACCACCAGCCCCTTCTGAATATGCCCTTGTTTGTCCAAGCGGACAGTGCCCCGGGCCATTGCGCCTGGGAAGTCGGGGACTGTCTGATGCCTGGTTTTAATACGGGCCAAGTCCTTCCCCCCCGTTTAGTATGATTTTATACTGGGTGGACATATTTAGGGCCTGAATGGTTTGACAGTCATGATTAATACCCTGCATTAGGAGATTCCAGTGAAAGTATTCAGGAGCACGCTGTGCAGTTTGGTTCTCATCAGATGGTCAGGTCTACAGGCCTATTAAAAACAGCAGGAGAGCTGCAGACTTAATCACAGAGGCTGGGCCCATGGCGGGAGGAAGAGCGAGATAAAAAAAAAGAGAGAATGAATAGACTGATAGAGCAGAGGTGCCGAGAGCACGGCTTCACGCACACTCCAACCAGCAGCAGAGCTGGGAGAGGTTTTTGTAAAATCTGTGCCCAAAAGTCACCTAAATACAAAACCTCTTCGCGAAGCCGAAGCAGGTACGGTCAGGAGGCTGCACATGAAAACACCAAAGAGCTGAAGGTGAGAATTACTCATGGTCTAACAGCAAAAACCACAGCCCAGCAGCAGAGCAGGTGACGCTGATGCTTGGTATGGCTGCGGGCCCTGCAGAGACGTGTCGGAGCTGTCCGAGGAGAGGAGTCGGAGCCCTCGAGCCACCCAGAAGAAGGCACCAGGAGCAAGGTGTGAGCTCTGGGCACGGCTGAGCCCCAGGGAACTGCTGGTCCCCTTGGGCGAGCTTTTCCCCAGAGGCTCCTGCCACCTTCCTGGCCTGGCCCAGCAGCCCCAAACCACGCCACGGGCACTGCCACCTGCATTCCTCCCTCTTAATGCCTGTGAGATGCGCCCACTGTTCTGTGTTCAGGCACGTGGAGAAAACAAAGTAAAAATAACAATTTGGTGAACACTGGAAATGTGTTTCCTTTAATTTTCCGATCATTTTTACTGGTTTCTCCCTATGCATTTTTTTTTACATCGGTCTCCAGTTTTCCAATTTGACATTTTACAACACCAACTTCTAATCACAAGGACTACGCATGAATCTGCACTCGCATCTGGGAAAGGCACATTGCATTCAATGGCCAATGAAAAAACAAATATTTTTAGCTGTCACCCAACTATGGAACAAAAACTCAAAGGAACACAGCTGAGATTAGAGGCATCTGATCAGCTGCCTTCATGAACCCGTACAGTTCGGAGCATCCAACCAAAGCCTAACCAGAAGATCTGATAAGAGGGATTGCACATCGATCAATGGACTAACATTGCTTCTAGCAACGCCACCGACGTTTACCAACAGCTTGGAGGAATCTCTAGCTTTTCTTTGCTGGAAAGAAAAGTGATCTCAGCAGCGCCTGGAGGAAGACGAGTTCCCCGAGCCAGCCTCTGCCACCCGAGGAGGGCGAGGGCGAGCTCCTGCCACGCTCGGGGCTGGCTTCGTGTGCTGGGGCCGCCACCTTCCAGCAGTGCTGAACTTGCATTAGAAACCAAATCATCATTAAAAGCCCAACGACACACAAACGGCATATAACAAAGCCCCTGAGGTGTTCAAAGTCTGAAAATCCTCTTTTTTTTTTTCCGAGTGTCTGAATAACAACAAACCCAAAACAATAATTAATTCTTCTCCAATGCACAGAACCAGTACAGTAACAAGCGCTAAAAATACATCTGAACCTGAGACACAAAAGAGGAGGCACGGAGCACTTTGAAAGTGTGCTCCAATAATTAAATAAATTAGACCTGAGCTTCTAAGCAGGGAAGGACAGAGAGTTCACTGCCAGCACCACGAGACATTGCCAGGTCTTGGCTTGTTTACGATGAGAAAAAAGGGGAAAACCAGCAGATTTCACAGATTCCCAAATGCCTAGCATTTTTTGTTATTATTACTGCTGATTCGGCGTAGCGGTGCCCTCAGTAGATGGGAAGGGGCCCCGCCGAGCCCCAGCACCACCACCCCGGGTCCCGCGGCCTCCCCACGGCCAGGAGCAGCCCCGGGAGCGGCGAGGACGAGCCTTGCTCCTCGGGAAGCATCCTCATTTCGTGAGACCGGGAGCTCGGGTGTGACGGACAGCAAGAGGACACGGGGACAGACCGAGCGCCCCGCTGCTATCTCGGCATTATTTGGATTTGCAGGTTATCAGTGGGGCAGCAACTTGGGCTATGACCTCATTAACTAATGTGGCCACATCAGCACCTCTCCGTGGCCCTTATCGCTCATCATGTGTCATAAAGCAGCCCGTTGACACCTCCTAGTGAATACCGGTTGTATCTTATCTCCTGCAGGGATAGGACCCTCGCTGGGAGACAGAGAGCATGTCTAGGAATGCGGCGAGGAGACAAGTTCACCAGCAGCAGCTGACAGGGGATGATTTCTCAAACAAACACCGAGGGGGAAATTAATGGGCTTGGGTTTGCCACTGACAATACCGAGCAGAGATACATTAACTTCTGACTGCTGTAATTTAAGAATTATTTCTGCAATTTCAGGCCGAAGCTTCTGGGACACTTCCATCACCACATCCAGAGCAGAGCTGCTCTACTCTCCTGGCATCACCACCACAAGCCCAAGCCCAGTTTGTACCATTTACAGAAATACAGACTAATTCCTGGGCAGTGGAATTCCTTTCTCATATCTGAACACAGCACTGGTGTTTTCTGCATGTAAAAATCTTTCTTTTGCATCTCACAAACTGGATACCGGTGGGAAAAAAGCAGCACACCCAACGTACAGCACACCCAAACAGCTGGAGTGGAGATTAAAATGATGCCACAATGTCCTACCTTGTTTTACCAAGCACTGCTGTTATAAATGTGTTTCTTAAAGGTGCATTTTGCCAGGCAAATGGCACACTTCAGGGGCAGAAGCTGTGTGTGCTGTACTGAGGTCCAAGGAGCGCTCAGCATGGCAGGGAGCGAAGCAGAGGGACAGGGATGTTTCCAGCCGTGTATTCAGAGTCACAAGGAATCTGCTACATGCTTTGAGTTGTGGTTAAAACAAAAGACAGAGGGCACGCAGACTGTAAGTAACTCAAATGGACCTGTGAAATAGTATAGGAAAAAAAAAAGAAAAGAGAGAAGGCAGGGAAAAAAGTCGAAAAAAAATCAAAGTGAAACTAAGAGCATACAGAGCAAGCTGGTCCCCCCTGACTGCATCAGGAGTGCAAAGCAGCCCAAAATAGGCAGCAGCCACAGAGACGTCCAGGCCTCCTCCCAGAGCTCGCAGGAACAATGCCCCGCGTTCTTCGCTACCCGCGCTGCTCACAGCATGAATGGGAAAGGCGATCTGCCGCCCAGGGCATCGGCTGCCCTGACAAAAACCCAGGGCGGGTGCCCTGACGTGTCACCGCCTTTCTGTGCAACTTCGGGGAAGCTCTGTGATTTTTTCCTGAATGCCTCAGCTATAGAATCGCGCCCATAATAATTTCTTTCTTCCATCTGGGCTCTGACTCGACCACGTGCTCGCGGCAGCGGTCCCTCTGCCGTGCTCCCTACCTTCCTGGTGCCAGCACACGAGGATCCTGATGGGATCTCAGAGCTTACTGCAGTGCAGTCGACAGACACCAGGTGTAAGCCACGGGCACGCGGTGTCTGTGAGACCTCTCTCCAGGTTTTCCAAGGAGGTGAAGCTTTTGGAACCAGCAGCACATCACAGCCAGACCTGCAGCCCCCGCAGGGCTGCCTCGTCAGACACCGACAGCCTTCCCCCGGGCAGCTGGGACATGCGGGGTCGATGCAAGCCCCAGACCACGTCATCAGCTTGCACAGACAAAAGCCAAATTTAGCTAAATGAATCTACCACTTAGAGTTAAAAGCAAACAGGAAAAAAAAAAAAATGAAATCTGGCATTAAGTTGTAAAAAATATCTAATATTGCCCGATTTCTGTCCAGGACTGGAGGTGAGCTAAGTGAGTTCCTCAGGAATGGTCACAGAATTGGACAGCTGAAATCCCATAGGGAGCACGTTGTGTCTGTGGCTCTGTTGGTCAGCTAAAACTTACCTTAAATGCCCAGGGGAGCTTTTCTTCCTTTCTTCCTTTCTTCTTCTGTGGAGGCCTAAAGTGCCATTTCCACACCAACTCGGGTGTTCCCTTCTTTCTAATCGTTTTCCTTTCTCTGATTTTAGAAAGAGCATCTTGTTCTCAGCTACATTTTTTATTTTGTACCTGATTTAACAGCAGAACCAGGAAAGTGCAGCTTGTGGGATCTAACAGCTGTAAAACTCCCGTGTCTGACAATTCAGTTCCCAGTGGCTACACTAGGAAAAAGCACTCGGTCCTCCATAGTATTTTCTCATATCCAAAAACCGTTACTGAGTCTGGAGACTAAAAGATCCCCTACAATCAACACTGGGATAAAGACTCTTCACTATGCCTTTTCCAGACTTAAAACCAGATCTTTTATTAAACCACATTAACCTAAACATCCTCCCTTTATTTCTCCCCTGCTGGGTAACACCATGTCAGAACACGAGCTGCCAGAAAAACTCAGTGTCCTGCTGAAAGCTGTAAAAGAGGCTGCCTAAATGCACAGAACAGAAAACATAAACACATCGGGCTGACATATTTTGCGTGGATTAAACTGACCAGGAACATCATTATGACTTTTCTCCAACGGTATAAACAAAGCTAAACCTGATAAACATTTTCCATACCTAACACGCCAGGAAAAGTCGTTTCTGAGAACTCCAATAAAATCACGCTGCTCTAAGGAGGTTCCACTTGAGCAGAAGGAGCGAAGCGTGCCACAAAGCCCGTATTGTCTGGGCTCAATGCACCTTTGTGTACTCTAGAGGCAGCATTGTCTGAGGGATGCCGGCAGCAGCCAGGAGGTGACCCGGCTTTCCCAGCACCTCCAGGCACTTTGCTTTGCTTTGCCCTTCCACATCTCGGCCTCAGCAGCTTTTGGAAGGGGCTGCTCACTGCCTCCCACCTCCTTCGGGCCGTGCCGTCACCGGCAGCTGCCATCCTTGGAGCACTCCAGGACGACGAGGGATGCTGCGGGAGCACACAGAGGCCTCAGCGGATCCGTGCCACAGTTCCCCAAAACCCTTGATGCTGTACGTTTGTTATGATGAGCCACGACTGCTTTGTGAGCTGTGTCAGCTCGCCGAGCTGCAGCAGCCCACTGCTGGCACTGGTCGCCCCCAGGAAGAAGCGGTGCCAGCTGCAGCACCAGGTTTTGGCCAGGCCTCCTCCACCAAAACCCGCACCCTGAACGACATTTCACTTCACATCAAATGATTTTTTATTTTTCTGGTTCCAATTCCTTCTTCTTTAAACTTTTCTTTCTACCCGGAAAGAAAAACAGAAAGGACCAGAAAAGAATATCTGATCGTAACTTTTGCACGGCCATCGCGGTTAAAGCATTACCTCAACGCGGAGGAATTTCTTCTTCTCCTTGTCACCTACATTACTGCCGAAGGTACGTGGGCTTCCCGGCCTTGGAACGCTTATGGAATTTCTTTAAGTCATATTTCTCACATGATGTCAAATGTCTCCAGGGCCTAATGCAGCCTCCGTGCGAAGCCAAAGTGCGTGCAGCGCTGCCCGACAGGCGAGCGCGGCGCTGGGAGGCCGGGCAGGAGGCCACCAAGGAGAGGTTTTGGGAGGCTGCGTGCCCGCCCGCACCCCCCTGCGCTGCAATACCTGCACGTCGTGGCTTCGACAGCTGCTCCCGACAGGAGCTCCCTTTCTTTAGCTGCTGACACTCCTTCGCCTATTTCATGCAAGGGATCGCTTCGTTTCTTTTCTAAAGACCGTGCCAAAGAGCGCGTCCCCTGTGAATGATGACATTCGGTTAATAATTTAGCACCACGCTGCCTGCCGAATTTTCTGAATCAAAATATGATCAATGGGAAGGCAGCTGGGTTATTGAGTTTTCTGTCAGTTTTATTTCCTGAAGACATAGAAGAGAGTGCAAAGGATGCCTGCTGTGTAGAGCACGCCGCTGAAAAGTTACACTCGATCGATGCAAGTTTGCCAAAAATAATTATTCTCTCAGGGAATGTTGGAGACATTCTCTGAAACGCTGACCTCTCGAAGACGGATCTTGGGAAGTGCAAGGACTTCTGCTTGTCTTGGTGTTTTCTTAGCACCAATAAACACCTACTCTTCATTAGCCTACTTTTAATTTTTATGTTTTTGGTTGAAAAGGATGTGTCTGGAAGGTAGAGTAAGAAAAAAACAAGTGAGCAAACAGTGCTGGCAGAAGCAGAAAGGCCCAGAGCCTCCCCTTCTCTCTTCCAAATAAATTGAAGGCACTCAGGCAGCTCTATCTGCGACAAGAGGGTCGCATATCTACTTGGGGTGCCCCCTTCACACCGAGTGTCTGTCAGCACCATCAGGCAGCAGCCTGGGGAAGGAGAAGGTGCACAGCCAGAGGTGAAAGCGAGCCTGCAGCACGCAGGTGAGCCCAGCCCTGCAGCAATGCCTCCCAAACACAGCGAGTCCTGCGGGCCGCTGAGCTGCTGAGCCACCTCTCACACACATGGTCACGAATTCTAACACCAGCGTCTCGCCCGCAGAGCAGACACCTTTTCCTCTTGCTTTCCTAAGGACCAAAACATGACAAAACATTGACCCGAAGACACGAATCAGGTTGTTTTCTCTCAAATACTCAGAGCTGGAGCTTGAATGCTCAGAGAGCTTCTGGTGTTTGCGTAAGATGGGATCTGCCTTTCTCCATTCCTGTTAAGTTCACTGTAACCTCACAGGTGTGGGCTGATTCATTTTTTTTTCCCTTTAAGATTGATTACATGCTAAGCAGGGTTTCTTTAGCGAGCACTCACATCTCTAATTATTAGCACTGCCAACTTTCCCAACACAATGCTCAGTGTCAGATAAACGAAATCTGTTCCTGTCTGTTCTGTAACTGATATCAGCTCCATAGTGACAGTCCCTGACCTAAGGACCCCAGGCTTTGTGCGGTGCTACATCTTTACTCTGTCGAGAATGGACTCCACACACATCAAAAACATCACCAATATTAATTAAATCACAGACACTGTTATCACCCCGCTGAATAATGGGCTTTTCCAAGCACTACTGAGAGCCTCAGCAATGCTTTTCTACTGACAATGTTCAAAATGGTACATTTCCAATAATTTCTTTCATCTTACCCACAACGTATTCGAATTAGTGTCTATTACATTAAAGTACTCAGAAACCTGTTAGTAACCTGTCTAAATGCAGCACATACTTTACAGACATATATGAAGATTCTTTTCATAATGGGGAAAAAAAAAAGTAATTATTAGGTACACAAATATCAGCAGTCTGACTACAAAATGGATATTCTGGCCACCTGATATCCTGGCAATGTGGATATTTGGGTGATGTCTGGCACAACAGGCACAAAATATCAGAATTTGGAGTTTTTAAGTGCATATAATGCAAATAGCAGTCTAACTGTGGATCAGTGATACTTTTCTGAAGGGATACCTCAGCACAGCACAAACATCCAGCCCTGGAATTCCCTAAAGCCAGACAGAGCAGGGAGCCCACGGAAACAGGAGACTTGTATGGGCTCTGCCGGGCAGTACAGAAAATGGAGCAGGATCTGGGAATTTGGCTTCATTACGGGGTGACTTTTTTAAACACGACATCAGAATTAGGCACCTGGAGGAGCCTTTTGTGGCACAGGTACTATTGTTACTACAGCTAAGGGAGAATACCTTTACGAGTGAATTTTTAAAGTATGATGTCTGATTTTGTTTCAGTGCTGTCTAAATCTAGAGTGTATACCCAGAATGAAGACATTTCCTTCCACAACTTCACAGCCAGGTCTCTCTGTCACAGCAGTGAGCGCTATCTGGCTTGCTTTCCACTGATGACTGCTCTGTGAAATTCAGTAATTACTCAGAAGAGGACCAGCCGATGCCAGCCAACTCCATCTACTTCCTTCAGTGAGAGAGACTTATTTGGAGACAGAGAATGACTGCAAATGGGTAAACGTTAATAAAAAAATAAAATAAAATAAAGAAATGCAACTCCCTTTCCTACGCCCACTCCAAAACCAAGAATGGTGAAAAAGAGAAGAAACTCAAACATAAAAATTCAGTAACAGAAAATGGGCTACATTAAAGCCTCGTTCAGCGAGCCCACCAGCAGCAGAGCAGAGACACCTCCATGTTTGTCAGCGGGCACAGCCAGCAGCACGGCGATGCAATGCTAACAACCCCAAAAACATCAACGTGATGGTCAGCAGAGGAGCTTTTTGGGTAATTTGGACTTGTCTTCTCACCTGGAGGGATTTAATGGAAAGCAGGTTCACTTCGCACACAAGTGACACGTTCTGAAAAACCATTCTCTGGTCACTTGTAAGCCTCTATGTAACTCACTGATCTCTCAAGTACCTGGCATGAAAATAAAAAGCCTGAAATAATACTTTTGGCCAGCATTAGAGTCACTTGTGGGGTGGGGGGAGTATGATGAGCTAGTAAAGGTACAAAGAGACATAAATGCAGCAAACCCTAAAGAAAGCAAATGCTTTAATTCAGTGTGTTAGTAGAGAGCCTGACCTCAGTAATCTACTCCAAAAAACTATTACTGGTTTTCTTTGTAGATGTTATTTATTATAAACATCTAAACTGTGGTTAACTTAAATGTTTTTAAAAAAGAATCAATAAACTTGATTGAAATACAAAATGAAACAGAAGAATAAATGGAAAAAGATGTACGCTGCTGCTCCCTGTGACTTCTGATGCATGGAAACCAGAGCTGGGAGCTTCAGCATCCCCTGTGTGTGCTGAATGTAAATGCAGGCGCTGCCCAGGGGATGAGAACCCCAGAAGCAGGGTTCCTAAGACCAGAGTTCAGGCCTCTGTTGGCTGAAGATAACTCCCAGGGGTTTCTGGCCACTCACAGTACGGATTTGTCCATGAGCACGCAAAGCCCAGCGCTGTGGTTTCACTATGCTGGATCACTCCTTTGCTGTCTGAAGGATGGGGAGCCTTCAAACTTGATGAGTCTGGGCTCTCAAAAAGGCTCCTGTCCATCCTTTGAGGGTCACATAAGCAGAAGAGGATCCCTGGCACAGAGCATCTCCCTCTTTTTGGGATTCACGATGGCTGCACCATCACTGCAGTCGGGAACCTCGCGTGCCTGCTGCACCGGGCGGGGAGCCTCTGACCTGGGACTGATGGAAGGTCTCCAGGTGATCTGCTTCATTTCCACCGCTCGGCAACCCCAGGTACAGGGAAGCCAGAGGAACAGTTTGCAGGCGCGAACAAAGCATCTTAGTTAAGGCTAATGCTGCGCAACACAAAGAATTCAGTGTTGTTTCAGCACAGGCGTAACATTTCTGCTGGATTTCTAGGGCCTAACCAATTTGTGAGAGGAACCAGTCTGAGTTTGCCATTTCTCAAACACATCCCGAAGATGGAAAATACCTCCTCACTTTGAAGAAACTCATTTCCCCTCTGCTGGAAATGTCTCCTGAACACGGATAGTTGTAGGGGCAGAACACCACCCTCCAGAACAGCAACCCGTGCTTGCTGTCCCACGCTCGCCCCAGCAGCAAGGCACAAAACCAGGAATGCTTTCTGGAACCAGAGACTCAAGTCCCAAGAGCTCCCCAAGAACATCTGAGAACAGAAGCTGCTGCTGTAGCTAAGAGTCGATTTGTAAATATTCATCATAAAACCGTATCTCTAATCAATATGAAAATATCTACTGCAGTGACTCCAATAGCGCTCCTGTTAATTATTTCATTGCTTTTAGAGGTTTGATAAATCCCTGCATTTTCGGTCCTTTGTATTTCTGGATGGATCAGAGGCTGGGACAAAGCTGAGATGTTTGCCAGTTTTTGGCACGGAGCCTTATTTTGCTTTGGTACAATCTGGAAGAGTTTGAGTCCAATAAATTGAGTTATACTAGAGCAGATTTGGAGTGAGATTAGAGCCCAACATAAAGGTTATTCAGATGAGGCAGATGTTTAAGAATATTCTTTTCATCTTTAGCACTGATCTGCATTTCCCTTTTCTGAGAAGCACCTACTGTAAATAAGCAGCCAAATAACCTAACGTGACACATTCAGCAATGTGCATGGTTTTCCACTGGAATTTCCTCTTAGATTAACGTGTCCAAACTTAAAGGTTAAATTCCACAGGCCTGCAGAGCTGCTAGGCTTCTCTGAAGACGCATTTGGTTTTGTTGTCGAATAATTTTGAAGCAATTTGCTCATGCGTGGTGATGTGACTGAGAAACCACCTTTCTCACCGACAGGTTTTCAGTAAAGCTGAAGGATCACTTTACATATTCAAAGGACTTGGCACAAACACGAGAATAACTTAGCCTAGGAGAGTTAATGCGATCCTCAGACACGTTCTCTGCTGCTGAGGGGCGCCTGGATGCTGAGCACTTCTGCCACATGTCAGCTCGCAGCCACCGAAACGCCGCAGGCCGCGGCCCCCCGCCAGACGCGGGGAGCTGACACCGCGCTTCCCTGGAGCCTGGTTTGTGGGCACCGGCTGTCCTCACGCTAACCAATAAATCCGGGGGGAAAAAAACAGCACCAAAAACACAGGAGGTTTTGGGCTCCCCACTGAAATCACAGAGAAACACCTGAGCCCTGATGAGTGGTGGTGCGGCAGTGCGAGGGGCCCACCAAGGGCATCTCCCGCAAGGCCTCTGTCGCACTTCGACACGGACCCCAAGTCCTCTCACAAAGCAGTGCCCTTGGGAAACCAAAAATGTGGCCCAGGCAAGGCCAAAAATCAGTAGGACACGGAACCTTCCGGCCTGCACCTTGGCTTTGCTTGCCATGGCCTCCTGGAGGCTGGAGCTCCACAGCCGCGCAGGGAAAGGCCTCTGGAGCACAGGGCACGCTGCGCGGGGGCTTGGACATCCCTCAAATGTCACCTTGTTGCTGCCACAAAGACTGCAAACCACAAGGGCACAGAATGTGGGGGCAAGAATGGCACAACACGACTCTGAGATGTGCTGTCCCTGTTCCCAAAGGGCCCCACAGACAGCAACGCGTACCCACAGCACGCGTTACCACCTTGTCATGAGGGACTTCAGCAGAAATATTCCCTACCCAACGCTCTGGAGCTTGCAGAGCCTCACATATGCAGACGCAGGAGCCTCTGCCCGGCTGCACACTGGGTGCACGGGGCTGGGAGGGACAGGCCATGCTGCAAGCCGGCGGGTGAAAACGTTTTCCATTCAGCTAGGTTTGTGCTGCAGCTTTTAACTTACTGGGAGGTCTGTGGAGCTGTCATTTGCTTATTTTTCCACTCCAGATAGGTCACTGTGACTGGTGCGATAGGCACGGGGGGAAATACAACACTTCCTGACACATCCACAACTCCGGCTCCAAAGCTCCCCGCACAAACCTAAGTTACTTTTAAAAATACATGAAATAAATAAAACTGCCCTTCATGGGTGATGAGAGGCTGTATCAATGTTGATTACTAGTAAGCCGGTTTGTTTTCTGGCCTCAACCACTTCCCCTACTGGTGGTGTAACAGGGCTATGGGGTGCCTGCCTCCAGCTCGGGGTCCCAGCCCTTTCCCTACAGATAGCATTGGGCTCGTAGGGTTCAGTTCCTTGCTCTGTCCCTAGGAATCACTGCAGCTGTACGACCCGTCAGTGAAACAGGCGCCTTCTGACGCCCAGAATGTTGTCCTTCCTCCCCAAACTCTTTTTCACAACTTCTTTTCACGACAGTTATTAAAGGCATGTTGATTACTTGTATAATTGACTGGTACTGCGGGTAACAACACAGCAGACTAATTGAAATGTATGAGAAACAATTACGAGTAATTGGAATCAATTAATTGATGATTTTCTTGGGAGCTGCTGCTTGATGCGGGCAAATTCTAATTACACTTACCAGCCTAGGAAAAAACTGAGAGCCCATTATAGATTTTGAAGTAAGGCTGGGCTCTTTTCACCCGAGCAGCTCCTGTCTGAGCACAAGCAAATCTTTCGGAGCAAAGCGAGAGGAAAACAAAACGGGAGGGCAGGAGGAGGTGTGAGCGGAGCAGCTCTCACCGTCCCTCCTTGTGACCAGCACTAAATGGTATCTGTGTCTGGATTCTGGACACACCACACGAGCTCCATCAGGCCCCACCACCTGCGAGCAGTGTCCAGCAGCACCCAGCTCGGTGTCTGCTCCTTGTCGGACGGGGACAGCCTGGGTTTTGCTGCCCAGCTCCTGCCGTCCTCCCCGCGCTCACACTGACTTTGTGCTCACTCAAAGCCAAGCTCCCGCGCGCAGCAGGCGCGCCTTATCTCCGCGCCTCTTGACCCTGAGTCGAGTACGGGATTTTATTCCTACCGGGCAGCTAGCAGGTGACAAAGTCCTTTGGCTCCGTCTTTAAAGAATAAAAGGAACATCATCTTTAAGCCTATTTGTGTTGTGTTGAATACGTTAAGTCTAGGTCCACAAAACTCCTCTGAGACCATCTACCTTTATGAACACAAATTAGGAAGACAATTGCATCTCCCTCATCAGAATCACCTTGAATTCTGAGAATTTTCAGCAATAAAAATTGATGGTTTTGCTGAATTTTCTCTTTCATGGAGCCTAAAATTTAAAGTGACTACAAGGTGACAAGTAAAAAAAATTGAAATAAATGAAAACAATCGTAACTGTATATAGTTGCTTATGTTTCAAAGAAATATGCATTTTTCTGTAGAAGCATGATTTGTTACTTGTCAGAAAACTCCTATTTTACAAAGAATAGTACAAGGAACACCTTAAGCATTCAAGCAAGTGACGTGATGCTGCATTTTTTCAAGGCAAAATAAGTGCAAAGCATCAAAATCCCACGGACAGTGAAGCACCCGGCAGCAGCGAGGTGCTGAGCACAGAAGCTTCCATTAGTTTAGCAAGAGCCTTCTAGTACTTTTTTTCTAACAACAAGATTTTAAGAAAATATCAGGAACATCTATGGCATTTCTAAAAGAAACAGTTCCCCATTACACAATCCTGTAGGAGTTAAAGCTTTACTGGAAATATTCCATATTCTGTTTTATTATTTTGCTAAGAACAGGAATTAAAAGCGTTTCCCCGTCCCTCCCTGAAGACGCAGGAGGGAGCAGCCCTTATCGCAGCGCACTTTCATACTTGGCCTGGCTTTGAAAGCGCTTTATCAGGTCTCACAGCCACACCACTTGAGCTGAGGAGCTCTGGTGGGGAAAGGACACGAGACAATCGGGGCAACCGCAAGGTGAGTGCCAACGGAACCGCGAAGTGGCAGGAATGGATGCATGTGGGAGAAGAAATGCCATTTCCCTGTGCAACAACACTGAAACTTCTACCCTGCAAAATTAACTTTTAGCCTACAGAAGTCTTTTTTTTCTTTTTTTTTTCTTTTTTCCCCCAACTTCTATTTAACAAGTATGTGTCCTGTAGCCACCTGGGTACCAGGGAAAAGCCCCCTGGAAGCACAGTGAGCTCCCAGTGCATTGCCTTTGGGGGATGCTGGAGGGAAGCTGCACGGGTCCCACCACGATTCACTCGAAAGAATTCAGCACTACCTCCAAAAACTTGTCCCAGGCGTCCAGTGTCTGATAAAAGTGACATGAAAGCATTTCTCCTTGCCGCATTCGGGGCTCCCTCGCGTCCCATGGCAGAGCAGTGAGAGCTGACAGTGCACAGTGGCCACCAAATTGTTCAGCAAACTATGTCATGTACGAGATAGCACGAAGAGCCTGCAGCTAACAAAGTGTCTCTGCTCCTTTGAACTCGTGATGAGCTGTGTATGTTTTCTCCTCTTTATTTTTGTAACTGCTCTGGACCCTGAGGCAGGTGGTGAAAAAAAAAATCAAGGCAGGGTTGCAAGGAGCAACAGCCCCTGGTCTGAGGGTGAACAGAGCCGAGCAGGCACATGGCATTGCCGCCAATACCAGTACGGCCCCACGATGCTGGAGCCCTGAGATCAGCAGGAAACCAAGCTCCAGTTCGTGGGGCATCACTCGCTGCACCGACCAAACCCCACAGTCCCCAGAGACCGCCCTCCACGTGCTCACTCGAGCAGACGTACACAAATTGTAAGCGGGCATCCCTTTGGCATAAAACCCTTGGGAAGGATCAGAGCCTCTGGTGGGAGAGTGTGGAAGGATGTGCCTGGTGAGATTAACGCACATTAATTTTTCAAAACGCTGCTGTAATTAAAGCATCCCGGTTCTTAAGAATGTTCAGCTGCATCTACAGGTGATTAGCAGAGGTTTTCAGCTCCACTTTCATCCCCTCTTAATTAGTTTATCCCCTTTCCAGGCAGCCTGAGCAAACAGCTACTACAGTTAATCTGGAATGAATTATTCAGAAGACCTTCCTCCCAGCCGGGAGAGAGATAAATGCCCTAACTCGAGGCACGCTCACTAGAGGAAGGGAAGAGCTCTGTAGAGGTGGGATATTCTGCCTCCACGCTCCCTCTCTGCCCATAAACACAGCCCGGCTTCAGTGTCCCTGGTGTCTCTGCAGTGGACTTCAGTTCTCAGCAGGGAGCCCAGGAGCTGATGCGATCCCTCTCGGAAACGTGATCAGCCTGGAGGTCAAATAACTTATTGTCAGCACACACAGAACCGCTACAATAGGCCCGTCTAACTCTGCTGGCCCTGCTTGTACACGGCCCCAAGGAAAACGATTCCCAGTGTGCAGACGGGAGTGTGGGTGTGTGCAGCAGCCGGTCCCTTCCCTACCAGGTGCAGAGACGTGGAGTACAGGAAGCACTTGGCTTCAGATTAGTGTAGATTTATGGAAGCTGGCCTAAAGCTGCCGGTCACGAGGCACTGCTGCGTTTGCCACTAACCTTGCAGAAGTCACATTAGGTTTTCCCTTCTGCATTTTGTTTTTTGGGGTTGGGATTTTTTCAGTGCCTGGCTATTTTGGATGCCCGATGCGTGATGTGAAGGGCTGCGGTGATCGGGGGGCTGCAGGTCCCACCTCGATGGGCACGTGGAGGAGATGTCCCCGCAGTGCCAGCAGCCCCCAGCTCTGCACAGGGACAGGGAGAGCCCCTGGGGCCGCCCCGCCTGCAGCAGGGCACTGCCTTCTGCTGCCTTCCTTCAACTTCCACTTTTTCAACTTTGACAAATTTTCCTTAGGATGTATTTTATGGTGTTTTTTTTTTTTTTTTCTCTTTTTTTTTTTCTTCTTTTTTTTCCGGAACCTGCAGAAACAGCAGCACGAGGCAATTTAACTCCGCATTCAATCTCCTGCGATAACAGGTTATCTACATAGCAGCCTGCAGGTCGGGCCTCCCATAATGAGAGATGCCTGGCAGTTGACTGAAAGCTGATTCCTGTCAGAAGCTATTTTCTCTCAGAGACAGAGGAGACATTATGCCCCTCGGTGCTCGAGTGTGGCCTTGGCTACTGCCAAAAGACCACCTTTTTTTTTTTTTTTCTTCGCTGAGACAAAACAGAATCCCCCCGCTGTCAGCTCTATCTGGAGCTGCTGAAAGGAGATGTATAAGCCCGGTAATGCTGCCGAGGAGATAACTGTCAAACGGCATGAAAAACGCTGCCTATCTACCGAGCAGAGGAACTGAAGCACCGTCCAGGCTACGACTCAGTGCTCAACAGCTCCCGGCATCTGTGAGGTCTCCCTTTTAGCCGCTGCTCAACGCCCCGGTGAAAGAGAGCCCAGAGAGGGCAGCTCCGGATTTTCAACCTGCTTCCCAGCACCGGGAGCATCCGTGCAGCGAGGCAGGCCCTCGGCACCGAGACGGCAAGCGAGGCATGTGCAGGAGCTGCGCGAGTGTTCTTGGAAAGCTCACACACCGTACGGGCGTAGGAAAGCAGCGTAATGCTGTTGTAATTATATGCTGCTAACAGGTAAACCGATCTGCTCCTGCCTGGCAGAAGCTGAAAGCGGCAGCTGTCAGGAACCAATCCTCGCGTTATTTGACCTAATGCCACCTCCCGGGGCAGCGGTGTCTTAGTGCGGGCTCCAGAAGTGCCCTCATCTGCCACCAGGAGCCGGGCACGCTGCCGTGATCCCCGTGGCTGCGTTTGGAGCCTGCAGCAGCTCAGCACCACCTCTACCACCGATGCCAGGCCAGCCACGAGACACTTGGAAACTTCCAAAAAGAAAGTGCAAATTGGAATCAGAGTGGGGGGGGGGGGGGGGGGGGGGGGGGGGGGACACAGCACACGATAAACTGCCACTTAAGCCATCAAAATGTAGACCTCAATCCACAGAGTGATTAATCAGATACCTTCCTTTTGTTTTCATAAATGATAAGTAAATCCACTTAGTTTATGTGGATTGTGCCTGCAGGGATTCCTTCTTCCTCACCCCTCTGCTAAGTCTGGGATGGCAGCAAGCCAGAAATGAGCAAATCCTGGCATTTTGGAGTTATGTCAACTTGTATGTTTATTTCTTTTCTCTGGGACAAAAAAAAAAATAATAAAAAAAAATCTGTCTATAAGGAATTGCTGGTTTCATTATTTAGTTCTGCCTTTCCTGCACTTAACCACAGTGCCATTATCAAAGCACCCCTCGAGAAGAACTACAAACTCTGCCATCGTGCAAGCAACAGCACGGCCGAGGGCAGGCAGCGCTCCTCTCCCTAATACTGCGCAGAAAGCACAACCTGCTCGCAGCACGTGCCCAGGAAAGTCTTTTTCAATTGCAGGTTTTTCTGTGTTTGCATACCCAGTAGCAGAGAAGCCCCTTCAGCGCTTATCAGCTGCAACAGGGGAGAGCAGAACGTCGGGGCTCCGGTGCTAAGACTTGGATGTTAGCCACCAGAAAGCTGGGATCAGGCTCAGAAATGCCTCTTTGACATCATTACATGAGGTATCACATTGTTAGGCGCGGTGGCAAGAGGCTGTAAATAGACTGAGCAAAGCCCCTGATGTTTCTCCAAGGTTCCCGGAGACTCCTGAGCGGAGCTTTTACGGCCCTGGATTTCCGAACGGGGACGCGGCTTTACTAACAGGCTCCTCTCTCCATAAACCCCACGTCCCCACGTAATAATTATAAAAATTATCACCAGCGCTTGGGTTCTAACATCAAGAGAGATTAAATGCCAGCTCTTCTCGGTTAGCACCCAGCTCGTAGGTGCGAAGTGGCACGTTTTCATTCACTCGGAGCACTGCAACATTAAAATCCGCACTTTTTGTCTAAGTCCCTTTTTCACCCTCCCGAGGGCTGATAAACATCCGAAAGACTAACCCGGCTGTGGAGAGGGCCGAAGCCCATTGTATCCCATTAGCGATGAAAAAAATAATAAAAGGAAAATCCCTGTTGAATTAAAAAATCTTTTCAGACAGGAGGCCAGAGACAAAATTAATGAGCGCTGCAGCGAGCTTAACAATTGAGCTTTTTTCTTAAAATGCAAACCTCAGAGTGAAAAGGCCATAAATTTTACAATAATCAGAAGAATGCACTTTTTAACAGAGGCACCTCTGCCAGCCTGGGTGTCTTTGATCAGAAACATTATTGGAGAGAGGAGAAACCTGAACGTGTGAATTAATGACTCTCCGAGCTTCGTGGCCGAGTCAGGAAGCCTGCTATTTAGCTAAAGCCCCGTGATATGTGTGGGGAGAGTGTTATCTAAACCACTAGGACGACTATAAAATATCTTAACAGCTTCTGCTGCTTAGCTGGAAGCAGGGCTCCCCTAGTATCTAATATGAAACAAGTGGCCCAGCCTGTGAAAGGCAGCTCTATATTCAGAGGCCACAGCGGCTGGAAGCTATGGGGTCGTCTCAGAAGCTCTCAATTGTTTTTAAATTCTGTTTTTACAAGGAGCGTGAGATTTATAGGCTCTTGAGGGGAAGAAAATGATGTAACTTGAGTAAATCAACAGGCCATTTATTCCTGGCCCTGCTTCCTCCCTGTCACTGCGCTCTGGAAGCAGCCCGGCACCGGCGGCAGCGGGAGGCTCCTGCGTGCCCCGGGGGAGCGCAGGGCCAGCCGGCACCCCCCGGCCCCTGGGCACGGAGCTGCGCCGACCTCGTGCTCTTGCAGGCCTGATGTTAGGCTGCAGAGAGGCCGTGCACACGTGGTTACAAGTATTTAGCTGCATCGGGGGGTGAAAAATAACTTTTGGAGTTGTCCGATGAGAAAGCGTCCCAAAGGAGGGTGCTGCGAATGGGACTGAGCTCTGGAAACAAAGGTGTGGGGGGATGCAAGGGGGAGGTGGATTTTTCCCCCATTTTTCCCTCTTGCGTCTGGCTTTCTGATGATAATGGATTGGTTCATTATAAACAATTTCAAAACTGCTCTGAAACCACCAGCTTCGCTTAACTGCTGCTCAGTGCCCACAGGCTCACTACGTGGTGTCTACTAAGGGGCAACGTGCCTTTGGAAACGGGGCAAAGAAGGATGATTTTCCTTCCCAGGCACCTTCATTTGGATAAAATCTCCTTCTGCCAGCAGAGAGGGTGAGCAGCCCTCAGTCGCAGGGAGCTGCCCAGCCCCACACCCCCACAGAAGGGCCAGGAGCATCCTCGGGCACTTGGCTGTGCTCCCCCCCTCTCGGGTCCCCTCCCAGCCCCAGCAGCACGATCCCAGCCGGGGATCCCCACCCGAGGGCCCTGTGGTTTCATTAGGAGGCTCCCCGCAGGAGCACGCCTTTGGTAATGACTTGTTTCACAGAGCCAAAAACCCCACTCTGCAAGCAGGTATGCCTACGGGCTCCAAATTAGAAGAACATTTTAACCTTTGCACTCTTCAAATTTCAAGCCTTGTTACCGTCCCCTAATCTGCTCCCTTAACCTTGACCAGAGAAGGAATTTTTTTTTACGGACAGAATTTGAGTGATATACACTGTAAATAGCAGACCTTTAGCTCCGCCATCTCTTCTTTTTCAGTGCTCTGCCTATTCAACAGAGCAAAAAACTTTAGTTTCCTGCTGACACACAGCTGCCTTCAAGTTGCTGCTACAGCAAGCAGGGCAATTTTACCTCTCGGGTCAGCCAGCCAGGTTGACCCCTCACCTTTGACAGTGATCTTTATCTAGGCTCCATCTTAATTATTTATCTCAGGAAGGTCAGAAAGAAAATGCCTCTCTCAGGACCCCTGCTGCTTCAGCCTCTATAACTTGTTAAAATTCAAGTTCTTTGAGGATGGTAATTCAAGCAAGCCAGCTAAAAAATGACGCATCCTTTTTATAAAGATTCTGAGATCCCGATGTTTAGAGAACTGCGTTCAGCTCCCCGTTGTAGTTCTTAAAGCTAGCAATTGCGAAACTCTTCTCATAAAGTTGTACGACTCAAAGAGTCGGGAGATCTTTTCTAATAAGGACGTAAAACATTTTACGTCGTTTTGAAGTCCATTAACATATTTTTGGCTAAAAGTTGAAAAGTTTAACAAAAACAAAAACCTCAGACACAATAAAATTTGAAAGCCCCCTGGAAAATACAGGTAACATTTCTATAAACTCCAGAAAGTTCAGTAGTACTAAAGCAGAAAGAGTCATAAGCGAAGTTTTAATAAAGTTATTAAAAATGTAATACTTTGTCCTCCTTGTAATAGGATTTCACAGCATAATTTAAGAAAAGCCACACACACAATAAAGGGAAGAAAAAGGAAAAAAAATGCTTGTAGTAAAAAACCGGGGTATAATTTTCTTCAATCAACTCCAGCTCATGACTGCAATTACCCCAAATCTTTCCGAACCTTGCTGTGATACACCAGGGACAGGTCTTGGAGCCTCTGTGGGTGGCAACCTTTCATCTGCCTCTCAAACTGTTCTTTATTGTAAGGTTTCAAATTAGTGCTAGCAGCAATGAGCAAATTTGATAATTCGATCTCAAATTAGTTAATGTAATGTGCCAGGAACCACTAACTAAGGCATTGCAAAGATGAAAATGTATCTCTCCAGACTCAGGATGCAAGGTTAACCAGCCTGACATTTCATATTTGAAAAGTTGCTTTTTATTTTAATTAACATGAAATTTTGCTTTAAATATCCTCCCTTCTTCCCTCACCGTATATTTTTCTCATTCTGCATGGAAAAACATGCTATAAAAACACGAGGCGCGCATTCTTTTGTGATACAACATAAATTGTGTCTGACCCAGATAGCTGTGAATTGGGTGGAAATCATTAGGATCATATGTGCCGATTGAGCCTTTGTAGATAGTCAAGTTAACCGGGGATATGTTTCCATGGCAGCTCTCAATGAAACGAGCCAGTAATTCGCATTTCAGATCCTTATCTCAAGTTTACCCAAACTCATTTGTTCTGGAAATCAAGATGAAATATTTAACAAAAATACAGAGAGTTTCCCAATGAGTCTTGGTTTTGACAGGTTGGGACTGCGGGGGCGCTTGGTTACACCTTGGTGCTTTTCCTGCTCTTCCAGCATGAAACCAGAGAGACCGGAGCTGATTTTTCTGTATTCTCTTTTGTCCTGGAAGAACTTCTTTTCCTCCTCTACACTCACTTTTCCTTTTCAACGCAGCTCTGAGCTCCTTGTTGCTGTTTACCTGTGCCTTCCCAACGGGTACGGGCAAACCTTCCCTGCCTCACCTGTGCCCGGGGCTGGAGGGGCTGCTCATGGCCGAGCCAGCCGCTGGCAGCAGCGGGGAGCAGGGGATGCTGCCCCTTCTTTAGCAGCAGGGCAGCCTGAGGGGCTTCTCTCCAGTCTCCAGCATCCCTTACCCTAGTCCAAGTCCTAAGGGAAGGGAGGTAAAAGCTCACTGCCGAAGGACAGCATCCCCCCAAAACCAGGCTGAAGGAGGCAGCCTGGGAGGGCTGCCCCAGGGCCCCCCGGGAAGGAGAAGTACTGGGGGGGGACGGCGCTCGAGACGCTTCTCCGAAACCAGCTGTGGGGGTCCGACGTTTTACCGTCCATCTTTCTTTCATTTAAAAATATTCACTAAATTGGACCAAATCAACATCCTGAAATGGAACTTCCTGGTGAGTAAACAGTTTTTAACATGAAAAAAGAGCTGGCACAGTCTGGGGGAGCAGCAGGCCTGTCTGGACTAGGTGAGTGCAAGCCGTGAAGTAAATTGGGCTAAAACTTTCCAAAAATACATCACAGACAGTCTTATGGAGGCTAACACACGGGGCTCTGGTTCTTCCCTGGACATAATTCTACGGTAAGAACACGGGTCATTGTCTACACGGAAATTTGTATGAGTTGGCAGTTTAGTTCATTCTAATCAGACAAATTGATATTTGAATCTGGATAAAAGCCTGAGGCCAGGCCGATGAGGTTCCACCCAGGAAAACCAACTCCCCCCACAACATTTCCTTAATGTGCTCGTTGGTTTTCTACACCTGGGATTTGGGCTAGGATGGAAAGGTGCTTGCTGGAGGGAAAAGAAGCCGAGCGGGATGAAATCCCCGAAGCCAGGCAGCGGTGCCAGCCGGCAGGGCGCAGCCTCCGTCCCCTGCAGCTCGCAGCCCCTCGCAGCCTCGGTCACGCTGCCAGGCGCTGGGCAGCACGGCCGGGAAGCAGGGATGGGATGGGGGGCTGGAAAGAGCCTGAAAAGCATCACTGTTGTGCCCGGCCGCACGTTTCAGCCGGGGCCCGGTGACAGATGATTGTGCTGCGCGGTGTTTCGGAGCGGAACAGAAGAAGTCCTTTATCTGTGTGGTCTGAGCTCAGTGACTCCAGCAGAAAACCCCAGCCCCTGCCCGACTGAAAGCCAGGTCTTGTTCTCCCATCTGATGGATGAATGGAATTCAGAAGTTTGATACCGTCCCCTGAGATGTCATTTAAGTCCGCAGACACATTCAGCAGGCAGGTAAAGCCACAATGTCCCCGCACAGCCGCATCTCCCTGCCTCCGGCCGGGCAGTGCCGGGCAGGAGCCACGCTCCTTCCCTGGAGATGCCCGTCTGTGCTCACCGCTGTGCTGCGGAACGATGAACCACCAAGGCAACCTCACACACAGCTTCTTAACCGCCTGTCCGTACAAGTAGCTCTGGAAAGCTGACTTCTTTATTTTTAAGCCGTATAAATGAGGGAGGGAAGTCAGAGTTGCTGCTGCTCCTTGCGGAGGTGCACAGGTGTCAGCTATCGAGTGTCAGCTCTCCCGGCTGCTTCTGCAACACGGCAAGAGCAGAGCTGAGCTAATACTTCACGGCAGCAGCAGCAGTGTATCTTTATGACAAATTTACCCATCTTCTTGAAACAGAAACGCAAATCCCGAGCTCCTAATCTTCTGCAAAGCATTTCTGGCAGATTGATCAGTTCTGCCTGTCCTGCTGCTGCTGGAGGTTCAGAACTCTGAAAAACGCAGCACAGCAGCAGAGGAACAGGAGCGAGCCCTTTTTTGGGAGCAAACAACTCCTCTGCCGTATTGACATCCCCGTGGATTCTTCCCCAGACCAGGCTGCGCTCTGGGTAACTGCTGTTCAGCTTGCCATAAAAGAAATTCTTCCCCGTATAGCAACACGCAGAACCCGAGGGGCTGCTGCAGCTGATCACCCACGAAAGCTGCCCACCCTTCAGCCCGTCCCGGAGCAGAGAGCAGCAGGCTGCACAGGGCCCTGCGTGGGACGTTACCCCCACTTTATCACTAAAAGGGCTGCAAGACAGTCGGAGCTGCTACCGTTGTAATCCATCCAAGATGAATAGTAGAAAAGCCTGAAATAAAACCCGGGCTTCCTGTCCCATGTGTCTGCCAGACTGCTGGTAAAAGGTCAGGGGCATCCTCACTCCAGACTGGTAATTGCAAAAAATGAAGGAGGTGAACCCTAACCAGCAGATCAAAGGAGGAGAGGGAAGGAGAGGATTTTACAGCGAACAGACCGACTGCAGGGGCAGAGCATTAGGGAAAAACATCTTGCAATAGAAAATAGCCGGGATAATTGGCATTGCCTCCACGAATCAGTCAGACACTAAGTAAAACTTAGCAGACAACTCCATGTAATGATCGCTGGGCAACGGCCTCTTCCCACTAAAGCAGAACACGGGGATGTTTCACCGAGTTATTTTTTCTACAGCCAGTCTCCTGCAAGTGCTGGAAAAGTTGCTCTTCGTGTACTGGGAGGGCTGATGGTGGGGCAGGAGCAGGCAGCGTGTCCCCCCACACCCGAGGGGCCGGCAGCTCGCTGGGGAACCCCGGCAGCACCTGCCCGGCCCCGGCCCCTCGGCGTGCACACACAGCACCCAGTGCTCCCAGACAGCGCAGGGCTTTCCCCCAGGCAGAGCACAGAAACGCTCCCCCCTCTCTCACAGCAGGCTCTGCGTAGCTGTAACGCTCGGCCTGCGAACACAGAGTGCCTGCTCAAGGAATCCCTCACTTCTGGGTCTGTGCATTTCACATGCTAATCCATTAATGACATTTCCTATGTAAATGAACGAGGTTATGCAACTAAACAATATTTTGCAACCAAAATGGATAATAAATCAGGGCTTTGGGAGCGCTAATGGTGCTCACATTTATTCCTATTAATACTTCCTGGTTTTGAAAGCTGGGCCGGTTCCAGAGATAATGTATTACAAACTTTCCTGCTGAAGGATCTGGGTTCCTCTAGGCTCGATTCCAGTTCTAACTGGCAGCTAATACTTTCACACATTCACAAATCCCTAACTCCTCCCCAAGAGCAGAGGAGAGCGGAGAGGTTTTGGCTTGGGTCAGCAGATTTCGGAGTGTTAGAGGAATGAATGGGAAGTGAGGCAGCCCTCAAAGACGGGGCGCTAACAGTGGGGGCTCTTTACAGAGTACATCGCACACTCAAATATTTACAAGGTACGTTCTGTGCACTGTGCCCTCGCATCCACAGGCGTACACATCTGCACACCGACGTGACGCCCTGAAAAAGACGTACAGGTAACGCAGAGCAGCGCACCGCGGCACGCTGTCCTTCAGTCCTGCAGAAGTGTCACCGTCCGGCTCCCAGTGACGTGTTCTGTAAGGACGACCCAAGCCAGTCACTGAAACACCGGTAACACAGCACGCACAAGGTCCCATGGTCACAACAGGGGCAGCGTGGGGGTTAGCTGACATCTGCACAGCACCTTGGGCATGGAAGGGGCAAATATGCCATCAGGTGGAGGAGAGAAAAGAACCTGTTTTGTACGCTGCTCATCATTTAAATGTCACGCCATGCCTTAAATCACACCCCAGAAGAAAGCTCCGCAGCATCCTAGTCATCATGGAGACACGACCAAGCCTGTTCAGGGGAAACGCATCTCCTCGCAGCAGGCAGCAGCCATCAGATGTACCATGCAAACTCTAACGTAGTGAATTTATGGGATAACAAGGTTGTTTTGTGCGGGGGGATGTTGCTTCATCATGACTCCCAAGACTTACCTTGAAAATCTGCTCTGGTTCCACAGATGTGCTCCTTACTTCTCAAAGCGTCTGTTAGTACACATCGGGCATCTCGAAATGCCTCTCTGCTGTATCTGACAACACCTACACCGAGACCCTTGAGCACCTTTCAGAAGTTATTTCTGGAAATGTTGAATCTCATAACAGCAATAAAAGGAAAATATTGTCGTAGCCAAAATAAATGTCTCTTTGGAACAGGTTTAAAAAGCCCTGGAATATTTGTGTAAGTTTGAAATCCTAGCCTGCACAGGAGAACAGCCTGGCTGTTGAGAGATAGCAAGGAGCAGGAGAAATGTATCAAGACCTCAGAGCTGGTTTGTCTGTTTAAAGGAAATGCTCTGGAAGATAAAAGTCTGAATTCTGATTCTCCTGCAGTCAGATCAGAGACCCTCTCAGCCAAGTTTGTTACAAAGCATGAAATCCAAACCAACAGCTAAAAAAAGGCCTCGGCACCGCGTGTTTTGATCAGGGTGCTGAAGACCACGGTTACGCTGCTCGCAGGGTCAGCTGGCTGGAGGCACACAAAAGCCTTCATGTGCCATCCAAGAAACACAGGCACGAGAGGTGCAAGATCCTAACAAGGATGTGCAAAAATATTCGCAATTCAAGCAAAAGCAAGAGAGAAATTTGTATTTCCAAGGCTCCTCTAAAACTATCAACAGGGTTGGGTCTAAACTTGTTTTCTAAGTGTAAAAAAATCTGTCACAGTTGTAGTCACTTTGCATCTGCTTAATGAGATCAGAAACAAGTGTTTTGCTCAGCGAGACCCAGTCCAGAAGCCCTCCCCTCTTTCTTCCCCCCTATGACTCCCCGCTCCCAGGTAAATCCTCCCCAGGCCGGCTCTGCCGCTCGCTGCCGGGTGGGTGAGGGCAGCTCACGGGCAGGAGGGAATGGGGCAGATAGCAGGAGAAGGACACGTAGTTAACAAAGCCAAAGACACTCCTGAGAACAGCCCTTATGCATCTCTTCTCACCCCTTAAGGGCAGAGAGACACATTTCATACCCTGCCCAGCGCCAGCCCAGTTATTTCAGATCACCTAATTCACACCCGGCTCTGGGCCGATGGCACTGCGGACTCCCTCCCCTTTTCTTTGCTTTCAGACTCAGTGCCCAGACCTGGCAAACCCTTTTGCTTTATTTTCCTTTTCTAGAAGGAAAACCAGATGATAAAATAGACCAACTCTAGAAATGATGTCTGCATTCACCTTTTTTTTTTTTTAATAGAAACAACAATAATGCTTCTCTCAAACCAGCACCGGTATCTAGGAACAGTGGAATGATTGTTGCGGGAGTGAATCTGGTTTTCATTAGGGGGAAGTGATGGGTCCAATTTCTGCTGGGGACTGTTTGCTCGCATCCCCTGTTTGTGCTGCGTGTTGGCAGTTAACCCTTTCTGCGGGCGGGGACGCGGCCCCAGCGGGGTGCAGCTCTCGGGTACCCCCCGGCCCTCCTGGCACGCAGCACCTCCAAGGCTCCCTCCTGCGGGCTGCGCTTCTGCACTCGCTGCCTCTCCCAGTCCCCGTACATGACAAAATCCCGCAGTCACTGTAATGAAGTGCTGAATTAATTGCGCTTCTCCCATTATCTAATTTCCATCTATTAGCTGTCAAACTCTGCAATGCACTCACAGCTCGGTGGCTGGCTTTGTGCGTGTGTGAACGCCTCGATTCACAGAGGCTTTGCCAGGAGTTCATCTGACTTTAGTCCTTATTCCTTACGCTGATAAAAGCTCCCGTAGCCGGCCAGCTGTAAGTGGCTGCCTGCACGAGATTTGCACAAGGCTACAATACAAGTATTGAAATTTTCTCTGTTTATGAGTTAATTCATCAGTATCAGCAACATCGTTTATATTATTAATAAAAACGGAATAAATGAACGGGTATAAATACAGTCAGCACATGAGGTTTACACGTATAACTCAAATGTTAAAGGCATTTAGCATACAGAGCGCCAAAGAGATTCTTTCAGGCGCACTCAGGGAAGCTTTGTGAGATGCAGACCCGAGTGTGCTGCCCCTGAGTTAATGTGTTAAAGGCAAGTCGGTCTGGGGACCACACAGCAAGGGCTGCAAAATTCATCCTGAACACACGTCGGGCCCTGGAGGGGGTACAAAACCTCATTAAAAATGGCAAATGGGCACCAGCACAGTCTGAACCTAAGGACTTTTCAAAATGCATCGTTTTCGCAGTAACCAGCCCCAATGAAGGCAGTTACACGTGGCAACTTTTCTCATGTTTTCCGTATTTCGGTACATAAGCAAATGGTATCACCTGCAGCTGGTCACAAAGCCCTAAAGCTTCCCTCGTGGTACCTTTATAAACGATCGCCTACCTTCACACCGCGCTGCTCACGCCACAGCCCTCCAAACAGAGTGGGGCAGAAACCGTGTTTTGAAACATGAAACTCGCAGTTTCATTTTCTTCACAGACTTAAATCCAACGCAAATCTGCCGAGAAGCTCGCGAGCTCCAGCAGGGTGCTAGCGAAAGCTGCGGTGCCGCTCGCAGCGGTAGCTCCGCGCCTCGCCGCTCCTCTCACACCCGCTCAGGAAGCCCCAGCGAGGTCCCTGCATGCAGGGAAGCCTGGTCCCTGCCACGGGAATTTGGTCAGAGCTCCTCGTTCTGCGCTAAATTCGCCCTGCACACACACAGAGCATCCCACTGCAAGGCTGAAATGTTTTCAAGACGAGAAAAAATGTGGTGAGGTAAAGGGGGGAGCGTGGGAAGGGCGAGCTGATGCTGCAGATGTCAGGTACATAATGTGCCCTACAGCGTGACCACTATCGCATCCTCAGAGCACAAATCTTAACACGAACAAACCCTACGATTGCGTTTCGTTGGGCTCTGCAGGACGTTACCTTGCAAGGAGCGTCCTGCTCGTCCCTTTGCTGGAGGGAAGCCCCCGGCCCCACTTTTACACTGAACACATCCTTGTGGATGTTCCCCACAAAGAGCACCGAGCCTGTCCCAACAAAACAGCCTCCCGTGTGTCTTGGTGCCCTTAGCCCAGTGCTCGGCCAGCGTTCAGGATAGCCACAGCGTGCCGGGCTGTGCAGGACTCGTGGTAAAGCGTGCAAGGTGGCATTTCCCCTCTTCGCCCTGTGCCAACACATTTCAGGCTCCTCAAAGCACCGCATTGTGCGCCTGTTTTCTGTTCAGATAATTCCTCGAATTACTCCAAAGATCTTTTGCTGCACTCCATACATTTATTACAAACTAGGTGTCTTAAGCCAAAACATTAATTGCATCTTCTAGAAAGGAAAAAAACAAGTGCATTTAGTAATGCATTCATTAAGTGACTGATTGACACAGCCAGAAACAGGGCTTTAAATACAAACTGTATAGAAGGACAGAGTGCTGGGAGTTTCTGGTATTCAGCTTCAGTAATCTCACCTCTCTGTGGTTTATCTCTGCAAGTCGGATAATTTATCCTCCTCATGGCAAGACAAAAAGGGAACTTGGCAGAGGGGGCAAGACAAAAGTAGACATTTTGTAACTGCTAAGTGCTAACGTTTCTGAAGATAATTTTTGCAAAAGGTTTCTAAACAGCCCCTGTCAGCCAAGTTGTATTTTGTTATTTCAAAGTGACTGTGGGAGTCTAATCCAGTTCAAACCCTTTGTAAATTTTAATGGAAATGTTCATACACAAAGGACAAAAAATGCTTAGCTGCTGTTAGATATTCAGGAAATCTAAATCTAATTTGCACTCCTAATCAGCACTACAATCTCTGCAATGCCTCTGGTTGTTTCTATGTTTTCTGACTGCGATTTCAGCTGCAGTATCTCTTTTATATTAAAATACAGTTCCATACGCAGCTATATGTACAGACCAAAATTCAGCATTAATTAACCACAGGAAAAACAGAAAGATTTTAAAAAAACAACAACAAAAAGCCCACCACAATGGTATATTGGTCTAATTTACGAGTGTGTGGAAGGGCAGAACAAGAATAAGTGTCTATGTGTAAGGGAAGGATCTTTTTCCACTTGGGGCAGCTGATGAGCTCCCTCATATCAAAACTCGCAGGAGGACACCAGGTCCCTGCGCCACGTCGTGTTTTCAGCGGCTCACAGAGACCAGGGGAGCTCCCAGGGAAGAAATGCGAGCACTTGATGCTCCAGGGAACCATTGCTGGGAGCATGAATTCAGTGCGGTGCTGCTGGGGGCACAGGCAAGGCGCTGCTGTGCCCGCTGTGCAGAGGGCAAGGTGAGGAGCAGGAGGACACAGCCGGGAGACCCAGCAGCCCCGACCCACAGTGCGGGGCTCTCACTGCCAGATCGGAGTCTTCAGAAATGTTGGCCCTCACTAATTATGGATAATCCTCCAAAAAATGAAGCTTATCAGAAGCAGAGGACCCCCTTTGTGGCTCAGCCTGGAAGGTTACACGTTAGGGGACCACAGAGGCAGGCGTCCCTTCCCCGGTCAATGTTTTAATTCGCCACCGGCTTTACATTACCACAGCTATTCTGGAGCTTGCTACTCTTGTGCCAGCACCAGAACAAACTGAGGCAGCAGCTGTGATACTATTAAAACAGTACATTAGTAAAATAATCCTACAGTAGGAAAGCAATCTGATGGATAAGGCCTGAATGTGGCCACATTCAAGCAGCTGTGCAGAGACACCGAACTTAGAGCTGAAGTTGGACAAAGTCTCTGCTTGATCCCCCCAGCCCTGTAACACCCCCCCCCCCAATTTTTCTCTAGGGCTCCGAGCCTAGAAAGCAGCTCTGTGCCACGCACGGTAAGCAATTCCTACTTGTACCGAACAGTTGCAGCAGGCTTTACAGATTTGCGCAAACTTGAGCCAGAGATGATATCAAATAAGATTAATCTTTGTATTAAAACGTTGGCTTGCATTTTGGAACTAAGTGCATCGGTTCCACAACCTCAGAAACGTTTGTAAAGTGAGAAACTCCTTCAAGCCATCTCCCCCAGGAATCTGCTTTAACAGAACGCTAACAAAGCAGTGCGAGCTGTGAACACACGCCAGGCTGCCCCAAGCTCAGGCACCCTCCGAGGGAGAGCTGCGGAGCACAATGAGGGGAGCTGAATGCTGCACTACGAAGCCACCGTCTGCAGCACCAAGACAGCAGCAGGATGAAGGTGAACGTCTGTCTCACACCAGTATTGCTGTGAAAGCCCACACACAAAACAGACTTCTTTTCCACGGTCCTTGAAAGACACTTTTTCCTGCTGCATTTTGGGAAAAGAGCCTCATTTCTTAGGGTTATCTGAAGAATCTAACGTAGTTTGGTTTTGGTTTGGTTGGTTTTGACAAAAGGTCCCGGATGGCCCAGCTCCTGCCCAAGGATGCCATACCATGGATAAAAACCGTAGGTGTTTTAGTAGGGCAGCTAGCATATACCATGCATTTTCCCTCAGCAGAAAAGCTTAAAATAAACCCAGCCTGACCCACGCCGCGGGCTGCCCAAGCAAACCTCCCCGGAGCCGTCTCTGGCCCCAGGAACACTCCGGTTGTGCAAACCCAACAGATGTGCCACCAGACCTCAAATCCCCTCCTCACACCGCCAATACCCGATCTTTTCTCCCTTCCCTGTTATCACGAGAAAGGATCATATAAAGTAACTCTTGTTCGCGTCCTTTATCCTCAAATTTATAACTGTCTCTAGACAGTGCAGTCAAGGGTGAAGGTTATTTGTGTCATACTTGCCAAGAAAGTGCCCCTTTCAACACTTAAGGAACACAGTCATGTTACAGATAAAGCAGCAGACAAAAAAGATTCTGTCTTTTTCAAGTATTATTTATCTCCTCTATGTCCTTTGTTTCCCTTGCAGTGGAGATATTAGCGGGAGTAAGATCCACTGACTTAAATCCTTGAACCCAGGAGTGTGATTTAATTTGGTTTCACTCGAAACTCGCCTCAGATGGGAACGCCACGGGTCAGGCTCCTGCCTCCCACTTGGGAAAGGCTAACGCATTCCTTTCCCGACGACACAGGTCTCACGCTGACGTTAAAAGGAAGCTTTGACTAAACCAAGGGCCAAGCTGGACACGGAATTCCCTTGGGGAAGTGCAGCTGGGCCAGGTATGAGTGGTGTTTCTCTAGCTGGGCGCTGCACGGGGCTGCTCCGTTAGCAGGAGGGCTGCCAGCTCCCCGTGTGCACAGTGCCACCGGCACCCGGCACGATGCCACCACGGAGCCCCAGGGCTGCTGTCCTGGAGAAAACAAGCTCCTCAGCACCAGGAAGGGACAGGGAAGGGACAGGGACAGGGACAAGGGCAGGGACAGGGGCAGGGGCCAGCCCTGCCCTGAGCACGCCGTAGGGAGAAGCCCCTGCCCAGCGCTGCCGGCCAGGCCCGCTCCCAGAGCAGGGGCGGGATGGTTAATAAGGCTCCCGATGAATGATTCGTATGGATTTCTGCACTGCTAATTTCCGTAACTATCACTCTTTGAAAGACAGCTCAAGGGATTTCGGGTTCAGGGTGCCTCTGTCTCTGCAGACACAGAGCTGCATTATACGACCGAGCTCAAATTGGCGTATCCCGTTTCAGTGATCTCATGTGCGCTGCACTTTAAAATGATACAATATTTTGAAACATGCAACTACTTTACTGATACTGTCTGTGCCTAAAAGCCTGAGCTGGAGCTCCAACAATGGTCGTATCTTATTCTCGTGAAAGTAATACAAAGCCTTGGCATGCGCTTTGTACTTTTTATCCGTTGCTTTGAGGCTTCACGTTGAAATCTGCTTCCATACGGAGCGTGGCCCCTTCCTCCCAGCTCCGGACACTCTCCTGCGTGGCAGAAGCTGCCTTTTCAGCCGCTCTGTTATTGGAGGCTCTGTTCAGTTGTCTCAGTGCTAAAAAAGAACAACAGAAGAGTTCTGCTGCCTCTATGCAAAAGGAGCTCGTGAGCCGTGAATGCCGACACGGGCACACAGGAGCCCACACGCTATTGGGGATGCTCCCAGTGTCTATGCCCCAGCAAGGAGGGGAGGATTTGGAACTTTTTATTTACAAAATTTCTCTCCATGAGGCTGAGGGGCCTGGGCTGGCAACCTCTAGGCAGGTCGGCAGAGCAGGGAGCAGCAGGAGGTGGGCAGGAGGCCCCCCGCACACACACACATGTGCCAGCCCCCCAGTGTCTCCCAGTAACATGAGCAGATTCAGGCCAAAGCAGCCATTCTGACACAGACCGATTCTGTGAACAACTTGCCAGACAGTTTTCCAGCCATTCTATTGTAAAACCATACAGAAAAATTGAATGAATGGTTCTCATTTGTCTATCCACGCACACAGGTACAGACACAGTGACCTCGGCAGCACCAAGGCTGGATCCATCCATCAGTTTTCCTCCGTGCAGCTCTCTCCTATGCCAGTGACCTCCCTGAAGCAGAGCCACCTCCAGCAGCCATCAACCCTCAGCTTCTTATTAGGAATTTAACCTGGGAACTCTAGAGAAAAATCTAAAAATCCCAAAGCCAACACATGCATCATTCTCCAAAAACGCACTGCTGGGTTTAGCAAACCCTCCTGAATCCTTCTCGAAGTTCAGGACTAAAATATGAAGTCAGACTTGAAGGCGTATTTACGCAAACAGATGACAGGACATGTAAACCACTGACTTACCATATTAAAGTGTATTTTCATAAATTTGTTACTGCCGTGTTCTTACTCAGCCTTGAGAGTCCTCTGTGCTGGAACACGGCAGTGGAAATACCTGCACGCTGGAGACAATGTCCAAGTTCCTGTCAGAATGGAATGCAATTAGTGCAAATTAAGCAGCATCCTGAAAAGAAGGAGGTCAGAGAGAGCTGGCAGGGTCGAACCGGGTCATTACCAAGCATTTTTATAGCGAGGCGAGCAGAGGGATACCGAGTCCTGACTGCCACCACCGCCTGAGCTCTGGCTCTGCACCCAGGAGCCACTTTCGACGCAGAATGGGGCTGGAACCCACCAAGGGTATCAGCAGCAGCCCAAGAGCCACCGATTACAAACACAAATTAACGGTGTTGTTGCTCTTTTCTTCTCCTTTCAGAAATTCACCTTTCCAAAATGGAGCAAACAAAGCGGACCCACCACAGCCCTGTGGACTGCTGCATTCTCCGCTTGGCTTTGTGCAACGAGAGGGCACAGCACGGAGACCGAACGCCTCTATCCACAGGCGTGTTCACGCACTGCAAACCCACCCTTACATGCCCGCTGTTTGCCTGTTTGTACTACCTACTGTTTTTAGGCCTTTTGCTGTCACAAAACTCCTCCAAATTTCTGTTAGTGTGGCTTTGTCCAGTTGGTGACTTCTCACCCCAGGAAAGCCAAAGAACGGAGGCTGGGACGGAGCTTGCAGAGAGCCAACCTGGCGGGAGCAGAGGCGCTGAGCCGAGATGCCCACAAGGTGAGGGGTGCAACGGGCATTCAGCTCCTACAAGAGGTGGCAGAGCACTGCGTGTACAACTCTCCCGAGCCAATGTGCAATTTCTGGGGGACTGCAGGGACCGAACTGTGCATGTTCTGAATGCAACTGAACGAGTTTTGGCGCACCTACAGGGCTGACAAGGGGCTTCACACAGGACAACCTCCCTGGCTGCGTGCTTTGTGAGCAGCACAAACCCCAGGGTCTTCGTGCAGACCGAAGGCAGCCTCCGTTCACTCCTTCTTTCTGCCGTACTGGCATTTTACATACTAGAAAAAGCTGCGGGGGAGCGGAGGTGAGAAGATAACTTGGAGCAAATCACGCAGTGTTCAGGGGAGCTTTTCACATGTTCCCACTCCGCAGCAGCGCAGCCCAGGAGCTCGGTGCTATAGACTTTTTCTCATGTCTGACAAAACACTAAAAAACCCCTCCAGCGTGACAACAAAAAATAAATATCAAAAGAACATTTGAAGAGCTCGATAAATTGATCATATTCTGCTGAACCTTCACCCTTGTAACGATAGTACCATTTAAATGCTAATGTCATTTTTAAAAAAGTCAATTACAGGAGTTTTAAAGTAATGGAGTCAGCAGTCTTGATGTAAATCTGTTATATTAATCTGCTCTGTACACTGTATCCATGGGCACTGATGCATTCACCCCCTTTTCCCTGGAGGTAATGTTCCCTCACAGTGGTACCAGTAATTGAATCAAGTTGATACAGACACCAAAAATATTGTAAGTCTTGTAGGTAATGAAAAGCATATGTTGATAAAGCCAGTTGCTGTACTTTTGGATGGAAGAGCACTGACATTTGGGAAGTTCAAAATTAGAATTAACCCTTTGATGATGAAGTGACCTGAAATTGTCTTTGCAAACTCCGCTCCTTTCACTGAGAAAAGCTGCCTGGAAGCTGCCGTGAGACAGCTGAGCTCCTTTGTGCCCAGCAGACTTTGGGCACAATTCTCAATGCACCCAGGCAGGTAAATACGGATACATGGGGCAGGCATCTGCAGCCAGATGTTTGTCACCTCTCAAACCAACTATCACAGGTGCACTAAAATGGCCTAAGAATGGCTCACAAGATAATGGAAAGCAAGTGGAAAAGGCAAGAAAACGAGGACGTGTTCCTCTTGCTGTGCTATATTGCAATATACTGCACTGTGTTTGCACTGCACTGGATGCAACCCCTCACGCTGGGAGCCTGTTATCTGTAACTGTCTGTAAGGCTCGGTATACACAAATGATGTTTAGAATAATAAAATAAACCCAAACCAGAACAAACATCGATGTAACATTTGAAGAGGGACTTTTAGTTGGGAAAAACTTGGATAAAGCCCAACATTTTGCAACTCCTCAGTCCACATTGGCCCATAAAAAAACTATTCAAGTTATTTAGATTAAAACTGAAGTGGCACTTCTGCACATACTGTACAGCAGCTAAGGGGTTTTTATGTGAGCTTTCCCGGCCAGCTCGGAATCCCTTCCTCACACGGTGACCAGTAACGGCGCACACTTCCATGGTGAAATTTCTCACAGTTTATGATTTTATGGACTCCCAAATTATTGCTTTTAGGAAGACATACTGGTAATATATATAAGCCATTAATAACCCTTAAATCCGTCACATTAATGTAAAAATTCAGTGCTTAAAGGCAATCACCAGTAGCAGACGGCCACTTTGTGATCTGCCAGCAGAGCCAGGCCCAGCAGCTCCTTCCAGGCTGGGCGACCAGGGCCAGCAGAGCCCCCTGTGTGAGCAGACGGCTGGTGGGATTACACCCAGAAACTCACCGAGGGGCTCGCACGGACACACAGACAGGCACCTTTCCCTCCTCTCAAGACTCCTAAAATCTGAAATGTGCCTCACATTAAACAAGATTAATTCTGGTTCACGAACATAGGAGGTTACGAATATTAGGGGAGAGGCTGAGCTGGACCTAATTTAGAACTTGGAAGTATTATAAACACCTACACATACCTGTGTGCTTCCCAACATAGGTGCACATGTGGGTAAAGACGTATTACCACTACAACAGAAGGCCTTCTGAGCATTTCCAGACAGTAACAGTTATAAAAAATAAAAGACTGAATAAACATATTTGTGTAAGTAGCAATAATAAGTGAATTGCATTCACCATTGCTCTGAAATAGAAACAGTACTGCCAGATAAAGAAAACTGTCATTGAACACATTCAACTTATTATACAAACATGTGGCTGCTTTTGCTGTTAAGGAGGGGTTGATTAACGGTTCATCAACATTTTCCTGCCTCTGCCCTTTGTGAATTAATTTTCAAGTGTAGGTCCAATAAAATTTTAGCAAATGTCACACACACATGCCACAGAAATATTTCCAGCGTCATTATAAATCTGAGCAATTTGGAACAGGGAACCACGCAGTTATTTTGTTAGCTTAGGGCCTTATTCTCCTATGGTTCAGGGGTTAAAGGGATCCACATAGCATTAAAACACGGTTCAGGCAGCTCCGAGTTAACCACAAATTCAGAACATGTCTAACAACATTTCAACATTCTCAAAACCTGGAACGCGTCCCAAAATACTGCAGGCTCTAATATCTCGAGAAATCAATCCAGAATTTCAGAAAACTTTTGTCACCACCCCAGCCACTCGATACCTGTCTCGCAGCATCTCCTGCGCTCCCGCTGCACGCGGCGCGGCCGGGGCTGGGCTCCAGCGGAGCGGGGTCCCCGCTGCTGCCCCGGGACCGGCCCCGCTCCGAGGTTCCCCCAAACACCATCGGGAGCCGACGACCACCGGGCAGAGCAAAGGGCTCCACGGGAGCGAGGCTGCCGATTTCTTAGCGCTGTATGCAAAAGGTGGTGTTTTCTCTGCAGCGTTTGGAGTAATTTAATATACTGGCTTACAAGGCGACATCTAGCTACTTCCAGAGCAATTTGCTAGTTAAATATTTTGCCGTTTTGGCAAAATTGAAAATCACCGTTCTGGCACAAAATTTTAGTACTGAAAGCGGCACAGGGCTTTTTGTGGTGTCGTTGCATAGTTTTTATTTTAGCATTTGTTTTTAAGTGTGGACAAATGAATTTCTGCGCTGTATCTCTTTTCTAACAAATCTTCCCACACAGCCCAACTCCCAGTGCCCTGGAAGTCATGTATCCAGGAACAGTTTATATTATTGGAATAATAATCTCCAGAAAAGCGCTGTCATTTTTGATGTAGTGTTCACAGATCCAATATTAGGAACAGAACCGCAATCCTTAAGGACTTGATAGAGACATAAACTACTACATGGCTGCTTTGAAACCAAACCCTCCTGAAGCTGACACTTTAAAACAAAAGAGCGTATTATTTGAAACAAATTATTCTCCCACTCAGACCAATGTAAATGGGAACAACTCTTCCAATACCAGACTATTTGCATAATCAAGGTCAGAATTTAATCATTTGTTAGTAACAGTGCCTCTGACCTACAAAAATAAGAAAAAAAGATGGGACTTTTCCAAAAAAAAAAATAATAATAAATTAAAATAAGGTCACGGTGACCAGAGTATTTGGAACTTTGACATTTGTGTTTGCCAGGAGACACCAGCTACATTTTATTATGGTTTTGCTTAAACCCAAGGGTGGGCTGCTAAACAAAAAAAGTTACTTCCAAGTTCCCACCTGGAGCAAAGTGTGTGTAGTTTGGTGGCTCTGCAGCAGGTAGGGGCGAGCGGGTCCCCTGCGAGCACCCTGGGGTGCCCCAGGCCCTGTGCCGGGACATGGCGCCCGGCTGAGGGCACGGAGGGTTCTCCTGGTTTTGTTTGTTTGTTTGTTTTTAACTCTCCAAAAACGCTGGCAGCGTCAGAGCAGCCTGACGACGGGCAGAGGATGTTTTACCTCGAAGCTCCGCGACACCGCCGGGGCCGAGGCGAGAGGGGGCGCCCTCACACAGGCCGTGCGGCCCAGCGCGGGCCCGGCGCGGCGCCATGAGGGGGCCGTGAGGGCGGCCTGCCCCCACCCCGGGGTGCTGCGCCGAAAAAGGGCGAAATTCACACAACGGGGGGGATGTCAGCGCCAGGGGAAGGTGCTGCACACCTCTGCTCCTGTTCTGTTTCACGCACCACACTGAAATTGCATTTCTAGTTTAACAATGTGTAATTTTAATGAGGTTCGCATTGATTTCTTTTAGGAAAGAAATTCTGCTTAATCCTAGACTGAAGCTACCGAATTCTGGCACGTTCCTCAGGAAGCTCCAAGCCCGGCGATGTTCGGCCGCAGCTCTGCACGGCACCCAGCAAGGGCTGGGGATGGGAGCTGGGAGCAATCCTGCACCAGGAGCAATCCTGCAGCGGGTGCCAGGAGCTCTCACACCAGGAGCTGGGCTCTGCCCGCACCAGGAGCGATCCCACACCAGAACCTGGAGCCCTCCAGCACCGGGACCCCACACCAGACACCGCCGGGCAGATGCCCTGCCAGCCTTCGGGCTTTAAAGATCCATTTCCCCACCACAGGTTAAGAACACATCTATTACAAAGAATTGTTCGCAGTACAGACTGAGCAAAAACATTTTAAAGCGGTGTTAAGAGACGATGAAATCTAAACTGTTTCAGAGGAAGAAATGAATTGAAATAGCCTAGAGGGATTATATGCACTTCAGAGTCCTCCAGCTAATTTACTGCGGGTTTACAATAACACTTCCCTGGGATGCACACAAACAATAACGAAACTAACGAACCAGCTGGGAAAAGAGTGAAAATAACTGCTTGAAACTAGCAAAATACAAAGTGGAAGGAAAGGCTTGGGTTTGTTTTTTCCTTTTAAATTTGTTTGTTAAGTACCAAGTAAAAACAAACGCATCCCACACCACATGACATGTCCAATTTTTGTGCTTCAGCTCTGCACTACCAGAGAGGGCTTCTTGAACCATTTCAGGTGTTTTGCCTGGCAGGGCAATGTTCACTTTTTGTCAGCAAAAAAAAAAAAAAAAGTTTTATACTGGCCTGTAAGAAATTACAAAATGGACTTGGGAAAAGGTACAGCTACTGAAACTGCTCAGACCAAAAGAAGCAAAACAAAAAAACAAACAAAACAAAACAAAACAGGCATCCTTCATTTCTGTCACATTCCTAGCCCAAACCAACTTACTAAGGATTAAGAAGTTACTGTGTTTTGCTTTGGTTTTAGCACCTTTTCTTTTCCTGTTTTCAAACAAAACCAAGGCCATGAAAATATTCCAACAATACCTGCCTAGATCAGGGCAGAGGCAAGGTATGAAGCAGGACTGACTCACCTGGGCTAGCAGAACCCCTTACGCAGGCTTTGTTGACAGAGCTGCAACCAAACTGCAGTCGCTTTGCCCCAAGTTACCATTTCGGGTGGTTTTCAAGGGTTCCCCAGGCAAAGCAGCCAAAGTAAGGCAGTAAGAAGCCCGGTGCCGCGGTGCTTTTCTCAGCGTGAGGCAGCTCCTGGGGAAGGGCTGCCTCTGCAGAGGGACACCCAGGCCTTCCACCAGCCACCAGCAAACTGCACGGAGAGCCACATGAGGAGTTCTCCTTGCACTGCCTGGCTGTTTGGATCTACACGCAGCTAGCCCTTTAGGCCTTCGAGTCACTCATGCAAGTAAAACAACAGGGTAAGGGAGGTTATTTCACACCAAATTCTTTCTTGGTCTTCTCCTAATGGGTCAATCGTTCTAAAGTCTTTGCAAACGTGAGGATTTTTTAACTCCTCTCATCAAAAAGAAAAAAAAAAAAAAAGAAAAAAAAAAAAGTTCTCTTCCAATTGAAACTTGGACATATTCGGTCATAGGAGCACATTTTACAGTTAGAAAATTTAAAAAACAAATGGTTCAGACATTTTTACAGGCATAAAAATGAAAGCCAAGTTGGTTAGTGGTTTCAGATGCTTTTTATTTGCAAATCAAAAAGGGCTTCTATTATAAATTGAAATTGTACTGGCTGCTAATCCTGAAGGCAGACTAAGGCCTTTGGCTCCTCTTGAAGAAACAGAAAAAAAAATGCATTTTAAATACAAATTATTTCATTTGGAAAAACGAGTGCTGTGGTTGGACAGTACACTTATTTTTTAACAAAACTCATATAAAGTCTTTCAGATGACCGAGCTCTCACTACAGCGCGCTGACACCGTACCGCGTGCACCATGCCGTTTACGCTCAGCACCACAGCAGCATCCTGAAGCACGCTCGCACTTACTTGCCACGACCTTGCTCGCAGATGCACAACTCGGGAAGATTTCGGGGAAATCGCTGCTTCGTCCCACTGTGCAGCCCTCGGAGCAGCAGGCTGGCGACCCGAGGTGCTGCAGCACGGCGCTGCTGAGGAAGCTGCCGGCCCCGCGCCTCCCGGCACTGCCAGCACAGCTTCCCCCGAGCTGCGGACGGACCCTGACGAGCCCCGAGGGGTGAGCAAGCTGCTCGAGTCACAGCTGGGCTGCGGTAGGCTGAGGTGTGAACCCCAAGCCCCGGTCTCTCAGGCACTTACTCCCCCAAACCCGAGAAGCCTTCTCACCGAAGCACTGGTAAAATGATTATTCTTGTAATTAACCACCACGCTGATGGACTGTGCCTAAGGTTGGATGCTAGTGTAGCTGGCTATTATTCTGCACTGTAATTTCATGTTGGAACTTGTCTCTAAATGGTACTTATTTTGATATCCTAAAGATGTTTCTGGACAAGACATACAAACCAGTAATCTGTATTAAAAGTCCAGAAAGCAGGGATAAATTAAATATGACTGAATTCTTCTACGCCTACGGAAGGCCAGGCACCAGTCTCTCCATTTCTTTCTTTATTTCCCTTGCCCTGATGCACTGCAAGATAGGTCTGCTACCTGCTGAGCTAAGTTCACTCATTTATCATCCCACAGAGAGTATGAAAACTGGCAGACACAACGCCAGCCCTGCACCCAGCTATTCACCCAACTGCAAGCACTTATACAACAAGCAGAGGAGCCACTGAACAGACCCGGAACATCTTGTTTCTGTCTTCAGCGCTTCACGCTTGCCTCGCTAGAAATGACTGTATTTCCAGCGAGGAGCTCTTCAGCATTCCCCAGTGTCCTGTCACGGCACCTAGGAAACTCGGTCAAGGACCGGCACCTTGTAGTAAATGCCGAGTAGTCAAGCGACAACAGAAACAGGTCCTGTTGCAAGGAATCAGTAAGGCAGGAAAAAAACAAGACGTAAAAGTTGGACACAACAAAGGAACAGGGCAGAGCGTAACCAGCCTTTGCAGGCCGCTGGGCTCCTGCTGGTCGTTTCTGAGCTCCTTGGGCAGCCTTAGGGCAGGGGAGCACACTCAGGGGACTCCCGGGGATCAAAGCAAACTCACAGACTTAAAAATTGATCAGAAAGTAACAGCTGATGAGAAAAAATGCCAGTGGGTGCAGGGATGGATGCAGTGCAAAGTGAGCAGTGGTTTGACAAGATGGGCAGAACTAAAACTTGCTGCTGGTGAAGAGTTTGGAAGGTGGAAATACGAAACACGGGGAATGCCGGTCCTGTTACTTGTGGGCTTCCCAATAAAGCACAATGTGTTAGTCCAGAACTAGCTTAGTAACTTAAACAGTAACTTAAACAATTACTGGCTCTCTGTCTGGGTTAAGGCCTCTAGCATCCAATCTCATCCTCCTTTGCCTTCCGTTTGAGTTTCTCTCTCTCTCTCTGATGATGGAAAAGAAAATCTCTGCTGCTCGGGGACGGTCTCACCCTCGGCTTCCCTGGCTGAGATCACGGCGCGTTATCGCAGCGTGGCAGCACCGTCAGCTGTCTCCTGCAATTGTTCCTGCTCCAGCCAGACCTCTTTATTTTTTTGGTGGTGGGGATGTTTTGTTGTATAATTTATAGCAAAAAAGAAAAAGGATTATTTCTTACAAGAGAAACCATTCTCTTATTACGCAGAGTTCTTCCTTAGCTGCAGTAAGGAAGCTGAGGACAAGCTGCTCTCTGCTCCTGCACGGGAGGTGGGCAGCAGATCTCCCCACACAGCTTTTTTTCCCTAACACCTTCCATATGCCACATGTCAATCCTTAACTTCCCATAAATGATAAGCAACGCTCACTTTGAGGCTGACTTGGGTTTTTACCTCCACCAAAATTTCACTTTCCGTTCCCAGGACCGTGTTCCTCCTTCTCCATTCCCTCCGGGCAGAGCCGGGCTTTCAGTCCCGCTCGTTAAGCATCAGGTGCCCGTCACCTCGCTGCCACAGCTGCCCATTTCCTTTCTCTTCCTTCTTGTGTGCTGAGAAATCCCTGCCCCGGCCTCGCTGCAGGGTCGGAGCTGCGAGCACAGAGCCCTCCAATGTTCCCCGCGGGCCGGGGCAGGGCTCGCAGCCCTCCGGTGAGCGCAGCGCTCCCGCTGCTAACCACAGCCCGCGCCGAACACTGCCGGCCCTTATCCTCCGCTGCGCCCATGACCTCCTGTCATCTGAATGTCTTCTTCTTCCTGGGCACTTTGATCCGACCGCATTCCCCCCAAAAAAAACAACTGCGTCTTGGGGGCCCTGACCTCAGACTGCGTCAGTGCCACAGAACGAGGTTTTATTGGCTTCCCCGCCCCGTAAATGTAGGGGAGAGCAGCAGCCGGGCGAGGAGCAGAGCCCTGCGCCCCTCAGCAGAGCCCCGGGGGCAGGAGCCGGCCGTGCACCCCCGCGGGAAGCTCCTGACACAGGGACAAGCACAGCCCTCCTGCAGGGCCCCCACTGCGCTGCTGACGCTTCAGGGCCTGCTCCGCAAACTGCCTCGCTCCAGCCAAAACTGGGTTTTCAGGAAAAAAAAATTAAAAAAAAAAAGAATTTTATTACATTTTTTAAAATGGGCTGAGATGAAAGGTAGGGTACTGCTCTGCTGAGGAGACACGGACAAGGACTGGCACCCATTGCCCCCCGGGCAGTGCCCCAGCCCCGCTGCCAGGGAAGGAGCCGGGCAGCAGGCAGAGGCAGGGCAGGAGCCAAAAGCCTCTGCTCTGAGCATTTTCCTGCCATCTCCACGGATAGCAGGAAAATACTGGAATTTTTAAGCCATCCTTGCTTGGGGATGGCTTAAAATAAGGGGCCAAGGAAGAAGTCTCAATTAAGCAGAGGAAAACCCAACCTCTTTTTTAATTCTCCAAACCCTGAACGTTTTTAAAATCCTCGGAAGTTCATTAACACGGGGCCTGATGGCTTACCAAGGGTTTGGCTTTTATGCTCTAAGTGCCAAGAAAATCAAAACCACTGGTCACGAGGTAATTCTGGTTCGCTCCTAACCATGAGGGATTAGTGATCCAACAAGGCTGGAGCACTCACAGCCGCCTCGGTGCTTCAGAACGACATCCGTGTCCTCAGCACTTCCCAGGAGCTGCTTCTTGGGTTAAAAGCTGATCTTACCCCATTTACAAGCTGATTTTTGAAGACATTTCAGACGTAGCTGAGCTGTGAGCACAGCCCAGTTGGAAGCTTCTGCTGCCCATGCAATTCACCAAGATAGCTGTGTACATTTTGTGCCGAAATACACAATCTGCCAATTCATTAATATCCGGGCAATGCTTTATTCCAAGGGCTCCGTACAGTAACTGCAGTGTTTTTTCATTCACAGATGAGTGTCCAAAGCCACAGCAGAAACCATGAATCTTGCAGGATTCTTGTAATGGCTTTTAAACCTTACATTGTGGGCTGTTTATGGCGTGGTTGCATTTGCTTTAGAGATTTGTTTTAATGCTGTTGGTGTTATTTAGAGAGATATTAAATTCAAACAGCTTTATGGTTGCTAATAAACATCTATTACCATTACAGACGTCCGGACAGAACAGCCTCATACAGGTGCTTTCTCTGAACTATGCAGATTTGATTGATTAGGCCACGGTGGTTTATTTTACACTTCAGTGGTCACTAAATCTATCGTTAAGATTAAAATTTGCAGTTTGTGCAGTCTGGAAATAACTTCACACTCAACCTGTAAAACAAAATCACTTCACCAAAATTCTCTGGGAAAAAAACACCACGCCCTAAGAGCAGATTAAAGGAGGAAAGTTGTGTCACACCTTCCTCAGTCCTGCTCCGAAGATGGATTTCTCCCTCCTACGTGCATCACACACACTGTCAAAGGTGCTCAGAAAGCAAGATACATGGGAAGATCTCCTTAAAGTTCTCAGAAATCCTGCATCTAGAGGGTTGTGAGATACAAGCAGGCATGATACTTATGGTGACAGCTCAGGTCTCAAACCAGCAGGGAACGTAAGCATGTGTTACCTCTATGCATGGGAGCAGTTCCACTGGAGTCAAATTAGGCATGGGATTAAATGCCTTTCTAGATCAAGCAAGATCTTATAAAATACGTATTTTAGTGCAAAGTCCGGTCCCCACTTGTATTGTAAGATACAAGAAGATACTGCAAGAAGAAGAAGCTGCAAGGTAGAAGAATTTCTATTTCATTAGGAAGTTTACCTGGTCTGTGCATGGCCAAGTAAGGCAATAATGAAGGAGCAAATGTTTTAATCCAAGTTTTCCATAACAGAAAATATATCGATTCTTTTTTGATGATCTGTGAGGGGCGGATGAGTGCGGAGGGCCCGGCTCAGCAGGGCTCCAGCTGCTCGTTCTGGGGCAGGACCTGCTGCTGATCCCCCCAGGGCAGGAGAGCAGGGAAAAGATGCAAGCCCATACACTGGAGGCCCTGTGTCACCTTGCTCCATGCACAGACTTGTTGTCAACAGAAATGTAAGTGAAGAACGCCTGCACAACCCTTTTAAGACTGGGCGTCTTTCTTTTTTTTCCCCTTTTTTACGCACGTGGGGTCTATAAAACCCTGATGCACGCCCAGCGTTAACGGAGAGCAGTTTGTTACCGTCAGCATCCCGTAGACAACAGGCAGCAGCTATCGGCGCCTCGCGGGCACCCCACAGCTGGCATTGCTGCTCTGCTCCGCCTGCAGCGGGACCCGACACGCACCTAACGAGCCGCTGCCAGGGAAGGGACTCGGTCGACTTTACGCGTGACATTTGCACCAACAATTTTGATTCAAATACAGCGTCATTTGTTACTGTCCCCGCGCTCGCTGCGCCGCGGTGTCCGCTGGCCCCGACTCCATCCCCCTGCAGCGCCGCCGGAGCCCCGCTCGCCTGCCTGCCTCGCAGAGCTCAGACAGTGACCACCAGGGAGAAGGTTGATAAATGGCCAGTTTATAATGCTGTCATGCCAATTTTGTCCTATGGGAAATGTGTGTCTCTCTCAAAACAGCTTATTACCAACCTGTGGCTGAGGCCATGATCAATCAAACTGATCAGATATGGCAAACATGGTAACTGATATAAAGAAGATTTCTTACTACACGGCTTGAGGTTAACGTGACAAATGATAGAGTGAGAAAGAATAACTTACAGGGAAAAAATAGCCCATTAAACGGTGAACTTCAAGCAGCTTTGGGAAGCGGAGTTAACACCAATTCCTTTTAACATGCACTCATTCCCTCTTCATCAAGGTAACCCCGAACGTGCTCCCTTGCAAGCAACTTAAAACACAGAGGAATGGTTTTCGACCACACAGCCTGATTCCAAGAGAAACTTTAAACAACCTCACATCTTCAGCTCTACAATGTGATGTTGCAGCGCAGCTGATGCCTGGTGTCAGCACTCGCTTTAGGCTGCGTGTTGCCGCCACTGCACCAGGTGAGGCTGCGATTTGGTTGTTTAAAATGCAAAGAGAGGCCAACGTGCAGCTCAACATTCAAGTTCTCTACAAACCATTAAATAAACCAGCAAAATCTCTATTAAGGTGGCCTAATCCATGCCGCTAGGTGCCAGAACAAAGAGCAAAGATTGTCTCAAAGTATTTAAGATGAGGTTTGCCAGGGGGAAACAAACAAACAAAACCTACAAAAAAAAGCAATACAAATAAGTTTTAGCAAAACCAAAGCGCTGATGGTGAACTTCTGCCCAACCTAAACGCAACGCGATGGCTTTTGTGAACCGCACACAGAACGACACTTCATCAAACAAGATCTACCCATGGCTCGGTCTGGTCCCTCTTTGACCAGCAGGCTTTCTGTGAAAGCTCAGGTTATCAAAAAGCCCTTTTAGCCCCACGCAGCGCAGAGCAGGGCGGCCGCGTCCCCTCTGCCTGGAGGAGGGAGCATCCCTCGCCTCGGCCGCGCGCAGCTGTGGTGCCGGCTCCTGAAGCTGCTGCGGCGGCTGCTCAGCCTCTGGCAAACACCTGATATTATTCACTTGACTGGGCTTGTGGAAACGGAGACTTATTTGCTAGCAAAATTAATGAGGAAAGAGAGTCTTCAATGAGACAATAATTTATGGCTTCCACAGCGGCCGGCGAGTACAGCGAAATTCATCTGCCTCTTCTTCACGTGAAGGAAAACGATGGGAAAAGCAGCGTGGATTTATTTTCCAAAATATTGACTGTTATTTGAAACTCAGGTTCTTAGCTGGGCATTTGATTTTATGAAGCCTTTCCAAATTTGATGGAGGTTGAAATAAACGGGCCTTTCCCCCTCCCGCTCGCTGTACGATTACATTTAATGGCAGAGAAATAAAATTCTGCTCTGTGGCTATGTGCCAGCGATTAGATGATGTGAACAGCTCGCACTGGTGGGGTTTTTGTTTTGGGTTGTGTTTTTGCATTGTAAAATGAGAGGCATTCAAATATGCTCATGGACCGTGCATCGTTTATCGTGACTTCACACAAAGGTAAGAGCCGCAAACACGTATCTTTCCTTGAAACTCAGCTCTCTAACCCGGTGATAAACACCAACTCTCTGCCTTTCAGACACAGAGAACCGCAAACAGAAAAGCCAGCAATGCATCAGACAATAAAAACACGTATAATGGCTACCAAACTCAGTTCTTCTCCCCCCTCCTTTTTTTAACAGATAGGTTTTAGACTCTGTAATAATCATGCAGCTAAGATACAAGGTCTCTTGTTGGCAATAACCTACATGACATGACTTAGAAGGCAGGTGTTACTGTAATTAGCTATTGTTTGACTATCAAAAGTCAGAGCTGATTAAAGCCACTAAGTACAAGTGCACTATTTTATTTCAAAGAATATTATGAACTGCATGCTGGGACTCTTTCACTGCGGACCTACCTTCCGGAGTCTGCTAAGAGCCCATGCCAGCAGTAATCAAAACTAAAATCTGCATAAACCTTCAGGGTTTTAATTCAAGCAGAGCCCTTTCATTAGAAATATGTTACTTTATGAAATCTGGTCGCCAGCAAGGGGAGAAAAATGTGACTTCTTAAGAAAAGTGAATGGCATCTCTTTAGTGATTAACCCAAGATTAATGGAGGCTCCTACTGCTAGGCCTAAGTCCATTTTATTGCTAATTCATTTAGGTACTATTTCAGATGTACTTGATGAAAGTCACCTGCTAAGAAGTCATGTTTTGGCAAGCAAGGATAGCCATTATGGTCAAATCCCAAATAGAATTTTTATTAAAGAAGCTTTGAAAAGTGTCTTGTATTAGTCTTTCAGAGACATACTATTTAATGTTCTCAATTAGTTAAAAATTTGGGGCCCAAGTCACTAATCAAACATTCATAAAGCTTTTTATTTTTTTTTGTCTGCTTGCATCTCTAATGTTCCAGGTAGGGTGAAGAGAGCACTGAGCGGGGACATTTATATTCAGACAAAAGCAGCAAAGCTGAGACTTACCAAGAGGTGGGTGGGACCCGGGACAAGTGCACGGCTGGAGGCGCGCCCCGTGGGCTTGGCAGAGCATCTCTTTGTTCCCCGTGGCACCGCGAAGAGCGGGGAGTTATGCAAATCACACGTCCTCCAGCCCTACGTAATCGCTCGGTTTGGCTCGCGTACGCGTTGACAACACGAGGCTTGATCTGCTCGCACAAATCATTTGAGTTCTGGACTCTTCTGCAGTTTGTTCTTTTACAAATTAAGAGTTTAGGAATTTAATGAATCGAGAGCACACAACACGGCTTTGTCACAGGTACCGGTACGTGGGACACATCCCACCCAGACGAACCTCCACGGCCCTGCCTCCTGCTGTGCTGGTGCAGGTTGGCTGCTGGGGCACAGAGGATTCCCCCTCCACACCTTGCACTGCCCCTGTTGTAACTACAAAGTGCAAAGGAGACAAATGGACGGGACGATGTCTGCTTGGGGTACGTGCAGTGCTGGGGCTGAAGCTGTTGCCCACGGGTTGCCCTGTAACCAGCAGCTGGGACCCACCAGCACGGACGTGACCCAAGCTCTACAAAGCACCCCTCGCTTGTTCCCAAGAGGTTTTCAAATTGCAGAGCTTTGTCTGGTTGCCACCAGGTTTTCAAAAGATCCTTCTATACTGCCTGCAAAAATCGACCGAAAGTTTCCATTTAAACAAATGCCTGTCTTACCACAGAGGTGAAAAGAGAGAAAAATACCCATGTATCTGGGATCTTACAAAGCTGAAAGGTCTTTGCAGCACAGGTTGTTTGGGGTAACGGATGTCCTCTGCCTCCTGAACTACAGAATACTTCTAAACACAATGATCCTGTTCCTTTTTTTTTTTTTTTTAATGACTGATAGAGTTTTTAAAATATTTGCTGAAATTGCTAGAACTCGTGAGGGTAACAAAACCAGCGAGGTGTGTGAGATGCCACAAAAACGCCCCGTGTGGGGACTTCTGCTGGGAACCCCAAGCCCCGAGCGCATCGCTGATGCCATGGAGGGCTGACAACATTTCTACCAAGGGCAGCAGGACAAGAGGCAAGGCTTTAGGAGGACTAGGCACAACGACTAGAAATGGCAGCACGCGTTCTGCGGCAGAATTCGTCTCAGCAGAGATTGCACAAAAATCAGCATGGACTTTCAAAATACCTCGCTGAAGGGACCTTATTACTGCGAGAGCCGCCCACATGTGATAACGAAGTTAACCTAATCTGTTCCCTCTTGTGTGCCGGGGCACTCATACATGCAAATCTTGTCTTGTTCAACTGTGTTTGTTCACCTCCATAGTCCTTCGGTGATTCAAATCTGTGTCTTACTATCCTATAATACCCTTGTCTAACAGTTCTTTTTAAATGCATGTGTTAATTATCTTGCCACTGCTGTAATTTCTCCCTGTAGTCCATTAATTAAGAGGTCACAATCTAAGAGCATGTTTACCCAATAAGCTTTCTTTTTTAATTATCCTAATTGCTTGGATACTGACAAAGACTCTATCCCTCCCCTTTCTCTGAGTGGATTAGAAAACGACGTTTCAAAGCCCCACACAACGATGGGCTTGTTAAACACACACACATATACACATATATGGTTTGGGAACTCCACGAGCTTCTAACACCAAAGGTCAACAAGACGCAACATCCTGCACTCGTCTAGCTGCAAAAAACAAAGACACAAATTGCTCTTCATTGATTTATCTAGTAGTCTAGAATGTTATATTGGTAGGAAAAATATAAGCAAAACTTTCCTATCGTTGGTACTCTGAGCAGGAGCAGCTAGAGGTATGCTGCTTGCTCTGTGCTGGAGACCATCAGGCTGTTGCAGAAGCGTAGCTCTCCCTGCACCTAGTGGATGCTTTGGGATGGAAGCAAGCAGGCAAAAAAAAGAAACAAAAAGAAGGAAAGAAGGAAAGCAATGAGCTTTTACTGCAGAAAGGATCAATTACCCCTTCCCCACCCCCAAAGAAAGAAATTTCCTCCCCATAGGTCTGCTGAACCTACACATCTTGTTAGGCTAGTCCAAACGCTTTTTTAAACCGACTTAGCAAAACTCAGCAGACAAAATCTCTACCATTAAAACATTTAAAAACCATCCTTTTGTAAAGCTTTTAAAAGGTAAAAGTAGGGAAGTGAATTCCAGATAGGATTTTAATACAACAATTAGCAGAGGTTATGTCCAAAAAAATTACTGCTCTGTCAGAATGTGAACCAACATTCGATATGTCAAGTACAGTAAATTTTTGTGTTTTAATAAAGAAAATGTCTTGTTCAGACCAGTCATCTCAGGAACTACATAACAGAAGTATAATTACTTAGAAATTGCTTAGGTAAGCGTGATTGATGCATGGTAAATAGATGTTTCCAGCACTTATTGTTTCTTCCTGATGGATTAGGAAGAGTTGTTTAACAGTTCATTTGACCAGTCTCTCCTGGTGTTTCTTGAGTCTGGCTGTGCCAGTCAGCACCAGCAGTTCCTGGTAGTTTAAGTCTCTTTAATAAAGATTAAGATGTCAGAGGTCCTGCATTGCACAAAATCCCAATTTTATTAACTTCTCATTATCAGCTGAAATATGAAGTGCATTTCTTTTCATCTAAAGTAAGGCACTTTCTCAAGGGAAAGAACAGATATTTAATATACATTTATGATGATTAAGAGTGGGTTTGTTCCAACCTTGACTGATGTTGGTGCACGTTTTCTCACATGATGGGCACCACAGACACTGATATTTCTTCCCCAAAAAGTGTTTGAGTGTTTCTCAGCCACGGATGGTCACAGCACGTTATTAACGTGTTCATGGAGGACAGTGTGGGTGAACGCTGCAGTGCTTAAGCCAACAGCATCTTCGTGACGAGCAGAAAGAAGCAATGCACTGGGTAGAAATACCAAACGTCACAAGTCACTCGGCCAAGCACAACGCTGGCCCTGGCTAAATCCAGTCAATGCTCCCTCTTCCTACTCTGGAGGTCTAGGAAGACAACCCAGCAACAGCACAAAGGCTGCACCACGCTCATTAACAGATCACAGCAGCATTCAAAGTCCATGCTCAGACCAGAAGTGCAGATAAGTCCGAATACCATCTACGTGAACTTAGGCAGCCACTGATAAAGTTAATTTGCTGAAGGCAGCAACACTGGATGGTATCCGAACACCATGACTCCTGAAGGGCTGATTTCTAATCTCGCATGTGCTCTGATCAGACTCGCACCAAACAGCTACAGCTCAGCGACAGGACCAGAGGCACAAGGAGCTCATTTCCCTGTGCCATCCTCAGCGCCATGCTTCCACACAATTTCTGAAAGCTGCTGCATTTACGTACGCTGCACATCGCCAGGAGAGCCTGGATGTGCATCCTTTCTCAGCCCCGGCTGTCGGAGGCAGGGGAGAGCTGGCACCGTGTGTGCACCCCCGGAGTGAGAGCCCCCGGGCACTCACCCTGCAGAAAGAGCCAGGAGGTAGAAGTGGTTCCTGCAGTACAACAAAGTCCTGCAAAGAGCTGCGCACAGCTCGACAGCGCGGCTCTTGTGAGGGTTAAGCTCTATTACTTCTGGTCTCTGACACTGCTAATGGCACTCCTCAACTAATTGCATTTCTATACCTACACATACGTCCAGGCAACAAGTAAGCCCTTTAATCAAACAGCTTCAGCTCCTTCTAATTAATTCAATTTCTATGCCTTTTTAAGAGTACAGGAACACACAAAGATACAGATGATAGAGTGCATTCTGTTGCCAGCTGACAACTGCTCTGCTCGAGCCTCCCTCCCGATTAAGCCCCGTTCTGCTTCACGATCCCACGCCTTGCGTGGTTCTGCCGCTCGAGACTCCGCGGATCCATGCCGGAGACCAAAAGTAAAAAGCTGTGGCTGTGTGGGGTTACTGACAGTGGAATTACCGCAGAGAACCACTTCTGCATTTGCTTATAGATCCAGATCACCTCTGGTTTTCATCACAAACTATACTCATCTTGTCTGTCCAGTGCATGCAGCAATGCAGCACGAGGAGACTGTGGCATCAGCTGAGCAAACAGACGGAGATGTTTGTACATCCAGGCCTGTCTCAAAGCCTACAGCGTGAGGGCCACCGGCTTGGAAGGAAATGCTGATTCTTCTTCCCCATTTACTTCTTTGATAAAGCAGGTCAATGTATCAGAAAAAAAAATATATCACCCCATCAGTATTTAGGAAAGAGAAATACATATAGCATAAGCTGTCTATTTCAAAGGTATGTATGTACAAAAGGCATGATAAGTGGGTGCTGAATAGTTAGGAGTGGCAATTATCAGTTACACATATCATTATAGTCTCTCAACTTTTCAATAGCACAGAGTTCCTAATACCATGTTTACTAGATCAGGTAAAAGGGGACTCTTAATACTGTGCAAATATGACTTACCAAAGGACTTTGCTTTCTCACCTATTCTTGGGCTTTTCAAATCAACATTATTAATTGGCTGGCTTATCGGTAAGTGCTGTCTGGCAGTTAAAGGATGTTTCCACCCATTGCAACGATACATAGAAACTAAGCAATGTCAGCCACAAGGACAAATAACTTCCATGTTGAAACAGAAAAATATTTTGACACATTGAAGCTTTTTATGACAGCATAATGAGCTTCAGCATTAATTCACTATCCTTAATTGCATCTGGTATTCCACATTCTCTCATCTCTTTTTTTCCCTTACTACATTAATTCAGAACCTTGGCTTACAGTTACAAATATGAAGGCTTTTTTTTTTATTATTTTATTTTTCCCCTCTTTTCTTTTTCTCTGGGTTTCTGTCGTTCCGATGTGCATAAGGACGTGTTTTGGAATCTGGATGGACTCGTTTCCATACTAGGGAACTTGGCTGGGTACAAGTTTAGGATTTAACTTTCAGCCCTTCAGATCAACCTTCTCCTTAACCTGCCAGCTCTGCTCAGCACCAAACCCACTTGAAAATGGAGAAAAATGTTTGGCTGATAAGGAATGCTCAAAGCAAAGAGCACAAAACTTACCAGGCACCTCTAAGCAAAAGCAAAATGCCTACGTTAAGACAAGAAGCATTCACTGCAGCGCAGCTCACTTCTCTCAGTCTGCTCCAAGCTGCTGGTGCAGGCTACCCAGAGACTGAAGGGGCAGGTTCTGGCTCCCCACCTCCTTCACCCAACTGCTCTCTCTCGTGCTGATTAACAAGACAAACTTATGAGCACCATAAAAACGTTGAAAGGATCTCAGGAGTCATCCGGGTTATCCCTTGCTGTAACGCAGGGCTGTGTACGACGGGTCCAGCTGTCAGGCGCTCATCCCTGCAGCCTTCAGGGGCAGATATTTTATCTCCTCCCTAGAGAGCCCGCCCAGTACTAAGCGGTTCTGGTATTTCATTTTTCTTTGCATCTAACACAAATCTTTTTTGCTACAAGGCTGGCTACTTCTTGTCTTATTCTGATGGATGTATCATGCAGATGATCCCCCTTTAGGTTCATGCAGAACAAGAATTTTGGCTTTGGCTGTTTAGTTTACAGAAGGATGTCTGCTTATCTTAAGGAAATTCTCCACTAGAAGCATGATCAGGTCTAATTTATTTATTTTAACTATTTCTGTTTCCTTTACATAGGGTTTGCCTCCACCACCATATTGGCTTTGCAGTTGTGACCTGTGAATTAAGATGCTCAGCGCTTCCCCTCTCACTTTTTTTTTTCTTTCTTTTAAGGAAATGGTTATTCATTTCAGTAGACATTTAAAGAAAAAACAAACAAATATTTGACGTGCTGTGTTAGCGTGAAAAGGGGGAGCACTGTGTAAGCACAGTAAATGCAGGTGAACTGCTTTATGTGAGTGAAAACAAACGGGGGGAAGAAGGGCTACTAACAAGGATAAATCACGGCTGTGCAAATACAGCACAAATGCAGCCCAAATGCAACGAATACGGGCAGGGTTATTCACAAACGGCACAGATAGTTACCAAACACATGACTGTTTTAATTCAGTGCTTGACATATTCAAGCATCACAGAAAAAGTACGAAAAGCACAAGAGTACCCGAACAGGCAGGAATGCAGGATGGTACCGTGACTGAGAGCAACAGATGCTTTTCATCCAAAGACTGCAGCACATTTTCTGACTGACACTAAATACTAACTTAACCACCTCTCAGAAATACGTTCTCCCCCTTCAAGACCTGACACTGTTAAGGGCTTTCCCCTCCCTCCCTCGGCACAACACTCGCAGTAGAAGCGATCGTTCCCAGCCCTTCGGGCAGAGCCCCGCAGGCTGTGGCTGTCTGCAGGCACTCTGAGCTGCGGGCCACACGTACCAGTGCTGCAATCAGGCTCTGCTTTATCTATTTCTTTTTGAAAGAAATCACTGGCATATGGGTTTGTTATTCATAATATTTACCATTCACTTACTGTCTGACCTTCAGTGTGCTCCTCCAAAACCTGCTCTTCCTACCAGCCGTATCTGCAGCTGTGGTTCTGCTTGGTTCTGGAATAACCCACTGAGATATATGAAAAGAAAACTCCTTGCTCTTTCATTCTGCTAAGTCCCACAAGAAAGAAAACACATTCACAGTCTCGTCCAGCTCTAAAACATTTCTGAACTTTTGGAGGAAAAGAAAAAATCCATTAGCTTCTTTTCTCATTATTTATGTACATAGGCTTCTAACACTTTAAGGCTTTGGCTGGAATTAGAAGCAGAACAGAGGAAACATAACAAGGAAATCTATTTCTTGGGTATTTCCAGTCCACTTAGTTTGTGGAATTAGAAGGAATTAATTTTTAAAATGTCATGTGCAAGATTTTCATCTCTGTTTATCAGACCAGAGGGGTTCAGGCTGAATTGCAGAGACGCATCCAAACTTCTGAGCCAGCATCCAAACCAAACAGACTCCGAACTCTGACGTTCATCAGCGACTTTTTGCCAACCTCCCTATCACACAGCAGAAAGGGCCATTTAAAACCATCTCGGAATAACCTGCTTTCATGGTCACGGTCATTTTCCTAGCCTCTGCCTGTGTAACACTTTTAAGTCAGGAGAACACAAACACTCAGGGAGCACACGGCTGAAGCCTTGGTCAGGGTTCAGGAATAACAGACGTTCACCAGGATTCAATAATAACCCGTGTTTTTCTGATTACATTAATCTGAGAAAATCTCGTTATCTGGATAGTGATAATAAAATCCCACTTTTTACTACTACGTCTTCTTCTCTTGGATTTAAACCCCTTCAGAAAGCAAAAGCCATGCCACAGGTGGGTGAATGGGATGCAGGGAGGCGATGCCAGCCGCAGGGTGGGGGCCGTGGTGGATGCGCAGCCCCCAGCGCCCGGCAGCACCCCGGGGAGAGGGGCCTGGGCTGAGCACCCACCCTGGGGACTGCCACCGCCACCACGGGACAGGACCAGAGGATGGGACACCGTTCAGAGCGAGTTGTTACTGGCAGAAAGTCCAGCAAATGGAAACTGCCAGGAATAAATTTATGTTGGAAACCAGGTGACAGGCTCCTCAAAAGACTAAAAGCCTGGAAGAAATTGTCCTGCTTCAGGAGGGGCACATGACTGCAGGGGGCAATGCAAAAAGCGAAGGTTCCTCTTCGTTAGCTTTAAATTTAATTCTTTAGAAGAATTATACCTCTACAGCACTTCCAGAAAAACTGCTTGGATGGAATCGCATTTCTGTCGGCTCCCAGAGCCCCCAGCAGCCTGCACGTGGCGTGGGCCAACTTCAGAGCCTGGAATCCCGCTGGAAACGAAGGGCACCGCTTCCTTTAGGACTTGGGATTCGTTCCCCTGGAGCAGGAGGAATTATTGCAGGGTCTGAGACGTCCTGACAGCAGATGTGCCTGACTATCTCTACAGCAATTACCAACGATCTGGAAAAATGCTCAGCAGCGAGCTCAGCGCTCACCAGGGCAAAGCCCCGCAGCGATCAGCTACCGCACGGAGCCGAGGAGATCAGGTGCCTCAGTAGAAAAGATTTCCTAATGTCAGGAACATGAAGCCTACGTTAAAGCTTACAGGAACCCGAAACAGAAGCAGGAGAAAAACTCATGAAGTGCATTAACTAGTTTATAACCTATTCAACAGCTTTCTATACTTCTTTTCTACACCTTTGCATATGGTGTAGAATGCATATGGCACCTTCTACACCTCTCAACACTATTTTTGGCAAGAAAAAGCAAGAAAAAAAATAAAAAGAGAGAGCAGCAGTGCCCGCCTTCTACTCCCAGCCAGCACTATTTCTGCAGGAAGCTCCTGGCTGCTTTAGCACGCAGCATTAGGCGAGGTCGGCAGACAGAAGCGCTGCTTTTCTTGCTTCTCTCTCACACCCTCCACTTCTCTCTGTTGCTCCTACAAGCAAAACCACTGCAAATCCATGCACAAGCAAAGTTCCCCCAAAGTGCCGTGGGAGCTCTCGGTGCCAGACTCCTTTCCCTGATGCTGACAGTTGCCTTTAAGCCCACTGCTCCAGCAGGTAGCCAGCGCAGGATTTCAGAATAATTAGATCAATTGCTTGGGTAGCCAAGTAAGGATTTAAGCACTTAATTTAGGTTCCTGTATTCTTCTTATTATTTTATACATTTTTTAAAATGTGAGACCTTTCTACATGCGTTAACAGCTGGTCAAAGCACATGGAGAACTGTAAATTTCAAAGAAATGTAACCAGACCTGAAGCCCCTGCGGCTGCCTGAGTGGACAGAAATTGTCAGCAAAATCCTCCGCAGCACTCAGAGAGACAGGGTTCCTTCTTCTCAGCTCAGGAATTTAATCAGGGGATTTTCAACACAAGAGCAAGATAAACCTGGACATTTAGTGAAAATTACTCGAGTCATGACTGAAGATGGGAGGATAAAGTTCCCATCCCTTGCTCCTTTTCTTTACAAGGAACCTGTGGAGCTGATGCACGCCTGCAGAGGCTGCGCCTAGTGCTGGGCAATCCCGGCTGCAGCTCCCAGCCTGGGGACTGGCCTGGATCTGGCAGAGCTGGAAATGAGCGGTGCCACAGCGGGATCTTAGACACAATGTCATTTCCTCAGCTGCCGCCTCATCTCTTGCTGTGGAAGGACACGACCAGCCCTGCTCTCACGGCTCTGACGTAGTTTTTGGGGCTCCAAACTTGGAAAGTCCTCGTCAGTTTAAATACCACATAAACGCTCGCTGCTATCGTAGATGTAAATTAAAGCTAAAGACTGGAATCGACTGGAGATTTCCCAACTCAGAACATTCTCTGTTGATAGGTAGCAATTTATTTAAGCAAAGTATTTTTAAATTAAAATTCAGCAGAAGTTAGAGGAAGTAATCCGAAAATATAACTCGATTAGGTTTAAGTGAAGTGGTTTTGGCCCAACTCAAAATAAAATAAAGTTTTGAAAACTCATTATGTTGTGAAAAGAAACATCCATTTGGAGTAAAAAAAAAATGTTGAGGACAATCATCAAGACATGGAGCCAAAATTGTATCCTTACCCTCAAATAAATCAGGTTTTGAACTGCAGGTTTTAGCATTAGGCACTCCTCCATCCACCTCCTTCATCTGCTACAAAGGGAATTCATTTATTAGCTTGTGATGTGCTCCTCCTGCACCTTGAAATTTCCATGGGTAAAGACAGAAGGCAGTACTGAACATCACCGCAGAGCGGACTTCCAGTAATTATTTTCCTCTCAAAACTGCCCGGTGAAAAATAAATTGGGGCGTTTTTTTCAGAACACATATTTTATAATCTCATAAAAATCTAATCTAATCTAAAAGGCCATCTAACTGGCATCATCAAAATATACTGCGCTCCTGGAACGGGCACGGGACAGCAGTCATATCTTTACTGCTGTTTACCCTTGATATATTTCTAGAGCAAAATGTGAACAAAAAAAATCAAATAGAAGCAGAAGCATTTTTTGGTTTTGCTATGATACATATATTTTTTAATTATAGGTCACTGGCGTCCTGTTCCCTGCTTTTTGGCTTCTTGTTTCCAAGTAGCTGCCGGGAAGCAACTCCACATCGCTCCCTGCTCTTTCCCCAACCTTTCTCTTCCTCCCCAGTTGCTGTCCAGGTTTTTCTGTTTAGCTGGAGAGCCCTAACGGGCCTCCTACCTGATAGAAATTCCCTGCACAACGTGATTAACGGGATACTGCACGCACCTCAAGCTCACTGACTATTAATAGAGCCACCTGGCTTCTGTAGCGTATGCAATATGCACAACAAATCCCAATCCCAAATTTCCCCCTGGAGCAGAAACACAGCCCTCTCCGCGTACCCTGTTCTCACAACTCCAATGGATGTTCCCAGCACGGTGTAAATAACCTGTGGCAACACCCATGCACGCTGGCAGCCCCATCGGTGTCTGTCCCATGCCCTGCTCTGCCACGGTTCCTGCCCCGGCACCTGGTGGTGATCCCGATCCCGATCCCGGCCCCGATCCCAATCCCGGCCCCCGCAGCACGCTCGCCCTCCGACCCGCGGAGCAGCCCACGTGGGGGCTTCCCTCCGAAGCTCGCATACAGTTCTGAAATCCCAGAGGCTATCATTCCAAAATTTGTGATGTTTTGTCTACTCTGGTGATTTAAGGTTTGTCAGAAAATGTCAGAAAGGCCACGGGGCCAAGGGCTTCCTGATGACTGAGGATTTTCTTTCACATGACCTTCCTGAAGTTGATTTTGGGCTCCAGACAGTGCTGCCTTCAGCTCTGACAGGGGCCGGCTGGCAGCAGATTCATGGGGCTCTCTGGGGCATTCTGGCATTTTTAAACTGAGTGGAGGCTGTAATACCTCCTAATCATCCAGAATATTATTTCACTGGTAATCGTCTTACAGGCGGCACGTAAATGCCAGCCTTTCATTCTGCAGTTCGTTTCATTAGCAAAAAGAAAAAAGTGCGCGCTCAAAGCCATGCAAACCTTTGAAAACAAAGCCTGATTTAGGTGAATAAACACGCATGTGGAGCACTTGGAATTTCAACAGGATAGCACACGTGGGTTTTTTAACAGGGAATCACTGAAATTATAGATTCAGACTGATAAGCAGGGCTGAGGGAAGTGTTAAATGGTCAGTGCGTGCCTCTGAATGATTTTGGGAACAAAGGAAGTAAAAAGTAAGGAGAGGGTCTCTCTCTGGGACACGTGGGCTTCATGCTGCTGAGGAAGCTCCTGGCTATGAACGCGTTTATGAACCTTAAACATGCACATGTCTTTAGCAGAAAAACAGCCAAAGTGTCCCACGGACCCTGCTCTGCCCACCTTGCTGCCCAGCCCCGGCTGACTTCAGCTCGTGGGTCCGTGGCCGCCGAGCGTGCGGCGCTTTGTTACCGCTCACCAGGGCAGGAACAGAAGCACGGCCAGCTAGCTAATGAGTTATCATTTCTGCCCTAATTAGCCCAGGCTGCCCCGGTGCTGAAATCCGACTCGGACACTTCTGGTACCTCCCGCGGCGCGCTCTGGGCTTTGTTCTCTGCCCCTGCAGCGGGGCCGGGACCATGCCAAGGCCCCACGGACCAGACCCGGACCCTTGTTGGAGCCCGGGGCAGGGGCAGCCTCCTGCCTGCTCGCCCCCAGCCCCATTATTGCTGCAGGACATTTGTCTGCGAGGGGCTCTAAGCAGGCGAGGTGGCCTCGGGCAGCTGCCCATGCCTGGGGTTCGGTGGGCACTCGTGGTCAGAGGTCAGTAGAGGTGCCCACAAACAGCTCAGAGCTCAGGTGCTCTCCCCTCGTCACCTTCACTCACACACCCAGGGAAACACGGCAGCGGGTTACACGTGTGTGTGTTAGTGTGGGAAGAACAAATCCCCATCACTGCTCTTTGCTTAAAACTGCCGGGTGCAGTACGCAAGCATGAACTCAGCTGGAGCAGAAGGGAGGGGAAACCAACTCAATCTACCAAAACACAACCTGAGAAGTTCGCATCCAGCCCGTGCTCTGCATTGCCTTGCCAACGAGAGCACCAAGCAGGCAGGGCAGGAGCCGTGCCGAGGTGCACTGCGTACATCTCGTGGTGCTGCCGGCGGCTCAGCTCCCTCCAGCACACCGCGGGCAGGGGCAGAGCAAGCCCCTCAATCCGCCTGATTTATGGGCTCGGCCCCCAGGCCCCTTTATGGACTCAGCTGTCATGCACACGCACTCCGTGACTGAGCCCCAACAACTGTATGGCAGAAATTAAACGCACGGCGCTGTTCCTGCAGCGTGATTTCACCATCGGTTTCTCCGCCGACTTTTCCCTGCCCGCTTTACACCTTCTTTTTGCTTTACATGCTTCATTTCAGCAAAATCAAGGATGCAAACTTCTTAGAAGTACTTAGTTTCCATGGAAACCTAAGCTGACCGCAACATTATTGTTCTCAAGAGGGAACTGACTTTACTATATGTTCATTCACTGAATTAATGGACTCCTGGTTCTTTTATTAGCAGCCCTCTAACAATGGAAAGAGAGAAATGTTATAAAAAAGACCTTCAGACGACTGTCCACTCTTTTGTCCAGGGCTTACTGGAATGACGCAAGCCTATTCACGGAAAGATTATAAAAATCAACTCAAAGCTGCCCCTGTTTGTGGCAGCTAAACATACCTTTATTTCATAAAGATACAACCTATAAAACAGCCGAACTGAGGCTGGTTGGGAGCAGCACGGCAGCGCCCACGCTGCAGCTGGATGCTGGCTCCTCGCGGCGCGGTCCCCCCGAGCCCACGGGAGCAGCTCCCCTTCTTTCGGCTCAACCTGGGCGCACAAAAGCAGACGCTGTTTCCAAAATAATTACATTCAGGCTGGTAAATAGGGGTGAGCACCAAGACTGCTTTGAGAACACTAGCATTTGGGGTTCGATTCCTCAGTGTATACAACTACACGGTATAGAAACATCTCTGAGATTTGGATTCTTACATCAAATTTAGAAACAGTTTTAGAACATTTCGTTAGATATAGGTAATGAACACGTAACACATAACGTGTGTGAAACACAGACCCTGTTTTGTGCAAAGTGCTGCAAACCCAGGAACTTTAAACAGCTCCAGCGAGGATCTCGAAGGCGATCTCTCCCTGCATGGGTAATATTTTGACAGACTGTGCCGAGGCCTGAGGGTGTATGGCCCAGCTCGTAATTGCTCCTCCAAAGACAGTTAACAGTTCCCTTGCTCTTCTCTAACTACCTTCCTGACTGCTTATTGAAGTCTGATTTCTTACTCCTCTGGGTCATCATTCATCAGTCCCGCAGATCCCACCGGGAGAGACCGACCAGACCTTTCCATATCCCCGGTTGCCAGAGGCCATTTCTGACGGCCCATGATATAGAAAATGTCTTCACAGCAATCCAGTGGGACAAACTATGGTTATAATACCCAAATAATCATTTTGCAAATTATCATAATTATCAATCAATCATCTTGTGTGAACAATGTGTTCCTGAAGTATCAGATGGTTCCTGTGACCTGTAGCGTTTTGTATATAATAATAAACCCAGAGAGATTTATGGACCTATCCTGCCTCGTATCTGCAGAACCAAAACATTCGTTATTTTCTTTTTTACTTTTCTTTTAGGAATAAAAGCTCTCCATCTACCTCGGTCGTGTTTACTACTTGATACTTTCTCAGAGGTCGAGATTTCTAATCTAACACAGTTTCTAAGCATAACGTTATTCTAAAAAAATCTATGTGATTTGGGAAAAGCAGCAAAGGTGCTGAATAAATTACTTTTACTTTATAACGTCATTGGCATCATATTACGGGCTGCTAGTAGTTTGCAGTGTAAGTATGAAGTCAGACAAAGGAAAAAAAAATGTTTTTGTCTTCAGTTTTGGGGTTTTGTTTTTTTGTTTTTTTAACAATGCCAGATTGAATCCAACTCTTTTGAAGCTGATAGCATCTCCCGCTCCCTGTGCAGTACATTCTTGTTAATGGATAAATTCGAGCTCTCGAGAAAGTCAAAGAATAAATTTAAAGCCTTTTGCCAAATGCCTATCCTATTGGATTTTGATAAGACGGCTATTGAGCTTTAATAATGTCTTCTATCCTTTTTCAGCTGGCCCTTAACATGTCTCTTTATTTGTCCCTAAAGCCTCTTCAGCGATGCCTTTTTATTACAAGTCTCTCAGCTTGTTCTCAAGGGAGACAGGGTCGACAAGAGTGATAGATAGATAACTCTATAGATTATCTCCCACAGATGTTTTCTCTCCAGTAGCCCCTCAGGCTATTCCCTCTAAGTAAACAGAAACTAAATAGAGAGTCTACTGAAGAGAGAAGTCCCCGAGGTCTCTTGTCACCGCAGCAGAAAAACAGCCCTGCCGGAGGGGCCGGGAGCTGTGCCGGGCTCCCAAACCCGCACGCGGCGGCGCTGGGAGGGAGCCCAACACCTCGCCGAGCTCCCCGCGGACGGCACGTCTCGGAGCGGGCACCGGGCTCACTTCCTGCCGGAGGAAGTCCGCATCTTTCATCTCCCTCGCAACGTTAAATCAAAATGACAACGGAGATAATGGTGACGGGGCAGCGCTTCGATGCGGTCAAGGCGGTGGGGAGGCTTCGAAAATTCGGAGTGGAAGAACGCGCGAGCTGCTCCGCAAGGAAAATAAACAGAGCGCAGGAAGATGGCTTGGGAAAAAAAAAAAAAAAAAAAAAGGAGTTTGGGGAATTTGGGACAGTACACCCAGCGTGTAGCTCGCTTGTTTGTGTGCCTCTCTGAACGTATGCATTCGGTTTGCTAAAAAAAATGTCAATGACTTTCACAATCAATGACTTAAAAACGAAAAAAACAGGGTGAGGAGTTAATGCAGGTTTGTGCAAGTCGAACCGAACATCGGCAAGCGGAGCAGAGAGAAGAGCAGCCTGGCAGGAGCACACCGCGTGTTGTTCCACGGCGCAGCATACAGAAAAATGACCCTGGGCACAGGGCCTTTAATAGCATTGCTAGAAATCTTAATTCTTGTGAGACAAACAACAACAGCATCAGCTTTCTGGTGTTAGTGGTCCCAGCAGAAACAGCAGCAAGGCAAACTGAGAAATACTGGAAATAGTGGGAAAATCATTCTTATTTTGCTCCAAGCAAGAAAAGGCCTGCTTTATTATACAATATAATAGCGTCCTCAGACTTTTCACTGCCTTTTAATTTATGAAAGGTTACATAATAGAGCGTTATTTTCTGGCAACCTAACACCAGAAATAACACTGGGGTCAGTTCTTAAGCAGCAATTGCTTCCTGTACATCTTCCATCCATCTCTCTGCTATCACCCCGGCCTTCCCTGATCCATTTTTCACTGTTTTACAGGTTTTCTCTTCATTCTAGCAATTTTTTTCTCTCTCTAGTCCTTGTTACCACCCAGTCCTGAGCCCGTGATACAGCAGCCCATCAAGCGAGCCGCTGCAGGTCGCGTACCTTGGCTGGGCTCTGATTTCCTTCCCCCTGCCCTAAACCAGCCCACCCGCTGCACTTGCATCTGTCTTCAGTCACCTTCTCACCACCAACACAGCTCTGAAGGAACAGGAATAAATTGAAGTCAAATCTCAACTATTGTGTCTTTAGGGATATGACAACCGAATGATTTAGAGATGCTAGAAAAGGAAATCTTCTCCCAAGAGGGCTTGTGCCACCAGAGCAAAACGCTACATAGCCAAGAGTGCTTACAAACTATTCTAAGATACCTCAGAAATTGCACAGAATGATTTTTCATTCTTTATTTTTCATTTTTCCTGACTGAAAAGCTGTCTAGCAGTAGTCTTTTCACAAGCCATAAAGTTTAGACTTGAACTCTTTACCTTACTGCTTTGACCTTTTTTACCCTAGCTGTAAAACCCTACTGCCCATCCTTCAATAAATTTATCACCTCATAAACTCCCACTAGTGCTTCTCTACAATGGATTTAAAGAAAGAAGTGGAAGGGGCAGTCCTCCCTCCCCCCCCCTTGTCAAATATCATAATTGTCCAGTTTTATACCTGCTGTCCAGGAAAATATTTGAGGACACGGTGTTTTTCAAAGACCCGTAGTTTTTGCATGGTTCTCCTTTGAAACAAAAGTAATGGAGTTCAAATACAAAAACATGTATCCAACACATAAAGCTGCCAGTTTAATGTTTCCTTCCACCATTGTCTCACACAAAGCCCGCTCACTTCGGGGTAATGTAGGTTCAGCAAAGTAAGGATGCAGAATTTATTCGTGATATTGTATTTAAAGACTGAGAAAGAAACAGCAGAGCAGTCGTGGGCCACGGAGAATTTTCTCCATCGCTGTGATAAGCGCGTTGTGATAATAGGAACCTGCCACCTTGTCACCACGTCTGCCCAGACAAAAGGATCCCACAGAGGCAGAGGCAAACACACAGTGAGTTATGGGGATGAAGAAGGTAAAAAGTTCAGCAGTGTTGCAGGTCCTTTCGCAAGGTCACCGGATGGTCAAGGGACACTGCCTAGTGGAAGCCCGAGCTTCTAAAATAAGAGCTGATTTTTCTCAGGACGGTAAGAATAGAACGGCCCACAACGGACATGTGTCGAAATGTCTTTTCCCAAACTAACTTCGGAGCCTGACAAGTATTGCATTTCGCTGTGTCTGGCAGAGTGACACGAGTGTTTCCTTTTAACTTTCAGAGTCAAAGCAGCACTGAAGATGGCCTAAATGCATGAATAAAAAAGGCAGTTGTTGCAAGCTCCCATTTAAAACATTTTCCACTTAAAAAAAACTCGTACTTTCTGAACAGGACCGTGAGTAGCTATGATAAGACCATCACATCTGAAAAGAATTACCATTATTTCAACAAGGACGCACTACCTCGAGACATGCAGACAGGCTATAATCAAAAACGACTTGAAACGCGTTCCCTTAGGAAAGCTGCTAGCCAGCAGATAGCCACGGAGAGAACGCCAGCTCGGCGCTACGAGAGCAGCCCACCCCACGCAGCAGCCTGGCTACTGCAATAGGTAGCGCTGAGCCCGCCTCGCAGCTACCACGCAGACATTTATACAGCTGGGCCGTATTTGGAGCACATTTTTCTCTGGTCAGTATTAGAGTTTAAGCATCACAACGTGATGAAAAGCGCTGGTAATACATCACACTAGTTAAATTTTATCCTTCCATATATCTATTCCTATTCCCTTGGACTTCACGGAAGCCACATTTACATGGTGAAGTGACCTCTAAAAATTTAGCACGTTTAACAAAGGACCAACATTTTCTTTTACTGGAAGAGAGGTAAATGAGGTTTTAAATTTGGACTGGTGCTCCTTCGTACTGTAGCTGAATCAAGAAACACTTTGCACTACTATTTTCTTTTTCATAAATACTGGAATCACAGAAAGACAGAAAAATATGGCAATAGAACCACAAAATTTAACACCCAAAAGCAATAGCAAATACTGGAACGCTTTCATGACATTACTGCGATACACACCCTTGTTCAAAATTAAGAGGAGGTAAAAGAAACCAGGTATATTCCAAAGCCAGACAGTAAAACAACTTGCACGAGGTTAATCCATATCCTACCTTTTTTATATTGCCCTCCTGCGAGGTCACCTCGGGATCAGTCAGTATTTGCTACGAAAAAGAAGAAAAAGAGAAAAAAAAATAAATTGAAATGCAGCTAAGAATGTTATAAAAATAATAAAGATGCTGATTATTAGTACTATACAAAGGACAAAACTCTCAATTGCAACTGAGTGACTCGGACATTTGGGGGGTCAGCAGGAAGGCGCACAGCAGAGTGCTCACATATTCTCCTATTCTCCCACATATTATGGTTTTCTATGGCTCTAAAAACGCCTCCAGGTCTGGCTGATGTGAGCACACGCCGCTTTCCCAGACGGCACCGAGCGGCTGCAACCTCTCGCCAGTGACCGGCCGCGAGGTCGGGGCTCGCGGCGCTTCGGCACCTGGGCTCTACCCGCAGCCTGCAGGAAACTCTTTAATTCCTCCTCCAGCAGAGGTGTGGTGACACAAACCATCCGACAGCGGCTGTGTTCCACCTCAGATTAGACCTAGGTCAGCAGGCATTCAGGGAGGTCAAGTACCCAAGCTTCGTGCAACGCTGGAGAGCGCCATCAGGATAAACATCCCTGCGAGGGCTCGATGGAGCAGCCCGGCTCCAAGTACTTAAGTACTTCTCTGACCTCAGCGGGGATCTCACATGTCTGAGGTTAAGCATATGCTCAAGTGCTAGGGTAGGGTCAAGGTACTCAGGACTTCCAGGCCTGGGCAATGTATTTTGGCTACCAAAGAGCAGGAAAAAAAAAAATAAAAATAAGCTCAAAAGAACAGAGATCAAACTGCAAGGAAACCCAAGATACAAAAAGAATAGTTGTACATTGTAAAGATTTATTACCAAAAAAAAAAAAAAATGAAGGGGAAGAAAAAAAAAAAGAAAGGAAGGAAAGGGCCAAGTCCTCTCCTGGTGCACTTGAACCTGACTCTCACCAAACCAAGGCAGCTTTATTGCATTTCAGCAGCTGGGGACTTGGCCCAAAGTTCTTGGATGCCTTTGACCATGTCCAGGTGAGATCGACTGATCTACCAATTTCAGAAATGCTGGCAAATATTTCCAAGCTCAGCTGTAATAACAGCGTGCCATGTTGGAAATAGTAAGAATCCTAAGCCATTCTGTATTTTACAACAGCTTTAATAGATACTGAAATTGTGGTTTGGAAAGTAGCTGAGAGCAAACAGGACCAAGAGGTGAATACCCGAGCAATAAAAATCTGTGTGTTCGTGCACTTGTGCGTGCACATGCAGACGCTGAAATACCACCAGGAAAACCTGTCACAGAGCTGGGAGCGTGGGTCCCCAGGTCGCGGGGGATCAGTGGCTGCTCGCAGGCGCAGAGCATCCCGGCCCCCATTATTTTCCCTGGGAACTGGTGAGAGCCAGGCCATGAAACCTGCAGAGCTGTGATATAAATAGGACGATGCTAAACGGCTGAAAAGCCCTCACGAAACACTGCTGCTTCCAAACGAAGACACCTCGCTGTAATTATTGTATGTAAAATATCTTTAAATACAATTGGGTAAGTATGTGCATTCAGAGTGCATAATCCACCCGTTCAACATGACCATAAACGTAGAGGGGAAAAAAAAACTGAAATGAAGTGCAAATTGGGCTGTGGTATAGTCCTATATAAACAGGCTTAAGAGTCAGGAATTCCTGAGTCTGAATCTAAATGCCAACACAAGCTTCCTTTTGTTGGTTTGGAGAGATCTCTGCTCAAGGGGCAAGTTATGTTTCTCAGAGCATTTTTTTTCCCTTCAATTCATAGCAGATCCCAAATTTTAAAATTCTCAGAGAACAGAATTTCTGTAAAAAGTATGCCATACAAATTCAAAAAATTGTAATTCTGCAGAAAAGCATCGTGGCTTTTTATCCAAATGTTCATTTGTGGTATTTCAAAATGATTGATTTTTGACAAAGTGGAGTAGTTTTTCAGTTTCCTTCCATTACAGAACTTCCGGGGAAATAAACCCTGATTTCATGAAGAATTTTTATTCTGACGGAGCCATCTCCACCCTCAAGCTACACGCATTTACATGCAGGGAAAGGTTTCTTAGCAAAAGTGGGAGGTTTCAAACCCTGTTTAGATTACATTTTCCATCCTTGCTTTACACCAGACTTTACAAAAGGAAGATGATTACGCCTGCAGTGCACAAGCACGGGACGAGGTTCTGCCACAGGGTTTCTGCGTTCCTTGAACACCCCTGAATTTCCTACTTGCCCACGTCGTTAGAACAAGTTGGCACTGTTGGTATTTGGGGGCGAGGCTGTCAGAAGACACAAGCCAAAGCCCAGAGCTGTCAAACCTTTGCCGGGGATCCGACAGAGCCTTCAGAAACCTTCCTGGCTTCAGGAGGAAAGTACAAAATCTTTATTCTGCACTCCCAGTTTGGAACGAAAACTGTTTGAAAACACCTTTCTAGGCGGAAGGGAGCTGAATGAACGCAACACGGGGATGTAAATACTACCTCCTAATTAAACGAGAGAAAGGGAGAGAGAGGGGGAGAAAGTACCAGATGTGATGTTTATTAATAAGAATAACAAAAGATACTTTGAAAATCTACTCATTGGGTAATTTTAGCTCAGGCTGGACTTCATCTTATGTGAATGCCATAATACTAAATATAGTGCTTGACGTGTACAGTGGGCTGCAGTTTTGCAGTTAACACAGATGTTCTTAAATGTACTCAAAATTTGCACCATATGCTTTTTCTATCAACTGATATGTTGATTTTAGCCAAAAGAAAGACAACATGTCAGCAGCAGCCACGTCAGAAGAAGTTGTGTGAGGGATCCGGTTGGAGGTATCTCTCCTCCAGCTGATGATGAATTTCATTGCGTTTCATTTCCTGGGCTCAGCAAACTGGTGGCAACAGAGCCCTGCCTTACTTACATTAGTTAGGGATGTGCTATAATTTTTGCAAAGCCTCCTGAATGTATACTAAACATGTCAAGTAACACCATGTGATTCTTTTTGAAAAACAGTTTACAAGCTGGCATTCTCCAGCTGCAGTTAACCCTAATTTGATTACATTACCGAGACAGATCACAATGAGCTTATGTAAATAGTAACGTTATCCATTCATTCCGTGAGCTCAGATAAACTGTCATTTAAAAAAAAAAAAAAAAAAAAAAAAAAAAGCTTGAATAGGCATGGCTTGATGTGCTCAGCAAACCAAAAGGCAAAGACGACGACAGAACTAGGACCTGCCCCTCTTCCACTGAGTCTTGGTCTCTGAGAAGCATTTCCATGCCTACAATTGTGCTGGAAAGGGAAGAGAAAGCCCAACGGGTCTGCAAAGCTGGTGTGGGGATATCAGCACTTTGGGCAATAACTCAGCTGATCCTTCAGGAAGAACTCAACACATCACAGGCTGGCAAGACGCAGTTAACCAAGCACTCTGATACACCTAACTCTCGTTCTTCGTAAACCCATGAATTACTCCTCTAACAGCTCTGTCCTGGCGTGCTGCAGGAGCAGCAAATCCTCCTCCCAACGCCAGTTCGCGTGGCTCTGCCCCAAGCATCTTCCCAGCCCATCTGCGTGGCCGTAGCAGCTATCTCGGTACCTCTCCCACCCCCTGGTGCCCAAGGACAATTTACTCATGCACACACAAAAAGCAGCACGCGATGTGCTCCTCGCTGTTACCATTTGCCTGGGACATGAAGACCATTGCTCATCGCACTGACACACATTGCTGCAGCGAAGAGCCAACCTCCTCTGCCATTAGCAGCTCTGGGGACTGCAAATGCACAGGCAGGAAAGGCTTTGTTTATTTAATAACAATTCTCAAAACAATCTATTTGCCAGTTTTGAAGCGAAACCGAAAAGCCGATTTGTGTAAAACCTAACAGTGTCACAACAGCTGTCGCTCTTCGAGCTCTTCCAAGCAGTTTGGCATTAGCTCGGAGGTCTCCTGCGGCACGGAGCCGGGCCGGCAGCAAGGCGCTGCTGCTAACCAGGAGCCCGGCACGGGCCTTATCCCGCATGCCACGGGGCTCCTGTGGTTTGTGGACCAGTAACAGGCTGCAAAGCCACGGTATGCACTCCACAGACCGTTTGATAACCATTTATTTTTCAGGTGAAAGTCTGAACAAAAAGGTGGTCCAGCAAGGATCCACAGCCACAAATTTCTGGTAATCTGCCCCAGGGCACACCTCTGCACTTGCTCGTGTCTCATGTCCTGGCCTTACGGAGGAATTTGTGCCGTTTGCTGACTTCCAGGTGACCCATTGCAGGTCATCCTGAAGGGCGTTCAAACCAAAGGGATATCCCAAGTCATGGTTCGGTAAGAAATATCACCTTCACGTTACAAGAAATAAACTCCTCTGCAGTCAGACAGGAGCAGGGAAGTGTCAGGGGTAGTTAATGGTGAAAAGACTCAATGTCAGACACTCACGACATGCTTAGGAACAGAGGCTGGAAGAAAGGAAATAAAGAGGCAATTTACATACATGGTATCACAACTTCTGTATCTCTTTTTAAAGACATAACTCCTCCGTGACATTGTGATCAAGTTCAACTGCAAATACCAGGAAGTTAAACAGAATCTAATGGAGAGCATTTGTAATAACTTCAATAAGCTGAGGACTTGAGACTTTCAGCCAAGACAAATAAGAGAGGCTACTGATTAGTAAATGTCACCATTTCTCTTGCCAAGCACTCAGGGGCTGGTGATAGGAGAGCATTTAATATAATCTCTCCGTCTTTAGGGGCTGTTTGATTTTATATTGCATTCTTATCAGGTTCTAAAAGTCCAGTGTTAATGAGCATGAGAAATGCACTTGATAATTTGGCAGTTTTGCTAAAAGAGAACGTATTCCATTCATTGCACGTGTTCCCTGGATCCAAACTAGAGATGCATTTCCCCTTCACAGGGCGTCACGTCTAACCTCCTTCTTTTCTTTTTCTCCATTTCAGCAACCTGACATCACCTTTAATAGCCACCTATTTACACTGCTTAAATTAAGTGGCCTTTACCAACAACAGAAACGAGACCCTTCAGAGCTCCAGCGAGGAGATGCACCCACTGCGTTCCCTTTTGCAAGGCGAGCAATTCTTGAAAGAAGAGTAAGCACCAGGGATGGTAAATAACTGGGACAAACCACAAAACCAGTAACAAACAACATCCAGATTCTGTTCAGATTCCGAGTGACCCAGGAGCTGAAGGAAATCCAGAGGGACAGCACGGTTTGAGAACACGACCGTGTCTCAATATGGCAGTGATGACAGCGTTGTTAGACACCCAGCTAGCAAAGTGCAGGCAGGTCAAAGTCCCACCACAATAAACCACAGCCTGACTTTTTGGGGAGAAATTGTGCAACCTTTCCTAGTCCTGACGTGGGCATTAGGAGTCACATTCACCAGGATGAAACCAGGTCCACGCAGCATGCGGGTGGAAGAATTAGCCCTCAGCTCCACGTTCCTATGGACATAAAGCAGCCGATATTATTTTGGTGCATGTTTCCATGATAAAACTGAATCCTGAGAAGAGGAAGGGACACTTCTCTCTGCCTAGCAGAGCAGTATGTACAGCCAAAGGATTAAAACAGACCTCCTCAGTATTGAACTGCTTCTGTACTTACTCTGTTCATCTTCAAAACTGGGACCACAAATAGGAGAGTCTGAGAAAATATGAGATCCTGTGACCGAATGGGCTTCTGAACTGCAAGACAGTTGTATTTTCACTCTACCCATAGAGAAAATAGCAGTGGAATCCAAGTGTCGGGCCCCCAGCCCTGCATCCTGCCTGCTGCAGGATCACCCAAAACAATCACTTAATGGATCTGCAGCTCCTTATCATCCAGGCAAAAAAAATCATCTTGAAGAGTGAAGTGCAGTGTTTTGGTTAGCAGACCAAGCTCTGCTGTTCGCAGCAATGTAAATAGATTGGGCGGTTAGCTTTAGTCATACACGATCCATCCATCTTTTGTTCTCGACCCTTTTTAGTTATAAAAATGACCTTGATATTGACAGAATAATACAAATGAACTTCCTCTGTACTTCCCATATTGATAACCTGCTTGTTAAGATGATCACTAATATCATAAGTAAATAGGGAGACCATACATCATCCGCTAATGGCAGTGCTGACACGCGCTGGGGCTGACGCATGGGGACCTCTGGGCTCCGGCGGAGCAGCTCATCCTTCATCCGACGCTGCAGCCGTTGTATCCAGGACACACACGGACACACAGACCTAGACAGGCAACGCACTCAGATCCCAAAACCCAACCACACCTGGGATGACCCGGACATCTCGCAAAATGCTGCCACAAGGAGGAGGTGTAGAGATTTTCTGCCCCGGGTCTCAAGCCACGAGCGGGGCAGCCTCGGCTCCTGCCGCCGCCCACGCCGAGCCTGCGTGCTTGTGCCCACGCGCGGTGATCTCACAGCTGAGGGCTTGAGAAAGAACAGAGAAAAATGACCTCATTTCATTCTCTTCCTCGCAGCCTAAAGAGACGCTGATAAGAATTATGAATTGTTTCACCACGTTTAAGGAGTATATAACTAATAAATTTTGCCTTGGGCATGCTTTCCTGCCTTGGCCCAAAAGCCGAGGCTTTTCCCTGCCCCAGCAGCGCACGGCGTGGCTGAGCTCGCTGGAGCTGCTGCGGCTGCCCACATGCAAGCACGTCAAATCACAAGCACAAACATAAAAGCAAACTTGCAGCTCGCTGCATACAGAATTTGCCAAAAATCCTGCTCAATAAACTGTGTCTATATCTAGAGCTTATCCTCAGCTCCATCAAAATAATGGCCTTCCCTGTAACCATAGTAGTGCACCAAAGCTAAATAGCTGGGCTGTGACACGTAGATTTTTGATCATTAATCACACTTGAAGGAAAATAAAGCCAATATGCAACGTTCCCACCAATTTCAAAAGTTTAAAGTGGGAAATGCACTGTCTCATTTAGCAGCTCGGTTTTTGCTGCCCGCGCTGTGAAAGGGGCGACTGAAAGCAGCAGCCTGCCTAATAGCTGGTACCGCCCAGGGGGAGCGCGGGCTGTCTGGGAATGTATCCCTGCCTGGCACTCAGACAGCGAGGATGGGATATGTCAGTTTGATACCCATCAGCAGGATAACCTAACTGCCACTTTAACATGACAAGGTCGTAGCCAGGCACTGCGATGCAGTAAGAAAAATGGCCCATTAAAGCCTGAGAAGAACTGGAAGAGAAACATAAGGCTGGCTGTGAGAGGTTCAAGTCCTGTTTATTTTAGGGGAAGACGCGGATATTCAGAGCTCCTTTGCAGGGCCCATCTCAGAGGTAGCTACTGAAGGAAAAGCAGGAGGATGGCGAGCAGCACAAGAAGAGGTTGTGCTGATGTTTTGCCACTCATCCTCCAGACTCGCTGCCCCTCAAACCCAGAGCAGGGACTTGTCCCAAATGTGCTGGCTAACCTGGGGAGGAACCCCCCGTCGTAATGCTTTCTGCGAGGACAAAAACAGCAGGGGGACAGAAAAGGGCACTTTGTCTTCCTTTTTTTTTTTTTTTTTTTTCCAGAAGTAATATCAAGAAATTACATTCTCTATAAATAAAAGTTTGTATGGAATTATTCTGCGGACTAACTTCAGACACTGGCCCAATCAGTCTCCTATTTAAAAGGGACACAGTGCTGTTCTCCTGAGCTGATAGGGGGTGCCAGGTGAGGTCCCTTTTAAGAGCTGTAGAAACGGTTTCAGACAGAACTGGATAATATTATGCTTGGAATGATAATATTGTGTTTGGAAAAGGTCAATATTTTATTTAATCAGCCAGACAGAGAGTGGGTGGCAATTTCAATGCATTTTCTTGAGACAGGAATTCAGGGAGTCCGAGCGGAAATCAGTTTCTGTTTTTTCCTTGGGCTGCTGATGTCCTCCCCAGGTAGGGATTTGTGTCCAGGGCCTCGAGGTAACGGGGCTGGGTACGTGCCTGGTGCCTCTCTGCAGGGAATGCCACCGGAGAGCGCGTGGCTTCACCTGGCAGCTGGTTTGTAAGCCAGCTCCAGGAACTGATGGGTCAGAGAATTACAAGGACACCACCCGGACAGCTTTTGGGGGAGACGGCACCCTTCTGTCTTTCCAGATAACACTTCTCCTTCCAACGTCACCTTCAGCACCCAACACCCCTTCCTGCTGGGGGTGCCTGCTACCAACATGCGTGTGCTGGAGCAAACGAGATCTGTTAATTGTTACAGGAGCCAGCGACACCCGCCCTCTGCACCAGGACCCTTTTGGCCTCCAGGACAGAAATGGGATTTTATTCCCCGAGACAGAGGCAAGTCCTAATCTAGAGAGAACATTGATTAAAAGAGCCAATGAATAACGAGAGAAATGAGCTCATAAATGCAGCGAGCACTTCATTTCTTGAGGTCAGAAAACTTGACCATTACCTGTCTGCTCACATTTTCTTGATTAGACATCTTCCCAGCAAAAAGCCCTCGTGGCCGACCGCTTCCCAAAGCCACCTGCCAGAAGCTGCTTCCCTCCTGACCGCACGGCTCAAGCCGTGGGCGCCCGGCTTTCAGAGTGCTTGCTCAGAAAATTTGGAAATCTCCGCAGAAAATTTTCCTGAGGTAAACCAAAATGGCTAATAGATCCTAAAAATCTCACCGCTGTTATCTTTAGTAATTCCAGATTCTAAAAAAAATCACCTTTGTTATCCTTAGTAATTCCAGTTGCTTGCCACCAAAATGAAAATGGATTTTTCCACTTGGAGCTCCGTTCAGAACACTACCAAAAATCCCACACTTTTTCTTTTTTCATTACAAGCTTTGCAAAAGCACCCGCAGCCCTCCTTGTCGTTAAACACTCCGAGTGCAGTTCTGAGGAAAATCTGGGGACACCCAGCTCTGAGCACTGATTGTCAGGGGTTTTTTAATCTTGTGCCAAAAGGAACATTGAGGTTTGAAGATGGCTCCCTACACGACCTTGCCAAATAGCATTTCTGTTTATGTCTTCAAAACTACCACCAAGGGTTCACAGACAAAGAAATGTCCGCAATGTGTCCAGATGCTGGAAATGAAATGAATTGGAGCCACTGAAGAGGGTTTAACGAAGTAAAGTGCTTTTTTAACTGCCAGCCCAAAGTAAATAACCACCGATTTGAGCATAGTTCAGAGATTTTACCTTACTAGATCATCTGAACGTGCCATCAAGGAAACCCTTGCTTTGTGGAAACTGCACAGCAGCAGCTTAACACTCTGAGAGACTTGGCTCTCGTCTCCTCAACACCCCAAACCTCTCGGGATTGAGAGAGAGCAAAGCCAGCCCTGCAAAGGCAACAAAACTCCCGCATGCTTGTCAGTCTGTGCTGCCGGGTCACCGGGGTCAATTGGTCCTGCTCTGACTGAAGGAAGGAAGGGATGAAGTCAATGAAGTCATTAGCCACAGGCTGCAGCCGTTTCCCCACGTTTGCCCCTGGCACCTGCTCTGAGCGGGCTGGACACCGCCCAAGGCCCGGCTGCTGCAAACGGCGACAGCTGGGAGGCGAATGCTGCGGGCTTTGCACAGCAACCCGGGATCATCCTCGATTGCACGCTCACACACAGTTCTTCGAGGGCTATTTTGCTGCTTTGAATGTTTGGCATTGTGCTGTGGATTGTGCTGAAGTTTAGAAAATTCCGAAGGGGGCTCTGAGGCTTGGGATGAGTTTGTGGTGTCTCGGGTTTCTCCAAAGACTTCTCCTCACCACATCCTCCCATTGCAGGCTCCCTAAATATCATCCCTCGTATTTCAGATGTGTGTTTTTATAATACAAAAGGAATTTGTAAGGCTGTTTATTTGGTTTGTTTTTTAAAGATAAGGAATCTATTTTAAAGCAATAAAATAATGATTTCTAGGGTTGGGATAAGCACTGGACTAAAGCAAGATAATATACTCTGTTATACCACTGCCTGCTTTGCTACAGCCAAGGCTGTCAATTTGTCCGTATATTTATAATTCACAGTTAGTTGTTTATCTCCCTTCCCTAATTCAGATGTGCAGCCTGTTGGTTAGATGAAAGTTAAGATTAAATGCAAAAGCAATAATCTGGCTGACGTTTGGTGGGACGCGACTTCAGCTTGCCTAATCCCTCCCTTCCCAGGGGCTCGCTGCTGCGCTCTCCCTTCTGCCAGGAGCACAGCGCCAGTCAGTGTGGTTTCTAAGTTGTGTTTTGGTTCAAATCATAAAAAGAGAACTTTACAATAACTTACACAGGCTGCACTACTTGGTGAAAGCACTAAGAGCGTAACCTCACTCTTCTCAAAGCACAAGCAATTCAACAAGAGGCCTCAAGAACGCACCAAAAAAAGGTGTAATAAAGGTATAATAACATGCTTGGACTGATGCACAGTAAGTGCACCATTCCAAGTAACATAAACTATTTGGTTTTGTTTTTTTTTTGCAATAACTTATTCTACAGCTCTAAGTGTTAAAAGTTTGAGGTTTCCACCTTCCTGAAAGCCTCCCAGGACGTGCAAGGACCGGGTGTCCACTGGCCATCCCGGGGACTTGCCTCCAGGCTCAGCAGCTATTCCTGCTCCACTCGGCCAGGACACTGGGCACACTACATGGAAACAGCTCCTGAGGTGAAAAGGAGAATTCCTCCTTTGCTGGAAAATAAACAGAAGATTATTTTTTGACCCCTTGTTTGCCCTCGGAGCCTTCTGTCTGTATAACCAGTGCCGCTTGTTCTTGTACTTTTCACCACGGAGGATGCACAAGGAAATGACCAGGTGAGCACCAACAATAAAACACAGCAGTGGGAACCGATCCAGCCATGCTTGGGGTTTTCTCCTAGGCAAGTGGGAAAAAAGATGATTTTCTGGCAGATTTGGTCTTGCAGCATCACTGTCCTAAGTCACTTAAAAAGACTGCACACAGCAGCATTTGCAACTTTATCTCACAAACCGTAACAGTAGGATTCACTGATATGCATTTGAGCCATTTATTTCGCAGTTTTCATGCAATCTGGTTCAATTATGAATTTGACTGCCTTTTTTTTTGCAGAATATAAAATCCTTTTCCTTGCACCATATAATTGTGTTCCATCGCAAAACTGGTATTCATCATTGCCCTGCTGTCCCCTAGCCTAAAAGATAAACCATCCACCGGGTAATAAATGTCAAACTATGATTATTGATGCTTTCAATTAAATTGATTATCTATTTGAGGTGCATAGCATGGTGATTTATTGCTGTCTCCTTACGTTGCACTTGGCACAATGGCTTCCCTGAAAGGTGAATATTTTGATTGTTTCAATAGATTTTCTATTAATCTGATTTTTTAAAAGGGACTCACAACCATCCGAGTGCCTGCTTAACTGCAATGGCACCTCATCGAGTCTGAAATATGCCACCTGTTTGGCTAGCTTCTGCAGAGCGGAGGTTAGGATCCAATATATGAAAATATAAAATGAAAAGTTTTTTTAGGTGTTAATGGAAAGACAGAATGCATCCTTGACTTCTACCCCTCATTCAAAAACATTTATTTTTTATGGACTATATCAGCCAAAAAGTGTGTATAATGTTGAGCTTTGTTGACTACTTACTATACACCTCAACAGAGGGATGAGATGACCTTCGACTCGTCACTGGCATTGTGTTTTTATTAGTTTCAGATAAGAGGAGCTATAAAATTCAAAGACATTTGCTCACCAATAATAATCAGCAGCTGCTTCACAAACAAGGCTTCTGTTAGCTGTGTCATGGTTAAGGTGACACAAGTTGACCTCTATCTGATAATTTACTTGAAGAAACGCCTCAGACGTGGCAGGACGGCCTCGTACCAGCTTCCGCTGCTGCTGCTCCCCACAGCACAGCACAGTTTGCTCCAACCTGTTTCAAAAAGCAAATCTGCCTCAAAAACGCCTCTCATCCACTCACCGAGGCACGCAGGAAATAAGCATGAGAAAATGATAACGCTCCCAATCTGCTGGTTTTGCCAGCTATGAAGAAAACCATGTAAAAACATTTTCAGGCAGGTCGACTCAGAGAATCTCCAACCCAAAACTCATCATTTCCATGGGGGGAAGGGGGGAAATCCAGTACTGATAAGCCATTGACTTCAAATTTGAAACAGGGACAATTTTGTCTCCATTATTGCCCACATCTGGTATTTCCAAGTAATGGGAAAGCACCACGTCAGATAACCCTGTGACTAAACTTCCTGGTGCTGCGCTCCCCTGACCAAGTTTCCCACCATTTATTATCGGCAGCACCCAGGAAAAGGCCCGAAGCCCCGTCGTGCTCGCTGCTACATACAGCGATGAGTCTGCCTAACAGACCTCGATAATAAGTAAACACAGCAGATAAACGGTGAGAAAAGAGAAAAAGATTGCTATCCCCATTTTACAGACAGGACTGAGACACAAAATTAGGTGACGTGCCAAAACCACACAGGCTCTGGCATTCAGAAATTGAGTCTCCAGCTCCTCAGAGCTAATCTCAACAATAAGGCTGTCAGTCCTGCTCAGATGCAAACACCTTTGACCCCGGTAAGCTCAGAATTATACACACATCAATTCAGACTTTGAAGCCTGGCTTATCTCTCGCTGGTGTAACTGTCCCCTCCGCTGTAACTAACCGGGCTGGCGGAGGGGAAAACACTACCAAGGAAGAAGAAAAGAAAAACAAAACCCCGCAGCTCGGGCAGAAATCGCTATCTGGTGTTTGCTGTGGGCTACCTCCATCGTGGCAGAGCCCAAAGGGCTTCACAGCTTGTGCGTGGGGGAATGCATCCATCGCTACCTGGCCAACGTAAGGAGCTAACTGGGGAATCCAACAGCCCAAAGCGACTCTGCAGACGAGGTAAGGGCAAACATTAAGGAAACACCTCCATTTGATAATACCAGCTGCACACGGAAAGGCAAATGTAATAACCCAAGCTTAAATTTGGCCATCAAAGCAGAGAGAAGGCCCCCTGAGCAGCTACGAGTCAGCAGCACATCCTAGGACCAGTTCCTGATATATCCCTGATTGAAAAGCCAACTCCAAGAGCTCAGGCTCCCAGATCAGGAGCTCAGCTGCAGGTGAAGCTTCAGGAGAGTCACCCAGAGCATCCTGCTGCTGGGCCACGCGGGTCCCCACCGCCAGCAGCAGCCGGTGCTGGCTCACCGAGCTGTATGGCTCATGGAAAAGAACACGAGCAAAGCCACAAGCAGCGGGGAAGTACGACGAGTTCCTAAAGCTCCAGACCAAGGGCAATTTGCTTTGAACATCAAGGCTGTTTCCCCAAATACAAATATAGGCATTGTAAGGTTTATGTGGCCAACTCCTGCCCCTGCAGCAGAGGTTAGGAAAGGTGAGACGTGGTGTCCCAGGGATCTCCGTGTGGCCATGCACAGCTCTAACAACAGCTACACCTTGCAGACAGCACGAGGGTGTTTTTAGGGCTTGAAGGCTGATCCTAAAGGCCTGGAAGAAAGAAAAAGACAACAAAAAATGGAAAAAGTAGGAAACCTCAGGACGGAGGGCAGCGACCTCCCCCCTCAGGGCGCATCACAAGCTCTCGGATGCACGGAAACAAATTCCCCGTAACCTCTGCGGTGAGGGCATGGCACGGAGCGATTGGCAGAATGTGCCCTTTGTGGGGCGGCAGCAGGAAGGTGTTTGCATATGTAAAGGCCTTGGAGCCCTTCCAGGTGCACGGCACTGAGCAGGGAGTGCGGGTAAGGAGGAACACAGCGTTCGGGCTCGTGCTGCCGCCTGGCCGGCTGCTGGCACAGGCTGCGAGCCCACGGGCCCACATCGCTCCTCACTTCACTCTGGGCACTTTCCTTCCACTGGCCAATAAAGAGGCAAAAACCGAGCGAAAAATAACCAGACTCCTTCACCCCGGGAAGGTTTTGATGCATGAGAAGCGCCCTTCAGCACTGATGGCCCACAAACGCTCCCCTCGCGAGGTGATGCACGCACGGGGTCACGGCGAGCCGTGCAGCTCCGGGACCCGTCCCCCACTTCGCTCTCTGCATTCCTCAGATAGCAGGGTAATGACGGGGGGGTCATGAAAAGGGAAGAACTCAAGCATTTCTTGCTGCTTCCCTTTCAAATTTCTTCTGAAAAATATTTTTCAAATTGTATGGAGCAAAGTTCAGCCCCAGAAAAGGCAAAGGGAAGGAAAACTGCAAGGGAGACAGCTGTGGTTACTTGCTCATTGAGCTCAGACTGTGGCTCACAGATCTGTCCACCAACCTCAACAAGAACTTCCTGAATGCCCCAAAATTTTGAATCACTCTCTCTTTCCCTATCCTTCCTGCATGAGATGCTAGGATGTGCCTCTTCCAAAGCAACTCTGGGGCTTGCTGATGGTTCAGTTCCACGCAAGAAGTGCTGGAGCTGCTCTGGCCATGAGCGTTGTGAGAGGGCAGCCTCAGAAAGGAAACGTGTATTTGGCCTTCCGTTCTGTAAGCCCAACCTGCAATCCAAACGAAAGTGCTGCTTCTCCCCCCTTTCCTGGTATCAGCCAAGAGAAGCACTGTTTTGGTATCGGATCACAAAGTGCCTGCGGAGATTCCCATCAGTGAAGAAGCTGCAACGTGACCCAAAAGCTCAGCGTCTGCATTCCTGGAGAAAGAAACCATCACAGTCCTGCTCCAGTTATCTCACCAAAGGCAAGGTCCTCTTTTTTTCATTTTTTTTTCTCTTTTTTTTTTTTTTACAGGGACACATTGAGAATGTTAGGGCGTTATCGTGGCAGCTGTACGCAGCTATCAGCAATAACCGTGATGGCTGGACTGGCCTGTGCCGCAGGAACCGAGCAGGCATCTGCTCTGTTTAACGCACAGGAAGCGCAGGGCAGGTTTTAAGAAGTATGCAGAGGATGTAATGGAGCCTCTAATGTGTTTAGGTTTCTCCAGCGGAATCTAGCTTTATCAGAAAACAAAGGTCCTGGTGGGATTATCAGCAGAAAGAAACCCAGAACCTGTCTGGTTAGGAAAGGGGCTATGGAGATTGTTATGTCAAGGTGCAATAGCTTCCTCCCAGGCCAGCTAAAAGCTACTTCTGTAATGGGTTCCCTCCACAGAATTAACGGGAAATCTGTGCCCACACGCAAGATTTTTAGCACAAATAAATCAGTTCTTGTCTCACGCTGGTTCCTTGCAGAAAGGAAAGAGAAATTAAGATGTCTCTGAGGTTGACATTCCTCTCCAAGAGCTAGCAGTATCTTAGCAAAATAAAATTTCATTTTTAAGCCTCTTAATAGGAAGCACACCAAGTGATACCCCCGAGTGCTGCGACGCCTTGCCCATCACGGTGAATCGAGCACCGCGTGTCTGCAGGTTACAGGCACCTTGCACCTCCAGCAGCCCAGCACCCAACGCTGCTGGTGGGAGCAGCCGGGGGAAGGAGGAACCAAAGGCATAAGAAACTTTTTCAGAGGCAGGTAAGAAGATTGCAATTTAGGAAGCAGCAATTACTTGGAAACGTGATCCTTGACTTTTTTTTCCTTACGTGATTAAAAAAACAATTAGGGTAATTATTTAAAGTAAAGTACCAGCCCCGATAACATAAAAATGGGCCCTGTCAGGCTGTTAGTCCCAGCTGAAGGCAGCCGTACAACAGGGCAATGCCAAGGTGAAGCTGAGATCACAGCTGGTGCCTTCCCAATCTCTCAGAGGTCGGCGTGGAGGACCCAGACCGGACTTTTTTTCAGCTCACCTGTATGAGCTTCACAAAACCCAGGTTTACATCCCGGTTAATGTACTGAGACACACCCATAACAGTGTTTGGATTCAAGGGCCCTTGATGAGACCATGGAATAAACACAGCACGGGTGTTTTAAACAGGACGCCGTGACGACGTGGACAGCCCAGCAGCACACACGGTACCTTTTGCTCCCCCACCTCTGCAGAACCGGCCCGTGCTTGGCCCCTTCACCCTCCGGTGGCTCCCGGGATCGCCGCCCTCAGGGAGCAAGAAGCATCACGTGCATGTTACCCTGACACAAGCACCGTGTGCCAGCAACAGCACTACCCTTAGAAAGCAGCTCCTGCTGCTCCTGGTGACGCTGTTTGCTATGGACGGGAAGGGGCAGCTCGTCCACAGCCTGAGCCTTGGCCACCCAGGCCAGCGCTAGCCCTGCTCCTTCCAATGCCCCTGCGGCATCCCGGGGCTGGCACCAGCTGCTCCCCCAAAAGTCACCGAGCACTGCTCGGCCTCCCCAGGATGATTTACAGGCACTGCCTTCAGACGAGAGCAGAGATGAGCCCGTACCCCGTGTCCCTGCCGAAGGCGTCCCCCTCCCCTCTCCCCTGGGCCCGACCGTCCCTCACCTCCCCCACAAGCACCAGCTAAAAAAGGGAAAGAATGAGAAAGTGAGTACTCTGTAGCTGGCACTGCAGACAATGTATGTCTTGTGTGAGTAATTTAGCACTATGGCCAGTCAATCTGGTTTCTGGGCCCAATGCCCTGACCCTCTTTAGAGCTGCTCTCTCTCTCCAGCACAGTGTGAAACATTTCCTTTCACAGCACTGACACTTTGCAGATTGAGACGTCAGGCCTGTCCAACTGCAGCAAATTAGCAATTTTTCTTTTACTAATTGGAAATAAAAATGTTTGCTAAGGGAATAATTTGTAGGAATGCAGTGTTAGGTTTCCGGCTTTTTATAAGGATGCTTTAAACTTTATACATGTGCACTTTTCTTCTGTTTTGATGCCTTGCACTGTAAATTTTAATAGGTTACTCGACTGTTAACTTTACAGTCTCGGCCGTCCAAAGGATTAAATGAAGTTTTTAATTTATCTTCCTCTCCACGGCAGCAGGGTCTTCCTAAACAGTGCCTCGCTCAGCCTGCCCGCTGAGCCAGGAGAAGGAGCACGGCTCCGGAGAGGTGCAAGCACACCCGGCTCCGCGGCACCCCGATGGATGTGGGCAGGCAGTCTGTGTGCGAGGCCCTTGGTGTCAGGCCCTCCCAAACCCCCTGGGAGGTGACGGAGGGAGGTGGGCAGCAGCTTCACGGGGGCTTTTCCTCCCCAAGCTGTGACAAACGGGTGGTTCCCTACCTGCACAGCTGCCCGGTCGCTGTGCTTGCAGAAAACACAGCCAAAAACCAGCTCCTGGCTGGTAGGGAAGGGGCAGGAGGCTCCTCGCTGCCAAGGTCCCGCTCCTCTGCTCGAGTGCATTTGGTGAGGAAACACCAAACGCTGGGAAGGGTTTGGTGGGGACAGCGCCTGGATGTTGGACTCCTTTCAAAAGCAAACGCGGACCCGGGACGTTTTGATCTATTTGTTCCTGGAGATCGCTCTGCTTTTAAGAAATGGCACGCGAAGGGCAGGGGCAGTCAGTAAAGGCTTCCTCAAATAAAATAAAATAAAGTTTGAGAAAGTGGGATTGAGAAAGAGCCTCCTATAACCTAGGAAAACCTGCTGAAACCCAGAAATGAGAAGGAAATGCCCTTTTGCTGAAACACAATACGTTCGTTTAATATTTCTCCCTAATTCTTAAGGCATGTAATGTCTTCCTGCAAGCCGCTCTCAGGCAGGAGTACATTAGCTCTCCCCACAATGCCAGCACATAAAGAGTTACTGTTCTTTCCCCCCAAACCACCCCCACCCCCCCATAAAGCATTTGACAGCCATGCCTAATAATTCTTTCTGGTGTGGTTTTTCTTTTTCTTGATGTCTTTATGTGAATATGAAGCCGGAGTGAAAGGCTTTGGGTGACCCCCGTGAGAGAGAAAAAGTATGAACTACAGAGAAAGCGAGTGAGATATAGGCTCCCTGCGGAGACATAGGCATCTTCTCTGGCAGCTCACCACTTGGCTTCAGAGGGCCTTTGTGAAGGAAAAAGGACTCTTCTTCACTCAGCCTGCGACAATAGGTGTTTTGTCAGAGAGGGACAGGATAAAAAGCAGGGGGTGGGAGGCGAGATCATCATCGGCAAGGGGCTAGCCTTTGGGGCCTGCAGATGTTGGAAGGAGGATGATTTATTGCTCCAGTGTCCTCGGTGGCATTTGGCTACCTTCCCAGAGCCCGGCCGCGGTGGCGGGGCGGGAGGAGGGAGCGCGGCACCGCCGGCCCCATCCCCTCCTCGGGCAGGGCGCCGGGGCCGGGGGCCGGGCAGGAAGCCCCCACGGGGCCGGGGCCGTGGGGCAGGGCAGGCCTGGCAGAGCCGTGTTCCCCGAAGCCCTGCCGGCCACGGGCACGGCCTTCTAAAGCCTCGGCCACAGAAAGGCCCGGCAAAAACAAAACAAAAAAAAGAGGTGCGAGGGTTACTTACAAATTACTGGCACCGCGAATCGAATAGCATGACGGCTTCGTGCTTAGAATAACCGGCCCCGGCTAAGCCATCTTCATCCAAAACCTAAAACTGAGAAGCCCGGGGGTGGTTTTTGTGCACAGGACAAAAAACTTCCTTCCTCCAGCTCCTGTTACCAGCTGGGATAACACAGGCTATTTGTGCGCGGCCCTCTCCTTGCCGGGCGATGAGGACGGAGGCAGCGGGGCCGAGGCGCGAGCCCCACTGCAGGACACGGGCAGCCTGGGCCGGGTGGGCAGGGAGGGAGGGACCGGGCGCCTGGGGCTCGGTCAGAGGCTGTGGAAAGGCTGGGGAGGAAATCAGCAGAGAGGAGGAACCCGAAGTTTGGATCCCGCTCCGTGCCCAAAGGAAAATCTCCGAGCCTTTTGAAGTTTGCCCACCGCTCCGTACATCCAGCATATTGAAAAGTATCCCCGACCGCCGAGCCAGGAACGGCTGGAGAATTTCCAAGAAAAAGGAATCACAGCCTAACAAGAAATACACACCAGGACAGTACATTGCCAGGATTTTGATTTAGGACTTTTGCTCCAGCCCCTTTCCTCTTTTAATACACAGTTTTCCACCACGCTTTCTATATAAATACTGTATCCTATGGCTGACAGCCTCTTTTAGGAGATTTATCCGTTGGTGGATTTACTAAAAATGTTTTCTGTTGAAACAAGGGCATATGCTTCACCTCAGCAAAAGGCACATCCAGAGACAGTATTAAAACACAAAAGCAGTAAATCCCAGACAAGATAGATGCAAAGAAGTAGTCTTTGAGTCGTTTTGTACAGAAATTGCTAGGTAGGAAAGCCGGAAGACCAAATATAAAAGTGGAAAGCGACTGAAAAGGGCGCTGAAGAAAAAACATGCAACATTCCCTAGATAAGTTCCACAACAGCAACGCTTAACAAAACCCCACTGCTGAAAAGCCTGCCATCAGTTTCAATGGCCAAGCCCCAATAGCACCTACTAGGAGGGAAAATCTCAAAATGCATTACTGAGTTCCAGACACACTTTTCTGCATGTACTCAAAACTGTTATATCCATTTACAGAAGGAAGTGAAGCATTCAAAGTATAAGTGACATGTCCAAGGTCACACAAAGAGTCAACTGCAGAGTCAACAGAAGAGTAACTAGATCTTTGCTTAAAATCCCTTGGCTTTGACTGCTAGACAATGGCTCCCCCTCCCACGTAATCAACCAGTTATGGAAAGGCATAAATGCATATTTGCAGGACGAAATATGTTCACTTGAGAATAAAAATGTTTGGATGATTATCTATAGATTATGTGACATTATCCAGACCTCTCTGGTTTGGAAGTTGGATAGAAATTTGATGAATTACAAGCAAGACACAAACATTATAAGAGAAGCTTTGCTCTGACTATTTCTCTTGGTCTCTGCAAAAAAAGTAAGAATTGCAGAAATATACCAAAAAATACAATATCCACATCTCTGAGCTCTCCAAAACCTCCCAAGTTATTATTCTTATTCCCGATATTAGTTTGTTTATCACCATTGGCATTTCATATCCTTCTACTCATCTTGCCACAACTGCGGTTTTACAAAGCAAGCCAGCGACCACAAAGTTTGAGCAAAAAAGTCGATCCAAAAGGCAAAAGAAATGATCTTCCGGCCTTTCACAGGCTGTCAGGTCACAAATGCCTCACATTTTCTGACAAAATTATCACTACGACACTATGAGTAAGCCCTACAGAGTTTGCACATCTTAGGAGGAGCTGGAACTAAACCAGTCGGAGCTGCCTTTGTGCTCGTTGCCATTTTCTGGGACTGTTTGCCAGCGTCCACACGTGTGCACGGATTCTCCTTCCTTGGGAGCAGCAAACCCCGTGTGCTGCGCGGTGCCGAGCGCTCTGGCTGCTGACGGCCGTCATGGTACTGGATGTGGAATATATGTCAAACGCTGCTGTAAGGGAACGCGCTGCTAAAAGCTGGCTTTGTGCATTTTTTTTATATTTATTTTTTTTTTTAGGAAGCAGTGTTTGGACGACAGACGTGGATAATACTGCATCTTTAATGCCTCGCAACAAATCGCCACATCAGCACTAAATACCTCCACTTAATTTTTCATTTGGATACGATGAAACATTTTTTCCCATGGAAGGAAAAGTCTGGTCTTTGTGATCGTGGCACTGCCAGCCCAAGTTACAGTAAAGGTTAATCACAAACAAGAGACAAGTAAAGTAGACAAAGAGCATCATACACTTCACTTTTCAATGGATGTTTTCATAAATGTATGAATAATTTAAATTATCATTGCCGAGTATTTATTCGAGTGTTTCAGGGGAAAAAAATGCCTCCTCTTTTTTTTTTTCCCCTCCTTGATTCTTTTCATTTCTGTCTCATCTCTTTTATGTGCTGCATCGGCTGTTTTCTTGCCATCTGAATCAGTTTTTTGGAACAATGGGATGTATGAGGGCTGAGGGGGCAGTTGAAGAATACAGCCCTTGTTGTACACTCTGTGACTTGACATTGATTAATGAGGGTGCGGACATGGGCAGAATTTGATAGAGAGAGAAGGGGAAATTGGAGGACCTGAGGGCACCAGAAGGAGGAGGGCAAGGAGATGACAGAGCGCGCCACAGCGATGCCAGTGACTGCGCAGCATATGGGAACAGCGAGCGGCGGAAATCGCCCTGCACAGGGCCAGCTGCCCGAAATGCAGCCGTGATCGCCACCCAGGCTCCTGACAGCACGAGGAATACCTAGGAGCACCTCCGAGAGCGTCACAGCGCGCTCGTGGTTTCTCCTGCAGGTCAAGGCTTGCTGTGTCAATACGGCTCTTCCCTTCCCACGAACGCCTGCCCCCAAAAAAGCTTGTAGAAAAAGCTTTATTGTTTCCTCCACTCTTGCACACATACCTCAGCCTCCACCCTGTTGGTTTACTTTCAAAATCTACGAACCCTGAGGTTTGTAACCTCTTCAGCAGGAGTCTGCAACGCGTCTGTCTGTCCTTAGAAAGGAGGCGCAGACCAAGCTCCTGGGTGGTAGGGGAGGGCTGGGCTGGTCCCGCTTGGAGAGATGAGAGATTGCCAAGCTTTATACTAACTCCTGTGATGCTCGTTTGGTTCCTCCGAAGGGGCTCACCAAACAAGGTGATCACGAACACTTTGGCCACCACATGAAAAGCTGCTGGTACAGGAGGGAAAAGCAGCACAGTTCATATGGCACCAAAGACACGCGGGACCCACAGTTCCTATACCTTGGGATTACTGCTATTAAATACACCGAGAGCAATACCTGGCAAGTCAGAAATCTTTATAGAAACCACTTTTGATGAACCCTGGAAACAAAGCTGTAGTTTCAATAATTTCAGTCAATATGAGAGGGGTGGGGTGGGGTCCCCTCAAAGCAGCAGCAGCCCAGCTCTCAGAGCCAAATTCAAGTTGTTTTGCCATTCTCCACCATCCCAGACAAATTCAGTACCTGCCAGACTAGCAACTGTGAGCTAATCCAGCTCAGCCCCTCATTCAGGGCTGTTCTCTCTTGCTCAGAACACGAGATGTTCACTGAGGGAGATGCTGTCCCCACGCCCTACATGATCGCCCTCGCCCCCAGCCTGGCAGCCAAGCGAAGCTTTGCATGAAGGACAGCACCAAGGGCTTTGCTGCTGTGTCCGTACAGGCACACGGAGCTTCACAGACACGTGAGGAGTGCCCTCCCTCTCCCTCACCGCCGTGACCACCACCAGCCTGCCACCAGCTTAACGCCTCTCCCTGAGAATAACCCAAAAACTCGGCAGGCAGACATCAGCCGCCCTCTGGCTGCTGCATGCTCACGACCTGCCTGGGCACCGGGGTTTGTGCAAGGCCACCAGCAGCCTCCTGCCGCCGAGCAGCCCGGCTGAACGCAACGCCGCGGCCTCGTCCTCCAGCGTCCCCCTCCTGTCCCCGCCGCAGACAAGCAGCGCGGTGATCACCTGCAATGGCAGCCACAGAGGGTGACCTGAGCCCTAGAGCTACTGCTGGAACAAATGAGAGAGCTTAACTAGAGCAAGACTGGCATAAAAAGGAAAGAGAAAGAAAGAGAGGAACAAAGATTCCGTCCAATTTGCTCTTTTCGGCATTGTAAAAACTGGCCTGTTTCCCAGTATATCACTCTGCCATTGAATAAGGTCAATTGCAGAGCAGTTCTTCAGTCATCCTGATGGGTTTTCATGAGAAAGTGAATGGAGTGCAAATTAGCCAAAGTCGTCACAAGCTTTTTTACTGTCACTCTAAGCCTGACAGTCCAAAGGAAAATGAGGATTAATAAATCTAACGAACTTTCTCTATTATCCAAGCCAGGTTAGGAAACTATTTATTGTCTCTCTTTTTCTATGTTTCATCCATTTTGCCTACTGTGGTGAAGCATTTCAAGAAGAAAGAAACAACAGACGCACGCACACACACGCTTGCACGCACACACAGAGCTTAACCTCTCCAAATCTGCTAGACAGAGCCACAGACAGACCAGAAAATAAAGGCACCGGCATCATGCGAGCAAACCAAGATTTTAAGATAAAAAAAAATCCACCTTGCACATTATGGGCAGTTTTATATGAATCCTTACAACTGCTGATTTCCATCAACTATGAGGTGTTCAATGTGCAAAACATGCATTTGGGGGGAGAAAGAATAATGAGAGCTGGCAAGTTTCAAAAACTGTTTTTTAAAGGGGAAAAAAAAATATTTCAACTTAAGGGGAAACAATTTTAATGATTGTATACACTTGTTAAGATTTTATTGTCCTTTCAAACTTGCTGACTTTACATCAGTAGCTACTGCTTTAGAATGTGGATCTTTACTAATTTATTAAAATCTTTTTCATTTGGATGAATTTGGAAAACTAGAGTAACTGAGAGAGAATTGCCTGAAACATTCTCAGGAGCAGGGATGCCAAACCTCTCACAGAGGTGATGGAAACGAACTCTAGGAACCATTTAGCATTTTTTTGTGTTTGGGGGGATATGTTATATTTACAAGTGTATGCATATATATATGTATATATATATATATATGAATGTATGTAAGTCTTGCAAAATGCAAATCCATCCAACTTCACCACAGAACATGAATCATTATCCCATGTATGTGCTGCAATTTTAGTTTTCATTTGAGAATTTCCAGGTCCTTAAAAACTTTCACGAATCAGCACTCATGCTGCCTGAAAATAAATGCATATTTTTTCAGAATGTGTTTTAGGCACCAATTAAAGCATTTCATGTCTGTGGTAAAATGGGTGGGGAAAAGGAGACGAAGAGCTCGGCCCCTTACAGATGTCCACGGAATAACTGCCTGGGAGGAGACCAGACCAAACGTTAGGTCACCTGGCTCCTATTGTAATCTTTCCAAAAAGTGATCAAACTCCTAATTTCCGCTCATAAGGACTCTATTAGCAGAAGAAGCAAGGAGAGTGCACTGTAAACGCAAGTCTGGGACCAGGGTCTTAATAAAAACACGCATAGTATTACAAACAGGGACAAAGACAAGGGAACACTGAACCACAGCCCAGCAGAATGCTGAACATCAGCACCAGCTACAGCCTGAAATGATGCCATTTTTCATTTATCTCCTGGTAAACACGAAAACCCTGACTTCAAACCTTGCTTCTTGTCTTTAGGTTGGTACTGACAGTAAGTGCATTTCTCTCCTGTTCTAATTGGTAAGCTTTGAGTAATAATAGGAAAAGTTAAAGAAGAAAGCACAAGTTTTCATTCTGGAAGTTACTCAAAAAAACCCTTTGATTTGCTTTATTTTTTTCCATCCTTCTTTGAGATGATCAGAATTGTAGACAGAAAGGAATCGTTAACTACGAAGTTTGACACATTCATTGCTGCAGTAGGCACAAACCAGTTTAAAGCCAAGCCAAAGAGTTTGTTTTAACACTTTGCTTTGCTTTCACCTTTCACATGAAGACACTTATCAGAGTAAATGCCCCCTGAGGAAGCTCACGCTACGGTCTGACTAACCGGAGAGAAATTGTTTAGCATTCAAAGCAATCTGGGGTTTGTTGAGATTTCTCCTCTCCTACTTTTACAGTCACTTGTCATTCCATTTAATAAGAGAGAAAACTTTCCTGACCATCTAAATTATGCCATTCAAGATATTAAGGAAAACACACATACCCTGAAGTAAAGGTAAAATTATGCTGTAATCATCAAATCAGCCTTCTCTTCTTTATCCCATCTGTATATTCTCCTTGTAAATGCTCAAGTATTGGCTGGAAAGCTACACGAGCAGCACAGTCCTACCTGCTTGCCACTTAAATTGCTGGTATTTTAATCTCATCAAAGAATCTGAGTTTTTCTTCCTGCTGTTTTGACTTTGCTGTCTCTTAGTCTTGTCACATTCACTAGTTTTGAATAAGTGCAGAACTTGCATTTACAGAATTTGCAATCTGCAAGATTGTTTAAGTGATTTATCAAATACTTTGATTGAACACTTATTGCCATTCCAGTTCTGAATCTCATTTAAATTGACTGGGCTTGACATAAGCCTTTAGAGTGAAGGCAGAAATGAGTCCAGGCTGCGTCAGGTAGAGCAGGGGGGAAACAAGTCCCACCTCCAGCCACAGCTCCTCGGGAGCTGCACGCTGACAGAACAAGGAGCATATTCCCCGTTAAGCATTTTAGCTCTGATAAAACCAGAATAGCAACAATCAGGCGGTTTGGTTTATTCAGGATCCAGCAGAATGTCTCCGCAGGTAGGTCTGTAACACACGAACATCAAGCATCACCCAGGCTGCTGAAGAGAAGCTTGGCATCACCTGCCCACGACTTGGGTGTGCTCTGCACAGCCACAAAGACCACTTCAACAGAAATTAGAATCACTCTGCACTCACAGACTACATACAGATCAGGGTGCTGTATCACAGTGAGTTCCAAGAAAGCTTCAAGTATCTACAAAGTTGAAAAATGGGGAATTTTTGTCATCAGATGGACATTTTCTGGAGGATACCAGGCAAATGGAGGGTGAGTTGGAATACCTACACAGAAATCTGATGGCACAACAGCAGTAGGGATGCAGCAAAGCTCTTCCCATCAAATTAGAAAGCAATGCACCACAGATAAACATCATTAAAAAGATGTATTGTTCAACAAGAACAGGAAAAACACTCCTGCAGCCACAAACTTCCCTCACGTTTACCTCCATGATCCTGCCCCTATAAACACATCCTGGTATGCTGTTTGTTTCTACCCCTGCTCCGAAGATGTGATTCAATAGATGAGGGAACTGAAGCAGGGGAACCCCGGAGATTGTGTACCTGCTAACTACACACGTGGGTCAGGAGAGGCCTGGCCCAGCTCCGGCAAGCACAAGGTTCTCACTGCAGCCTGCTGGGAGAAGCCCTCCGCTTTGTAATGTTTTCATCCCGTTTATTTGAAAGAGCCAGCATCTGTTGATCTGCAAGGTCGCTGCAAATCCGCTTCTTCCTTCAGGATTGTGGAGCAGAAAATGGATGCTGCACCGGGCGCTGGCTGCGCGTGGCCGTGAGCGCAGCGGGGCTGGCAGCCGACTGCTCGCGTCTGGCAGCTCCCATTCATCACAGCCTCTGCTGGCTGTGGTGAGGCCACGAGGTAACCTCCGCAGATTTATATCAATAAATACCACGGAGGCTTTTGGACTTGCCACTTCCTAATAACAAATCGATGTTTATTGCCTTTGTTTCTAATTTTGCTTCATTTCAGGAGATTTTATGGAGTTACCGGTCCCCTTGCACGTACAGTGCCTTAAAGTGGACCAAGTGCCACTTGAAATTAACTAATAATGCAATAAATTTATGTAATTAGTAGAGCTGAGCGCCCCTCTCCCATCGATTCTTGATGCCCCCAGCATGTGTAGAGCCCCCTGGACCTCGCAGTGCTGGCACCCAAACCAGAGCTGCCGACCTCTGCTGCACCGGCAGCTAGCCCAGCTGGCTTCGCCTACCTTGTGCTGATCGTAAGACATTGAAATTAAAGGCAGCCTACACAGCCTTTTCATGGTGAACTACCAAGACTGGAAAACTACAGATCCCATGGGTAACACCAGAAGTTCATTAAACCCAACCAAACATCCACTGAACAACGACAGCGCTGACTTCAGTTGCCCATTCTGCTTTGCTGGTCTCAGCGACACACACCAGAAGGATGTGGCACGAAGCTGCGTGTGCTGCAGAAGCACAATGTCTGACAAAGAAAATGCTTTGGTAAGGTACTCGCAGACATAAATGTGACTCCACCAGAGAAACAAGGGATTTGTTCTTTGTTTTCATTTCTAGCTTGACTGAAGTGAAAGCTGGCTTTGCAAGACTCATTCAAGACTCTCCCTCCTTTAAATAAATAAATAAAGCAGGCCAACTACAATACCAGTTTACATTTTCTTTCTCCTACCCGTTTTCCTTCTCTCCTCCCAGGAAAACAGAGAGAGTGGCTCTCCAAGGGTTTCGTAATTTAAGGTAGAACAAACACATTCCTCCAAGCGTGCTTGCTCTGACTGCAGCATCACCTTCCACGGCACAGCCATTTAGAAACAAAACTCAGAAATAAATAAAAGTACGCAAATGCCATGATTTCTTCAAAAGTAATGAGTAGAGATAGGCCACAGCCCGAGTGGCTTGCAAGGGCCCAGGGTTCAGAAGTGATCAGACACAGAGTTTTCATCGTTAACAACAGGAGAGTAAAGACTGAGTAAGTGAAGAGAATTTGTTTCAGTTCTTAAGAGATTAAAGTTACATGCTTCTGCAGTATAATGCTTGCGATTCTGTCTTATTAAATCTGTTGTCTTTCAGGCTCATGGCATTTTCAATGCTTCCTCCAAACTCATGTGGGATAATGCACTTCCAAAAAGTAGGCTCTAGGTATGCACATTCTTAAAATCAACCACTCAACCCGCATCCAAATAAAAGTGAGCTTTCCTACCCATTTTCCCCTAGAAAGGAAGCTCAGAGCCCTTTTATGCATTGTGAATGGCCCACCTAATTTAGACTGAATTATACCCTAACCTTCATTTCCCCTTTACTTCTTTGCTCCATTCAGCGGTTTCTGACTTCAGCTAATTCACTAACAATCCCAGCTGGTCCTTCCCAGCTCCCACTTCTTTAGCACATTGTCCAAGGAAACTATGTGCTCCCATCTACACTGGTATTCCACTCTCCAATTAACCTACTGCTGAGAGGCTTTACCCCTTTCCACCGTCCATTCCTCTGCACGTACATTTTTTTTTTAACCTTTTACTTCTTGAATTAAAGTTTATAAGATCCCTTCCAGGTGAGAAGGCGTTAAATTTATTTGCTAAATGTGGTGCTGGTTACGCAGGAAGACATAACACGCGATCAGGAGATAGCTGTGAAAACATAATCTGGTTCATCTAGAATGCATTTCAAAGCCAAGTATTAAGGCGCAGATGTTTAAGATACAAGTAAACAAATAACAAAGGAATTTCAACACTTGCTGGATGACAGGCATATGCTTGTTCTTCCTGCTGAAACCATGCAGAGTAACTGAGGTCAGCCAGAGGTATGGCTGGTATTCAATACACGCAGCCCTGCAGTAGCTCTGCTGAGGACACGGGGATGGATTTTCTCTTCTCACATTCAGAAACAACCCGTCACTTTCCTATCGTAGAGTTCCAGCCCTGGTGATGAGATCAAATGCCTGTGCCCATGCACCCATGTGCTCTTTACTCCCAAAGTTTGACCATGGCTGCAGGAGGTAACTGCCAAGCACGTCTGTATTTCGGGGCTATTTTCCTGATTCCCTCAGCAATGTTTTCCCTAACCAGGGACACAGATAATTTGTATCATCAGACACCTGATCATCACTCACCTAGTTGTTCAAGGAGAATAAATCAGGACAGAAATGATTCTCCTGTCTTGGGATACAAGCCAAGACTTCAGCGTGGTGAAGCCCCCTACCCACAACATAATTAGGTACCGAAAATTCCCAACTGCTGGCACACCCCACCTGGTTCGCACTGGAGACTCGCTCACTGTTAGGGGAGTGCCCTGCACACAGCCCGTGCTGGGTCTGAGAATAAACGCTCTCCTTTTTATTTAAACTGCTGCAGTTCCAAAAAACACTTCTCTAATAGATTGAGAACACGCTTTAAAAGCCCCAAACTTGAACGTATGTTTCCCGAAAGCCATTTAACATTTTGTTTTCGTATGCAATGCCAAGTGCCTTCTTTCGAGGTAAATGGCACAGATCTCGCTGTTGACAAGATCCCAGATGAAACAAAGATAGTGGAGATGTAATTGATGGCTGTTAAACACCTACCTCCCCCGGTTCCTTCTTTCTCGCACATTTGCTTAGAACCAAGTGAGCGTAATAGCAGCACGGCGCTCAAAGTGGTTTTCAGAATCAGGTGGTGAGAAAGTCAATATGGAGCAGCGTGTCCATTTGTTTTGATTTATCTCACTAACTTCAATTGACAGTTAATTCATCAGAGTAGGAAAATGCCAGTCTAGTGAAAACACAACTCGTGAAGGAGAGAGAACAGAGTGGAAAACGTAGCGTGTGGATAATACAGGTAATAAATTAAAAGATACAGTATCAGTATTTTATCGGCCACATTCTGAATTCACTATATTCCTCCTCCTGCCAGTTACAGCTTGGAGTGAGCAGTGAATTTACGCATGCACTTACTGATACGTATCACAGGCACGAGCCCTTTGCAAAATGAATCAATTCTGAAAAAGAGGAAAAGACTCCCAACTCACCCGTAATATCAACCCCACCATGTTTTTATAGGTTTAAATCTCAATAAATAAGATCTCTTGCAGAAACAACAGTTTAGGAGGTGCAAGCTACACATCAACAGCAGAAAGTAAATAGAAGTGAGCGAGTAACTTCGGAAGCACCATAAATTGGCACAGTTATAGTCAAAGGCCCGGGGTCACAGAACAGGATGACAGCAGATTGCCTCTTTCCTCCCCTTGCTCCAGCTTCCACCTCTCCGGGTGCAGGGAGCGGAGGGGAAGACTTGCATCTTCCTAAGGACACAGCACGGGCAGAGGCCTTGGAGGGGCAGCATCCCCCTTACCCGGGAGCTCTGTGTTTTAGTCCTTTGACCCCGCAACTCTTCCCTTTATGTCATTTGTTACTACCCAGAATCATTTAATTTCTCCCCTTTTTTTTTTTTTTTTTTTTTTTCTTTTTGGTTGTTTGTGCAGTTTGCATGCTTGTTAAAGCCGAAGCACAGCCACAGTGGACTGCAAGAAGTTAAGCTGCTCTCTGTCCATTTCCCAGGGAACTGGACAAGAGCCAAAAGCAGCCTGCCCTGCTCAAAGTATCTGCATTTTGCCTCAACAAGTCTCCAGAAAGGCAGCTTTTTATCTCTCTTCCACACTGCTGAAATTCATTTTCTGATATGATATAAGCACTTATGAATAGCAAAAGACACTTCTGAGAGGGGAAGTGCCTGTAAATCAGTATTTAGAGGCGTGCTGTAGTTGGTATTTAAGAGGCGAGATGCATGCACCTTTTCTTTGAACGCACGTAAATACAGAACAGGGCGCAAGCTTTGTGACGGTGAAGTACTTTTGCATTATTAACCTCTTTCAATACAAGATTAAACACAACCACTGCTGAGTGCAAAACAGATTGCATCAACTCGAAAACGACGACGTCCCTGGTACTAGCTAAAGGGCTGCAAAAGCACCGATACATTATGGATTAGCAACACAGGGGATATAAAGAAATCACGGCCTGAACTTTCACCCAAATATCTAAATTAAATCAGAAGTCTTCCAAAGGTTTATAAAAGTCTAGATTTTTGTTGTTGTTATAATCACAAGCCTTTGCATTTCAAGGGCTTTTTTTTGCTCAGAAAGGGAAATGTCAGTGACTGCAGTGGGATTTACTGGTACGTGTGGACACAGGAAGGTCCATATTCTCGTAGTCAAAGTTCCCGGCTTGTCCAGTGCCGAGGCTGGACTCTTCATAACCTTAAAACAATTTCACAGCGTTGGTCCTTTATCTGAAGCCAGTTTCTAAACATCTTGTGGTTGCTGTTTGCAAGCACTTGTCACAAGATGTTTCTTCAGAGTATTTCTGCCCTGCTGCTCACTTGACTGCCCCACAGTCCCCCTCCCACCCCTCCACCTGTGATTCCATCCTCTGCCTCTTTCTTCTTCTCCATCCTCTGCCTCTTCCTTCTTTTCCACCCATAGGCCAGATACACCAAACAGTCCAAATAACATTCCAAAAGCCCCAGATCTCCACACATTACGTTTTTGCACAGGACACCTCTGCTGCCTGGCCGTCACAGCCAGCCCTGCTGCACGGGGCCAGGTCCTAACCCCCACCGCCAACACCGAAGGCTACGTCACTGGAGCTGTGTTTAATTCTTCCCTTGCTAAAGCTTTCAGCTCAACTCAATTAAAGTAATTCACCACAATGCTTCAAGTTTTACAGACGAGGATTTTTCCCTCCTCTCAACCGAGCGACCTGTGCGTTAACAATAATGTTGGAGCTGTTTATCAGCTCCTTGTTTCATTAAATAAAAGATGAAGAAAGCTAAAAGGTGTGAGCGCTAAAAAAAATCTGATGCCTTATGGCGTTAGGGGTGGAACTATCCAACCCCACTGCAGCAAGCAGCTGCCGGTGCTGTACAGCAGGATATTCACCCACACCGTGGTCGACAACTCCCCCCTCCTTCAGGAGACAAATATTTACTCCCCTCCTCACAGCAAGTCCCGTGGACTACGGCTGTTGTCGGCTACAAGTGGATCTTTTATTTCATACAGGGCTCTTCTACGCTTGCCAAGTTCACCTTTAAAAGAAAAAAATAAAGACTTCTTGCAGCGGTAAAATCATGCTCACAGGAACACTTTTGCTGGTCTGCTGCACAGGAATACTTTCAGTACATACAGAGATGTAACCCGGTTTTTGATACTCGCTTTAAATTGATAAACTTGATTTCAGCTACTGCTCGGCCGTGATGGGGGCTGTGGTGTGCTCCCCGGGGACAGAGCTCCTCGTCGCATCGAGCCTCCGGTGGGTGCTCAGACCAGCCCCAGGGTAGGAAGTTTATCCAGGTCCCCACATCGCTCTTCTTTTCCAAACATTTGGCTTTCGGGATTTCCCCCCCGCCCCTTCCCTTCCCCTTGCTCCAAGTTTAAGGCAGTTCACCACTTACGGTCATTTACAGCTTACATCTCAGCAAATCCAGAAGGTGTCTGATGAAAAAGAGGGACTAGCCAAGCATCTTAATCCCCCTGTTCATTCATGCTCTCTGTAATGTTCTTTCAGGCCTCTGCTGAGAGACTAGGCTGAAATGAAGGCTGATAAATTAGTCTGGAGGGAAACAAGGCAGATTCTGCTTGTAAAAGGTCATTCCAACTTTGTTCTGGGTGAGGGTTTATCTTGACTGCAGCTGCGACAGACAATGGCCGGGGCCTAAACGGCAGAAATCCTAGCTCTGCTCATGAAATTACTGTGCTGATAAGGTAGAATGGACTTCAGTGAGATCTAAATGGGAAAAGGGAGGTGGGGGACAAGGGTGAAATGTAGGTATTTTTGAACATGATTGAACAGGGATGGCACAATAAGATGTACAATTAAAGCAATGACTTGCCCAGGCATAATCTGAAAGCGAAGAAACATACTGCTCGCTAATCAGATCAAAAGGAAGAAAATACCCACTCCTGCGCCGAATGAGCCGCCGCAGCACAAACACAGCCGCAAGCGGGCTGGGAACCGCAGCCTCTGCACCAGGAAGGGTCCAGAATACATTAAATACAAAGGTATTTCTCAGAGATCAGGGCTCCTGAACCACTGCACCCGTTATTATACGTTCCTCTGCTTCCAGGAGCTACAGGAGAGTTACCTCACCAGCAGCGAGCTGCCAGGAGCAGCCCAAATAAGCCCCGCCGAGGTGCGTGCGTGAGCAGGACACCTGGGCGAGTGTACCCTGCACCGAGCAGCACTTTCATTTTTTTCAGCACATTTTGTGCGTTTCTGAGGCGGAGAGAGTAGGTGATGGCAAGTTCCGACGAACCACTCTCTGGCCTGTGCTTCCCCGTGTGTACACAAATCGACTTTCCTTGTGAGAGAGATGCCTCTCCTTTATTTACACATCCCACTTGAATGTGCATGTCTCTGATCAATGCAAACACATTAGATGGCCGCAGCACACTGCTACCAGTCTGGAACCCGATTAAGCTAACCAGCTCCCACTTAGGCCTGTGCCCCAAATGATCTCGTTATCTGTTTGCTTTCAGAGGGGACAGCGAGAACCAGGAAATGAAGAGCGATGCACGAATGGCTCCAGGTGGATGTTCCACAAGGACACTTTGCAGAGCAGCTGGCCTCAGCCACGAGCTGAGAAACCAGCACACCATCAGTAGGAAACTTCCCAAAGCCACCCCTCTGCCCAGAAACGCTCCTTCCACTCCGGCTGCCCAACTCCCCACCGCGTCCGACCACCGGCCATCCTCCCGCAGACGTACTGCTTCGTTAATGCTGCTAAATGGGACTGGAAACCCGCTTCACACCTTCCTTGGATAAACAGCCTGTGTTTTTCAAAGCTGTAAGCTCTCAGTACGAGGGCTGTCTCGTTTTGTAGAGGTCCCACTACTACGCTCTGATGGGATAAACAAGAAGTGGAAGGGATGAATAATGAACGGCCATGCTAACAGGTGAGGAACAAAGCCCCAGCTATGTTTTCTCCTACTGCTGGAGAAAAGGCACTAGACCCAACTTCCCATTTTCATCTCCACATACAACAACATAAATCCTTTGCATTTCTGGAGCCAAATAAGAAGCAATTTAAGTGCCAAAGTGTGAGAAATCCCACAAAGTAGGAGTTGCTATATTTAGTGGTTCAGATCTGCGGTGCTGCTCCGCATTTGCTATGGGAAGAGAAGGACAGTGCCAAATTATGCAGGGAACGTGATTTCCCCTTTCTATGAAAGCAATTAACATTTTCCTCTGGAAAATCTGCTGTTCTTACTCCATTTCTTGCATCGTACGGACTGAGGCAAAGAAATTTAGCTTAAAACCTTCAGACTCCACGATTCCCCAGGACCTCAGACGAGGTGCGCTGAAAGCTTTGCTCATGTCACAAACCTCTGGAGTCTGAACACAGCTCTGGGTGCTTAAGCCTTGACTCGAAGGTGCCCGATGAGTTCCTCGAGTGCCTCACCACAGAGGTTACTGGAACTCAGGGATTAGGGATGAGCTGCAGAGGAAGCGGACTGCTGGAATCTAACAGGGGGAACACCCGAAATGTTCAGCAGTAAGGGTCCCTCCGTGCACCGAGGGGGTCAGTACAAGCGCTGCGTGGGTCGCCTGCCTGTGAGCGCAGCGGCACGGACACGAGCTCAGCAGCGAGCCTGGGCTCCCAGCCCACGAGCCGTGCGGGGTCCCCGATGCCCAGCAGCGTGCCAGCGTTGCCCACGAGCACACAGCACCAGCACGGTCTCCTCCGACGGCCACGCAGAAGCAGCCAGGACTGCAGAGCGAGACCCTTTGCACTGCTTCCACCTTCTGAAACTGCAACAGGAACAGCGTGCGGACCGACACCTCCTCCACGTCCCACGCATCTTTATGGTTTCACGCTAACTCACTGCTTATTCCCTCTACAAAAGCTCACTGTGTCCCAGTGCCGGCCAGGCATTGCTGGGAGAGGACAAAACAAAGGTGGGATTTCTGTGAAGGTTAGCATTCCAGAGGAAGAAATGAGCATCCTGTATTCTGCAAGTCTTCTGACAACGAAAAGAGCCGTTTCTCAAATCCTGTGGTCTACACTGAGTTATTTGTGGGATTTTCTTTCTCCTTTCTTCTTTTCCCTTTCATTCTTTTTTTTTTTTTTCTTTAAGCGTGGATGATAAAATACTGTTTCAGAAGCTGGTATTCATGGATGTCTCTCGAAGACTAAAACAAAATATTTATTTCCTTTTTTTGCTTGTGAATCAGAATGTTCTATTTAAAGAAAGTGCCCTCTGCCGGATTGCTCATGAGTTATTACCCCTTATGGAAATAAAGGAGAAATATCAGGAGGTATTCTTAGTCATTCCCTCTCCCTGTCTCTTCTTGCTTTTTTCTTAATTCCTTATATACCCATGTTTTAGAGAAGTGCCTAAGATAGAGCAGGATATCTTGGCATTCCTGGGCCGAAAAAAGACTTACTCCTTTAACCCCGACACTGAAGCATTTGGTGAAACATCAAAAAAATGGTACAAATTTCAGTCCTTTCACTTGGGTATCATTCGATGCTTTTTTCATTTTTATCCACCACTAAAATCGAAGGACACCCCACCCCCAGCAGATTTAACTGCAGGGAAGGGGTTTTGCCTTTGATACAACAAGCGCCCCCCCAGCCCCCCAGGGCTTGTTGTTGCTGCGTGCCCGCTGGCGTGGGGTCAGTGCCAGCCGTAGGAAGCAGCCTAACAATCAACAGGACCTGGAAGCCGACTCTTCCCCTTCCTCGTGCTGGTCACTCAACACCAGAACAAAAGCCATACGGGGGGAGAAAATTAAAGTGCCAATGTTCTCACCAATGTTCTCTGGGAAGGGGGCAGGGTGCAGGGCACAAGAAGTTGAGCGACTTTATTGGCCCCAAACTGCACGATATTTAGAATATAGAGTGCAGAAAGTTCTTTTTCCTCCATGAGATTCATTTCCAGCCCCCTAGTGCCATGTTTCAGGCTAAAGCAAAAGTTTATCTGCAGTGTTTGAATGCATTTGTATTAAATTCTAACTACGGAGCAATGATGACGACTGGACAGCAGTCAGCAGCTCTCAGCCCCAGAGTGCTCTCACGCTCTGTTCCCCAGGTGAACCCAGAGATTCTTGCTTTGCCAGAATTATTTTAGCCAAACAGAACTTGCAGAAATTGTGAAGCAACCTTTGACGGGACGTGCTTTGCACACAGGTACCGTGCTCCACCCAGGAATGGCCACGCACCGCTCTGCAAGATTTCCAGCACTGCTCGCTCCCTGCAAGAGCTTGAGCTGCGGGTTGAGAGCAGCAGTTCCTAACCCCTTCCCTCAGCGATAGAGGCTGCTGTCCTAACGTTATTCTCAAGCCAAAGGGAAAGGCAGAGGCCAGAGAAAATGAATGAATCAGAAGAGACATGAAGAAAAACTACAGGGAAATGTCATCACATCCTTTCAGTCTGAAAGTTAAAAAACATTAGCAAGGGATGAGTACAAAGAGGTTTTGAAATTTCTTTGCTCATCTAAAGGACTCATCTTCCTCTTTTAGCATCTTTTCTCTCAAAACAGGACAGACAAGGACGTGCTTTTTTAACTAGCTGTATCAGCTTTTAAAGTGAAACAAGGGAATTTGGACTGTGAGCTCTTCTAAGTGGGAAGCACGACAAAACCATCACATTTAGAAGAATGCTTAGAGTCTCCTTCCTATTCAATGACACTCACAGAAATGCAATATAATTCTCTCAGCAACCAATGCCAGTCCCATGAAGTTAAATTTCCTTGGCATTTATAAGCATTTGTACAAGCAAAATGCTTGGTGAGAACAAGAAGGTGGAACAACTGTGCAGCGCTGACACTACGAAGCATGCCCCAAACCAGCAGGGTTTTCCACTGGCCCAGATGTGGAGCCAAGAATGCCTGCTGCATCCTTAGCTGCTGGCTCTTATTTTTTCCACAGTTACTTGTCCTTCATGGGACAGTTTCTATCTTCACCCTATAGTATGAAATGAAAGCACTGATTTTTCATATGTAGGAAAAGAAACCTACCTTGTTATTAGGAGAGCCAGAACTTTAGAGTTACAGAAGTCTCTTTTGTTTCAGCAAATACTCCCTCTTAAACCACAGATCAAAACAAATGAACTAATAATTGTATTTTATTAATGGCAGTTACCCTGTGAAGCAAACTGAGCTAAAAGCATGTCTGATTGCTTCCAAATTCCCTAGAATTCAGCTGCTATATTTTCCTCCAGGATGTGATTCCCACTCTTCCCTCAATTAGCCAAATAAACAGTGCTATGATAAATATCATTATTTACTCAACAAAGTGACCAAAATCATTATGCTGCCTTTTTTTTTTTTTTTTTAAGGTCCCAGAGGCAATAAAGCGAAAACACGCTGTGATTTATTCGGGGTACTCTGAATGGTATGTTCTGTGTCAGCAGGCAAGGAAGTAATAGGATCAGGAGAGCAGAGCAGAAATGCAATCACGTCACACTAAATAATCACAAGGCTTTTAGTTTGGGTGGTGTCTTTTAAGGGGAAAAAAAAAAAAAAAAAAAAAAAAAAAAAAAGTAGATAAACACGACCAGCACGGCACTGGCAGGGAGCGAGGGGCACAGCGTCCCATACAAGCACTCACTGAATCATCTCTGGGAGGGGGCGGGGGGCGGAAGACCGACACATCTCAGTGCTTTTTATGAAATGCGAATGAATCACGCCGTGCCATGCCATGTTAAAACAGTCCCTGAATAATAGGTGGGGCTTAATTTCAAGAATACTTTGAAAAACAGATATTCACAAAGCAAATGTTGGAGGAAAACCGTAGAAAAAAACTAGATAGCAAAGGCTTGGAGCAGATAAAGTGGGCCATGTATTTACCCTGTCTTAACCCAGTCACTCCTATCTGGCTAAAGGAAAAAAATATCTATAATTTTAAAAAATCACATCTTTTTTCCAAGGTAAGGCACAACATTCTGTATTCCCTATGATATTTTAAGGGTATTAGGGGAAATAATGAGTAAGCAGAAAGTTTCAACAAACAGCATTCTCATTTTGCCTACCGAACCTAGATGTTTTACATCAGGCCAGGTCTGGATCAAAGGGTTCAGGTGAAGAGAGCTGGCCTCTACCCCCAAACAGCAGCCCATGTTTCCCGAGGACTTGGAAGAAATGCAATTCACTGTTTTGTTTCATTTTCCTTTGCACAAATCTGCTCCCACTGAACTCAAACAGAGAAAGATATTTCTGCAGAGTTCATGGATTGGATAGGGCAGAGATCCGTTCTGAAGTCAAAGCCCTTGATAGCAGAATTCCTAGATGTCCAACATTTATTTTTTAATTGAAGACATCAGACAAAATAAATCTTAACTGCAAGTACAAACTGAAGCCTTTTAAAATGTGTATTGTATTTTAAGATGCTGAATCAGCATGCTTAAGCTTTAATTAAAAAAATCCACAGAATTTAAAGAATCCACAGCAATAAGAAGCTGTCTTCCTGTATACGTGCACAGAGCCCGCTCCGCACCCTCTGTGCTCCCTGCGGCGCCTGGGGCCCGCTACAGGTGGAAGGCACTCGCATGCTGGAGGTGCTCGAAAGCCAGGGGAGCCTTTTTAAGCACAGAGACATGAGCAACAGCTCCTGGTGAATCAGGGACGTTGGTAATGAATGCCCACTTGAAAACACGGTGTAAAACATTCTTTGCCTGTGCCAGCTCCAGGGGCACTCAGCTGTCAGCCTGACAAACATCCAGAACTGCAGAAACCTTCCTGTTGGAAAGAGCTCTAGGGTCACCCAGTCCCACCTTCAATTCGCCCTTCAAAGGGCAAGAATTTGTTGTGCAAAAGGCAGAAACACCATTAAAATTAAGAAACTGATGATCATTAAAAACAGACCCAGAAAAACCCGGAATGGTTAGGATTATGCGTTGGGGCTTTTTTTGCGACACAAGAGTATAAACTATAGGAAATGAAATGAGGGCCATCAATGAGAAGCAGTTTGGGTGTAAGAAACAATTATCTTTCCTGAGATAAACAATGTGACTATAACTAGTAAAATGGGCAATTCAAGAGCTATGTCAATAAGCCAGCCATCAGAAGTTATGAGTAAGTTCAAGTCATTGTCAAGTCAAACCCACAAATTACAGAGATGTACTGTCAAAAAATAATGTCAGACTGCATCAGGGACATTCCTCTTGGCATACAACAAAAGCAGATTTGTTAGATTCATCACTATTGTACGAAACAAAAGGCAAAATTTGTAAGAAACTGGGCAAAAGCCTAGCGAATATGTTACAGAATGAGGACAAGTTCCTCCATTTTTCTTTTCTCCTCTTGCTGCCAACTGCCTGCCTACTCGTCCTGACCGAGGACGGAAACACATTCAAGGCACATCACGGAAAGCTGCTTAGAGCATCTCTTAAAGGCTGTTCCGAACAGCCTTGTGCTCAAAGGAAGCAGCTAGAAACCACCACAGAGGCAGAGGCAGTATTTATGATGGGTTCCTGCCCAGCACCAAGGCATTCGTGCAGTTCTTCCCAGGTGAAATGCTGAAGGCTCTGAGCAGGAGTCTCCAAACCGCTCTTAGGCACACCAGGAAGGGAAAAGCTCCAAGAGGCACCTGCCAGCACAAGCAAGGTCAAAAGAAATAGTGGTGGGGTGGGTGTAAGACAGTGTTTGAGGACATCGGATGGAGGACAAATACTTCTTCCTTTCAGGTATGAAACGTTCCTGCCGCACCGGAGAACAAAAGCGTGCCGCAGCAACAAGACGCCGCGGAGAGGGGAAGTTTGCCCAGGTACACCGCAAAACCAAACCGTATCGCAAAGTCAACGCCGACTGCAGGGAATGGCTGTGGCTTGTATCAGGCATTCAGTGCGTAACGGAGATAGGAAACGTTTCTTAAAAACCTGAAAGTAAATACCAACTTGTACCAGAAGTACAAAAGACAAGGACAAAGTTACGCCAAGGTCACAGGGAATAAAGCTGTGCGTTACTCGAGTCTTGTCTGATTTCTAGCAGCCACGGAGGTCGGCTGTTTGCTCAAAGGAAAGCTTTGTTAAAATTAAAATAAAAATCACCTCCAAATACAATGTTCAGAAAAAGAAAGCTCCTCCATTTGTGCAGGAGCAATTCCCATGCTGCAGCCTACAGCCGGTACTGCACCATTCCTGCAGGAACCGGCCGAGCTCTCCCTCGGCAGCAGCTCACTGCGACCAGCACTCAGGGAAACCTCGAGGTGCCCCATGCTACAGGCTCCCTGAAACAACCTGGAAGTAACCAGAACGAGTTCTGCAGCAGAATGACTTTTGTTTTTACGGCAAGCGTATTCTGCTTTTGCAGGCACTCTGGGCATGTTTCAGAAGTAAACAAAAACATCTGGACCTACTTTTCTGGACTTCGCAAAACCTCACTGTTCACCGATTTCTGAGGCTTCACACCCAGGAGTGCAAATGTAAGCAGACAATTCACAATGTTAATGCTCACGTTTGGCCTCCTGGGCCATATTTCTAAGAAAACAAGGCTGCTGTGAGTGCTGTGAGGCTTGCACACTGGGGTCCTACAGCCCCGTCCCTTCGTTCCTTCCCACCTCCGTGCTCCAGCACCGACCACTGCACGCCGGTAGCGGCTGATGGACCTGACACCTCGCTGTGCTTCACACGGCAGGAAGGGGAGGCAAAACAGGGCCACAGATTTCGAGGGACATAGCCAGCTTATCAAAGAGCATGCGAGTGAGCTTGGCGAACCTCTCTAAGCCAGCCAACGGGTGAGCAGGCGTCCCGTAGTGCTGGGTGGACGTGAGGGTGACAGCAGAGAAGTGGTTACCTGTTAGATATCGTGCCATGGATGGGTGCACTGGGATAGGGCTGCAGACACAAACCATAAATCTTTGGCTACTCTTCACTGTCCCCAGAACCCACCTTAGTTGATGTTAATTCTTACAGGTATGGATATTTGCAAATCAAGAACATCTGGGAGTAAAGTTCTAACACGATTTCTGGGACAATCCCAAAAAAGCAGGGAGAAGGATGTAGGAATTCTGGGATAGTGCTGGGTTTCCTACTGAAGACTTTTCTTTTTTTTTTTTTAATTCTTAGGGGAAAATGACTTTTGCATTCCTTTATCTTTGCTGCAGAACAGGAGCTCAAGAACATCTAGGGTGTTAATGGGTACATGTTATTTTTCTAGGACCAGTTAATAATGCCTGCACAGCTAACATGGACTGGAAGTCAAAGGTAACACACCCAACCACACAACATGACGCGACTAATCAGATTTCTTCCACTGCGACAAGTTCCGAACACAATTTGAAAATGACAAGCACTTTATGAAGTGACCCAACATCATTTAAAACCAACCTTCTTAAATGGCGCTAGAGCAATATCTGTAGCCCCAGAAGCTATATTAAAGGATTTCTGCTGCTTTTTGAATATTGCATGGAATCGTGGGATACAAAATAACCTGGGGAAATACAGCATTAGCAAAGTCACTGCTTCTGTCCCCAGGCCAGCCAGGACTCGGTCTAGCTTTACGAACAGTTTGCAGAGAAGACAAATGAATGTGAGTACCACATTCTGCACGCTTACCTCCCATCCAAAGTTTGTTTCCTTTAACGTGCTCCTTTGTACTGTCATATAAGGTCCAAATCTTTCCCCAACTTCAATCTTCTTTTTGGCCCAAATCCCTAGCCCTGCCCCTGGGATCGAAGATTCTCTGAGTTCAAAATCTGGTGGGATTGGAATGTCATCAGGAATGTAGACGGGAGCTTCATAAGGTGAGCCCTCCTTGGGAGTGAAGTCCTCGCTGGTGGGAAAGGGTGATGGAGGTCCGACAGGGATGGGGGACATAATACTGTCCTCTGTTTCCTCCTCTGCACTTTCGCCAGCAAGGAGATCAGGGTCGGTCTCGTACATATTATTTACAATCTCGCTGTCACCTAAAAGGGGAAACAGCAGAACAAAACACACTGAAATACTCACGTGAACATCAGTTAATCTCTTCTGGGGACAAAGTTTCATTAAGTCTAGTTCACACACTTCAGGGATAGGAGCAGCAGTGGAGAAAAGGCAATCCTCACTACAGAGCTCAGGTGGAACTGGGGTAGGAACACCCACACTGCCTGCACACCGCTTAGAGCTACGGCAGGATGGACGGGAGGCGAGTTGGAGGCTATCACGTTATACTGGGGCAGGGGTACTGCAGTGGTCGTCTTTCAGTAAAGACAACCTAAAGAGGGAAGAAGCACAGCAGAAGTACACTCCGGGTTTGCTGCAACCATTTATTGTTTTAACTGGTTCAGCACATTTTGTAGAGGAAAGAAAAGGAGTAATTCAGATCAAATTTGGCTTAAGATTCTACAGTCACAAAGCGTAAGCCGTCTGAAGACCTGTCATCTCTTATGGTGCAGAAGCAAGAAGTGTTTGCAGGCTTGGGAAGGGCAGATGCTCACTTTTCAGCTTTCTGGGCACAGCCGCTCACTTCTGAGCAGCTCCCAGACAAAACCACCACCAGGAGCATCGCAGGTGCCTGCAGCGCTCCACACACAGGGCATCCCCTCGAACATAAAGCACCTGGGAGGCACAGCGAGTGCATGGCAATGCACAAGGGATCTCATGCACAGATTATCTCGGACCTCGAGGCAGCTAGACCCCTGCACACAGAGCTGACAGCCCCAGATTCTCTGCTCAGCCTGCCAGGAGCTGCCTGCCCAGTGCTCGGGCTGCCGGGGCTCAGCACACCACGCAGCAGAGGCTGCTGTGCCCGACCAACGCTAAGTGTTTAAAAGAAGCCCATACACCTAAAAACACAGGCCTAAGGTGCTAATTTCATACTGTTCAGAACATTGGGCTTAAAATATTTCTTTGTGTGGTCTTCCCACTGAAGCATAAGCAGAACTGCAGTTTTTTTTTCCCATGCTTCGAGTTCTTCAGATGTACAGGTGGTAGGAAAAAAATACGTAAACACATTTGAACAGGACGTCTACAGAATAAAGGCAAAATCGTCAGGAGGAGGGGTTAACACCACTAGCCAGCGCCGATACCCACATCCTGTTAGAGATGCCACGTCAGCCCTTTGATGCCTGGCATCTTCAGGGTGACTGCAGCACCCTGCAGCTCCGTGCCTACGAAACGAATGGGAATCAAACTAAAATAGGAAAGTAGGAAGGAACTGCATAGGTGCATTCATGTGCATGAGTGTTTTTTGGGGAAAAAGGCCAAACCCAAAAACCCCGAGCATAAATAGCCTTAACCCTGCAAGGCTTTTTCAAGCTTCGTTTTGCCAGACCAATTAGGAAATGAGCACAATGTTAGCAAGCACAAATTATTACACTTCAGAGAATTACAAGTCAATTACATTACTAAACCCGTAACAACACGCATCCATCTTCTGCTTTGATATTGGCTTGTACAAGCTAAAAATATTCCTCAAACATCCCTTCCTCTTCCATCACTTTCCAAAAACAAGTAAATAATCGGAGACAGGTTTACCAGAACGCACTGAAGGGCAACCGAAGAAGAAAGCTTTGTGAGCAGGGAACTGGACTGGGGCGAGATGTTTTCAGGAAGATACTCTAAGGCAGAAAATGTCAGGTTGCCGGATCCAGCGAGCTTCACGCAGGGATTTCACAGCGGAGTTGTCCTGCTGCCCACCTTATGGAGCAGCCCAGGGCCAAGCCCCCAAGGCTGCCTCGCCGTAAGGACGCACAGGGCATCCTCGAGCCGCTCCCTGCTGCACAGCCGGGATTCCCCGAGGCCCCAGGAGCTGCCCTCCTCCTCCTCCTCCTCGCAGACACTTGGCCACACTCACACATCGGCAGCCGGGCCAGGACGGCCGTCACTCTGCGTTGACGCTTCCCTCCCTGCCACCAGGCCAGCAAACGCGGAGAATCAGAGCTGAGCAGATGTCGGAGCTTGGATCCCAAGAACACATTTCATTTCCCTATTTTCGTTACCAAATACTCGAAAATTTTCAAAATTAATTGTCTCCTTAGTTTGTTTACTTTCCTGACCATACAAAATTTTGAAGTTTACGTCTTTTGATTACCAAATGAGTAAGTTTTGTTTTGTTTTAAACAGAATTCCACAAAGAAAGAAAACTTTGGGTTTTGACCAACTTTCCCTTGGACTCGCATATGGTGAAATTCCCACAGTCAAACCACATTCTGTTGCATTTCTGCTCGGCATACACTTATGAAATGCAATTATTATTATTGTGAGGCTATGCTGAAAGCTCCCATTGAGCCTGATTAGCCAGCCCTGCTCAGAAGAGAGCTCCTTCTGCAAAGAATTTACCAACAGATGGAAGGGGAAACGCTTTGCTCCAGTCTTACAGACAGGACACGCAGCCACGGGGAGAACACACAGGTTGCTAACAGGAGCTAGAAAATGAGCCCCAGGCCTTAGCTTATCGTGTCCGAATCCTTCTCCTCCTCCCAATAAAGGCTAAACAAAGAGAAGCCGTCAGCCCCCCAGACTTCCAGCACAGCTCCTGTCTGAATAAAGTGCCCTTCACCAGAACTTCCAGCCTCGCAAACCCCTATGGTAACTATGATGGGAGGAGATTGTGGGTTTGGGGTGGTATTTTTTGGTTTTGTTTTATTTTTCAGTAAAGTGACAAACCCAGAGCAGGGTCATTTGTAAGAGCACAGCCCTGGTTTGCAATGCAACTGGTTCTCTCCTCACTCGCTGGAAGGCCAAGTTCTTGAGTTCTTTTTAAGACTCCAAAAATGTGCTACACAACAGCATGCTATTTATTTTCTAATGTTCTGTTCTGTTGATTTATTTATTCAAGGTCTGATGTTACAGGTTTATAATTGTAGCGACCATTCTCAAACATTTTTTGGGGCAGCCAAAACCAAAACCAAATCAGAGGCAAAAAGAAAAAAATATCCAACAGAAAAACCCTAACACCCCGCTCTGCAGCTCCTCGAAGCCACCCAGCACCTCCATCCCGACACGAACCCCTGAGCCAGGCGGGGCGGCGGCACCAGGGAGACCCCAGGCTCATGGCGAACACACCAAGAGATTCACCAACAGATACGGCACTGACAGATTGTGAGGACAGAAAAGAGGATTTGGGCTAATTCCACCTGACCTCCTGCGTAACTCAGACCAGAGGGCTCCCCTGATTTATTTCCGTCTTCAAGATCAGAAGGTGACACGTAGCTCATCTCTGAGGCGGCACAAACCACCCTGTTCCAGGGTTTCCCAGCCCCACGTTGGCCCAACAGCAATTCCTGCTGGGGATAAAGAAGGGCCGGACGCCTTCCCCCAGCCGCACAAAGCCGCGGTTCGGCAGCAAGTGCTAATGGGGGAATTGTAAGGCCCTTTGTCTCCTCTCTCCCTGGCAAGCCGTCTGCCTCCTTTTTCCCTTCTGCATTCAACGCCTCCCCCTTTTCAATTTTTGAGGATGTCACCTCTTAACCTCTTGAATAAGCTACATAGGATAGAATATCTTTCGCTGAACTGTGTGTTTGCAACCCTTTTAAGGCTCCTGACTGAACCATCTGTGGGTTTTCAACAACTTTTTTGAACTACCTATGGCAGAACCAGCCATAGGATCCTGGGATCATCCACGTGAGTGCTAAACCCGGAGATAAGGGACCCAAAGGGACTGCTGAAGGCAGCGGGCCTCATCTTTGGGATGCATCTACCTCTTCAGACTGCTAGTGCCAGACAGGGCCTTTTCCAGCTTTTGAGACCTTTCTCATACAAAGAATAACACTTCAATATCATAAACCATACTTAAGCGAGCAGTTGTTCAGGCACCGCAAACCTGTCTGAATACAGAGTTATCAGGACTGGGCTCACGTTCCCTATTTCCCGTTTCTGACTAACGATGCACGTGCACACAAACACATTGAGCTCCAACTTCCCAGTGCACAAAGATTGTTAATTATATTTCCCTCTAATTAAAAAAGCGCCCTTTCACTCTCAAGGTTTGAGATTAAGAAGAAAATAAGTTTCAGACATCTTCCCTGAAAGCTCCGAGGAAATGAAAAAGGAATTACTGCGTTACTGTATGTACGCCTTCAAAGCTTTCTGCCAGATCAATTGGAGCGCTGGCTTGTATATAAAAATATCCTACCTGAACTGAGTGTGACGAGCTGATATTCACCTACCCCAGACCAAACTGCGCAGAACTCATTTTACTTCCAAATATCGAGGGTTAGGTGGTAACAGAAATTTGGTAAAATGTTAAAGCAATATTCTGAAATACCAGTCAGTAAGAAATTGTGTAAAACAACAACGGTTCCACTCAGATTACAGTTACTAGAAGTTAGTTTCAGCTGCAACATAAAAAAAAAAACATAGTTAATAATCATTAAAATTATTCTTTAATTAATAAAAAATACCAGATTCCCCATGAGCTAGTGCATCAGCTTTCCGGCACGCCTTCCAGCCACTGGCTGGAACCAGCGTGGCCGATTATCTCCTTCCAGCTCCAGAGTTCACAGAGCAAAAAGTGATGTCTGTCAGTACCCAACTTTTCTGCACCAAACAAAAGATACTGTGTGTGTGGAAGGGGAAAAGCACCTCAAGGTATCGCAGGCAGTGGTTAGCTATGCACCAAAATGTTATTCTAAGGAGGCAGTCTCGGAGCAGAACTCCTGGAAGAGGTGCGCTGAAACGCAGAATCAAATTTAATAGAGGGAACGGTGCAAGAGAAGTGGCAAGCAACCAAGGCGGATGAATAAACTGCCTTGGAAAAAGGCAGGCTTTGAGGAGGTGCTGAGCACTGACCGAGCAATCAGCTGAAATTTCCATTTCAGATTCTGGAAATCCTGCCTGATGGGAATAAAACTGGTATTAGACAGAGACTAATTTATTAATTTAAGGTTAAATAGTTTGTCACCCAACAGAAAAGGACGCATGGGCTGAACAACTGCTCCTCCCTCATTAAAAAAAAGCTATTGCCACCAAAGAGGCATACCCTAAGTAAACCTCAATCAGTCCCACGCACAGGGATGGATGCCTGAGCTGTTGGCAGCCCCAGAGATCTGCAGGGAGCCAGCAGAGCATGGGAGGGTCCAGAAAGCTCCAGGGGCCTTGAGGTTTGCCCATGGTGCCATGAGCATCCTGCTTGCTGGGGCCACGCCTGGTGCTGGCTGCTTTGCCGAGAGGTGCTGAGGCCTCCCTGCTGCTCTGCTCCTGCCTGGGATGGTGCCAGCACCAGCACAAACACAAAATAATCACAAAATTGAGAAGCAAGGTATGCAACCAGCTCTGAACGTGCTACAGGCCCCTAATGGCCAGCCCAGGGAGCCTGAGGGACGTAGGAGATAGGAAGATTTCGAGTGAAAATGGTAGACTCGGGGTAATCGAGTCTGGGGGTTGTTCCAGGAGGAGTCGATCGTGGAGCTACAACATTCAAATGTAACGGAAACGGGGCTTTTTTCATCCAGAAAGGAGAAAAAAAAAAAAAGCAAGGGAGGGAAACAGATGAAGGGGAAAAGAAAAACACATTTGTCATACAATACAAGTAGCTGAAGTATTTTGGGAACAGATTTGCCATCTCTCAATTAAACATGAGGCAGCATGACTGTGCTTTCATTGCACAGTAGTTTCCACTATGATAACAAGTCCAACAACCGCCTCATTGTGGGCCGTGCAGGAACGAGAGGGACTCCCACAGTGCATATTAATGACTGACCTCTGATGTAATCGGGGGGAAAGCAGCACCCAACAAAAATTACAGTTTTCACGGCAGCATGGCAGGCAGCTCTCCCTGCCAGACACAAACTGTCAGGGGAGAGCAGCTGAAGCGGCCAGGCTCAGGCGGGGTACGCACACTGCATCTCCTCTGTATCCTCAGAATACACCTTCTGTATGGAAGGCACATCTCCTCCTTTTTTTTTTTTTTTTTTTTTTTTTTATGGCTAGTACAGATTTTCCTGAGTTCATGCCTAAGAAACCTGGTGGCAGGCTGCACAGCAGAAGAGGATTTTGATTCATTTGCCAACATTTTTTGCCCCAGCTTTGGAGAAGTACAGAGAACTGCCTGCTTGGGTTTACAAACGTTTCCTCTGCTAAAAAGCGCAACCCTCCTTACTCAAACATGTCACCAGAAACAAGCTTTCATAAGTATTATATGCTCCATAATCCTGAAAATACTTGTGGTTGCTGTAAATGTTTTCTCTCCTGGTATTAGCAAGTCAAATTATTTTCTACTCTATGATTAGCCTCTTTTGCACTTAAGAAACAGGAATTCCAACCGAGTTGAAAAGCAAAACTAGGTTTAGTGGAGCATGACCTGTGAAAAATTTCAAATGACACAAGTATAAAGACGCCTCACTTCTGAACACTGTTAATTTAATCTCTTATATGGGATAATCAGGCCAGTCCTGATTAAATCGTAATTTACTCTGAAGTTGAGCCCACATTTGACTAACCTCATATTTCAAGAAAAATCATTAAACACAGGTAATCTCTTCCTTCTGCATTTTCAGCTGCTAAAATCAGTTATCAGGGGCTGGCAGCAGGCACAAAATGAAAACGAAAATTGTCTTTTTCAGCCACAACAGTTGTGATACAAGAGAGCACAGGGGATCCGCATGAGCAGAACCAGCACCCAGGTGTGTGCACCACGTCAGCTCTTTAGCTCAGCAGCTTTTACGTGGCATTTTTTTCACCTGCTGGGGCTGCCAGAGGAAGCGAGAGCCATTCCTGTCTCTGTCGCTCCAAGCAGAGAATGGCCACACGACCACATCTGATGTGCCTGAAACACAGAGATGTGCTACCACTCCTCCAGTACGGATTAAGCCTGCTGAAGTTCTGGTTATGGCACTGCTGACAGTGCTGCAATCACTGCACTGTGCTGCAGAACCTCCCACATTGCCCTTGCTGAGCGCCGTGCCATTTACCAACCTCAGCGTTCCTCCACCTTACTCTAGAGGTAGCACAGCTGGCACAGTAAGAGCAGAGAACATTTTCCTGTCTAGAAACAATCTTCAGCTCTGCCGAGTTTCGTCACAAGTTATCTGGCTGTGATTCGAGAGCTCCATGGGATGCTGCATTCACCGACAACCGTGCTGTCCTACATCTGCCCCTCTTCCAACGGCGAGTATTTCAGTGCTCTGGAATGTCTGGTTATGTGAAAAGCAGTACAGAAATACAACTTGACCTTATTGTTATTGTCATGAAACTAAAATTAGTCCTTCAAAGCTCACTAGCAAAATTACTCAATAAAAAGACCCATTGAAAAGTTGTTTCCACAGATAATCAGATATGGGCACAGGCTTAAAATCTGTGTGACACCAATGAGGTTCCTGCAACAATGAAAGTGATGCTTTGGTATTGGTGAGAGACCTCATGAATAATCTCTTTAGCAGCTGTAATGAAAGAAAAAAGTAATCGAATGTTAAAGGAAATGTTTGTAAAGGAAACAATGTGGTAGATTCAGGGCAGGGTTCTCCTTGGGTTTGTACTCGTTTTTTAATATGCTTATTAATATTACTATATAAAAGTCTGCAGAGGAAATATCTATTCATCTGAAACAACAAGGCATCTTTTATATTCACAGGCCATCTCCGACTCCTCGGCTCAGGAAACTTTCGGAGCACACCAAGAAGGAATTCCTCTCAGGCAACCAACGTCTGACCAGTAAGCACGATCTTCCGTGGATTGCACTGACCTTGAAATAAACATAAAGCTGGGCCCAATCCCACATTCCTCCCGCACGCAGAACTCCCATTGAGAGCACTGGGGATATTAAGAGCAAAGAGAACACAGGACTGAGCCCATAACACTTTTGTCATACTCCATGGCATTATGCTGTTGGCTGACACTCGGTGACTTTCCAAGCTGAAATTTGGCAGCCAGCTCCAGAACGGGATGTTCACAGAAAACAGCTCATTTCTACTTGCGCGTAAAATAACAACCGGCTCAAGTCCACGATGCTGCCAGGTCAGAGGATTCTCTTGTAGAATCGGTTTGTATTAATACAATATACATGTAAAAAGCTGATATTTTCATTTTCCAAATGACAAGGAGAAGAATCACAGCCTCCTGCTGAATTCATACTCTGCTTCAGAAGCTCACCCGGAATATCAGTCTCAAGACGAGTTTGAGCAAAATGGTAAAACAAAATAAAATACACATGTATAAGCACAGGGGATTATGACTGTGTGTCTGAGACTGAAATAACACAGTGATAAATAGACTCTTGGCCTTAGGGATTAACTGGTAGGTGAAAGTCTTCTTACACCATTATTCCAACTCTGCAGCTCATTCCTAGCTCTAAGTTCAGAAAGGCACCAGGGTCCTGCCTTAAGTGCTTGTTCCTGGGCTACTTCGATATGAAAGGCATCATCAGAAAGCACTCACTGGGCCAGGAGCTCTCTGGGACCTGGTTTCACTGGTCCGAGGCCAGGAGGGCACTGGGCAATGTCCAGCAGCTTCTGCAAGGGGACCAGGAACGTCAGCAGCACCTTTAGGGCCCCTCGGCACATACCCCAGCTCCTGCACTGCATGGATTTCCCTTTAGAAACATTTCCCAGGGCAGAACGGAGAAAGAAAGCGATCGAACAGGAAAAAGCCCGGCTACACTGCCACGTTAGAGAGAAGGCAGGGAGCACTTCGCATGTCCAGAGACAAGACCATACACATTTCTGAGCGGGGTGACAGGAGTCTGTGCCTATCTGCTGCACGCTCAGGATGTTTCATCAGAGGGGGAAAAGAAAAAAAAAAAAAAAAAAAAAAAAAAGGCATTTTTATGACTGATTTGTAGACCAGCAGAGCTTGAACAAATCATCATCACAGCCTAATTCAGCCAGGAGTGCAAACACTCACATTTAAGCAACCATGTGCTTAGCTGCTGCCAGCAGCTGCCAGGGCTCATTACCTCTCGGCACCGCGCTGCCCACCTACGATTTACTCGAGGTGCTTCACACCCAGGAGCTGCACCACGGCCTCCCCACGAGCCTTGGTCCCGTCCTGCCAGGCCTAGGCCACCCAGCAGCCACGGGCCCAAAGGTGGGAGCCGGGCACCCACCCGAGCGGGGGCTTTGGAGCTGCGAGCGATCGCAGAGATCAGATTGCCACCTGATGGCCGCAGCTGAAATACAATAGAAAACCGGAAACCTGCCTGTGCCGAATCTGTCTGTCCTCAGTTACAAAAAAGCTGGTTTCCAGACGTTTCAAGCTCCACGTGCCAGCGGCCGGTGAGCTCTGCCACACGCCGCCTCACGCGGCGCAGCCGAGGTGCCCGACGTGCAGCCCCCCAGGAGCAGTTCCCTCACACCCCGACACCAAGGACAAGGGGTGCCCGGCCACAAGGCAGCTCTCACACGAGGGTCGGTCCCCACCAACCCACCCACTGCCACAGACAAGGGGGCGGTGGGGGTTATAACGCCCAGAGAGACAGGTTAAGACAAGGGACCAAAAATTCAGTCCGAGACCCTCTCTGGAAGGTAGCCTGAGGTGGCTCTCCTACCTCCGGAAAGGATGTGAAGTCCTGCCAGAACTGTGGTGACGGGAATTAGTCCTAATTCACCGAGTGTGGGGCTGAAGCATTAAATGCCTCGTGGCCATATACAAATGACATATCCTCCATCCACAGACCGCAGTCACTTAGTTTTTAATGGCTGTGTAGAAAGGACAATAAGGAATGAGTTACTTCAGGTTCTTGAACCCGTCACGAGGTTTCTTCCTCCTGTTCTGTTGGTTGCAGGGACCTCTCCCCTCATGGGAGCTGTACGGGCCGAGCACACAGTGCCTGCGGTGAGCAGGGCGCAGCCAGCAGCCGCCACAGGAGCTGCCCAAGGGCCGCCTCCTGCGCGCACGGTGGGGCCAGAGGCCTACGGGGCAACCTTCAGCTCCCGCAGGAGGAAAAGCAAATTTATTTCAAATGGTCATTTAGGAACGTCTCTCGTTCATTCAAATCCTTTATCTTCACAAGATGTTAGAGCTGGAAAAAGCAAGCCTATTTATTCCATAGAAAATACCCATAGGTTTTCGGTCTTCCTGAATTTATTATCTGAAGTAGCTGGTACGCACTGGTTAAAACTAACGAGGGACGATCACAGGGCTAGGCAAAGCCCCAATACTTCACTTTTCCAGCCCAGGATGCCAGGGCTGCAACAGGTGTAGTCCCCTAAACCCTGGCCTGACAGAGCGGGATGTGAAGTGATCCCAACACACACTCACATTTAGAGGACTATTCCTGGAACCTCGTATTTATATATGCCATTGAAATCAGGAGGAGACGCAAGTTTTAACACATTTCCTGTGCAAAATTTCAGAAAAGGGCCTCCCAGAAACCCTTCTCTCACCAGAGGAAACCTCCGCAGTTAGCGCTGTGTTTGCGTGTCCCAGCCTGGCACTCGAGCTGTGCGGTGTCTGCGACTGGTGCTAAGGACATCATGCACAGAGCTGCCCCGACTCAATGCAGGACTGCCACAGAACGCATTAGGAAATAATTTAGTCCCGGAGAATCCAACTGCAGGGTTATTCAGAGACCGAGACAGTGAGGGATGAGCCAGGACAAGGGGACGGGACAAACGAAAGGAAAAGCACGACGAAAAACAAACACTTTCAAAGAAAACACCATTTCCATGTTTAACTTGTATATTCATTTTTCAAGTTTCACATTCATCGCCTGTTTTTGCCTTGATTGTAATTATACCCCTCAAAGATGATTCAAGTTATTTTATAAAATAGAAGCAGGAAACAACTTGTGTCAGAAGTGAGCTGTGAGAACAGATAATGACCGAGTGCAGAGCAGAAGAGTCGGACGTATTTTTCAATGTGTTTTAAAAAATAGTCACTTCAATGCTTGGCTGCAAGAACAACAGGTATTAGGGATTTAAAGTGCATTTGGTTTTAGGTAAAAAAAAAAATTAAGTGTTTTCTTTTATTACAGGATTTCTGCTGGCAGAAATGAAGAATAAAGCTTGAAACACTATTTCAATGTGTTCCTTAATACGCATTTTCCTCTAGTAAAACCAGCAGGGAAAGTGTCCAAATTACTCTCCACTAAATGCCAGTATTATATTTCCAGTAAAAGTCTAGTTCAACCAGGCATCAAAAATATTTCCACATCAGATCCTTTTAGAATCAAACTCTCCAGAGAACGTTGTTGTCCATAACTGCACTTCACCTGATCCCTGTGCTCAATGTTTTATTTTATATTTGAACTTAAGATGACATTTCTACAAATTCTGCTATGTTAAAAAATCAATTCTATGCACATTTAAATGCAAGTATATAGAGAAGGTACTTTTAAACAACAATGAAAAAACACCTCTAATATATCTCATTATTAAAGCCACTGGAAAAAATATTAGCCTTTGGGATTTCTGTCTCTAAACTATTTACAACATAATAGCTCCAATGAAGCGTCACAAGAAATGTACACTGTATTACACATATAGTTGTAACAAACACTGGGAAGAATCTATAGAAATAACAACAACAAAATCTGGAATCAGAGACGAAAGCCTGAAGAAAACGCTCCAATTCGTAAAGAAAAATCCTAATTGCTTTTCAGTAGTTTGCTTATTTTTCCTTCAAAGCACCTCCCCTTTAAAATCTATAAAAGTATGGAAATGCTCCACTTCTATAGAAATTCCTTTGTTGGAAATGCAGTAAAGTAGAACTTCAAAAACAACTGCAAGATAATTTCTCCGCTAAGAGAAATTTTACCTGTTTAGAATAAATAAATAAACGCAGTTAGAGCAGCTCTCCAAAAACTAACAAATGATGCTGGATATTTCTCTCAGCCCTGGATGTCAAACCACAGAACAAGAATAAAGCATTTGCAAGTCTCCAAAAGGAGACCTTGCAATTGGAATTCACATCTTTGCCAAGTGAAAGCTTTTCGGCTGTTGTCACCGTCTCATTGTCATTCCACTCACTGTGGGTTCCCCAGGGTCCAGAACAGGAGTCCTGGCATTATTAACATAGCAGATTAATAGCAGTGGGAAAAGACATTTTCACAAACATGCTAAATATTAATATTAATCGATAACAATTTATATTTCCTAACGTGAGCCAGACAAACATACCCCAGGCGTGGAGGAGAGGAGGGAGGGCAGAGCAAGGAAAGGGACAGTGCCAACAGACTGTACGGAATAAAAGGGAAGCAGTGAATCAATGCGGGACACAGGACTGAGCCGTGAGGTGGGTGTCAAAAGCAGAGCTCTGTTTTCAGAGGAACAGAGGCACACATTTTAATGCCACAGTATAAGTTGGATTTTCCATCCCTGGCCAAAAAAAAATTCCAGTGAAGCTCACCAACTTTATATCACGCTATAAACAGCAGAGCTCTGCAAAAACAGTGAAAAACTGCTTCGTGCTATTTTTGCCATCCTTAGTAACGCTCTGCTCTGCAAACTGTATTTTCCTCAGCACTTGTAACACTACATATGTGTTTTTAATTCAGACATGCAAAAATTTACCCAATAGATTGGTGTTTGAAGCCTGCCCTGTACTCAGGTTATTTTCTACCAGCTGCACTTTCTACTGTAAAGAAAAAACAAAAAAACTTTAAAACTTGTTGCATTTTTCTAATGATTTATCCCAGTAAAGTTTTTAAAATTCAGTTTTTGAAAGTCTTTATCATTTTCTCACATACTTCTAATTACAAGCAGCAGACGAACACCAGAAGATGCACGGTGCTATTATCAGAGAGGTTCCTATATTATCCACTGCGTGATGCCTGTGCTGGTTAAACCAATTTAAACCATTTCAGCTCAAGACCTTTGGGCACAATATAAATTCCACTGCACCACTGAGCCTCTTCAACTGGAAATGGCTTGTCCATTTCAATGGATTCACCTCCCAAGCATGCGGACTGCTGTGGGGTTTTAATGTCAGCCCCTTCCTGGCTTTGGGTTCTCTTTCAGCGCTCTTGCACATCCCTGACTTTCCTCTGGAGTCCGCAAAGCCTGGTGCTGGGTTTGAAACCGCAATGAGAGCCGCAAATATTTGTGTTTTCTCTGTGTCCTGAGCAGCTCCTGGGCATCTGGGCAGCCCCGTGCCCACACTGCCAGGCCTCCTGGAGCTGTTGGAAGCAGGACTGACCGGCTGATTTGTCAGGTACACAATTACCCATAAATTGATGATGCAGCTTCACAGAGGCGAAAACATCGCAAGGATCAAGCACTGCAGATGGCAACCCAGCCCAAGATTTGCATCTGACCTTCGTGGCTGAGGCACACCTCTGGCTAAATCATCCCATCAGCTTCCAGCTCGTGTGCAACCAGGTTTCAAGCATGCAAATGAGGAAAATTTAGTAAAGTCTGCCTCAGAGGGCTGGCAAATATTTCCCACCATTAAGCTGGGGAATCAAGTTACTGATATTATGGGAATAAAATCGAAGTCCCTTCCTCGACCAAGCACCCTTCCTCCAGCTACCAGTGCTCTGAGGGGTTACAGAAATGTTTAACCAATATGAAAAAGTGGAATTTCAATGGGGCAGGCGATGACAATAAGGAACACAACTTTCATTTTAAATCTGGTTCTTTGCAGAGATCTCTTTATTTCTCCTCAAAAGGTGTCTGTGTTTGCACGGTGAGCACCTCTCTGCAGACATTACCGTTTTCTGCATTTTTTTCCTGACCACTCAAGTGCTCTTTAAAGACGGGCTTTCCTCTATTAGAAAAGCGAAAGCGTCTGACGCAGCACCAAGCATTTGCTTAATCCTAGTGCGTTTTTCCACCGAAACCTGCTCACGAGCCCTTTCTGATTGAGAGAGGACTCCCAGCCCATTTTCGGTAAAATTTAGGACAGGAACAGGGGTAAGTCCAGCACACGGCAGTGGGAGGTGACACTGCTTTGTGACAAATGCTGTTACACAGGTAGGCTTTCCGGGCACTTTGCAGAGGGGTCACGGGACTTGCCCGAGCAGCTGCTCAGAAATGCCAAGCCGCAGCCACGACGTTTGTCGGAATCCCGTGATCTCCAATGGAAATTCACCCGATTCCTGGGAACTCTGCAGTACTTTTAGAGCCATTCAAGCTCCCAGTCACCCCACGGTATTCTTATGGCTTAGCTTGACAGATCCATTAGCATCATTATTTTTAAGCTGATTTCATCAGATTCGGTTCTAAGTCGCCATAGGGGAAGCGGTGGCAGCGCGAGGACGGCGGGGCGTCTGCAGCGCCACGTAGAGAGGCACAGCATCCTGCTGCCCTCTGCTCGCTTCCAAACCAACCTTGGTGTGTTGCACCCACCACCTGGCCCTATTTAAAGCCACGACATTATTCTAAAAAGGATTATTTATACTAAAAACGCTCCCGGGACTACTGTATTTGTATTTCAGGGCTGCTGCATCCCTTATTTCCTCACTGCTTTAATATAGCCTGGGGCTGAGCGGGTGAAATGACTTGCGATGCCACTGTAATTTTTATCAAGGCTTGTTCCTGGTAAAAAGCCTCTTTGTTTCAAAGAAATGTGATTTGGCCTTTTTCCTCCTCTGCTCTATTCCTTGGTTAATATACCACTTCCACTTGCCCTGGGGCTAAGAAAGGTATTCCATGGAATTGGTCAAATCTCACTGTTTTTCTTCTAAATCACAACTGGCTTTTTTTCCTCGACCCTTGCTAAGCACTATCTAAGCTGACAGTCTGAACTTGAGATTTTATTTGTGCCTTAACTCTTCAACTCCTGGACTTCCACAGGCACACGGCCACGTTAAAGAGATGCATGTCAGGACTGGTCAATCTGCTGTGGCAAAAGACTGCAGTGATTGCGAGCAAGAGAGGAGGGAGGCACGCTGGCTAATGTTATTTACCACTGCAAGCAAATGCAGCCATCTCTAGAAGAGCTCTGGTCAGCCTTGCATTCATTTAATAGAATCTGAAAACAAGTATCTGCTGCCTAGCTGATAACTTTCAATATGATTCATGTAGTTTAAAAAACACTTTTCAAGGACAATCACAGAAAAGCGTATTAGAATATAATGTGCATAGAAAAACACACAGTGAACCACTAGGAATTTAGATGTGACGTTGTGGCAGCTCCTATTCCATGCTGAAATCAATTCTTTCTCACAAACTTCTATTGCAGCAGCTTGATATAACTTAACTACAGCACGGATAATTAAAAATAATAACAATAAAAATTGTTCTCTTCAAATAGAAAGTGCAGGCTAACAAAAATATACAAGCAAAAAAGGAAAAAAAAAAAAGGGGGTAAAGATAGCTAATGGGTTCCAACACGTTGGATATACACTGGCTAACAACACAGAGGGACAGGGAGCCCTGGGCAACCTGATCGAGTGGGTGGCATCCCTGCCCAGGACAGGGGTTGGAACTGGGTGGTCTCTAAGGTCCCTTCCAACCCAACTGTTCTGTGATTCTGTGATAAGCAGACTTTGGCTGCCAGAGCCCATAATACTAGGAAAAAAAAAAGGGGGGGGGGGACCTCCCTCAAGTAAAAGGCATGATTAAAATTACAGCTGAAAAACAAAAAACACAAGAGACAACAGAACAGAGAAAAGAAACCTGAGTGTAAGGATCCACCTTTTTTTTTTTTTTTCCCTAGACTGGCTCCACCAGGAGATCCACTCGCTTTAGGGAAGCTTTAACCCTTCCCCAGGTGCCATTACACTTGCACCTCATCTTCTGGAGACAAACCCAGCCCAAACCCAGCCCTGCACTGCGCTGGGCAGGGAGCTTCCCAGACCTCTACAGATTCCAGCTGAAGCACCAAACTGCAGCCACAGACAACAGCGAGCTCTGGCAGCACAAGACGAGTAAATCCAGGAGCCTTCCCACCAGGTGAGGCAGCCAACCTCTGGGAAACTGATTCTGGAGATGGGATCCGACACTTTTGCTGTGCAACTGGGGCTGCTCCACTCTGCATTGCTATCGACAAAACAAGGAACTGAGACCAAAGCACTTGGAGGAACATTATTCCTTCAAAACTCCTCATGGCAATCCCACAAGAAATCACACAATCTTGAAATTTTATTTCACTGGGAAGAAAGTTCAGATTTTTTTTTTTTTTTAATAGCATGCTTTAAAATATTTCCGTTCAACATTGCCAAATCATTTCAAGTTCAAGATATTTAGCATGACTTTATGGAACAGCCAACATTTTTAGCCTTGTTAAAAAAAAAAAAAAATCCCTTTCTTGTTGGAAGCTAAATAATATTAATAAACTCCCACACGGCAATTGAGATTTATTCAACATATATTGTCCAGCCCCACCAGAAACTCTGTACAATTGAACACACATGGTTCTTGGCCTGCTTTCCTCGCACCAGATAGCTGTGTACAAGCTCACCGATAAGTTACCAAAAACATGAATGGATCTGCAGCTTCCTGGACAAAGCCAAAATAACACGCATTTTATTTCATATGGGATTGTTTCATCTTAGAAAGCAGTGGTGAACTTTTCAAATGAACAGACAGGTTCTTTGTCTTATGTACCGCAAAGAATTTGGTTTTATGCACGGTAACATTTAACCCAGATTTGGTATTGCTTAAGCAAATTTTAATTTATTCTGTCTCTCTCATTGACAAATAGGATAGATTTTCCTATGACATACGTGCCAAAACCTGTGTCCAAGTACACTAATAAAATATACTTCAAAAGTAAAAGCTGTGGCAAGATGTTCACTGCTCTCTGCACTTATACCATTCTCATAGTACATTGTATATTTTATAAACTATTGCAATATTTTCAGACACCTTTAAACTGGTGAGGTTTGGAATCAAAATCCTTATTTACCAGCACTGGAAACCACTGCACACATTCAGGAGCATAAGGGAGGAACACTTCACCTCAAAGAAAAATGTTAACAATAAGTTATTATCCAATAAACTATGCATTTTTGCAGGGGAAACACGAGTAAATAAACTAACAGGATCTCTAACAATCAAAATCAACCAAGATTTTGTTTTACATTTCATCTGAAAGAGAGCATCTCCATCCTGAATTACATGACAACTGATAAACCCCAACGCAGGAATTTTCCCTACTGTTCAGCAATTTAAAAAAATTTCTAAACCTTGCTACCCATAAAATTATATCCACATAAAATGGATTAAAATCACAAAATTTTTTAAATGTCCTTCTCTTTTTTTGTGGTTCTTCACGATTGTTTTTGTGGTTCTTCAGGATTGTTTTCTTTGATGCAGCAAGAAATGTTTAAATTCAGATTAAGTTCAGCAGGAAAGAATTTCATTAAGCAAAGCACAACCCAATAGGACACAAACCCTTAACTTCTCCCAAGATAGTATCTATGCCATATTGCTAAAAGAAATGCATTTTAAATAAGTATAAATATTTATTCTTGTGTTCACCAAGATAGACTCTGTTGGGACATCTTTACAGAAAATAGAAGAAATGCAGCATGCAACATAGCCTCTCCTCCAACACTTAAAATAAATAAATTAATTAATTACAAATCTCTAATTCCCTCATTTTTTTCTGCACCCCAGATAGCCAAGAACATGAAATTCTGGAAAATGTAAAAGATTTCTGTACAGGTCAAGTGATATTTTTCTTCATCTACACGACTCTTTATAATGCTAAAATCGCTTGAAGTAGATTTCCTCTATGTATCGGATAGAACAAATACAGCTTTATGGCCGGGCTATTAGACATTTGTTTTGTCCTTAATGCTAGGATTTTCAAAAGGGCCTTCGTTGGTCTGCTGGGCAAGAGTACAACAACTGCAGCTAAGGCACGTAGCGAGGGGTCGAGCAAAGCTCCCAATCACTTCTGTGAGAGCGCATCGGCTTCGAGAACCGCCACCACCAGGAACCAAGCGGGGTTCCCACCGGTCCCTCGGGAATCCGAGGCACTGATGGGCTGCACCTTGCCTGCTCCAGAGACATGGGCATCTATAGGGCAATCATCTCAGTAATACGGCATTGCTCAGCAGCACAGGCAGAATCAGAAGTCCTCATGAAACCAAGCCAAACTCTTCTGCCATTACCCATGCTGGGCAGCTTGCTAGTTAACAGGTAATCAAGTACCAGTTCCTCCTGCAGCATCAGAACATGCTGCTGACTCCAGGATGCTGCCTTTCTCTTGTCTCTTGCTCTCTCTTGCCTTTCTCCAACCCAGCCTCGGAGCACCCTGCCCCGGGATCGGCTGCAAGCACCCAGGGCTCTGAGTGCTGGTGGGCGAGAAACCAGTGGGAAGGGAGCTGCAGGCAGCAACAGCGGGCAGGCAGGCACTCGGGACACGGCATGAACAGAGGGAGGGACCACTTACTAATATTTAACGTTCATCTCCATCATATCGGATCACATCTCTTTTGTTTTCTCTCTCTCCTCTCTCCAGATGCAAACACGGACACAACTTTCAAAAACCCCAGAACAGACCCCTCTGGAGCACAAACAAAATCCCCAACGCTTGCCACATCCCATCACAACCGTAATAAAGATGTTTATATTTTTAACCATCAAATAAAGTGCTTAATTCCACCGAGCTTGTCCCCTCCGCTCAGTCACTCCACAGCTTCATTTAGCAGGCCAGTGGTAAAAAAAATTCATTAATTTTTATTAACAGGGAGAGCCATTTGTTCCCTGTGACAATATTTGACTTGTCGAAATGATTTTCACCTCTGCCATGAGGTGCGCGCTCCCCACATACATCACCCGATTACTCCAGGAGCGGCCAGAGTTGCAGTCATTAGCCAGTGAATTAACGACAATCCACAGCGCTATTAATCACGCTGACAAAAGCGTTAGCTTGCTGCTGACCCGAGCACGGCTCTGGGACACGAGCAGAGGAAAGGAGAGCACAGCCACAGGGCTAGGAAAGAAAGGATTGGTTTTTTTTTTAAGCTGCTGAGGCAGGGAAAAAAAGGGATAGAGAAAGAGAAATTAGATAGTAACAGCGGAGCGGGAGCATGCTGCACATGAAAATTGAGGAAGGCACAGAGGTTATAGGAGAAGGAGGGAAGGAGAAGCATCGAGTCGGCTCCTGTAACTCAGAGCACAAGGTATTAATTCCTCTCTAATTGTCCAGGGGGCTCAAGGAGCCCAATCCACCGACTTTCACCAGGCCGCAGCGAGCCCCCTGAGGAGCGTGGGCGACGTGCCGCGGGCTGCCAGGCCCACCAGCGGCCTCGTGCACGTGAGGCCGTGCTTGGGGACAGAAGGATCTGGCCAGGAGGATCCCGGCACTGATACCACCACCACTTTTCGCCCCTTCCCCTTCTGAAGGGAGCCAGAGCAGGCCACAGTGCCCGGCCAGGGCCTGCCGGGGCAGTCCTGGTTGATCAAAGCCCATTGCCAAAGGCCTCTGCGTTCTCCCCTTGCAAACTTCAAGCAACCACATGTCCTAGCGAAGTTAATGCACGCTCCCATCCCGCTTCCAAAGCGTGGGGATCTGAGAGCTGCTGGCTTTCGGCTCGCAGAGCGCCAGCCACTTGTGCCTGGAAACAGTTGGAGAGAAACCGTCGGTGTAACACGCGGCGCCTCCTGGCAGGGAGACCCCGTTTTTGTTTTAACACGGCTTCTAATTTCAAGTTTCTGAACACTGCACAAAATACTCGGAAAAGATATGCACCAAGCTTGACCGCTAGAATTCTTTGAAAATGGCTTTATTTTTAAATGGCAGTCTGCTGCGTTCCTTATGGCAGCGCTGTGGTAATCAAAACCAATACGAGCATTTGGCTACAATTTTTAATTGAAAAACACTGTCAGCAGAAACAGCCAAACAGGGAAATGTGAAGAAACACAGTTCTCGTATGAATGCTTGAGGAAGGAAAGACCTACACATGCACTGGGGTAGGGGAATAATAGGGAAAAGAATGAATCTTTGCAATAATTTTGAATGTTCCCGCTGTATTGTACAAGCAGTGGTTATGAAACTGCATTCTTTCGGTCTTGCCCCGTACCATCAATGCGTAACTCCCACTACAGGCAGCCTCAACAGTGCGGCCATTCAAAGTTATGAAGATAATAAAACCATGGTGAGAATTCCAAAAATCTGTTTAGAAAGTTTCTGCTTTTTTTTTTTTTTTTCCCATTCATGACCTAATAGGGGATTTAACAGAGAATTTTCTGAAGTGCTCAGTGGATTCTCCCCCCAGTTATGAGAGCACATTCAGCAGGACGCTGTAACCGCACTGCTGCAGCACGCCGCAGGCCAGCAATGCTCCCTGCGCTCTCAGCTCCCTCAGTGCCAGTTTATCTTTCTCTAAAAACCTTTTTTTAAAAGTAGTGGAACTGCTCCTAAGCAGGTTGACCACGTTTCGCTTTTACCACGCGCAATAATTTTAGAACCTGTTTCTTGTTACTCACTTTCACCCGTTTAATTCTCCTTTTGCAGCGAGGAATGTCATGAGGAAAGCCGGGTTCGGAAATCCATGATTTCCTGTCAGTTAATTCATTTCAGCAAAACAGAAGGCAAGGTGATATTCCTGTTTAATGTTGCAACTCAGATACAGTAATAACCAGGGGCTATAAGGGATTCCATCTGCTGCCATTTTCTCTGCACTGCTGACAGCACCGAGTACCCACCTTGTGCCAATTTATACTCCTCCACCCTGAAGCCATTTTGTCCCATTTACAACTTCTAAGAATTCGAACATCAAAGCAGGAACAAGAACTGATCTAGGTGCAAACCACTAACCCCGCTCCTACAGCATACAGCTCTCCCATTCGGATTAGCAAAGTTTCCTATGGGTTTTGCACAATATGATCGACCTCCTGTCAGTTTTCAATGAATTAGTTTTGATGCAAAAATCGCATCAGCATTGTACCTTAAATCTGTGTTGTGTGGAACACCTGTCAGGGGGCTGCTGTTTCAGGACTGGCCCAGCAGTGTCATCCAACAAGGCTGTAGGTGCAACAACCAAGCCAGGCAGCCTGAAACATTTCACTCAGGACTGACCCTTCCTCCCTCCCCAGCCAATTCCCCGGCTCACAGCAAGCACAGCCAGTGGGGGACAGGATGGAAAGAGGCAGCAAGAAGCTCTCAGCCTTCTGCCTCTTCAGCCCAGCAGCACCCAGACTAGTTACACTTTCTGGTATTGCCTCTGAAGATTTTCATTAAGTCTTGATCCAGAAGGATTTCCTATAAAACCTGGTGCAACTAGAAGTCCTGGAGAGATCCCCACACATATAACTGCACAGCACGACACTGTTTCCCCCTGTATGGCCCAGCTCCTGCTAGCAACCCTTTGGTTCAGCCATACACCGTGGCGAGCTGGTTCACATTCCAGGCTAACACCACCACCAAAACACAAGGTCTTCTCTTCCCTACGACTTGGACGCTGCCAGGCCACAGCATACAACAGTCAAGTGCAGTTGAACAAGCAATTTTTCTGCCTTTGAAGCTATTATTACAAAAAATATTTAAGACAAAAATATTTTTCTATTTTGTTTCTGACTGGCCAGCAACAGTCCCACATTGTTTGAAGTATTAACTGTTCCTGAAGGGAACTTAAAAGTTCTCTCTATAAGAGGAAAAATTCTTATGCTCTCCTCCAGGTGTCCAAACGACTGTTATATTTATCTGTTTATTTTTCAGGAAAAAATGCAGATGCACTGAAAATATACCAAGCAGTATTAGTATTTCCTTTTTAATTAGAATGAAGTACAGCTACTGTCTTCTAATATTACCTATTAATATCATCTGCCTGGATAAACAAAAACAAACCGATACCCTTTTCCCCAGATGCTCAAGAAAACTCTATGCCCTGTAGAGAACACTTTAAAAAAAATAAATTCTATGTTATCTTCTGTCTCTTTCCAGCATTTAAACTTAGGTTGCACAGCACCAAACTTCTGCAAACTCTACTTCTGCACCTACTTTGGTGCTAAGCCTTTTCTTTTACATTCCCTTCATGGCTATTCCCATTCCAGCCCCTTTCAAGAGCTCATTCACATCTCACCTGAAAATGTTTTTTTTCTATGTCTTTTTGTGTTTCTTCCTCTGTTACCCATTGCTTAATTTTGCAGCAGATTTAGAATACTATAAGCATGGAAATTACTATAGAAAGTTCTGCTGAAATAACATTTCAGAAAATTACTTAAAACAGAGATAGGTTCTTTATCTCTTTTGATTTTTAAAATATTTTTCTTTGAGAAAATAGATGCCTGGCTTTAAAAAAAAGACCATCTTTTACTTGCCTGGGGCAAGGTGTAGATTCAGAGTGCCTAGCATCACTGCTCGTGTTCTAACCAGCAATAAGACAACAGAAAGCAAACTTATTTGTTAAAAAAAACTCTTTTGGCTGAGCAAACGCCATGGTTGATGCATGACTAGCAGCCAGTACAGCTCTGTGACGGTGAACAAATGAGCTTTTCACTGTTTATTTTTGTGAGCTCTCAGCCATTCATGAGCTCTTCCAATTGAACGCAGCTCCCTGTTTTAATTGCAGCACCCCTGTGCTTCTTAGGTCTGTGCTCTGCACCTCTAACAAAGTGAGGAGAAAAAAATTAGGATGTTCATGGACAGTAAGTGATAAAAGCTGTGAAAGCACACTGCAGCTGCCCCACGAGCTAATTCAGGAAATTTTCTCCAACCAATTCCAGGGTATCCTTGCTATCCTGGATCATTAATGTTTTAGTTCATTCCTAAAGCAAAAATTCAGTTAAGGAGATCATTGCATATAAAATCACAGCAGATTTTTTTCAAGGTTTTGAATTAACTGGGAAAAAAAAAAGAAAAGAAAAAAGAAAAACAGAATAATGTAAATTTTTTAGATAACCCCAAAATCATAACTCAATTCACAATGGGATCTGTATTTTCTAAAGCTGGAACATCTTAGTCCTTTCATGATTTCTCTTTTCCTTTTTTAAATTTAGGTCATTTCAGGTCAGAACTATTTTTATTATTATTTTTTTTTACTTTTCTGAAATAAAACACTTAAAAAATCATGTATCTCGTTTCATATTTTCATGATTTTCCATTGTTCTGATCAAAACTACTTTCTAAATTTTACCTCCAATATCTTTTTTCTTCTATAAATCAATCAGCTGTTAAAAAAACACCACCACCACTATTTTAATCCTGGACAAATACTCTATATAGTGATGGCAGTTTATCACTTATGTCGTTTTTCTGGGATTCTAAGGTTCATCGAGGCATTTACACAAATACAGGTAAACAGGGTAAATGAATCTGCACTCAGGCATCTTCACAGTTGTCCAAAGCAGCATCCACATCAAGTTTGCCTGTTTTTGTACACACAGATTCAGAAATCTGGAGATCACAAAAAGGAAAATCTGGCGCTTAATGTTTTTTCCGTACCACTTTCTGGCTGCTTTATATCTTCTTCTGAAATGCATGGTGAATGAAAACATTAAATGTTTCACAGACTTTTTAACTTAGGGTCTTCATCCCCACATATTTTTCATATTACTCATATTCCCCTGCTTGAGTTAAACTCAAACAGGCCTGGAACAACTTCATTAACATAAAACCACATGATAATAGGAAACAGAGCCTTTTAATGGTTTATTTTCTTATTATCTTGTGATATATTTCATCTTCTCCCCCTTTTCAGAGTGCTACTACATTCTGTTTTCACTCTGCTTGCTGGTTCCAAGCGAGCCCTGGCTTGGCAGCAGGGAGCAATCACACACCGAACAGCAGATTCCATTAAGTCCAGGCACTTTCAAGCTCCCGAGCTACAAAGCACAATGTCACTACCTCAGCACTCGCATTAGGCCCAAACTTTTCACGCCCCGAAACATCTTCCCCTGGCTGCAGCCCGGCCGCCCTGCAGTCACCCAGTGCAGTGGGTAAAAGCGCAGCCCCGCTATCTGCTGATAAGGAAACCCGCGAACCGAGCCCGTCCTCAGTTCCTTTGCTTGCTCTCTTCGCAGCTCTCCTTTGGATGTAGGAGCACCGCAGAAGCCAAGCTGCATCGGATCAAACAACCCCGTCCGGTACCGGGGCAATCATAAAAGCTTCCCTGAAAGACACAAAATCTCCTGCCTTTAGTTGTAACTGAACGTCTGAGCCGACCTTACCCAAATAACCCCGGCACAATGTCACACATCTTCCCTGGAAAAAAAAAAAAAAGTCTTTACCCTGTAAATTTTGTAATAACTCCTAGGCTCAGACAGGGAAAATGACAAGGGAATCTCTTTTGCAATAACACATTTTCCTTTGTCCTAAGACCACACTTTCAAAATTCTGCAGTTGCAACATTTTTAATGAAGGTTAAAGGAATCTGAAGTTCATGAGAAATCGCATCTGTTTCAGGGTGGCTCTTCTGACTTATTTCAGTCATTCTTACTTCTCATTTTGATTAACATTTCTTTACAGGATTTCTACCTTGAAATACTGGGTTTTATTTCCTTGCCTTTTTGGAACATGCCTTCAAAAGCTTTCACAACAATTTATACACTAAGGGATTGCTACAATTTTCTTACTATTTTGCACATGATAACTTAAAACCCAATTAATCAAAAAATGTAAGCTAAGTGTTTTATGTCCTACAATAAAGAACATTAACCTAGCACTCAATGCCTATATTTAATCTGTTGCTTGAGAGGCTCGGTAGCAGCCTCAGAGTCGTCTTTAAAAAGGAATGGCAATTCCTAGGATTCCCATTCTATCATAGCTCAAAGTGGGTTCTGTGAATAAATGGGAGAAGGAAATCAGTGAGATATATTAGCGCCAGTACATATTTTTCATTTCCCTCTGTCTTTGCTTCCAAAAGAATATTGGTGATGAATTTGCAAATGGTCCAGGATTATGACAGAATTTTTTACCCTTCATTATTTATCCCCCCACTGAACACCTCTATTAGAGATTACAGTGACAAATGCATGAATAAAAGGCAAAGACAATATTTTAGCACTGCGGTGTAAATCTCCTTTTACGCATTATTAATTTAAAGAAATCCATTATACCCCACAGCTCTGAGGGGAGGACAAGGTTACATAAGAACTGTTATAGGCAGCTGGGGGTCAGCGGGAGACAGAATCCCGCTGCCACCACGAGGCGATGGCAAGTCCCCAGGTGCCTTTCTAGATCTGCTTTTCTTTCATATTCTCCTTCATTTCTTTCTTCCCTTCTGTGTTTCCTTCTGTTGCAGACCCTCACTCTCCATGACCTGGGCTTGGACCCCAGCTGGCACCATGCGGGCCACCCGCAAGCTGTTTGGTAGCAAAAGGTGGTGATCCTACTCCATCGGGTTCCCTGTTTGTAAAGCCCTTTCTCCAAAACCTCTGAAATAAAAATAACTCCTCCTAACCATTTTCCCTTTTAATTTACCCAAAGACAGGGCTTAAATCTTGGGCAACATCCTACGGCACAGAGCTCAGCACAGCCTCACACAGAGTCTCCCTCTCCACCCCTCCAGCAGAGCACGAAGGGGAGGAAATGCTGCTCCTATCTAGAGGAAGGAAATAGGAAAACAGATGGAAAGCACTCAGAATTGGAACAAGTGCGTTTTAAACAATACAACAGGTCCGTTTTACTCCAAAATAACAGAACACTACTGTGGAAATCTATATACAATCATGCCATCGACAACAAAGATAACAGGGAAATAATTCTGTGAACCTGAACTGAAAGTACTTTTTGTGAGAGATGCTAATCGCCAGCCACAATCTCCATATAGCTCCCATCATGCAAAACCTAGCCTTTGATTTCACTTGATTTATTTTTCTTAAATCTTGCGACAAAAGACTTCTTAAGACTAAAATACCCATAGCTTATGCCTACCAGTGGCTTAAAACCTACCACCCATTTGCAAGAATTAATTTAGCACCAGTTCACTTCTCACACTGCTAATAACTGTGTTACTTGCAGCCCATCTACTCACCGCATCTAGCCTTGCTCTCTGCGTTTTCTCTGATGGGCTTCTAAATTGCTCTGATTAAGCCCAATCCTGCAAACACTTAGTGATGAAACCCCGGGATGCAAACACGCTGGTGGGATGCTCTCTCTGCCTGTCCCAAGGGGAGCACGAGCCCCTCAGCAGCTGCCGAGATGAGCAGTACTGGCAGAACACACATCTGGGACGCCTGAAAACCAGAGCCTTCTGCTCCGTTTTTGCCATCGGTGTGGGTTTAGGCACTCGAGGCTCTCTGCTTGGAGACAGAGGGTTTAAGCACACAGCCATTTATGCATGGCAGCAATACAGATTCAGCACCTAGTCCTACTCCTGGTGTCAAAAAAAGAGTTAATCTCCCAGTTTTAAAGGGATTAGCAACAAACCCAAACTGAGAGGTTCTTGCACTTTAGGCCTCTGTCCTTCGAACGAGTATCGCTTCACCACAGTACTTGAACTCCGTGTTGTCACCTCAGCCTCACCCCCCACCCCCTTTTTTTTTTTGCTCTACCTGGCGCTGCCAACAGCACGGCGGGGTGTTCTGCTGAGGCTCTGCATTATAAATCCCAGCTTCCTAATGCCCATAATAAAGGGACTATGGAAGGACCAACTTACTTGGTGAAAACAGACGCCAGAACAGTGGAAATTCTGTTCCGAAAGGTCAGATAAGGTTTGCATAAATATTTTGTGAGATTCTTTGATTTTATGGACAGAACATGCTGCACGAAAATACCCGGGGTATACAACAGTTCTGCTTCTGCTCCTGACAACACAGCTCAGAGTCAAAGGAATCCAAATGAACACAGAAGAGGAAAAAAAAAAAAAAAGAAATCAAATAATGAGCTCCTCTAAAGCCTGGTAAGGGCTAAATTCTGACTTAATTCACTTGTTCACTCAGTGGTGTTGGTAGTTACACCCCCTCAACAACATTTAAATAGAATTTGGTGGAAATTGCTAGATTTGGAATTCTTTCACCTTGAAAATTACCAAGTACAAAAAAATCCATCCCTCAATTGCTGAAAGGGCACTGGGAAATAAACACCTATCAAACAGTGTGTACTGTTTGAGACTTTCAGGGGTGATTTTAGATGTCCCAGGGTTTGGTGCCCCATCTGAAACATCCTGAAGGAGATGTCTGTGTAGAATGCAGGTACTTGTAGCTTTCTGAAAAATTGGGCTTCTTTAAGATGTTTAGTATTGGAAACTTAAGCTCACTAGTACTCTTTCAAAATGTAGACTATGGTTCATTGATTTCTTTCCTTCTGAACTGAGGATCTCAGTCAAGGGGGTTGAAAATAAGATACTTAATAGTAATTTTAAACCCCTAATTTGTTTGCCCTCCCCCATGCTCCCTATACCTTCACAATAAATCCTTTGAAAAACTGGAAATGCTTTAGTGAAAAGACTGATGGGAAACGTTAAAAAATATCATGCAAGCAACATCAAGTTATCTCTGTTATTTTAGGCAAAACATATTTCCTGCTCTTTTCCCTTCAGACTTACTTAAAGTCTGCTGTAGAGCTCAGGCTTCAGACTATTCTGTCAATCAACGATTAGAGAGGTCACTCATATTGGGCTTTTACCAGTGTACAAACCTCCTTCTGTGGAAGTAGCTTCACCTGTACAAAGCCCTTGTGTCGGCGCTGCGACCACAGCACGCTGCTCGGTGCAAGTTGGAGTTTACCCTGGGAGCGCGGGGCCGTGCAGAGGCTGAGCCCAGCTCGGCAGCACGCGTGAAGCCAGCTGCAAATTCCATTGTTGCTGCGGAGGCCACAGCGCCGCACCAAGGGCTCGCCAGGGCTGGGGCTCCAGAGGGTGCAGGAGGAAGGCTGGGGAAGTAACTTGGGTGGTTTCCTTGCTGCCGGGACAGGGGATGCCTTGTATGACGACTTTCCTTCTGCGGGGACTTTTAAAACGTTAACGTTTCATAAAATGCAATACCTGAAAACCCACAGCGTCACTTTCCTCACCATGGATATGGGAAAAGCTGCCATAGGAACTACTGCAACACGCTGAAATTCATGTGCGGATCACACTAGCACTTCCATAACTCCTACCTAACACTGATGAAAAGGGTTACAATTGCACCTCAGTGATCCTGTCCTAATAAAAAAGAAATTAGTCTGTTTAATAACAGTGCATAATGAAGACTGTAGAATAAAGCATGGACAATTTGTCAGTGATTAGAAGGTCAATGGGTCAACTTATGAACAACTGAGTTGCTTTACCTGAGGGTAGCCACTTCTGTAACATGAGAAAGCCCCTCCTTTGTCTCAGCTATCTCGCCATGGGTACATTATCAAAATGAAGCTGTAATTTATCAGCCGTGAGGGAGACGCAGCTAGGTAACTGCAGTGTCTACCGAGAGAACTTGGAATTCTCAAGTTTTGTTTGAAAAGCTTTTAAAAACCTTATTTTTCCAAATGCAAATACTTCCCTCCTTTTTTTTTTTTTTTTTTTTTTTTTTTGAAAAGGCAAATATTGTATTTTCATCACAAACTTATTAAGGGATTACATCACTTCTGCAGAAATATTTTTTATCAGAGTAATCTCAAATGGCAAAGCCCGAAGAAATAACAAAGTTTTGGTTTGTTTTTCAATCCTTGTGCCATTTGCCTCTGATCCCATCCTGGATAATTCAAGATCTAGTGAACACAGTGTCAGGCTGGCCTCATTGCTGAGCAAACTGCTGCAAAAACTGCTTCCCGAGAAACCCGTAAAGGTGAATAATCACCATACAAACCCCAGATTCAAAATTCTGTATTACTCTGCAAACAGCTGTTGAGATATTCCCCATACCATGCCACTGTTGGGTCACACTGTCAGCTTTACCCAGGGAGGAAAATTCAGAGCAGTGAAGTGCATGCTCTGGTAGCCTGGTCACCTCTGGCAGAAGCCAGCCCGTGCCCAGAACGTGCAGTGGAAGAGGAGCAGCCCCACAGACTGCTGAGCACCGAGCTCTCAGGTTCCTTAAAGATTAGGGGTATTGCACTGGCAAAGATTTCCACTAACAGCAACTACGTGCCATAGGGTGACCTGATATTCCTGTGTTGCTCCAGGAAATTTAATTCACCAGTGGACAACAGAGACCATCTCCGGATCCGGCAAAAGGCTGAAAGTTCACTCGCAGCCTATTCAAGCACAAATCACATTTTAATTTTTTAATGTAAAATAATAAAGAAGTATAAATTATTCCATTTGTTTCTAACAAAGATTAAAGAAGGCTAAAAATACTACCAACAACTTGCAGTGCACGTATGCACACGCGCACAGAGTCAGGTAAAGCATCTCCATTTCATAAGATCGTGTTCCACCCAGAGTCCAGGGAGGGACAGAAAAGCTCACTGAATTTGAATTGATAATAACATTGTGACTTGAGCTCCAAGGAATTCTCCCCCCACCCCCGCGACCACCTTTTTTTTTTTTTTTTGCTTAAAATAATTAAATTGGATGAGGCAAGATACCTGATCAGTTAACTTTTCCATTTCTCTATTTCCAATGAAATAAAATCTAGCAACAAGTTTTTGCAAAAGATTGTGTTCTATGCCAGTGGGTCAGTGGCCAACTTAACCATAACAAATAATAGTCTAGTCTTTCAAAGTTTCAAAGTTATTTTTTTCTAAAGGGAAAAAAAGAAACTGAGTGCTAGAAGACAGTTTGGATTTCCTCTGCATTTTTACGTTGCCAAGTCACTAGCACATTTTCCCTCTAGCTAGCTAACACATCTCCCTGGTGAACATGTGCAAATTGCAGCTTCAGACAGTTCCACTGTAACAAAGTCACTGACATTAACTGCGGGCGTATTTACTCTGAAATTATGTCATTTCTCAACAGCACCAAATTCGGGTAACATCCACATTCGTGGCAACTTCCTTGGCTTTGCTGTTTGCGTTCTGCAGCTTGAATGGCTCTGGCTGTGGAAGAGTTAAAATATTTCAGTTCTGAGTTAAGGAACAGTAAAAGTTCTAGTCCAGAGACACTTTTTTCCTCCTTTCCGATGGTGATTGGCTTCCCCTGCACCTCTTTTGTTTTGAGAATTTTGGAGTATGCAGACTTGTGTAATGCAGAGATTGCTTCCAATTTAATTTAGTTGTTTTGTCTTTTATCACGATGGAAATGAGCACAGGATCCTTCTCAGGCTTTTTGCCATGTAAAAGGATGCAGACTTCACTCTCGTGGCTCCTTAGAATAACAGGGAAAGGAGAGCAGGGAGAAAAGGGTTTCATAAGAAGCCTAAATGAGGGTAATCCAGCAACTTCTGCACTGCTAGCAAACCCCAAAATCTGTTCTTGAGCTACGTGAATCAGTATTTGCGTAAGCATTGCACATAACATGGACGTCATTCCCAAAAGAGCCCTTGCTATGATTCAAATGCCAGTCTCGATAAGGATGCCCTCTGCCTTTGGAGATGGAATCCACTCTGGATGCAGTCAGACAGATCCTGTTCCTCGCAGGCTTTGCCCCTCACCGTGTTACCAGCCATTTCTCTGCCAGCGTTTAATTCTTCAAGTATTTGCTGAACAGTTGGGACAACCACACTGGGTTCACTGCTTTCTCTCAAATAGTTCAGCTTTTTGCTGCTGAGGTCTCTGGCAAATGCCCATGGCAAAAGCTCTCCCCGGCACCAAGCCCCAGGCAGGGACCTGCTGCCCTCACCTGCGCGGGAAGCGGCGCCCCAGCGGACAGCCCGCATTTCGGAGCCCAACAACAAATAACCACTGTTGTCTTTTCACAGTATAAATATTTGAACTAATAATCATTCGGGAGAAATATGCGAAGCTTTCAGGATTTACAAACATTTTTAATTCCTGGCTTCCTGCCAAGCACTTAACAGAGAATATTGTGCTACGAAGCACAAACCAAACTACAGATGCAGAAATGACAACCATTCCCTTTTTTTCCTCCCCATTTTGGTTACACTCCAGCATTAACACCCCCCGCCAGTTTTTCAGACCGCATGGTTTCCAGGAGGGATGGAGGTCCCAAAGCAGTGCGAAATGGTGTGTTATAGAGAACAGGACACCTGAACTAGGGGGCACACAGTTGTGCTTCACAAACCTCCGAAAGCAGCTGGCCTTCCTCCTGCTCAGCCAGCCAAAATGTTCCCAGAAGCACTGCTCCACAGGGAAGAGGCAAATACAGGGGAGGAGAAGGTGTATAACTACCAGTGACTGGCAAACCTGTTCCTATTCTAACACCCATTAGGCGAATTCCTAACTCCTGGCACCAGTTGCAAGGGAACAAATCACCTAAACCCATTTCTTACATGTGAATAAAAATCTCATAATCAGCACTACAGGAGGGATTCCCACCGTAGTGCTTTGTCTCACCTTTAACTATCTACACCTGAGAGTGACCTAACCAGTGCACGTCTTGGGAGAGGATGGCAGGTAGGGGATCCTTCAGACACAGCTTCCCCCCCCAGCCAGCGGGCAGGAGGCAGCTGCACCGTTAGCAGATCCCAACGCGAGGAAGAGAAAGTTTGTCCTCCTACCTGCTCCAGGGAGACACCACCTCATCAGAAAAGGTCAAACCCCAAAGTCCAAGAGAGCCAAACAGGTTCCAGGTCAGAACTGGGATATATTTGCAAAACCATGGAGACCTGTGCCAGTTGCTCCATAGAAAGCAGTATCTTCTTGATGGCTTTTTTTTTTTTTTTTTTTTTTTTGGAATAAGGTTGTATTTCAAGAGAAATATGCAATTTTTAAAAAGAAACAATGTAAATTCTAATTTTAAATCCATTTTGCGCTGTCACAAAATTATCATTTATTGAATAACCTGGCAACAGACTTTTGAGAGGGAACTACCACGTCAACATGATGCAAGTCTGTTTTTAGCCATAAATGACCACTTCAAGAAAGCTGGATAGATTAATTCAATATAAAACCACTTTCTATCTCATAACCCAGTATTTGCACAAGAAGAGTAAGGAAAAAAAAAAGCCACAAGCGTATCAAGTGGAGGAATTTTGCATCATTAGCAACTGGCTTTAAGCTTTACTAATAGCTTCCATGAAATCTGAAGCCTATCCCCATGGTTTGGTGGCAGGCAGAAGCTGAAATTTGAATATCAGCACATCATAATCATCACTGTAATATGACAAACACCTCAGGGTTTGGAAATACGTAATACAACATCAGCACACTCAGAAATTTCCCAAAAGCTACTTCCCAGTATGTCCTGTGAACCATGTGAGCTGATAATCCCTGCTAACAGAGATTACACTAAATCACACCACACATTTACGTTGAATTATAACATCCTACGGCCGTTGTATGAGATGCTCATCTGTCGATATATCAGACCAATTCAGGTAGCTCCTCTTCCATCAGAAAAGGTTAGGAAAATACTCTGGGGAGAAGTCTGCACCGTATTTGTAAGGAACATGGAAACTATCCAAAGCGTGTTTTCAAATGCTTTTCAATGGATAGAGATGCTTCAAGTCTGCCTCCACCAGCAGAGTTCATTGAAGACAAGAGACCTCGGTTTGCTATTGAAGAGACTCTAACAGCTTCTTTTCACCTTAGGAAAACACCTTTGCTACCTTCAACAATGGTAGGGCTCTGATTAAACCGACTACAAGAATAATTCTCAGCTCTAATTTGGAATAGGTAGAAGGCATCAGCGTGCTGTGTGTGGGTCTGTAACGCCCCCAGTCGTTTATCAGCACACTGATAGACTTCACAGACCAGTCGGTGCCAAGCTCAGCCACCCAGATCCTGAAAGGAGCAGCTTTTAGCTCGTTACCCCAAGTGCCCAGCGGACACGGGGCCGGACACACGTGCGGGGCGCCAGGCCTCCGACCACGCTGCCAGGCACTGCAAGTGGGAGCGCTGCTGCGACAGGGTTAAAGGGTGGAGAGGCGAGAGGAAGAAACCCACACAACACAACACAAACAGAGCCAAACCCTTCGTCGGTATTTGTCCACCTGCTTGGACCGCACAGGGCTGTAGCAAAGCAAACAAAATCTCCATGATAGCAGCAGATAGCGCAGTTCATGGTTAACTTCAAGTAGCGCAGAGCACACCTCTGCAGAAATAGCAGCAGCTCAAACAACTTCAGGGGAAAAAATAAAAAAAGCATGCCCACACGCCCACAGCCTTAAAAAGGGTGGATGGCCCCGGCTTCCAAGAATCAAAAAGCAATATAAGCCAGGTCATTGACATGGGACAGCAGAGACAACCTAAAATACCCCTCGTCATCAGGCCGGGTTTTTGAGGTGCCCCATTTTCCCTACACCGAGCCCAGAAGCCCTTCCGAGAGGACCGAACCCCAAATAACAGCAGGCACAAAGGCAACGACCCTCTCCCGGAGGAGCAGAAGGGCACGGTGCTGCTACTCCTGCTGCACTCACATAATTCACGCCTTGGATGTGAAAGAAGACACAAAAACGCTGTCTGCATTCAGGTGAAACCTCCCTTTGGAAGGTGAATTTCCCTCGCAGGCTCCCGAGCACCAGCCTGCCAGGTGGGTGAACTGAGGACACCCCTGCTCCTCCTGCAGGGAGTCTGGAACCGAGCACCCCTAAAACACATCACGGGAGCAGGTGCCCAAGCAGGGAGCCCAGAGTCCAAAGCCAGACAAATACCAAATTAAAAAAAAACAAACAAGGAAACAAAAGCCATGAGCCCAGATCTCGCTGCCTTGCACCAACCAGATCCCCATTACAAATGAGAGCTCTGGTTGAAACGATGGAGCAGGAAGGAAACCAGAAGAGCAAACCTTCGATTTACAGAGGACACCAGTTCCTTCCCGGAGCCCAGCTGCCAATTTGTACAGCTTCAGAGGGCTGCCGGGGGCTGTTCGTTTCAAATCATCCCTCTGCTTCACACGGGTACCTCCAGAAGCACAGGGCAGCAGTCATAACCACAATTAAGACAGTATTTACAAACACAACATTAATTAGAGCGTGTTAGAGACAGTGATGCACGGGTATTAATAACGCCGCTTCTGATATGAATTTTGTGGGTCTGACCCTTTGCTGGGGAACATCCGCATTGACAAATCTTTCTCCCCACGCACAAACCTTTTCTTTCAAGCCATCTTTAGCTCTAAATGGAAGCCTATAAAATATCTTTATTAAAGTTTGCTCTTAGATTAGTAAGAGGGCAATAGCACTGTGACTCTCAATCTAGCGCACACATTTCCCCCCTCATGATAAAGTAAGGGAAAGCAATGCGATGGCTCTTTCTACCTTCCTGATTTATAACTGTCTATGACTATAGGTCAAATGAATGAAAAGCACCTGGGGAGCATGCTGCAGGAACAAGTCCTCAGTGTGATAGCAACCCCAGAGTGCAGAGGAGATAGCTAGTCCGACTCAGTCAGACAAATTAGACAATTAAATGGAAACAGGCTAGATAAATTGCACTTTCTTAATTGGGTTATCAAGAAACAATAGTGACTATGAATGACCTCACTGTCTGTGTAGTCTAACACTTCTCTCCGTAGGAACTAGGAGGGAGTTATTTGTCTAGGCGAGGGTTATTGTTGGCCTAGAAAATGAATACTTAAGAACAACGTGTATTTTTTTTTTTCTCTCACCAGAAGCCATTACAGATAAAGATCTCGGTCTGCTGATACGGAGGTGGGAGTGTGCATGGGATGCAAAGAAAAGAAGGATTGCATGAACCTTGCATCAAAAATAAATAGCGCTTTTACCCAAGTTAATTGGGAGGCAGATCACTGATGCTAAACTGCGCTTGCTCACACCCACAAGTTTGCCATCACTTGAGTCACTCAGACCAAGAGGTGGTGTGCTAAAGAGAGACACAACGCCGCAGTGCTCGTGAGATACTAGAGAATGAAATGGGTGGAAGGCAAGAGACTGGCAATCTCGTAGCCCCCCAAAAAAGAACCCACCGGTGCAGTGGGATTTATGGCTAAATCTTCACAGGTCCACAAAGTCAATGTAAGCACGCATCTTCATGGAGTCAGCACCAGGAAAGGGGAGGACAGGGAAGTGGAGGAAAACTTCCCAAATCCCTAATCTGTAAAGCAGCTGTGCTCCAAGCGAGGTGGATGCAAAGGCTTCAGTCTGTGGCTGACCGGTAGGAACGCGTGCCTCCTCTGAGACAGGCAGGCACGCTGCGTGCCACCATTCCCCAGCTTTCCTCCAGCTCCCAGATAACAAGGATTTGTTACTTGCACCAACTGCTAAATTTAACAGGAAAGAATCGTTAACAAAAACTGTTTCGTGTTTGTTTGTATTAACAGGCACTGGTCTGAAAACAGACCTAGGAAAACACGGCTCTACGAGTGAGCATATGTTGTACCGGAGTCAACCAAATACTCCGAGCTATCACCTCTCAAGCACAAAGGGAATTGCAACTACTTCTTGCTACTGCATTGCTGCAGAATAGAGACTAAAGTTATCTGAATGCAGTTTTTTTTTTTAATTGAATAGTATGAAGATGTTGGTGTTACCCAATGAGCTATCACCCCATCATTCTCTGATACTCAGTTGAAAATTAAAAAAAAAAAAAAAAAAACTTATATCCAGAACTCCTATGGAGAAAACCACGCTAAACAAGTCCCATGCTCACTGTGCATAACAGAAGGACCAAGCTCAGGGGTGGAAAATTAAACATATACGTTAAAAGAACATTTAAAAGACGGAGCAAGCATATGGCTTATGTTTAGAAACCTCTCTTGGCTCAACAACCCCGAGGCTACCGGCTGCATTGAAGCCCAAGTTTAACTTGCTCTTGGTTGTCTGTCTGCTGTACTTTATTAAAATAGTCCTCACTGAATTAATGAGCTTTATGATCTTACTTGTGCTCAGTTATTAACAACCTGAAATTGATTCTACTTCCACACTCACTTCCATTTACTTCTGTTCCCTACTTACAATGCAGAAAGTACCCAGCAAAGTCCGGTAAAAACGTGTTAGGGGATGTTTGCAGCTTGTTAGCTTAAATGTTAAGCACTTCCTCAAAGACAGCGCTACCTAAAGCTACTCTAACTCAAGGTTCCTATTAAGATACCACATTTTCTACTCTTATTTTTATTCAAAATGACAGGAAACCAAAAACATCAAGCGCAGACTTTTTATTTAAGCCTTCAAGAGATCTAATGAAAAACATAACTAGGGGCTGTACCCGAGAACATGCTCGAGGCTCTCTGTGAAAAGGCTGCTGACATTCTTCAGCTGTTACCTAGCGTGAGACACCAACAAGTCTGGGTACATCAAGACCCAAACAACAATTTCAGGAAAAAGAAACGAATACACTTCCATTTCTACTACACCTTTCGTTCAGAGATCTTCAGCACCTTGGCGATGCCTACAGCCTCTCCAAAGCACCGACGTTCTGGTTTTTAGCAGTGAGCAACCTGAGACACAGAGAAGGCAAATCTAAAATAGCGTCCTGTCTCTCCTGGACAATGAGTGCTTGGAAGAAAAATGAACAAAAAAAGCTGTATGCTGCTTGACCAGCTTAAGGCTGTCACGAGCGTTTTTTGTGAATCACTGTGCACTGCCCTGGTGCTTTCCTATCTCTTTATCCATTAAATATTAACTCGTTGGCTGAAAACTGGATGCTTTCAGAAAGAAAAAGTGACAAACCTTTCCACCTCGACAACTACCAGGCATTTTCTCCAGCAGATACAAGTTTCCCCACAGCCCTGCTGGATTCTGGCTGCCGGGTTCGATCGGCACCAGCCGGCAGCAGGAGAACATCGGGATCCTGTCGCTGTCACCGCCACAGGCAGGGCAGCCCTCCCCGCCTTTTACTCTTCAGGAAATTCTTGAATAAGAAATGTAAATAGATTTCGCTCTATCAGTGGATGGGATTCCCTCCCCCATTCAAATAAATAAATAAATAAATCTGAGAAAAGCTATATTAAATTAAAATCTCTCCAGGACCCACTAGAAGATGAAGTTGAACGAGATGACTCTACCTACCACCATGAATTTTAACACAGCAAAGTCTTCTAATTTTATCTTGCTAAAATCAAACACTCAAATAAATCCTTGCTTATTTACAAACTTGTTTTTCCTGTGACTGGTCATTTGCACTGAATTCAAGCAGAGTAATAATTATGTTCAATTTTCGTTAAAGTTAGGCCATTTTTTTTCCTACCCTTCTATTAATAAATTAATTACACAATCCCCGCAGCAGCTGCCAGACAACTAAAATTTGCTTTTGAATTCATTCATTCGGCCCTGTCTAAAAGGAACGAAGGCATGAACGTTACCTCAAAAGCAGTACCACTGATGGATAATTTGCCTCTATGTATTAGACCGACGTATATAGGCTCAACATAAAAATACCAGCTACATTTGGGAGATTTACATGAACCTTCTGCAGTCCTGCTTTATAGTCAAGCAGGGGAGAGTTAATTATTTCTCCAGAATTTATCTTCTGGATGGATATTCACTTGGTGTGTTATTCACACCACTTTGCAATGAACTCTGCACCTTCCTGCTTCCCTTCCAGGAAGTCGCAATCGAAGACAAAAGCCTGCAAATGATAGACAGGGGCAGAGGCCATGTCCAACTTTGATATCTTGTTGATAACGTATTGTACAATTAGATCAATTTGACAATTTCCATTATGGCTGATAAAATATTTATTGAGCCTTGGAGATGATGTCTGATCCCTGTGCCATTTGTTTTACTAATGGGGGAGATATTTACCAAATCAGTAAAAAGCATTCAAATTTCAGATCCTCATAGCCTCCCCAACATTAGATTTGCAAATTACTGGCTGAAGCCATAAATTACTGCACAGCACAGCCAGACTGATGCCAAGCTGACAAGGTAGGTAGATGGCTTGCGATGACATTGTTTCATAGAAGCATTAATCATAGCAGGAAAGAAAATACTCTCAAATTGGTCCATAAGTCTAAATATTAAGGAATGAGAAGCAGGTTGCCGGGAGATAGCTTTAGCTGGAGCCGGAAAATTAGGAAATGAAAAACCCTTTCTATTATTTAACAAATCATCTTAATAATGTTTTATGCTCAAGTGCCAGCAAGCAAAGGAAATTCCTATTCTTTCCCATTTGCTCTTTATCCTCATTGCTCTTTAATAGGAATATTAATAATGTGAGGATTGGTTCAGATGTAGCCCGAGCTGTATTTTTCTTCTGCTATAGCTTAACTAAAAAGGGATAAACACCGAAAGAAAAATTTAATTTCTATGTTTAAACTGTTTGCTTTGTCAGCAACAAAAACGGGGGCTATAGCTCCTCTTCTGCTATTATGTTCAAGGTCAAGTGTACATTTACTTATGTGCAGGCCGAACTTATTAAAATCCCACAAATCAGATAAACTGCAAAACGCAGCTTCCCGTGAAACACCGAGACAGCAGTTTGTAATCTTAGGAAAAAATATACATGTATCACTGTTGATTAAATACAAACCCTGCTGATTAATTTAAAGAAAACCACCACCTTACAGGGATGATTATACAACGAACGGCTTAAAATGCTTCCCTGCTAATAGCATTGTCAAAAACCAGAGCCTTACAGTACGCTGGCCGAGGGAGATTCATGGCATGGCATGACTAAAGTAAGTTGAAGGTGACACATTTGTCTAGCAGACATAATTAAAGGTATAATGTTGGTGCTAGAGGTCAGAGTTGTACAGTCCTAAGGCAAAAGCACTTTGAAAGAAAAAGCTCTGAAATAGGGGAATGAAGAATGATGTTGGTCAAGAGCCTGACACCTCTCTACCTACAACTGCAGCGTCTGTCTCGGCAGGGCTGATGCTCACGTTTCCTACCTCACACCGACAAGGACAGGGTTCAGAAGTCCCACCAGGAGCCAGCTGCTGAAGCTCTGTGCCTCAGTAGTTCCTCTCGTAATGTACCGATGGACAGATTTTCCACTCCTAAGTCTTCAGAAAGCTTGGGCTGTTGCTTGGGTGCCTAAAGGGAGCTTGAGCACCACGACACATCCCAGTGGCCGGCTGTCAGACACACTGCTGCTCTTAGACATCTACTCGCCCTTGACAAATCAACAGAAAGGTAGATGAGGAGTCCTGAAGAGCCAGGACACTGAGCAGCACTTCTATAATTAGTCACTTATACTTCATCACAATAAAATGCTAAAGGATGGGTTTGCCTTAAGCTTTTACCCCATCGAAAGCTTAAGCACTAAAGGAGCAGACAACGACCATAATGGTTGTCTACTGCCTAACTCCTCCTCCCATGCCTGAGGGAAGAGGTAATTTCCTTTTTTCTCTGGGGAAAAATGTCTTAATCACCAGGGTCTGCATGCTGTCAACCCTTCCAGCTGAAGTAGTTCCTCCTGCAGAAAGCAAGACAACAAAAAACGTCCCAGTGGGCTAAAGCGATGCCTAATGGCTTAAAGATGCTCTTCCACTAAGAGACTCTAAGTAAAATAATAACTCTACCTTCTCAAATATTTTCTGAAATCCAAAGAACCTTTACCCAGCATCGTCACTAACACAGAACGCGATGCCCCATGTGTTAGCAGAGTACCTAGCAGGGTTATTGTACTGAAGTTACACAGAGACATCTCAGACTCGTGACTTTTGTTACCGCTGGCATTTTGGAAGACCCACATCAGGAGCTGCACACCTGGAGCACTGAAGGGGATGCTACTTTGCACTCTCTCCAGTTCACACTGTGGCTTGTTTCCACTCCTCCGCAAACTTCAGACCTGAGCAGTTTTCTTTGTTTTAAACTCCACTTAGGTTTTAGCTGTACTTCTGAGTACAGCACACATTTCACACCCTCTTACAGGGCTATTCAAACAGCATGCATTGGAGCATTCTGACAAGTGATGACATGGGGGGAAAAATTCACCTCCAAGCTTTCAGGAAAGCCCTCGTTACCCTTGTAGATTTGCTGCAGGAAGAAATGATTTGATGTGTGTAAAGTAAGAACCGATGGAACTTTCTCTCGAGATGCTCTGGTGTTCAGAGAGGTTGAACTCCTTATTGCTTCTGACTTCTTAAAATCTTCCACTGCTTTCCAAAGGCACCTTAATATTCATGCGGTCCCTTATGCATTTTTCCAGACCACCACAGAATAAAAACAGCCACAGATCCCTTTTTCTTTCCATTCCTCCCACCCTGGGAATGACCCTGGTCAAGGGAGCAGTCAGTACACCTTTAAGAAGGAAATCTCCCAGCAGCGCGGCTTTGTTTGAGATAGCGAAGTTATTGTCCTTTGCGCTGTCTGGCAACCCCTTACGTCCCCTGGATTTATCTCACACACATGATGCAGCTTTGTGGAAGGGATCGGGAGGGACTTTGCATTCCTCTGGTAGGATGATATGAGTTTGTATCTAAATCTGTTCCATATGACCCACCTCACATGCTCAGTGTCTCGCCGATCCACTTGTAAAGGTCAAGAAGTATTTCAACTGAGGCTTCAAAGTCAAAGGGTTTGTTAATAATAAAAAGAACTCCTACCGATAGAATCAGCGCTTCATAAAGACACTGCGAACATTCTCTATTCTTTTGTACAGATATGTGTGAGGACCCCAAGAGGCACAGGTGCAAGTGTGAGGTTTTATCTGGGGGAGCATAGGGGCAGTGTTAAGGGTCTTGCAACGTTTCCACCTTAGATGACCGAGCTTCCAAACAAGCTGGGGTAATTTAAATCCTTTCAAGTCCAACAGAACGTGCTAAGTCAAGAGAAAGAGGTTTCTCACTGGATTTAACGGGTAACACTACTTTTTGAACTGTGACATTTGCATTTTGCTTCTGGCCCATCTGAACCTGACGGTGCAAAGCTGTGCAGAAAAGCTATTCAAACCTCTCCAAAAGCAAAGAAATGCAAAGATTAAACAAGTTCAAAATCATATCCAAGCCTCTCAAGTCATCCAGCCCAACCACGAGCTATTGGAAATGAGTGGAAGTGCACGCTGCTCCCAGTTCTGTTACGTACCAAGCTCAACCAGGCCACAATCAGCCCCAGTGATGAGCACAAACTGAGATGACGTGTTCGTGACCAAGAACCAGAACAGGATGGAGTTCATGCTGCAGCTCAGACCGTGCTGGAAGCCCCTAGGACAGCAGGGAAGAGGACGGAGCTGGTGGGACCGGGGAGCTGCACAGCACACGGTCAGGTTTTTGTGGGCCCAGAACTCCTCGCAGACCTTGCCAGGAGCCGAAGGGAAGTCCTGCTCTTCCCTAGAGCATGTTACAGAGCTGGCCGAGAAATAATCCCATCCACAGCTCCACAAGCTGTTTGTTCCAGACCCTGTTTCCTAGGAATGATAGGAAACCTATCATGGGTGCCTGGAATGATATATTCTGCAGAAAGTCAGCAGGCTTCAAATAAATAAGTGACCTCTGAGAAAACAGCAGAGGTTGTCTTTAGACAACTCTTACACATCCCAAAATCTTACACTGCAATCCAGCTAGGCAAGAAGACAACCTCAGAAATCACGGGACAGCCAGCAGCTCACACAAAACCAGCACCTTATCCTAAAAACTCCTTCCTCCTTTAACTGCCTAAAACATTTACCACCTCCATAGGCATACAGTGAGGGGCTCAACACGAGCAGAGGGAGATTTAGGAGCCCGCCTTCGTTTTCAGAGGTTACACGAACATCCAGAAGCTTAAGTGCTATTTAAAGGCAGTGGCATCTGTTCTCCATACCTTAACACCAGGTCAGTATTAATATAATGAATCCAAGGCTCATTTACATTAGCACTGGGAAGATCATTGCCCCAACCTTTTCTCTCATTTAGAGAAAGCTTTTACAGGCTTGTCTCTCCAGCAGACCTTGTGGGTGGCCGGTGTTTTCACTGCTGCACTAGCAACTTCGACTTTTAATCCCCCTGCTAATACCCCAGGCTGATTCGCTTTGCTGGCGATAGATAAGTCATGTTTCTGGGTCCCGCACACAGTGACCGGACACCACCTCTCAGTGGCTTGCAAGCAAGCTCCATCGCCAAACAAAAGGCAGTCTGTTTGGTCACCCTTCCTTCAGAGAGGCTTAAGGACATTTTTGTCATTTTTGAACAGCTAATATCTTGCAGAGGGAAAGAAAGAAGAAAAAAAAAAAAAAGTTGTCTAATCTCTTTAAATTTAATCTTTACTTTTTGAAAAATCTGAGCACAGATGCTTATTGCTGGACTATGTTCCATTAGACTAATTAGGTCAAGATTACCTAAAACGGTATGACTCCACCACCTCAATCCAAATTCCCTCCCCTCCTGTCCCTAAACTTGCACCGTTTGGGATTTTATTCACTTTTTCTCTCTACTCCCCCAGAGAGCACGAATTGTGTTGGCAATTAATTAACAGTGAATTAAAACTGCGGTGAAATCTCAGGGATTCTTCTCTTGGTCTTCAATATCAGTCCAAACCGGACAGAACTTTATCATTTCCTGACTTCAGGACAACCATGCTGACTTACCCTGGTTAAAAAACAAAGTCTGCTTACATCTGCTTACATTCCTGTACTTTGCTTCATTTACAACGCAGATACACTTCACACTTATTAGTGAGCAGTTTCCTGTTAATGAAAAAGAGAGCTGATTTTTTTTTTCTTTTTATTCTCAGTTTTTGGGATCCTTCACAAATTTTTAAGTCTTTTATACCCATCAAAGCAAATAATAATGAATTAAAGGCAAGATGTAAAATATTTTGTGGGTTTCAGAAGAACTTTGGGAAGATGTGCCTGTACTGCTCACCCACCAGAACAGCCACCGCTGCCTGCCCTGTCAGTTCTTCCTCCTGCCACTCAGAACAACGTGCATGGGTTTCAGTTTCTGCATTTTTCCATCAAAGAATTTTTTATGTTCTCATAGCTGGACAACAGTGGGTTGTTCGGTTCACTAGTTCCAGATTAACGCGAATAGCTAAGAAAACAAAGGACGTTTCCCCCCAGAACGGATCCCAACTCACTGCAGAAGCTGAATCTCACTGAAATCAAATACCTCCTGAAAGGCATCTTTAGACACCTGTGGGAATAGTCCCTCAGATTTCACATTACCTGAGCCTCATCGCTAACTACTCAAGGCAATAAAACAAAAGCTACTTATTTTTATCTGGGTCCCTTCAGAACATAAATGAACAATCTTAAGCATTATTTTTTTCCATGGGCTTATATAATTCTTCCCAGGCTGACAGATTTTGCTTTGATTTTATCCACACTTGCTTCACTACTAATGTTTCAAAGGAAAACAAAAAGAATCCTGACCACGGCTGTGAATCTCCTACGCAGCAGAAGGTGACCTCTGAGCAGAAACTCAGCTCCCGAGCTCCTTCCCTCGAGCTGACCAACTGAGGCCAGAGCAGAATTTTGAAATCAGGAGGATGTAACACTGACAAGCTTTTATGAAAGCACACAGCTCCTGGGAGAGGGCAGACAATTTGCCTAGCACACGCTGCCTCTGAGAGCGCAGACCAAGACAGCGCTTCAGCTGCTGTAGGAATGCTCACACTGCGCCCACCATCAGAAATCCACAGGCAGGCAAGGAAACAGAGAAACGAGCTAAATTACAGATGTTTTCCAACTCAAATAATTCAAAACAAAATACTGTTGGGTTTACTACCTTTGAAACAGACGAGGGACTAGGAATTGTATTGTAAGAAACCATCCAGCATTGATTTAAGTGCCATGGAACTACTGAAGTCTTTTTTTCTGCTACGCTGGTGAAATTAAAAAGCCCTGCAGATAAGGCACGCTTTCAGAGAAGCCTGTCTTTTAGCCACACCTTTGGCTATCAAATCATCCTTCAACAAGGAGGGGAGATTTTCGTGAATCATAGCTATCAAAACAAAGGATCAGAAACACAGCAGATAATTCTAGCCTCAGTCATACCTCAGCTTCTGAAATTCTCCATACAGTAGTCTTGGTCTGCAAAAAAAAAAAGTGAAACTACAAACAATCGTACTCCCTAAATTCTAGTATTTTGGAAGGAAATGGCATCATATTGTGCTACCAAAACTGGAATTATGAGGTGGTAGAAGAAGATAAACAGAATGAAGATGACATTTGCTGTTGCATGGACTAAGCAAAATGTCACCAACATGAACTGCTAAGGTTAAATCAATGAACTGGTATTATTAAAAAAAAATAAATAAATAAAAATAGTAAAATTGATTCACAGGACCAATTCTATCAACATCACTGGCCACAGTTTGATACACAAGATAAGATGTGCTTCTGCACACAGGAAACTGCAGGACTGAGCTGCCAGTTAAATTGTTTACAAAGATGTGTCATCGAGGTGTGACGGTTCCCAGCAGAATTCAGGAACATCAGCTCCTATAAAACAATACTTTCCTGTTGTTTGAAGCATCTTGGATTACAAAATATAAATCGCCAGATTCAATGTTTTAAAGAAAATCAGAAGCTGCAAGAGCTCACTTTAAAAGTGTCATAGCTGAATTCTGTGTCCCCTCTGACACGGGGATGGAAGCACAGCACTACCTCACGTGGCAATGCAACATCAAATAAATTGTGTGCTGAAGTTTGTGCTGAGATCAAAAGCATCTACTCACCAAATAAGCAGTGCAAAATGAAGTACAACCAGGACAAAGGTGACTTTCCCATTCCATTGATATTTTAAACTGTCCTTTCCTCCAAATAAAAATTTTGAACCTCTACATTCCACTAAAATGACTGAAACACCCAGCATAACTCCATGAAAAATAGTCATCAGACCATGGAAGAAAGGAGGTGTGAGTCCCTGCCTTGACTCAGGTGACAGGCTGGCTGTTTGCTTCCCTATCTAACAAGCAGTTTGATTCAGATGACTAGAAATGCCCTTTAGAAAAGGTTTTATCAACATTTCTCATTACCTTCAAGGTAAAGCCTTCAGGAAAGCCAAAACTACCGCAGAATTTGAACACAGGAGGCCTAAAGCAACTCATTTTTCATCCTAAAAGCATTTAAATGCACGCAGAACTTCACATACTTATTTACCCACCGATGCATGTCAAACCTGGGTTTGTTGTCATTTCCTTTTCTTAAAAATATGTTTTATCCAACTTATGTGGAATTTAAGTCACGGGATCAGTTATTAATATGTTCTTTCAATTTTTGGAAGATATGAATATCTTCTTTGGCTGAGCAGCATAATAGTCCATTTATCAGTGAGGAAAGTCTCCAGAGGAATGAGATTTTTGTTTCAAATACACTTTTGCAGTTATTGGAAAAGATTCAGCTTTTTTTTTTCTTGGAGAAATATGTCACTAAAGTAGAAAGATGAGGAAAATGCTTGTAAGTAACAGGCTTTTCTCTGATAGCAGACTGGTGCCCGTCTGGACAGATCCCTGAAGACATAAGCAATCCCAATTAAATCATGGGCAGAGCACTGCCTACGTAGAGCTGATGTCTAGATCAAGACCTTGGAATGTCAGCTTTGAAGTTTCCCTGGCAATTGCATCACACGGCCTATTGATATGAAAAAGCTATAGTACGTGCAAGCTTTACCCTCCTCTTTCTATCTGAGTGACTTGTACCTCTTCAGAAAAATAAAAATAAACTAAATGCTGCATTCAGCACAGCAAAGCTAGTGTGCGAGGACTGAATGTAAGCTGTATTGTCAATGAGCTAAGGGCTAGTTGATTCCGTTCATTTCGATAATATTCTACAACATTTCAGTGAATTCTATGGCATGAAATGTAATACGCATTTGATCTCTCTAACACACGAACTTATAGTGAAGTAATAAATATTTCCCTACAGAATAATTTTCCTGTAAGCAGAGATTTACTGTAACCCAAATTGCAATTTACTCATTTCAGAGCCTTAAAAACTAATCAGATTCTCACAAGAACTGGAAGAGGACTCCACAATATTACACTTCCAAACAGTATCCACAGTATGAAAATTACTACATGGTACCCGCAGTATGAAAACTGTTACGTGCTTTTAATTCACAAAGCTACTTAGGTGGAGACTGATTATGGTTCTCCTTCTGGCCATCCAGAAGACAGGAAGAAAATTAGATTATTAGAAGGAAAACAATAAACAATGGTGGCCTTTTAGAGACTGGGTGGTTATGTTTAGAACTAATGTTTCCAAAATAAAATTGTCAGGAACTAAACACAATCAAGCTTGGATCATACAAAACTTCTGCGAGTAAAACAATGAAAGCTATACTGGGTACAGCAGAATTCCCCCACCTTGTAAAGGTTAATTCTCTTTCCTCACCTGCATAAATTCTGGGGGGGGGGGGAAAAAAAAAAGAAAAGATGCATTCATGGTACCACAAAGCGTTAAATAACATCTTCCCCATATGGCAAAATTATGCGTAGCACACAAGAAAACAATATTCAAGAAAAACTGTGTAAAAAGTTTGTGGAAGGGGGGGAGGGTTCTGGCAAGTACAAACACAACCGTTAATGGATTTTTTAATAACTCCGTGCCACACAGTAATAGGGAACCACCTGCCAAAAGCACAGCAAGGTCAAGCAAGTGTCACGTACACGTTATGGCCAAAGAAATGCTGTGATCATCTAGTCCGACCTTCTGCAGCAGCCACCACAGCAACAGTCTCATCTAGTAGCACGGTAGGTTTCTGCTTCACTTTTTTCTCTCTTTTCTTTCTCTTTACCTCAACACACTTATTTTGTTGCAAATCCCACCTAAAATCAACTCAGGCATTTCATGACGCCCACATTTCTCCCCTTCCCCAACAGCGTTCTTCGCTCCTGCCCCAACTGCGATTCCACAATTATTCGATGAGGGAGAGGAGTGTCATAACACACTTGGAGTGAATCAAACCCAAAGGCAGGCAGAACAAACAATACCGTGTGTGTGTGTGTGTGTGCGTGTGTTTGTGTAAAAATCAATCACTCCGCGTTTCTGCGGCTGCCAACAGCTGAGTGCAGACACGGCGAGCGTGTGCGTGTGTCGGCGCAGGGGGGCGGCCGGCACCCTTCGGGCCTGCCATCCCCACCGCGGCTTCCCCGCGACCAGGCCCGTGCGGCTGCCTGCAAAGCGATTCCCTCCTGCCAGCTTGTTCCCTGGGCGGCCTGCAAACCTCTCCCAGCAGCAGCGAGAGGGAGGGAAGGGTTTGAGCCTGCCTCGTGCTGTGGCAGCCCCTCACGGGCACGTCACGTCGTCCAAGCCCTGCTGAAGGCCACAAGCGGCCCCCCAGCTCAACGCTAACCCCAAACACAGCCAGCCCGGGCTGCCGGCAGCACTGGGGTGCCCGGCTAGGGGCTTGGGCCAAGGTGAACCTTGGGCACCACACCACGAGGGCCCTGAGGGTGCCACATGGAGGGCTGCACGCCTGGCCACAGCCCCCAGACCAGGTCTTGGCCCTGGTCCTTGTGCCCAGCAGCACCCAGTAGAGCCCAGCAGCACCCAGCCCCACAGCTGATGCTCGGGGACCTGCTGCCGCCCGGCCCCGAGGGTGCTGCTCCCCTCTGGTTCCTTGGGGCAGGTCAGAATATTTAAACAGTTGTATATTCAAAGACCACAATGGAGGGAAGAGAATTACCTAAGGACAGGGTTAGCCTGTTTGATCAATGCATAATCAGATAACTGCTCCAGCTTTTTTACAAGTCTTTAAGCAAAGATCAGCCACTCAAATTCTAATTCCTTTTGCTAATTAAGCAGCCTGTTAATTGCTCTCGGGGTCTCTAATGCCATGTCATTATGCTTTTTAACAGCCTGCTTGACATCAATAGGGCTGCAAGCTCCACACAAACAAAGCGGGCATCTAGCACTTACTGAATTAGGCTAATGCCGGCATTGCAGCCGGGCACTGGCACGTCGCCTCCAGCGGGCGGCATTTCATTATCATTTCATCATCCCTCACGGAAGGAGAAGGAGAAAAAAAAAAAAAAAAAAAAAAAAAGCAAGTTACAAATGTTCAACACTTACCAGGGCGGGCAGCAAAAAAAGTGCGGAACCTCGGGAGAGAAGCAGCCCGGTCCCCACCGTCACCCACCCGCCGCCTGCTCGCCCTCAGGACCGCACCTGGGGTCTCGATGGGGCCCGGCCCCATTCCCCCCGGTGGGGCCGTGTCCAGGGGCCCGAGGGGCCGGGGGAGCAGCGGGGTCAGCTCGGCTGCCCCGCGGGGGGAGGCTGGCCGAGGGTAGGGCCCCATGTCCCGGGCGGGGGCTGAGCACAACATGTGGCTGCAGCTGAGGGCCGGCAGTTTCCGCACTCCATTAGTCCGGGAGAAATTCCACCGGGGGAGCGCTGAGTGAGGGGCCTTGCCTGCCTGTCACAGAGCAGCCCCTGAGGGCAGTGGCAGGGGGCGAGGGCTGCCCGCACCCCGGAGGGGTTTAACCGTGGCCGTTACTTAAACATGCACGAAAAGATGCAAAGCCACGCGATTTTTTTTTAAATTTCAAGGCTCCCGGGGAAGAAAAGTGGCATCTAGCAGCGTGAAACACCCAGGGCCACATCCTAGCAGGGACTAGGGGAAGAGGCGGTGTGTGAGGGATTGTGCCTGGGGTGCCCCAGCTGGGTGCAGGGCTGCAGGGCATGGGGAGGCCTGGTCTGCTGCAAGCAGGACAGCACACAGACTCCGAGGGGCTTTGTGCCACTCAGACACCTCTGCAGAAGTCCCAAAGGGTCGTCTTGGTCCTTATTATCTCAGCCATCAGGCACTGCAAGCCCTGAGCACGGGGGACTTCACGGGTACACCCCTACCTCAGCCTTGCAGCTGGAGATTGCATGTCCTCACGAGCTGCTTTTATCACCGTTTTCAAAGTAAACAGGTTGCAGACCCCTCCAACTGAATGCATCCCTTCTCAGCCTTGCCACCCTGTCTTTGTAATGACAAGGCACAGCTGCGCAGCGCTGCGGAGGCACCAGCTCCAGGGACCTCTCTGCAAAGTGCCTGCTCTGTTCTGTCCCGAGAGCCGAGCACGATCTTTAGTCACAAGAGGTCAAGTTAAAACTCTGCAAGAACATCCAGACCTTGAGACATACAGTTAGGAATTGCACTCAATGTGAGATCATCAAAAAAAATGCACTGATCCGCATGGTGGCTGAATAGCCATCATTCATGTCAATAAACAAGCGGGAAGCAAAGCTAGCAAATAGCTTTGATTTCTCTTCCTCTCAGGAATAATGTTTACAGATAGCACAAAGATCTCGGTATTCCTAACATTTTAGTATCTGAGAGAACTATACTGCAGTGAATTATACTGTCATTATATTCACTCTTTTAACACATGTAAAATATTTTAAGTTATACCAAGAATACATAAATTGCATTATGTTGCTGAACAAAACAAATTTGGATGAAGTAAAAAATCATGAGCAAGTTGCAAGACCAAAGTGAGATCCAGTGAAGCAGAATCAAAGCAAAATATTTAAACCAAAGTGCAAGTTGGAGTGGTTATGTCTGAAATTAACTGTTCTTATTTCAGTCTTTGTTTTGACATCATTTAAAGAAATTAAATAACTTGCATACTAAAAAGTCAGGCATTTCCAATAATGAGATGAAATAAGGAGTAGATTTTAGAAAATGCAAAACATCAATCAATAGAACAACATAGAATTATTATTATTAAGAGATACATCAGGGATGACTTCTCTTTTCTCTTGAGGACCAGATGTTTGTTTTCTATTGTCAGACCGTTTACTGGCTGTTGGTGCAGAAATTTGGTGTTTTGGACAAAACAAACTCTAGGTCTAAGCTGATAGCAAGTCACAGTGCTTCAGTTCCCCCCCAAAAAACATTAACTTAATAGGTGCCTGCATGGAGCCACTCTTCATTTCTGAGCTCCAAGAATAAAGACAGGGTCCTCGGCTACACCTGGCAGGATTTTCTGTCTACATTTTCTATTTCTTATCCAAACCACAGCTCCACCTCAAAACAGCAAATGTTATGGCTAGGGAACCTTGCTTGGTAGAGGATGGGAACTTGAACATCTGTTTTTTTCATTGCAGGTAAATGCTGTACTGCCAGCCTGAAGTGTAAAAGTTGCTCTCCCCCGTGCCCTCTCACCCCAGGGAACTGGTGCTTATTGCACCAGAGGCATTACATCTCCCTGCACGTGGTTGTTTTCAGGCACATGACAGACTGAGGGAGACCCAAGTTTAAATTCCACCTCCAGATTAAGCAGACAGAAATCTGAATCTGCATCTCCATCCCAAGAAGTTGCCCTGTTTACTAAGCATTTTGGAGAGCAGATCTGTCTGGATTTTAATGCAAATGCTGAAAGATCTCCATTTAGTCTCAGGATAATTTCAAAATAAATTTTGTAAGCTTTTTTTTTCTTTTTCCCCCCAACAACAAATTCTTTTTGTCAGCTCAGAGCGGAGCCAGGCTTCTCTAACCCAGACCTGCTCACACACCCCTTCCCCACTTCTTTTTCATTATCTCCTTTTCTGCTCATCAGCCTAATCCATCTTTCACTCAGCCTCTTCCCCCTCTTTTCCTTCATTCCTTACTCTGTCCATTTTCAAACAGCAGTAGCAATATCCTCACTATTACTGACAGTTTCCATCTGGTTGCTATCTCCCCATGCTAGCTGTAGTCTGGGAAACTCTCCATGTTGTCCTCTTCCCCTCACCATTTCCTCTGCGGCTCTGGCAGGAATGGCTAGTACTCTTCAAACAACTGGCGAAATAATGAGACAGGACGATCATTTCTGCCCAGATATCTGCACTGATCCATACCCACAGCCTGAAATATTTCTGTTCCAGTGTTACCAGCAGAACTCATTTTCGACAGCTTGCCTTTAACTTTGCCTTGTTTTACTTGTTTGAATCAATCTCTGCAGTTTAGACTCTAGCTCATATCAAATGTGCCTAGTTATTAGCTAAGTTAAAAGACCCATTTCAGCTTCAGTTCAATTTCTTTTTCAAGTAAATTTTGGCACACTAGAATGAGAGACAAAATACCCAGTACGTGGCCCTCTGCATTGTGGGGTTGTCTAAGGAATTGCTGTTGCTGATATCATACAGAATTAACCCTTCGACTTCATATTTAATTTATAAATGATAAAAGCAATTAAAGCACACATATCTGTGATCTCCCAGATACGCTGTTGTCTTTAAGTGGAATTAATCTGAGGTCCCCTATGCATGCCTGTTTAGGTACAGATATTTATGTGTGCACATGTGACAGGTAAAAATGCATGCACACACAGGGAATAATTTTATGCATCTCCTATGTCTGCTGCAGGATAGTAACACAATTAAGTCACCATGACCGAGACAATTATCCGTACAGTAAGTAAAATGAGATGTCCACAGTGTGCTGAGGAGTTTTTAAACATGTGGGAATAAAGTACAGAAACTCTGTAGAGTCATGCAGCTAATGAGCAATAAATACACACTGGCACACCCTCATCAATTTTAAAGTCTTGGTATGAAAAGAATGTAATTAATTAAGATATGTTGATTTATAAGAGGTGACATAACAAGATGGATAGAGAAATCTTTTCCCTCCAATCTGTCATGGTTTCTTTCTAGAAGACGGCCCAACATGTGACAATGCCCTCCTTGGACATTCATAAAGAAATCAGCTTAAGTTTCCTTTTGTTTTGCTTTCCCCCACTATCGTAAGGAATATAGACTTCCTTTTAAACCCCTCTTTGAATTTGGCACAATTATATTTAAAGTGAAACAGTTCTAAAAACATAAAAGAAAAAAAAAAAAAAAGCTGAAAAAAATATATTTAGAAAAATCCTTTCCACTTTTTTACTGTATTACATTTCTGCACATTGAAACATACACCCTGTTCCCCCCCCCCAGCTTAAGTCAGATGACTTTTGTAACTTGGCATACAGAGAGTCTGGTATAAGACAGGACTGTAACATTTGTTGAGTCAAGATGTTTAATTTTTTTCACTCACATAATGATCCTTTTTTCCCTCCAGCCACTTGAGTTTTGTTTATGTTGCTTGAGCCCTAAACTAATACATGAATTCTCTTCACTGCCAAGATGACGACTTCGGCACCAGGCTTGATGAGCCAAAGAGCCACATTCACTTTTAAGGATAGAGGCTATTTTAAAAGACTTTTTTCCAGTTGTGACAAATTAAATGCATTAAAGGAAACAACTGCTGTTGCGAGAGCTACTGGACTTCAAGGAGGAACTGGGAGAGTTTTATTTTCTTTGCAAGCACTTGACTTTTGCTAGGGGGCACTTTGCTTCTGTGCCAACTCTGGCTTATATTTTATTATTCTTAGAACAAAAGGTTGCAGTAATTAGAATTGGGGAAATTGTGCTCAAAGAAACTGAGTCATCAGATAAATTTGATACCATTAAGTGGTTATAAAAGGAGGGATTTTTAAAAAGGAGAAAAAGTGCTCCAATATATTGGTTTTATCCCGTCAAGAAAAGATGAATGAGAAGTACAGCTACTTTCACTCAGGCTAGACATGTAAACCTTGTACTTAATGACTGATGAGCAAAATTTTTTCTCTTCCAAGTGCAGATGGGCAAATTCTTCCTAATTACAAAACATAAGAAAATCTAATTTTACCAACAGAAAGCAGGGCAATGTCCAAATGTTTCCCAAGCAAGAGCTTTAGGTGATGTTGAGCAAAAAAAAGCCAAACAACATTTCTTATAATGTGATCCATATTCTGCCACATGCACATTTAATATAAAAGTTATGTTTGATATATACCGCCTTAGCATTTTTCTATTTTAACTGAAAGCCTTTTGTTCTGTCAAGATTATAGTAGGATTTGCTTTCATTTTTCATGATGTTTCACTCAATACATCACTAACATTAGCAGGACTTAATAAGCGCCCACCTTCTCCTTCCCCCACCCTGCCCGGGGTCTTTTGATGCATATTCTTCAAGAATCTTCAGATGTTGGATGCTGTCTGAAAAGTGGCCTCTCTGTTCCCTGGTATCAGGGATAATGATGAGGACGAGTCTGTAAAATACTGTGTGGTGCTAGCAAGCGCAGTAAGCAAAATGTTTTGCAGCTTTAAATTCTGCCCTTGGTATGGTCTCTGTAATGGGCTTCCCTTCCTCCTTTTCTCTGTTGCAGATTCACATCTGTTTCTCTGCATTTTGAAACTGTGTTCATTTTTCACTGCTGCCCTTTGTCCCACACTTACTAGCTCTCGCCAAGGGCTTCATTTCACTTATTCAATAAGTGAGAGGCACTGCAGACTAGAGAGAGCTTTAGGACAAAGCTCAAACTTCTATTAGGCCTCAACAAAAATGTTTTTGTTCCCTATCAAGGAACTTTTTCCTATTGCTTGTTGTTGGCTGGCATTGTTTTTTTCTTTTTTCTTGTTAATTAATATTTTTAGTTTGTATAAAACCGCTCAAACAGCTTGCAATTTCACTTGTAGCAAACTTTAAAACAAATAACAAAATAGGTGCAGCACAAACCTGGAGTATTTGTTACTAGACAAACTTTCTGCTAGAAACCCCCGGTTGCCCTTCATCCTTTCATGTCAGCAGTAGCTGGCTCTTTCTGCAAATACAGTGCATTTTTGCTACTGAGACCCTGGTTTCTTTCTATGTCTGTGCCTGTGTAAGCACTCTGCTAACATCTATTTTCACGTCTCACTGGCTCGGTGCACGTGGTGCTGGAAGCCGGGTGGGACTGCCTGGTAAATGCCTCCCAAGTCCTCCCGGGCCGCATCGGGGCTGCTGCCTCCAGCAGGGTGCCCGGAGGACACACTAATTGCTGTGCTGTGCCACCCAGCAGAACTAAAAGAGAAGGGGCCAGCCACGTCAGTTTTCCCAGCACAAGATTTCGGACATGTTAAAAAAGTTTAACATATGCTTTTGCTAGTCTAAACCCCGGAGCTCTTCTTCAGAGAAGGAAAAAGCAGGGATGAAACTCCTGACAATTTTGTACTAACAGCTTAATGTCTGCACATGAAATTATTTAACTCTTGTGGCTACATTCATTATGCCACAAGCACAAGTCAAATACAATTTTGCCACTAACTCATTGTCCCGCTATGGTGCCGGTATTATAAACTCCCTCGTAAAACCATGAGGTTCAAGAAAGATTTCCAAGTGTACATAGCTCAGCTTAGCATTACTGATGCTCTCTATTTGCAACCCATTTTTTCCCTCGCTATATTTCTTTAAAAGCAGCCTCCCCCTCTTTGAAGCTCATCTGATCCCGTGGTCTCGAGCACCCCTGATACTTACACATGTTTCGTTAGTAATTACATTCTGTTTTACAGCTTGAAGCTTTAAAAGGCTTAGAACATAAAAGTCAACAACACATGTACTTTTATAACCACTGCGCCTAAGAGAAAGTAAAGAATGACAGCAAGTTTTATGCATTCGCTGGTTTAGCAAGTCTCTCCTCCAACATTTATGTAAATATTCCCGGGGCCAACAAAAAGCCCCGTGGGAAGCCCAGGGTGCTGTACCTGCACCTCCGGGTGGGCTCCAATCGCGCCTTCTCTGCGAGGGGAAACAACTCCAGCAGCAGGGCTGAGGCGTGTCTCACATCCCTCACCATTCCCATTTAATCCATGATTTTTTCTGTCATTAACGCGAAGCTCACATCTCATCAACCCCGCTAAGTTCTGCGCTGAATGCTTTGTGTAATTAAGAGCCGACACCTGTGTTCCTTGTCAGCAGCACCGTCCTCTCACTGCAGACACACACGAGGGGAGTGAACAGCCACCAATTATCCATCTACCTTGCTTCTCCTTTGGTATTTACTATTGCATTATCCTCCGTGCCCAATACCCGTGAATTTGCTGGTCCGTGTTATCACAGCCGGTAGGGTTACGCTGTTTGGTTTAGGGTCTGCCAGCGTTATCTTCATACCCCGGCCGCATTTGGAGCCTCCTGACTTTCTCAGCTTTTGTTTGCTGCAGGAGCTTTAAGTGTGGATGGGTTTTCCAAGGGCAGCCCAACTATATTTACACTTGTTTCAGTCTCTGGTAATTTAAGCCATAAGTCAAAGTGAACAACTGGTGACATTAATGAGGCATCAGAAGAATGAAATTGGTGGTAACTTGTGTCCCATGGGAGGGGTGCTGATGATGGAAGAGGGAAACTTAATATTTGTGAAATTAAATGATACTGGATAAACAAGAGGTCTAAACCAGACTGTATCCATCTTTTTAATTATTTAGGGGATTTTTTTTTTTTTTAAATAGAACTGGACTGTTAAAAGAATTTCTATTTTCCCCACCCTCCTGTGGGACCCAGAAGGCACGATACTAAAAGCCTTAACACTGCCCTTAGAGGGTAGAGGCTTAATTGCACAAAGCATCTTTCTCTGGAGATCTGAATTAAATTAATGTCTTGCTCTTCAGGTGCTACGCAGCACAAACTTGAGACGTCGCAGCCGCAAGGGAATTTAGCAAGTAGTCAGCAGCATCTGCAGGAGGGATGCTCACAGCTCGGCGTGCCCACGGGGATGCGACAGCCCTGAGCTTCCAAAGGACCACCCAGTGTCTCGCAGAGATGGGTACAGGAGAGAGAAGGAGAGGGGTGAAGCAGAACTTGCAAGGCAGGAGCAGCCTTGTCCAAGTACCTCCAGGTGGTCACCACAGCCAGAAGAACTCCTGAACCAACTCCAGAGACCTTAAGGAGTCGTGGATCAGGTTCTTCAATTGGGGACCTATATTAGAGTGGGAGTTATTTTATTTCTTTCCTTTTTTTATATTTTTTATCTGTATGGAAGGGCTAATTCTTGCAATTCTAGCATTTGGCTGCTCTCCCCAACAACACAACAGATCTTGACAGCCCTCTCTGCACTTGTTGAGGTTGGTCAAAGGGTAGCTGCGTTTCACTTTGTGGCATTCAAATAGTTAAAAGGGAGAAAAAGGAAAACAAAACAAAGCACATCTTTGAGAATAAGTGGCTTTCAGTTCTAGTTCCACCCCATCCAAGGCCGTAATGTTTACTCTCCAAATTGCCAGATTCTGCCCACTGTTCCCTGCCCCTGCCTCCTACCCCCACTCCTCATCCGAACAAATCGGCACATGAATATTTACAAAGATGCGGAAGAAGGTAATTGTCCCCCGAGTTCTTTTCAATTGAAATATCATTTCAAGCTGGAATCACGTTAAAGATAATTAAAAAGGATTCCAAAGGGACAAACCCATCCCCGGCTCACCCCTACGGCAGCACAATGGGCTACCACTGTGCAAGCGAGCAGGCCTGATGGCACTTTATTTAACACGTCTATCTCGCCTTGACGAGCAGCTCGCATTGTGAGTCAGAAGGAAGACGTAGCGCAGGACAAGCCGTGCTGACAGACACAGCCTGTGCCTCTGCATAAAAGGGAAACAGCGAGGGCTCTCCGAGAGCAGGGCCCTGTCCCACTCCATCGCAGCATGGAATCGATACGTTTCTAGATGAATTCACTGGGGAAGTTCGGAGGGGGCAGGGGGAATAGGAAGCTTTCTGCACTGATAAAACCTGCAGCGGGAACCAGCGTCACCCTGCTAGCAAACTTCGCCAGGAGCAAAGATAAGCCGGGCTGTTAAATCACACTGGGTTCTCCCTCTGCAAGGTATTTATGCCACTGTGCAGAGTTTTCTTAAACCGTGTCCTCTATTAGCACTTGCTTTCATTCAAATTAGGGCCACAATAAAGACAAATGACTGTGGCAGATCCAATGCATTTTTACTTGTCAAATACAGCACGCGTCCTTTCCCCCATGTGCAGCTGCCTGTTAAGGTAACTCGCTGCAGCAGCCCAGCGCACCGCAGATAAGTTATAATGTGCATCTAGGCTCTTTACAGAGTCTGTTTTGTACAAAATGCTTCTGGAAATGGTAAGTGTCCTTACTTCTGGACAACCTTTACGCACTACACATAGGGGGGCATGCAGATCCCCTTCGCTGCACAGGTGAGGGATCCTTTGGCCACTAGCTTTGGTCTCAGGTACATCCAAGCTTTCTAATTTTCTTAAAGAAAACAGAATTAGGAGAGTCCTTTGAGATCTATGAATGGGGAATTAGCTTTAATTTATTATATACATCAACTGATTCCAATTAATGCCTCAGTGGAGCAAGGCATTTATTATTAAAGCTAAGCAGATAAAGGATGTAAGCATTTCTTGGGATACTCAAAGCTTGCCCCTACCCCCCCACATGCAATTTCTCTGGCCCAAGCAAGCATGTTACAAGGGAAGACGAGCCAAAATAAATGCAAAACAGTCCTTTTCCTCCAGCTTCTTTGAGCACACATTATGCATAAATGATGGGGAAAAAAAAAAAGAGAAAAAATAATTAGAGAGGGGTTCTGGTTGTTGGTTTAAATTGCTGGTGTGCAAGAAAATTTAGCAAAACAGAGACACCATTTGAAATCCACGTAAAATGGCTTCACTTTCTCCTTCTCAGCATATCATTTCTATTATTTTAGTACTGTCTGACAACCAGAAGCAGTGAGATCATGTCAGTAACCAAGCCAGCCAGACAATACTGAGACTAAACTTCTCTCCGCCTGACCCCCTCCCCAGCACCCCTCCCCGAATCTGATTTTAAGCCAGGTCGGCTCCCACGGAGCAGCGATCCTTAAACCTTGCTCTTGGGCAACCTCCTTGCCTCCAGCAGCAAGAGCAAGGTGGACGAGCACTCCCTCATCCACAGTAGTCTTGGGCAGAGGATGCCAGTCAAAAAAAGCGTGCAAGAAGCAAATTCCAGCCCCATAATGGCTCTGATCCCGCAGCAATTCCCTTCCAGCATCAGTATTGCCCTCAGCACACGTTTGGGGCACGAGGAGCGGGGTCTGCAGGCTCTGTGGGTGCTGCAGGTAGGGCAGCTGCAATTATTTTTAAATTGTTTGGTTCTACAAAGTGGCCATATAGGCTATTGCAACTTCTGTGCACTCTAGTACCTCCAAAAAACGGAGAACACTTAATTTAACTAAATACCACACCATTAAAAATGTTTACGTTGTTCACAAATAACTTTCCCCGTGATTTTTTTTCTATATATTTTGCTTGGATTTTAATTTGCTTCTCTGATTATATGGCCTTCATATAAATCCCTCCTTTCTATAGCATAAGTTATATATATAATTTCTAAAATAGCAGCTTGTTAGACTCTAATAAAAAATACTTGCTGCCTTCCAAAGGGTGCCTTTAGATGAGATAATGCCTATTTATCTAAAATATCAAATGGGTAGAGAGGAATATCAACAGAGAAACTGATAGGCACACAAGAGGCTTTCTTTCCTTCTCTTTCTGAAGAGACTTTAAAGCTGAATAAACACCTTGGAAAAGCACAAGCAATATACAGATCTCCCGGGCGCTGAACCTGACCTTTCAAAGTTAAAAATACACATTTTCAAGGCTGATCCTACAAACCCTTGCTCACCAGAGCAGTCCTACTGATTTCATTGCTGGGAGCCCTTCGGTGGGATGTAGAAGGCCGTGCTGAAGTTTGTTAATTCTTTTTGTTTTCCCGATCAAGCCAAGGCATTCCTGCAATGTCTCCTTAGCATTAATTTCATGCTCGTGATGATTAGCATATAAATCTAAAAGCATGTGTTGGTCTGTCCAAGGGATTTTTTTTTCCCCTTATCCAACACGACATTAATCTTATTAGCTCAGGTAAACAACTAACAGCTATTAAAGGCAGTACAATCCATCCAAAAATAATTAACCCTTTCAGCCATGCCTCAAAAAAAAAAATCCAGATGACAGAAATATGTATTTTTAACAGAATGTACTTGGACATGGCAAATTAGGAGCATTGTCCTGGAGATGCTCGGGGCCTCGCTTCGGTCAGGGAGCAGAACTCACGGGGCCATCGCCTGCAGCGCTCCCCCCGGCCCAGAGGAGGCTTGGGGCCCCCGAGGTGCCTGGGGAAGGCTGAAGGAGGGGAAGGAAGGGTGCAGCCGGGCAGCAATCGCAGCAGGACTCTGGACTTGCTAATGGGAGGGGAGGAGGCACCAGAGCCTTCCTCAGAGCACGAGGAAAACACCAACGGGCGTGCAGACAAGGTCTGCCGAGCCCACGCTGCTGCCACCTTGTTTTTCCATTTATATCTGTACAGGGGCGAGGTTCTGCATCAGGCAGCCAAACAGCACAGCAGAAACACATCCCATTGATTTTCGGAGTCCTACATAGACACAACCCCGTCTGTACCAGCTGGAGGTTTGGGAAGGGAAATGGACAAAGAGAGGAAAAATGCTTTTTTTTTTTTTTCATGCACGTATTCTGCTTTAAAGTACAAGAACTAAACCTTTTTTTCTTGTCCTTTATACCTGCTCAATTCCACCTCCCTTCCCCCAAGAGAAAACCAAAAAAGAGGCGGCTTGAGGGGAACCGAGCGAGCCCCGGCACGGGGCCATTTGCAGAGACCCCAACCCTGCGGCACCCAGCACCACGGGACGAGCTCCAGGAAGAAACCTTCCCTTCCTTACGGAAACCACACGGCACAGAATGCCCCTTTTAGGCTTAAATTCGAGTTTTACTGTGCACAGCAGACGGTGCTGTGCAAGCCGCCGCCGCAGACGCTATCAGCAGATATCTTTCTTGTGTCCATACAAACGCTATTCACAAGGTCTCGAGCTCTCTTGCCTGATAGAGTATTGATCCCCTGGAGTGCAAAGTCCAGCATGCCATTAGTCCAATCTGTTTTCAAGCTGACACAATCCCATCATTTGTCATCTTCTCCTGTCCTGCTGTGTTTGTTTAGGAGCAGGATATTTGCTTTATCTGTCACTTTCCAATCCTCACTGTATTCTTTACCTGACATGGAGTTTATTGGGTCCACAGTTTTCTCAGAGTCATTAACAAGGGGGATTTTGACATGCCGATGAGATCACTGGAAAATGATGATGTCGACAGCTTGGAAAGCAGTCATGAATTAGACTCTAAATATGTTTTGAAAGGGGATATGCGTTTTGCATTTGAAACTAGATTTCAGTTGAGAAATATCTGAAGAGTGTATTTCTTTTTTACAACAAACATGTGAAAAAGGCCAGCAGAAGATTTGATTTGGTGAGAATACCCAAGAAGAAAGCCACGCAGTCACTGCCCTCAGAAGCCTTCAAGGGGAGCCGAGACAATACCTGCTCTGGCATCGCTGGGGAGAAGCGGAGCAGCCAGCTTGCAGAAGATGTTGAGCTACATAAAACGCAATCACCTCATGTGTTTGTTGCATTGCAAAGCTCAAACTTTCCGTTTTCTTTTTTACACTTCATATTTGAGAGATGTTTGCATTTCAGAACCCAATTCACAAACATCTCTCCAAAACCCAACAAAGGCCCTGTTTAACTGTTGTCACCAACCTTGCTGTTCACTGCTACCTGCTAGCAATAGTGGTTGTTTTTTACAGTTCTTGTTATTTCTACAGGTACTTCCATGCTACCAGGCATGAAAAGCATCACAAGAACATCATCCACTTATCATCTGGTAGCCACCATTTATGGCCATTTTATAATTTATTTTTGCAGTCTCCATGCCTCGAGTGCCCGATGACACCCCGATGGCATGTAGCACACGGCCAGCTCCCCAGGGCAGGTGTTTGTTTTAATTTGTTTTTATAAACTACTAAATTCTAAATTCTGGATCAGACTTGTAAATCGTGAACACACGTGTCGAGTTCTGGATCAGCACACAGGGAACTTAAAAACAGAAAGGAAAGATGTAATTTTTCAGCTCTTGCTCCCACAGAATAGTTCAGTGGTTTTGTTCTAAGATGCTCTTTTAAAAATTTGCAGCTTCCATTGGAACTTCACAAGTTTTGTTACTGCAGGATCTTAAAATAAATACAAGCAAGACAACTGTCCCCAGGCTCAGAAACCCGCAGCGCAGCCACACACTTAAGGACGTGTTTAATTACAGAGCGAGCAGCGGGCGCCCAGGAGCTGAAGCTGCAGCCTGCACCTTCCAGCCACACAGCTGGTAAAGCTGCCCAGCTCTCCTAAACCCCCCGGCCTCCTGCCCTGCTCCTTTCCCAGGGCTCAGCACAGGCTCCCAGGGCTGTTGGTGGGGCAGGATGGGGCCCTGCAGGGGGCAGGTTCAGCCCCGTGCACAGGCAGCACCAGCACCAAGCACCAGCTTCCAGCACACCCCGGGAACATCCCTGCAGAAACGTCCCCACCCCAACGCCCCCCTGGTCACGCAGCTGCTGCCCTGAACGCACAACAGCAACACCGTGCGACTGCACGTTCTGCTCTCCTGTCCGCCACAGCATCATCATTTTCTCCGTATCAGAGACTTTTGGAGTCCCTTTTTCCAAGAGACTCGCTCCTCTTGCCTTTCCCCTTTTGTTTTGCGGGCAGCAGGAAGAGGGCTTGGGGACACAAAGGGATTACGGGTTCCCCAGTAGGGTTCTCCTCTCTCACATTCTCCAGCATTGGCTTGCTTCAGTCTAGGCAGTCACAGTGCCCAGCTCTTCATGTCTCCTTTCTATGTGCCCTCACCTCTTCCTTTTTGCATTATTTTTTTTTTTGAGGGTTGTTTTGCTATTTTTCTCCCCCTAAGCACATTGCCCAGTTTAGTTCTGTGCCCTATATGTTGGGGAAAGCATGAAAAAGGTATGGAGGAAGTGCCTAAGCAAGCTGGGTTCTTTCAGAGGTGGCATTGCAAGGGCCCTGCAAACCTCCAGCAGCCCCACAGCCCCGAGAGGTTTGGGTTAGGCAGGCTGGAGGTCACACTTCAATAAAAGGTGAGCTGCTCTCGCTGCGGGGGGCACCCAGCCGTGCTCCAGCCCCGCAGCCCCCCGGGGCTCGCAGCCGCGCTCCGCTCCCTGCGTGCGGGTTGCTGCAGGGATCGGTGGGACCGAGCTGCTGCTAATAACGTCATAAAAGCAAATTCTGCCCGGTGCAATAAAAATAGGAGGCAGTTTATGCTTTCTGAGCGAACAGCATGTGAATTTATGGAGAAGCAGGCCTCTGCGTTCTCTCCCTTACACATATTGGGGATAAGGTTACGTTTTATTTGTAGGGAATTTTATGGCAGCAAAGCCCATTCATTAAAGAAAGAAAAAGAAAAGAGAAAAAACAGATGATCGTTACCCAGAAATCCTCATCGGTTCTCCCCCAGTTGTTTATCCGTTAACTTTTTAAAGGAATTTTTAGACAAAGATGCTTTCTTTCTCCTCTGGAAAAGAAAAAGGAGTGGGGGAAGACGCGCTGCTGCACCCAGGCGCTTTTTAAATCTCTCCAGGCAGCACCCTGAAAACAACTTTCCCTTTAATGAAGACCTTTCTGGTGCTCTCTTCAATATTCACTTAAAAAAAAATTAAAACTTCACAACTTCATAAGGACGGATCCCTGGGTAGGACTTTTATTAAGTCTTTTCTATTTACTTCCTACCTAGATAAGATCTTAATCACAGCCCCCAAATTATCCGCAATGACATTTATCAACTCTAGTCATCTTTTCTTTAGCATGCTCCGCCTGACCAGTCGGCTTTTCTTCCACCCCTTCCTTTCAATGGAAGTTAATTTCGAGTACATGATTTATCTTGCTGGGCTAACAGCACTGAGGCAGCCCACCTTTTCAAAGGGCTGGCCAGGGAGTGAATTATAGCAGAGTTGTCCAGTGATTGCGTTCCATAGGGAAGGAGAATAGGCAGCCAGTGTGTTGCCCCGATGTGGCGCTGGGACCTTTTCAGCAACTGAAGAAAAAAAGATTGGGCCTCTGACCGTGGGGCTGACAGGCAAGCGTTATATCAGCAGACAAAGGCTCGAATACCTGAAAGGATCAGAACTCCATGTACTCCGAGATGTGATGTTGTTTACAACACCATACGCTGACCCTATCCCGAATTTACATGATATCAGTGCCGTGGTCTTTTAACCTTCGCTCATTCTTCTTCCTGCATCTTCGCGCAGCCATTAGCATGCGGGGAATTAGCGACGACCACATTAAATCCACCAACACTTTGAAATCCTTTGCACGCATTCTGCAGCAAGCGTTGCTGAAATGTATAATTTCCCTGCATGCCCTGTATATATCCAGGGGCTCTGTTTGGTTTGGCAATGGGTTTCATTCAGTATCTATTAACATTCAACTTCTATTTGTAAAGGGCATGTACAACCCACTCAAGTACATATTTGGCACAAGCTACAGTCATTTAGTATTGGTCCAGGAGTACAGCTGGTGCCATCTGGGGCAGGATAATAAGAATCTTTCACAGAGATCCCAGAAGCTGTGTTTTCATATTCCTTGTTCCTTCCCTGCCTTGCTCGAACGGGGGTGGTTTGTGAATGTGCTCCTCCAGAGCCACGACTCCGGCTGGGTTCGGAGGCTGAGCACCCCACGGCTGCCCGCGGCCCAGCACCCTGAAACCTGACCCGTTTTCAGGCAGCAGAGCAGATTTCCAGCACTTTGTTTTACTTCTGCAAAGCACGCCGTCTCCTCGCTAGCAGCTCCGCTTTCCCCTCCCCGCTGCAGGGCGCAGAAGTTTCAGCTCGTCGGGGAGAGGGGAAGAGGCTTTGCCCAGCGGACGGGAGCTTCGCGGGGTTTGGTGCAGAGCTTTCAGCTGGCTCTTAACGCACATCACTGTCCGAGTTAGCAGGAGAGGGAATTTTTTAGGTACAAAAACCACGTGAGAAACCGCTGGGCAGCCAAGGACACCTCCCAGCCTCCAGTCCCACACCTCCCGGCTGTGGGACTCCGACAAAGGATGGTGTTTTTGTGGCTGCCAGAACACAGAGCCCCAGGAGAGACGTTCCTGCCCTGTTCCTGTGCCACACAGAGCTGAGAGGGGCTGCCACCTTCCTTCGCTTACCTTGGCAAGCCAGGCACCTCCTTCTCTCCTCTCTTTCAGCCAGGCAATGCCTGTTTGCCCAGTGCGTGCTCCCTGCTGCTGCCTTCGTGGCTCTGTGGGTGGATGCACATTTCTTTTTGGTAGTTTTTTTCATGTGAGGACAGTGCCTTTATTTATATACCCATATAATTATTATTTTTATTAGGAGGGAGGGTAACCATACGGGCGGGTGGTTTGCCTGCACAAGAATCCGTCCATCAGACTGTGGCAGTCAATGGCCTCTTCAAAGCCATACCAAAATACATTGGGGAAGGTCCACTGCAGATTTAGAAGGGATGCAATGCTCAGAATTACTTCTGTACAAACCTGCTCAGCCTTCCAAAAAGCACTCATCTGCCCTACTTGTTACCAGCACAAAATACAAGCACAGTTTACCAACCATTACACAGTTTGCGTTTCCCTGCATGATTTTTAAATGCCTTTCTGCACTGACCACGTTCCTTGAGCCTTTGTTACGTGCCAGAGGAAGGATGGGAATCCAGCGAGCTGCATTCCTGTACCAAGCCCCCACTGCCCAGTAAGGACCCTCAGTAAGTGGAAACCTTTTGTTACGTCTCAAGCCATTTATAGTGGTTAAAACCGTATTCACCGCCCAACACAGAACCTAGGTAAAAGTAGGATGCTTTATATGAAAATAGGTTTTTCTCCTTCCATACCATGGTGCATGGCTGCGGCCACTAAAGCTGACCCAGTGACAGACAGCACTAGTTCTAGGTGCAAACTGTCCTGCGAGGATCGTGGCGCTCCCCAGACCCGCTTCCCTGCTCCAGCTCTCCCCGTGCAGCAGTGAGCAGCCTCCGAGCAGGAGCTGAAACATGAGCCCCGCTATTCCCCTTCGGTTGGATGCATCGTTCACATGGTATCGGCGCTCCTCTGCAATTGGTGAACAGACAGGAACTCGGATGCAAATTCTTGGTGGTGGGTTTTTTGTTGTTTTGCTACCCAAAACCAAATTTAGGCTCATACCACAGATGCACGCTACTCTCAAACACTGCTCCACCTGCAGGGAAGACCAGCTGGCAGGACAGGCATTGACAATGAAAACCAGTCAAAATCCAAGCAGATATTTATGAAAATTTTCACTAGTAAGCATTCTCAGCCAGCCAACACAGAGAGTTACGTAGCATGGTACATAGAATTAGGTGGTACACCGGAGAAAAGGAAGTTGATACCAAAGGTGCATTCCTCCCTCACAATCCTCCTTTAGCTCGTGGTCTGGCCATATCCTGGTACTGACATTTTCTGGTCCAAGAGGAGCCATGGCTTGTGGGAACAGTGAAAGCTCTGAGCACCTACGGGGTTATTAGGAGATGTCTGACTTCCCGAAACTCCCCAAATCCCACATTTAACATCTGCCTGGAGAGCTGCACACAGCCCTTTTCCAAACTCATCTTTACAAAGGAGGTCATGAATCTGCAATTGAAAGAAATCAACACATATACCCATGGGGACAAAAAGCATTTATAGGCTTTAACAGCACAGAGAAAGTTTGCCAATGTTTTATGAAGAGGAAGAGAGAGAGGGACAACATGCGTTCTGTGGAGGGATGTGCATTGCTGTTCTACTGACAAACCCCGTTAGGCAAAGATGAAAAAGTCACTATTGCCAGTAAGAGAAACACGTGCTTAGTACACAGCTAAACTGTACAAACTATGAAATAGATCCTATATTCGACCATAAGATTTCCTTTTATTTAACTTAAAACTCTCTTGTGACAGTGATATGTATCACAAACTGTGAAGATGCTACTTTTATTTAAACTGGGATTTTGTACTCTGTGTGCATATACAAGAAGGAAATAACATTCTGCCAGGCAGCACGCAAAGCTTTCTGTCATGGTTCAACTGGTTGGATTTCAACAACGTAACAATAAACTGCGGAGGTGAAGAGGAGAAAAAATAATTAGGAGTGCAACAAAATGGAAGCGAGCATCAGGGTGTTAAAAGGGTTGGAAGTGTGAAACCCAGAAATAAACATTCTGCTTCATTCACTAAGTAGTGTTTTGATGTATGCTCACCGAATCAGTAGTTGAAATCGCTGTAAAAGAGTTTTCATTTCCAGCTGGTATAAGGACACGAAAACTGGACAGATTGTATTTAGACCAAGTCTTACCCTTGCAGTGCTCCACACTATCACAGGTTTGCATTTAGTGGCATCTCCCTCCTATTATTCTTTGTTTGCATTAGGATTAACTTTGTGGGTTGACACTGAAGAACTGTAAAAAAGTTTTTAAAACCCTCACTTTTGTGACCTTTCAGTAACCACATCAGCTACTCTACAGCTCACCCAGCCAGCAGTAAAGACAACCGGATTTGGAGGGCTCGCTTCAGCAAAGGGCTCCCAGATGCACGAACATTTGGGAGCTCTGCCCCTGCACAGGCTGCCCAAATGGGAACAGTTGGGATTTTCCCCACCTCAGGTATTAACAACAACAACAAACACTCAAAACCAAACCAAACTCTCCCAAAGAGGAGACGAAAGTGCTGTTCTCCTCCTCCTTGCATTGAAAGCGTATCACCACTGCGGACCAGCAGGAAATTAAACATTTTGTGAGGAAACAATGGGAGCAAACAAAGCAAACACAGCTGCCCAAAGACAAGGTGAGGTTCAGGGTAGCTCCTGGAGGCTCTCCCAGGGCGGACGGGAAGGACACCGAGCAGCGTGTGCGTTTTGGTAGCCAAGGAGCCCGTCCTGCCCCAAGGAAGGGATTCCTCCCCAGGTCAGTGCCATGGATGCACACAGAGAGCTTGGCCAAAGCAGTGAGGGCTGGGAACATCTGGGGCACGAACAGGGAACCCGCTCAAGAGCCAGGCTGCTCGCCCCAAGGGCATCTCCCAAGCCATGCACGAGCCCTGAAGATGCTCTTGGGGCAAAGCCCAACGCCTGGCAGATGCCAACCCAAGCACACGAGCTCCATGCAGCCAGAGGAAGCCGAAACCTCGCCGAGGGGATGTGGGTTTGCCAAAAGGCCAGTCCGCACACACAGAGCGTCCTGTCGCCGGGAGGAGGTCCGTCCTGATGGCAAACCTGGCAAATGTCTTATTATTACTATTATTTTTTTTAAGTGGGCCTGTTCTCTCTGGGTCACTTTACTCAAGCCTGCCCAACCTTGGTAATAATGAGCTGAGGCTGGTTAAGCAGCTAATTAGCATGCCGTTTGTTAGACGAGTTAAGAATGTAATTATTGTGAGTAGGCAGAGCCTGCCGATGGAATGCATTTTGAAGGTTACCATAGGAATCTTTCCTTGGTCTATTCATTCCGAGTGTAATACTAATCACTATCATAAGGAAAGGATTGCTTGGATATAGACTGTAGGTTAACATCTGATTAGATTTCCAGTGAACAAAGCGATTCAGGCAGTTTGTTTGTTAACCCTTTTGGGCCCTGCCAAAGTGTCCCGACCTGCGGGAAGAACTCGGCGCTGCGGGGTCCCCTCCCTGCCCGCGGCTTGAAGGCAGCATCCTAGCGCAGACCTCGGGGCTCTAATTGCAGAGGGCGGGCTGAATGCCGTCCTCCAAATGTGCTGAAATTAGCGTGGCATTCACCAAAACTGGCATAGCAAGCCATCTATTACTGCTTTCTTTTTTATTTTTTTTCATTTGTAGATTGGTTGGGTTCAAATTGTGCTGGATAATTCAAAGATCTGATTAAAACAGTAACTGGGAAAAAAACTAAAGAGCAGAACCACAGCGTTATTCTCGTATTTATTTAAAATGCATGGTTCCTCGAGCATGCAGTATGGCATCCTGCAAACAAACATCCTGGGCACAAGTCCGCCCCGGTGCAGCGGCTCCACCCGACAGCACTTCCACCGCCTGCCCTTCGAGGGAGAGCCCTGCCGTGTCACCTCGCCCTGGAACACGGGGCCACGTGTCGTGGTACGGGAGCGCACGGACAGACAGACCTCAGCACAGCCGTACGGACACACGTCCCACCCAAGGACATCGCCCACGGGTGCCGGGTGGGTTGAGCACGGGGAGAGCTCCCCTGCCCCGTTAACCACACCAGCAACAGTCCCAGGGGGCTAAAAGCCAAACCCGTGTCGCCCTCGGAAGAGCTCCTCCCAAAGCAGGGCTGCGATGGAGCAGTGCGGGGCGAAGCCCCTGCAAGCGCTACCTGCTCGCGCTGGGTTTTGTCTGGATGAACAGCGGCTGTGTGTAAGGAGTGCGAGTGTGCTACCTTTTGTCGGGAAGGAAATTCATGTAAATTCCTCCTTTGTTCCCCCTGCCCCCAAAAGTCACAGTCAGCAGAGATCACATTTATAACAGTGCAGCTTTAGAGAACCGTGGATGTTCATTAAATCGCCTCTGCATATTTTGCTCTTTTTTTCCACTCAAGGCTGCCTACCAAAATCTCTCAGTGGTGTTCCTTAGCTCTTGCCCTAAAAATATTATCAAAAATGAAGTAGTGAATGCCACAATCTGAATGCATTCTGTGTCCAGCATCATGCTGTTCGCAGCTCACTTGCGAGGCCCAAGGCTCGGTGGGAATTTACAATTCATCGGCGACCAAACTATTTTAATGTTATCAACACATCTTTACCCTGGCATACGAGTGTGTGACTTATGAAGAGAGAAGCAATTTGTTTTGTGAATTTCATCCTTTGTTATTGAAAGCTGCTGGATTTGGATGTATAAAGACCTGTGCCATTAAGCCACGGGGCAGAAGCATCCTATGGGCTAACAAGTTTGTTTGCTTGTTATTATTTTTTTTTAAATACAAATTACTTTAAAAGTAGCATTATGTAGGACTCTGAAGGTGCTTTACTTAAATCTTGTGCTTCTTCCAAAAGATTGCAGAATATGAAGAAAAATGAATGGAGCAGGCCGTGATCTCGATTCAGGAGGAAAATACCAGCTGATTTCTAACCAAATTAATGTATATAATTCTGTAGTTTTACAATTGTCCAATCCAGTGTACTTCTAAATAACTGTATTTATTAGAAAATGTGGATTTATTAAAACAGGAATTTGTCTGGTGTCTTTTTAAGAAAATTTTAAAAGATTAAGGACGATCACTGTGAAAAGACAATTTGACATTTGCTCTACAGCTCCTTTTTTGCTGCAAAACGCTGTCTGTTTGAAATGGGAGATCTGAGTTGTAAAGGAAAACCTTACAAGTAAGGGTGAAATTGAAATAAGCATCTAACGCTACTGACATAACATGCTTCTCTTGACAGGATCCACGTTTTAAATAATTAACAATCTGAGGTTTAAAACAAACAAACAACCACAGTCAAGCCCAATTCCAACCGCTTGAAGCAGCAGCCGCCGAGTGGCAGCGCACAGGCAGGAATTTGGGGCTGGTGCCCAACTCGTCATTCCCCTCCTTCAGCATCAGTCCACGTTCAGGACTGAGCAATGGGTACAAACTGACACAGCAGGCATCACTGCGCTACCAATTTAAGCACAAACAATTCTGCATTAGCATGGACCTCTTGAAATTACACAAGTATTGATAAAAAATCAACTCTGGGTATTCCACAAGCAAAACTTTAGAACTGAGACATCGATTTTAGGCAGAAAATACACTGTATTTCCTGCAAGAGCAAAGGACGAGATCATCTCTCGTACAAAGGTAAAAAGAAGCAGAAAAATATTTTTTTTCTTTAATATTCTTTTGAATCCAAACATTATCTTGATCAGTTTATTTTCCCTAGTTAGTATATACAAACAAGAAGCCAGGAAACTAAGAGGGATAATATTTCAATCCAGCTTTCCCCAGATTACCAGATTCAACAAGAAATGGAAAAAAGTGTTCTTTGCAAACTATTGTTCTCAAGCCAGTTCTTTCACTCTATTTTTGGCTAATTAAATTAATCTGGTAAGCAGGTGTAAACCCACTTGTTTAAGCAATGGTTTGGGTTGCTAAAAGGAGAGATTGGAGGTATTTGCACAGTAAGAGATTTGTACAAGGGAGCTTTAAACCCTATCAACAAGAGGAAACTCCACTCAGGATGCAGAAAATCCTGTTTAGCACTTACCAAATGGTACCAAATGCAAAACACAGTCTGCTTCTAATCCAATATACCAACACGAAGGTGAAGTATAGTCATCTGCTTTCTTAGACTGAACAGTCTGACCAGCTATATTGAACACGTTTTGCATAGTTAATGCTTTACATGGCGAACAGAAACATATACATGTTGCTGTCTTTTGAGATTTGGCTGTATTTGCAGTCAGTAGCATGCTCAGTTTTGACCCAAGAACAGTGAATATCCAAACTTCAGCTGCCATGGAGAGCTTTTGCCATGTGCATTTTATTTGGCCAAAATATAAACTGAGCAGGCTACCAATAAAGTTTGCAGACAAGCACAACATCAAGCACACTAATAGGCAAAGCAAGATTTAATAAAAACAAAGAATACCAACCAGACAAAAATATATATGTCAAGAAGGAGCCAGAATTCAGTTTCACCTGCACAGGGTTATAATGGCTCACCCTCAATTTGCGAATATTAAAAATTATTTTGCAAACATTAAAATTGGGCAGTAAGGAATAACAGCTAACATGAAGAAAACTTGATTTCTGTTTAAAACTCTCTGACTTTCTCTAGGTTCCCTGGAGAAGAACGACAGCTCACCACCTGGGGTGCACCAGGCCTTCAGCGGCTAGGACCCCACAGACAACAAGAGACCCCCGGGCAATGCCCTATTTTCTGACACACCAAGCTCATCAGCTAACCCTCGGTTCACCAACCAGGCATCCACAGCTGCTTGCTGCATCTCAGGGGTGCTGAATGGGGCAACATTCGCTCCCAGAGGTATCTGCAGGTGAGCCACCAGAGCATGCTGGTGTTTTGTGAGGAAAGGGGAGAAAAAAGAGGAAGAGAGGATCAGAGTGAAATGAGACGTGACTGCATGTCCTGTGTCCTCAAAGTGCTGGGGCCCTGCAAGGACCACGAGGAGCATTTAGAGAAGCAGCAGTGGTGGTGTCACCCATGGGCTCCTCAAGATGTTACATGTGCTCAGAATATTGTTCCTTTTCCTAGATCCCACTGGTGTCCAGCCCCTCAGCTGCTAAGGGTAAGGCAGCACCAGCAGCCGAGAGAAGGAAGCCAACACAAAAGATTTCTCGTGCCCATCGCAGCCCCTTTCGCTCGCCACCCCTCCCAAGGCAACCTGGGTGGCAGAGGGTCTCTGGGGCTGCTCCAAGCATCGCTGGAGGCTGGTTCCTCCCTGAGGGACCCCTCAGAAGGATCACGCCGTCCTTCTGGGGCTCCCTGAGCAGCACCAGGGCGTGCCATTGCCTCAACCATCCTTGTGCTGAGCGACGCTCGCGCCTGGTCCGTGTTTCAGCGGTGGGGATGCTGGAGAGTCAAGCAAAGTGGCCATTTCATCCACCTCGTCCTGTAGTAACGACTGCCATCCCTGCTCTTTCCCCCCATCCAAAGCTCTCTTGCTCGGCCCCCTCCCGCCCGCCCCGTCCAGATTTGCTCCTGTTTTTCGTCTATTTGTGAAGGTGCCCAAGACAGGAGCTCACTTAATACGTTCCCTTACGCTTGTGGCGCAACAGCCTATTCAGTACAGATAAGCCCCTTTAGAAATGAAGGGGAATTTAATTCAGTGCTTGAGTGACAGCAGGAAGATTTATCCCCTCAGTAGACAATACGGCTTTTGGGGCTTTAATCTTGCCCAGACAATGGGCTGTTTCTCGGCCCTCATCTTGTGCTTTTCCCACGATGTTCGGTGATTAACCGGGGCTCCATTGGATGGAAGCCACTATCTCTCATTTAAGAGTGTTTGCGCCTCTGTCAAGGACCAGGGAGGGAGGGAGGGAGGGAGGTGGGAAGAGGAGAAAGGAAGGGGAGGGGGGGAAAAGTTGAACTCATCCAGGAGCAATGCTGCGAGGACGGGGACCGGGCGGATGCCAGCGCTATCTGCGCAGGCAGGGCGGTGACACAGCAGATGGAGCCTGGCACCGGCACCTCCCGGGGCTGTGGGCAGAGCCCTGCTGACCGACTGCTACAAACAGAAGCTCCTCATTTATTTCACTGGGGGCTTTATTTAGAAAAGCCCTTGTCACGGGCTGAAATCCACTGGTCCTTAGATGCGTGCTGCTCAGATGTAAGCAGAAATGCTTCTCTGAAGGCGAAGGAATCCGAGCGCACCGAAGCCTGCTCAGAAACCAGGCCCTGTGCTCGCAGCCCGCAGCAGGGAGCTGAGGTCTGCACTTAGCAAAGGACAACCCCACCGAGAGCACCGGGGACACCCGCAGAACACACCGGGTACCCCGAGCACCCCAGGACCGAGGCATTTCTCTCCACACACGCACTGCACAAAGCGGTGGGTGACTTCCTTCTGTTGATTATTTCATCACTAGAAGGAGCATCACCAGTAAGTTCTCATCACTAGCAAGGAGCAACCATTACTGCTATTGCATTCTATAAATTAGTCTTTGTATTAAAAAATAAATTATAAATAAAAAAATTATGTCCTTCTTACTAAAATACACCAAAGCTTCAGTTCTGATAACGAACAGAAATACAGATTTAGTCTCAAACTAATAACACAATCTGCTGTGTTTGTTACAGTAACCCTATGCTAATGCAACCTTAATGGTCCATGCTAACGCATGGCAGTGCCAAGAGCCTTCTGCATGGAAAAAGTTCCTGCCAAAGTAACACTGGAGTTTGTTGTTTGGCTGGAATTTTATTGTCAGTTTGTGCTCGGGAGTTCTGTTTACTATGAAAGCGAGGCTGGCAGGCACATCACTGAGCTCCTGACCAGGACCAAGAGGACTTCTGCAGGCCCACGTGGTTGGTTGGGAAATATCTCAGCAAGCCCAGCTTCGTGTCTGCTGCCTGACCCGCTGAAGAGAGCAACAAATGGAACAGAAACACTGCACAGGAACAGCTTAAAACAAAATAAAGTAAAAATCAGCAGGTTTGCTATTGAAAGAGGAATTGTTTTCTTTGACCTGCCTAATGGAGATCCCCTGCAATAAGCAAGGAAATAATCTGCACAAGGACAGAGGGCTTTTCCATGTTTTTTTTTTTTACCAACAGCCGGCCAAGGGGCGCGATCCCACCAGATCACACCACCCACACCTCAGTACCTGGGGCACCAGCTACGGGCACACCCGGCAGCCTCAGGTGCTGCGTCCACACCCCCAGGACAGGACGAGCTCTGGAGTCAGCTGGCACGGGAGGTTTCTGCCAGACGTGTCGGCGCAGAGCTTCGTTCCGACGGCCAGCGCAGCGCGCCGGTTGAAAGATGCTTTGTTTCAGCTATCACACATCTTTCATTCTCCGACCCTACAACTGCATACTTGGATGACTCAATCAGCTGAAAAAAAAAAAAAAAAATGCTGCAGTGTTCTCTGTTGTTGATGTGAATGTTTGGGAGCAGCTGAGCCAAAAAGCAAAAGCATATGTTCCTCCCCGCGCTGAGAGCGGAGGGGAGTGTGTAATCCAATAGACACAGCTGAGTCGAGGCCACCAACAGACTGACATGCCCGCTCACACGCACGCATCGTGTGTGCGGGATGCCCGACGGGTGGCAGAGATTATTCCCCTCCGAGATCACGCTCAGCCCTGCAGGAGCGAGGTGCCACCGCTCCGCTCAGCCCGCAGGTGAGCTGGGCACCGCGGTGCAGGGAGGGCTGGGGGCACTGCCCTGCTGCTGCCCCAGGACCATTGCAAACAGCAAAATGTTCCGTGCCGTGCTCTCTCCAGCTGGAAGCACTCTTGGCACAAACTGCAGAAGCCAAAGGACACGCGTGGGCTGCCCTTTGTGCTGGGGCAGGAGCCATCGCATGGTCCCGGGGGTGGTCCTGGCCCCACCAAGCCCGCAACAGAGATGCTCGGCCTTGACAGCAGAGCCTCCTGTGAGCTCATATCTGCCACTGCCTCCTCTATCATCACGGAGTGGCCTCCTTTTCCCCATCTTTTCAATCCCCAGATGTCCAGATTCCCATGTTTCAGCTCTCAGCACAAACCCAAGAAGCTGCCAGCCCGTGTGTTACCTGCGGATGATGGCACCTTGCGGTGCTAGCACAGGTAGCTGCACGGTGGATTTTTTTCTCACTACTTTGCTTTTAGTTCTGCAATGAGAAAATTAACATGGAAGACTATCAGAGCCTTTAAGCCTCAACACACAGTAATATGGGGCCAGCAGGGGGTATAGCTTAAGATTTCCTTAACATCACATTTGGGACTTTTTACTTCCCTCAACCACAAGTTCAAGTCCCCGAGGAGTCATTTGAGTTCTTCAGCCTTTTTAGTGCAATCAGCTGAGTGAACGCCATTCTTTTTTTTTTTTTTTTTGAGTGCCCTTTAGATGTAAATGGGCAGAAGGGTTTTATAGCATTCTCTCTCTCTTTTTAATTGACCTCAATTGAGCTGCGTGGTGGGACCTGCTGGGGACTGACACCCATCTGCAGGCACCCGTCAGGGCAGGAGGCACGAGGAGCTGGTGGGGTAAGGCTTCCACCACGGCTCTGCCACCAGGAGGGGTTCAAACAACAGACACAGCTCTCTATCTCATACCAGTGCGTCCCCATCTGCACTCTCTGCCCTCTTCCTTTTGTCTGTGACTCCTGTGAACTCATTCAGGACCCCTTTGAGGGCTCACGATGGCCCCTGGGAACCTTTTCAACACCTTTACGCTGAGCTGAAATGGGCCCGTAACAGGCTGAGCGCAACATGTCTGTACATCTCCCCGCATGCCCTAAAAATGCAGAAGGGCTTTGGCTTGCTTTTGCTGCACCTCTCTCTTAGGAGATAACGGCCCCGTCTTCCCCATGGGACCGAGACGTGCATCAGAAGCTGTCCTCTGGTGCTGCTGTAGCCAACAAGCCACGGCCTTGCCCTTCCCCTGCAAAGCACCAGTGAGTGACTGGGGCTATGCAGCCCTTTTTTCCCCCCTCACCCTGGCATATTTTCACTCCTTTGCCTCCAACCTACTTCAAGCAGTGTTTTTCTGTGCTATTTTTCAACGGTGAATGAAGGGAGGAGAGAGGGGAGGGAGGAAAGCACATGAGAGGAACAAAAATAAGATTAAAATAAAAGCCTGCACCGGGGGCCCACAGAGAAACAAAAGTCAGGGCCCGATTTCCATCTCGTCTCAACCACTGTGAACCCAGTCACTCACTGTAACGTGGAGAGATCAAACTGTGGCTTGCAATTTTGCAGCACCTTTGTCTGGCCTAGCATTTAGAGGAAGTGGGGAAAGTAGAAGGAAAATTATTCTGTACAGGCTTCCTGAAAGCTACGAGGGACTTTTGCGGTAGCAGCCGTGGGCTGAGGCAGGTCTGCACTGAGGAGAAATACACCCTAAGAGCCGGACTCATCCTGCAGCCCGCAGAGTGCTCGGTCCCTGCCATCCCCGGCCGTGCCCACCGCTGGGCTTCTCCCCCTGCAGCGGGCACAAACCTGTGGTTAGTGGTGGCCCCAGCAGCTCTCTTGCCCTGCCTGGCCTTTGCAGTCGGTCCTGGCACCAAAAGCAGCGGCTTCTGCATCCCCCTCAGCAGCTGAGCTTTCTGTCCTCTGCCTCACGCCTGCAGCACAACGAGCAAACGAGCAGCACGGTTTGGATTTCTGATCAAACTCAGCACTGCCCACGAGGCAATTAAGGCACACTGCTGATTGCTGACACTGCCCCAACTCCCACATCCACAGAGCTAACCTGGCCAGGAAAGCCTGCCCTGAGCGCAGACAGAAACGTGTTAAATAGAACAAAACAGAACCTCGGCATCCCCCGCTCGCGTTATAGGTCACATCTAACATTAAACTGGTTTGGCGGTTTGTTTGCTGCCTTGGAGTTTAGCAGCAGAAAGCACTTTGATGGGAGGCGTAAAGCCCTGTGCCCTTCACCAGTCTTTGCCCAAAGCCACGAAGTGACACGGCGGCTATTACACACAGCAGCTCACCTTGTTTTTCTAATAGGTTTTTGTTTCAAGCATCCTTAACTTCCCAAGCCCCAGGTCAGGCCAGCGTGAAAGCACAAGCATTCAGGAAGCTTCTTTGCCTTACAATCGCTGCATTTTGGCAGTGGCACTAACTCTTCATGCAGCGCCTCCTTTTCCTCAAATAATCCACTTAAAAATATATTATAAAAACTCATCCGTTTAAGCTGCAGTCACTGCAAAAACAACTCCCAGTCGGGGTAGTGCCAGGTGCTCTATTTATAGGCCTCTCAGCTAAACACGCACGTGTGTGCTTTCATTTCCAAATGCCCCCAGTCTCTGCAAACAGGGCTTGTTTCTCATCACCGGCTGTTTGACGATTCCTATCAACCTGGCTGAGGCTGGATGCTATGAATCAGCTTTTACACTGAGAATTTTCTCCAGATAAATCTCCCAAAATGTAATCATGCCAGCTCACTACTGATTGTTATACAGATGCAATACTTCAGAAGTAGCATAACCCATTTGTTAAGGGAAACACACTTAGACTTTTGTCCTGACCTAGCACAGACGAGGCACAACTGACAGCCCAGGGGATCAAAGTCTCCTCTTTATCAACACACACTTGGCAGAAATGTAAACTTCCCCATATATGGCTTCATAAATTTGTTTGAACTTACTTGAAAACCAGCTAAAGATGTCTCAAGGAGTTAAAACTCACTGGCCCTTTCAACCCTGGATTCTGAGCGAGAAAGGCAACACAGGTACATTATACTCTGGAAGTCAATTTTTTTTTGTCCATCCACTGGTTTTAAGCTTGCAGGGAGGGATTAAAGGAGAAGAGTTTAAGAAAACATCAAGAGATTTTTTTTTTTTTTCAGAAGTGTATATGGTTTGGTAGTGAACTGCATAGTTATTTACAGAAATAATCAATTTGTGCAAATCCAAATATAAAGCAGCATCTAGAATGGTCAGCCTCCCACTGCTGGCTGTGCCGGTTGCAGAAGGTAGATGAAGGAAGAGCAGATAAGGCAGGCAAGAAATAAACACAAGTGAAGAGCAGCCTTATCGAAAAAAGGAATGATTAACAGCAAGACAGACAACCAGTAGTGCCAAACGTTTCTACGTACAGATTGCTAAGAGCTAACCAGGCTCTGGAAAGTTCCTGGCCTTACGCATTTCTTCAGTTCTCCATGAGATGCTTTCTAAAGGAAAATTTTTCAAAAAGTTTGAGCTTGAAGTTTCCACGTAACATAAAAAAAAAAATTAAAAAAAAAAAAAAAGGTTCTGGTGAAAGAAAACATGGCAAATCTCTACTGATGTATTTGGCATATTGCTTCCCCCACGATTTCTGCAGCCACCCTTGCCCTGTGCACACTGCGACCACCGGGGCGCGGAGCAGTGGGCAGCGGCTGAAGGACCTGGAGCAACTCCGCGGCCAACAGCAGTGGCTCAGAAAAGGGCAGCCAAAGAGAAACCCCCTGGCACTGGGTCTGGAAGAACAACTGCCACATTTGGAAGATCAGAGCCAAGAGTCAAAGCTGTCACCAGCTGAAATTCTAATTGAGAGTAAAGACAAAATAAAGGATAGCCAGAGGCTGCTGAATACCAAAGCCAATAGCAACAAATTAGGTGTTTGAAGTCATTTAAGTTTCATACCTACAGTGAAGTGGTTTTTATTTGGCGAGAGAAATACCTGGAGCAGTAGGATGTAACAGGCTATCAAGCAAATGTGCTCAAAGACAAATAAGCCAGCGCCGATCAGCACAGCAGAAACGAAAGGAGGCTGGGAGAGACGTTCAAGCAGCAGCTGGTAATGCCACCGTGATGCGAGACGCGCAGGGAAAGTTTAAGATGATTTTAAGCAGACATGAAAAAAACCACCTACAATGTTTCTCTGAATAAAGGGACTTTTAAAATAGTCACTGGTAGATCAAACAGAAACACGTACCAGAACTCTGCCAGCAGCCAGCGCGATCCAGTGCTCTTCTCTTCTCGTCTTACTGCCCTGGGAATCTCGCACGGACGGGTCTGACGCAGCAGAGAGACCTGGGCTGCCCCGCAGAAGTCAGATTCACATCCCTTGAGTACAGAAAGCACCCAAGACTCTTTTCCTAAGGGACTAATGAAACTGCTTTACCTGACCAGCCATTGGCTTCAAATAGGAGGAATTGGAAATGTGGTTTTTGTCTGCAAAAAAGGCAAGACAGCAGCTAGAGGCAGAAAGAGGAAGGAAAGAGGGGGAAGAACCAAGAAGGAAGTACCAGTTCTTTGACACCTTTTGGATGGAGATTTGCAAAGCAGAACATACCCCCTTCCCTTTCAGGAGCATATTTGGTCTAATCTGATTTTAAAAGAGCTCCTTGTGATGAATCATCGTGCTCTGCCACGGGTGCTGCGGTGGGGTTCGGTCCTGCCCGTGCTCACCCTTGGGCTGCACCCCAGGGGCTCAGCTGCACCCCGTGGCCGTGCATCACCGGGGCCATCGTGGCCACAACCCCCCGGCAAGGCTGGGATGCAGGTGCCTGAGGTGCCATCACGGGGATGAACACAAATGGCAGCTGCCCTTCAGCGACCATTTGTGGGATGTGGCGAGGTGGCCCCCGGAGAGCAATGATCTCAAAACAGGCCAGAGTCCAGGTTTGAAATCCCCCTCTAATGGCTATGTAAATGCCTCGGGTTTTGCTTTCACTGCTACTAACAATTTGCCAGCAAACTTATCTTATTCGCCGAGCTCAGTTTCTCTCTCATTTATCCCCCAAACCCACAGGGGCTTGATTTTTATGAGGTGCTGAGCAACCACAGCTCCCGTGGCCTCGTGCTGCGGCCGGGGTGGCAGGGCTGGGATGCTCGGCCCCTGAGGAAGGATGCTGGGCACATCCCTCAGGAACACAGACTGGGTGAGCAACTGGGGACCTGCGGCTGGGGCCTCGGCTTCGCACTGCCCGAGATGATATTGTCTTCCGGACCTGCCCGCCCGGGTTGTGCCCTGGCTCCTTACCAATGAGTGCGAGAAGGAACAAGCTCTAGAGAAAGGTTTCTCTTGGCATACGGCTCTATGGGAACAGAGAAGTTGCCTGCTCTAAGCCCTGTGTGGTAACGTAACCAAAGGCAAGGGGTGAAGACGTTCCCCAAAGGTAAGGCTGGCAGGCACACCCAGGAACCCAGCCCCTCTCACTTCCCTGGGCAGCCTGCTGCCGTCAAGAGCGTGGAAAACATCCAGCTCCTTTGTTCCCATGCCCAAAGTCACAGGAACAAACACCTCCTCTGCTGCTGTCCACACGGTCAGACCCTGTGGACCCAGGAAACACGAGGATGGGGACAGGAGAAGCAGTGCAAGCACGAGAGCCACGCTGCTCCATCGTGCACGGTGGTGCAGGGCGAGCACCGGAGAGCTGGCTCTGCTCCGGGTCGGGCTGCGCCGTGCTGCACGGGCACCTTACACACAGCCTGCATCAACACTGAGACAAAGAGACATGCCCAAGGTCACGCAGCTGATAACAAGACCCAGCACAGATCCCAGACGTCCTGCATCCCAGTCCCCTTGTCAGACGTGATAACTCTTCATTTTCTTCCTCAGCAACTCATGTATACGATTAAGTTCCACCGGTGCATACCAGTGTCACCGAGCGACACGGACGCACTCCCTGCCAGCTCACAGTTATTTGGCGTTTGTAAGGCAGGTGATGGGAACAGCAGACATCTCCAACATTCCCATGTACCAAATGACAAGAAGGAAAAAAAAAGATCTGATGGGTGAACGCAACAAGTCCCCTGCTCGCTGCGTGGTGCAGTGTGCACGGAGCAGTAAGGCAGCAGCCACCCCTTGGAGCGCAGGGCATCTCCCACCTGACCCAAGCTTTTTAATAAATAACTACAACAAACCAAACATTTTGGTAAACCATCTTGTTTGTGCGTACACAGGCTCAGGTGAATAAAGGCTGACAAGCTTACCCTCCATGAGCAGCCCCTTGGCACCGTGCAGCAGGACAGTGGTGGGGCTGTGATGGTTTCTCCAGCAGGGCCCCCGCTGCCACTCTGCTTATCTGAGCCGCAGACCAGCGCACGACCACAGGCAAGTTACTTCTCTCTTTATTGCTGTTCCTTTCTTCACTTTTTTTTTCTCATGTTAGGCCAGTGATGGGATCTTAGGCCACCTAATTTGACAGATCGTACATGTCAAAGCTTATTTGGGAGCGGAACAGAGCCTGCTTTGCAGCAGCATTCGTTTCACCATGAGCCTGTATCACCTTGCACGTTGGGACAGTGATTCCAGGCAAGACTGGCACAAGAGACAAAATACAAACTAGTAATTTATATGATTATATTTCTTAATTTCTGTATCATCATAAAAAAAAAAGTAGTGCAGTAAACTGCTCTAAGATGTCAGTGCAAAACCAAACCAGAAGCGTTCAGTAACACCAGTAAGAAATGAATTCCTCTGTGCCAAAATTTACATCAGAAAAAAAAATAAAAATCAGGTGTTTACCCTGGCAGTGCTACAACTTTTCTCTATGAACTTTGCAAAACTTCATCCCCAAATGGATTGACTTCTACATTATCTGACATTTCCTCATTAGCTTCTTTCCTTTCTCTCCTTTCTTCGCAAAAAGGCCCTTGAGTCTAACCATGTCAGAAGTCTCTGAAATTTGACAGATCTTACATTTCCAGCTCATTTTCTAATGAGTTTGTACATCAGGACTGATTAGTGTAATAAGGAATTCATGAAGCAAATAAATGTAACATGAAGACACCTTGAAGAGGGGAAAGAAAGAGCAAGTCAAATATGTTGAGAAAAGGTCTGGCCTTTTTAACCTTCATTTAATCGTTATGACAAAGACACTTCATCAAAGAGACTTGGCAGGTATTTGGACTTTGTGTGCATAAATACCGGGCTTTGAACTTTTTCTCCCCTGCATTACCCAGGAGATCCCATCATTAGCCTAATTTAGGCAACTTCTTATCAAACAAAGCTTTTGCTAACCATCTAGTGACCTGCTAAACAAGACTTAAGTACTGCAAAGGAATGAAATGCATCCGTGGTGACCAGCTGGCAGGGCACCTGCCACGCCGCCAGCGTTGCTTCTTGGCCATTTCGGCGCGCTCTCACTGCCTGAATCAGCCGGCAAACTTCCTCGGGGGCAGCGATCACCAAAATTCATCACCAAATTCACATTGCCTCCATTAATGTAACTCTCAGCTAACCCTGCCGAGCAGAAGCACAGCAGTTTTTTCCACAATAGGTACTGCTTCCCCACAGAAAAAAAAAAAAAAAAAAAAAAAAAAAAAAAAAAAAAGAACATGCTCACTGGTAAGGCACATCTCGAGAGTCACTTGCATTTTGTTTTCACCATGTCCAGTATCGTTTTTCTGTCATCTTTCACTTAGCTTCTACTAGAGCTGAGGACCCTCATCCCCCAAAGTTATCTGAGCCAAATAAGCTTGCACGAGGACAATTTCCTTCTGGATACAAATTTCTTTGTGGAGAATTGGCACAGAGCAACCACCCAGATGTTTGGATCCCTTGGGAAGGAAATACCAGTATGGTTTCTAATTTTTATTTATTTTTATCCCCAGAAGAAAACTAGGCTTTTTGGAATAGAAGCAGATTTCACATCTCTGCTGAAGAAAGCATAACTTGGAGAGGGTTGCGTGGAGAGCTCGCCCGAGGCTTTCTGAGCGGCTTCAGTCCGGGAGCTCCTCCTGGATGCGGCTCAGCAGGAAGCTGTGCACCCGCTATAATAAAGTGTGACAGCATCTAAAACTAATGGACAGTGGTTCTGCTAGGTATGTTGGATGAGTGAAGTGAAAATCATGAGGGTTTCAGGATGCAGATCTATTTCACTGCTGGACAACAGTGGAAGGGGCTCCACGAGCGGTCAGGGATCCCTCAGTGCTGCTCGCCCAGCTGCCATCGCTGCTCTCCTCGCCAGAGAGGGGCTCTCCCTGTCTCACCCTGTGCAATATCATCGGGGCTCCTTAGGAAGCTGCAAGAAGATTCTTCTGAATGGGGGCTGTATGTGAAATAGTTCAAAAGAGTCCTTGTCCTGCACAGACTAGATCTTCATGGGAAGTTACTGTTTTGTTCTTAAGAAGAAAGCAAAAACCCACAAGAAAAAAAAATATATTAAAACAAAAAAAAAAAGAAGAAAAAGAAAGAAGCCAAAGAAACCTCAAAAAGTTCAAAGGGTGTTTCATCCGCGTCTCAGTCCTCACGAGTAAGGACCCCTTTGTCATCTCTGGGTGACCGACTTCTCCCGCGAACGCGATACGCACAGAGAATCTCAAGAGGAGTTACACCAAAACCACTCTCCCTAAGCCACGCTGAAGATTTGCCACGCGCTGCAGAACTCTCGGGCTGATTTTGTTCCCGCACCGACCACCGCTGCTGACACCGAGCGGGGCAGCCCAGGAGAGCCCTGACCTAAGGCAGCGCCTCGGGCTTTGAGCAGCCTGGGGATTCATGGCCTGCATCTCCTGCAGTGAGAGCCACTGCCTCTCAAAGTGTTGGAAGTAAAAAAGTTAAACTAAAATAAATAAATAAATAAATTTAAAGTTATTCTAAATCTGATTCTCTTTGAAATTACAAATTTTGGTTTTGAGGTTCTTACTGCTAATATATTCAGCTGATGTATGTGGAAAACTCACTATGAACTAGCGCCAAAATACTCCCCCTCTTCCCACTTCTTGCTTTCTGCACCCTTTTGACTCATTTGCTCTAGCCAGTTCTTTCCCCTTATTCTCCTTTTGCATCTGACCATAGTCTGCATCTTCACCCATCCGCCTTTCCATCACCTCAGCTCCCTCTCTGCAGGTTCTGTGACGCTCTGGCCCAAGCCATCACGCTTTGCCTTGCACTTTTGCAGACATTTATCTACCTCGTCACTGAATATTACAAAAGAAAAACTATTTCCTTCATCGCACAGCTGCCCTGGCTATAATACCATTTGTAAAATTTTCATAGACAGTCAAGCTTGCATCATTTCAAAAAAAGGAAAACCGCACACTGCAGGTTCACGCAGGCTGACGTGCAGCGGGGCTCACCGTGCACTTCGGCCTGTTTTTTTCCTTTCTTATAGGTCACACTTTTAGAGAACTTGAATAAGGAGCATTGCTATGGTAGCAGGTAACAAACAAGATGGCATTTTCCAGAAAACCAAAGGAAAATCAATACAAGTAAGACACAAGAAGATACAATCAATTCAAGAAGAAGAAACACAGAGATAACCTAAGCTAGTAACAGGATACTGGGGAAAACGTCTCCAGCCATTTTGGCATAACAAATCATTTATAATATATATGATAAAAACAAGGTACAATATAATTAGCACAGAGTTGGCAGGCTTCCAGCATGCTGAACTAAATAAATGATTCTGCATTTGCTTTATAGCATAGAGAACTATTTATATTGTCATCACGACGCCTGAGGGATAACTCTTTCCTGGAGTAACTCGGCATACCACAGTAGTGCAACACGGCCTTTCATTTTTAACTCAGGCCTCCCAAACTGCAGCTCGAATTCAGCTCATTTCACTGCTTTTGCGCCGCTCCCACGCACTTTTGCAGAAACCACAGCAAGGCTGCAGGAGCACGAGACGGAAGCCTCTCGGTCTCCGATCCCACGGAGCCGGGGCTGGACAGAGGCTTTTGGTAAGAGCTAGCACGAGAAAATACACTTCCCAGTTTTTCTCTTTTTGACCAAAGTGGCCAGCCAGTGCTCTTTTTCTCTTTTTCCCCTACATGCATTTCCAGTAGCCAAATGGAAAAGGGAAATTTCATAGCATTAAAGCAAAAGCTTCCCTATATTTTTCTGAATAGCATCCATCTGCCCACCCCCCGCAAAGATGCAAAAGCTCCTTTTTGGGATCTTAGCTTCAAAAGCTTTGAAATGCTCCACCGCAGGGAAACCCCTCCTGGTTTGCCCCCCGCCCAGCCCACCCTGCAGCACCCACGGACAGCAGTGCCCTGTCCATGGCCTCTGTACCACCGTGTGACACCAGCCAAGGTGAACTTCCAGGTAATTGCACCACATCACCACTTCTGTTAATAAACTTCTTGAAATGGCCCAACCACACGGAGCAGTTTTACCGCAGCAGCAGAAACATCAGCGGCTGCCCAGGGGAGCAGGCGCCTACGGACGCCTTTTTCCCAGGGCAGAGCTGATGTGCACGGGGCTCTGGCTGCCAGCAGCTTACCCAGGGGAGGCAGAAATAGCTGTGAAATCACCCAAAAGCTGCTGGGGGCAAAGGCCAAAGCTAACTAAAAGGGGGGACCCCCCATCATTGAGGCGGTTCTCATTTTGACTTCAGTTACATGGACACCGACCCAAATTTAAAAGCCCTCTGCAAACTCTGCCAGGCACAGGCTCCCTTTCTTGGTTGGCAGGTGATTAAAGGGTTTTTGTGTTTAAACACAAGTTTTGGAAAAATCCTTTACAAAAAGCCTACACCTTTGAGAGAGTGCGCAGTGATGAGGTGGAAGACAAGCACACACAACTGTCCCCTGTCAGGCCTGGCATTTTGTATTTTGCTCTGATTTGAGAGAAAGCTGAAAGGACACGTTTACATTTTAAAAATGTCTGTGAAAACTCTCAGTCCAAAACTAAGCTGATGGTCCAAAAAAATAGCAGCACAAACCTCCCTTGGTGAGACAAGCACCACGGTAACACAGCAGGGCGCTGGGTCGGGGCAGGACCAGCCAGGTCCAAGCCCTCGCTCTGGGTGAAAACCGTGGGGCCTGAGGGACCAAAGCCAAACACCCGTCAGGTTCGTGCAGTCCAGGCCCACACCGTATCAAACCTCAGATTCAGGCTCCACACTTGCAGCAAGAGTGACTGCTGAAAGGGGACATCACATCTCCCCCCATCCACCAGCAAATTAACTGGTGTCGTTTCAATTCATGAAATGCAAGGTCAAAAGGGACTGCTGTGGTTCTCCAGGCTGACCTCCTGTACGACAACACTTCCTCAAATTAATTCCTGTTTGGTACACGCAAACCTTTTAGGAGGCATCCAAGCTCAGTGTTTAAATTGTCAGCAATAGTTAAACTTCCTCGAGTCACCGGCAAATTGTCCGAGCGCGGAAACTGTCCCGGGCGTTTTTAAGAACACGCTCAGCAAACACCTGGCAGAGACAGAGCCACGAGGTTTGTCCCACAGCTGCCCGGGAGGACAGACAAGGTGATCTTCCAGCTCCCCCTCCCTTCCCTGTTTTCTTTGATTCCCACTTTTTTCTTCCCAAATAATGCTTGCACTACATCAGATGCTGTCACACTTTTAGTCTATCAAATCGAGCTTTGCTGTCAGGTAAGCGCTCAGAGATGGCAGTCCTGTCACCTCTTCACTTTCTCTTCATTAAACTAAACAGATCGAGCTTCTGGAATAACAGGCAAACTGTTTATTTCTACGTTTATAGTTACACGTTTTCGTTAGAATTTATGCATGAAGGTTTATGTTACAAAGCAACAAAATGTGTTTTCTGTTGTTTTTTTTTTTTTTTTAAGCCCATTTCACAATGAAATCCAGCCCCTAATCATCAACTGAGAATAGCAAAACAAGATGTATTATAATCCTCTTTATTTAAACGTTTTGATTAAATTAAACTTGAAGATACTACAGTAGGGGCTTTCCCACTGCTCTCAGCTGAAAGAGGGAAGAAACAAACTGGCTTTAAAATGAAACAGGTTTCTGCTCTGACTGACTGCAAGTTACAGGATGTTGGTAGTGAACCAATTAAAACACATCTTAAAACGATAAATACAAACCAAATGTACATTATCAGCATGTTCAGCCTTTTGTTTCTTAGTTCTATTTTGTATCTGCTTATAGCAATCATATGTGTTTTGAAGGAGGGGGAAAATCAAATCATTTTAGGAAATAATAAATAAAGAATTCAGTGGAGGAAACAAAAGAGGACTGCATTTATTCAAACATAAAACAAACCATGCCTTCGGAGGGCAGGGTGGAAAAGAAGCCGCAATGTTCCTGGATTGGGGGGACTCAGAAACATCCAGACAACAACAAAAAATCCACCTCAGTTTAAGACAGCGGTGTGGCACCTAGAGAACACACTGCAGAGGAAGGAATGTGCTGTGCATACCCCTTCTGCCTGCATCCTCAGCACGAGATGTCCGGGCACGGTCAGTAAGGAATTGCCATCTCTGCTGTGCCTTTCAGCTGCTCATTTTGCTCAGAAAGAGCACCTCACCTACGGCTAAGTGAGGAGGTGCCCAGAGGCAATGCACTTCCTCTTTTCCTTCCACAACTGCATTCTCTCCTGGCAGTTTGTGCTTTGCTTTTCACCACCCCTGAGACATTGCAGGTTCCTTCCTAGCTCAGTGCTGGGCTCACCCGAGCCACACCAGCTGTGCGGTGTCAGGATGCTTACCTGCTGCCCCTCTTCCCAAGACATCAGCTTCTTTAGATGCATCTTCTCAATCCCTGCTACTTATTTTGTCACCTGAAGCACAGGCAACCTGCCTTCTGATGGGCATGGTATCTCTAGTTAACCCAGCATTAATCCTCAGGATTAATTAATGCATCAGAAGGAGCAGCATGATGTTGCTAGCCTGGATTTCCCTCCCATTTCCAGCAGGACGTTCACGTTCACACAAGCACCAAGAGACTGGTGCCAGAAGGACGCTGGCACCTCTATCACTTCTCTACAGTGCAACGAGGGGAACAAAGTATCTGTGCTTACAAAAATAAAGTTACGCCAGCTACAAGCGTTCACCATTTTCACAGTAAAATACACATAAATTTCACAAGTGAAAGTGTTTCACTTTTCACAAGTCCCAGAAAAACAGACTTATCTGCCTTTATTCTCCCTAGGCTTGCTTTCCCAAGGCATGGCTTTTTTTTTATTTCCCCTCCCCTTATTGATCTGCCCCCAGTCCCATACCCCAAGCGGATTCCTCGTAATGAAAAACTGCAGAAAGTTTGCACAATTTTTTCATTATTTGAGGCTGCAGGTAAGTAGCTGCATAGTCCTGTGCTTAGTGGAAGGAAGTATTGAAAATCTCCTTTGCTATTCCTTGTTTCACGGTTTATAACGTGATACTTATAAATACTTTGGTAGCAGATTAAGCTCCAGAGAAATGAAAACATTTAAAAAAGAGCACAAAGCCTGCAAGTGTCCAAATGAGGGACCAGAAACTCTGCTTTAAGCTCCAGGAGGGGGTTTATGAGATGTAGTGCCATGTGCCATACAATACAAGATAAACATCTGTTGTTATTTCAGTAAACTTAAATCAGATGTTAAGCTTTTTCCGCAGGGGGATAGTGGCACAAAGAAGGATCTTTTTTTTTTTTTTTTTCTTACCAAGGTGGCCATACCCTGTGCTGGGAGAAGTGGGAGAGGATTTTGGAGAGGACTTAAATAAATACTGTTAAAGCAGTGCGGTGGCGTGAAGTGACCTGCCGCACCCCCGGCCCTACCCAGGCCTTCAGCCCTGAATTTCTGCCCGGACATTTGCTAACGGGGAGGCCAATGCTGCGAGCACAGAGGATGAGGTACAGCACTGGTACTTGCTGAAGAGCAAATCCAAAACCAGATGACCACAATGGAAAGGTCTTTGTGGGCTCTGGTGGCTTTTCTGACCTCCTCGCCTCCCTGGGCTTACAACAATAAGGATGGAAGCCTCTGGTTTGGGATTAGCGTTTCAAACCAGAACCCTAGTATTTCAAACAAGTTGTCAGACTCAATTTCTCACTGCCACCAGAAGGACAGCTTATTCCACACGGCCTGGGGACGAGCTGTGGCAGTGTCAGGGCAGCCGCTGGACACCCACACGCCTCCAGCCCCAGGGACAGTAGGGCTGCAGCGAGGGGATGCGCACCCACTGGTCCCCAGCAGGCAGAGATCGTGCACTTGCCCACACCGAGCTGAAATCCAAGTGAGAAGGCATTGCCCATTTGCCATGGTGAACCCACGACAGCTTGCCATCAGTATCACGCTTTGATTTAACAGCATCAAATAGCTCGGTTTTATATGCAGTATCCCACATCTTAAATCGTAAGGAATCAGCCTTAATTGCTAACTTTGACAGCTGTCTACTTTCCTCATTACACACGGTGAGCTGGAAGGTACAGCTAAGTTAATATTCCAAGCTGTTTCTGTTTTCAGTGTATTAAAAGGGATCTTATATCCCCAGCACCAGACAGCATATGGAGCTCAGCTCTCCGAGCCTTAGGGTAAAACTTCCAGGGGTTACGCTGGACCACTGGAGATGTTGTAAAAAGGAAATTTTGCAAGGTACAGTTCCAGGAGCTGGGCTTGCTTGTGTTTCTCTGCACAGTGGTTACCGGCAGCGCAAATGAACCATAGACCAAATGCAGAGCTCCGGATAAAGTAACAGTAATCTGCCTTTGTGTCCAATTCCAGATGTATTTCTGTTCAGCTTTTAATTCGGAAATTTTGTGGCATAAAGCGATTTAACAATGCACTTTTAATGACCCAATATATATATATCTTTTGTTTCATTTTTATTTACCTTAGCAGCATACTAAAACATAACCAGCATACTTCAGTTTTTTACATTATATTTTAATTAGTGTTTTTTTTATATATGAAAGACAAAGACACTACTCAGTACAAACACACATCTACTGTGCTGCATTTCCCAAGGCGTATAATTTAATACCCAGAACACCAAGTCTCTCTCCATCAAAGTTAATACTCCCTGGCCAGGCCTTGGTCCGTCTGGTAGCCGGGTTTTAGAGCAGAGAACAACGCTTGTTGTTCTTCCAGAAGGACCTGACGGTTTATAAACTCAAGAAACTTCACACAAGAATTAGTGTGGCTGTGAAAGGAACCCAGGGCAGGCAGATGTGCCCCACAAGTAGTTAAAAATAGTAATAATAATTAAAAAAAAAAAAAACTCCTAAAATTAATAGTTCTATGTTTGATAAGAATGCAAGAGAAAAGAACAGAACTTTTCCCAGAATGGATGCTGAGTACCGCTCTTAGTACTGTGCTGCACATTCATCTTTCTGTATTTCCCTAAATATTTTCAAGTCAAAAACCCCTCCCAAGGCCAGGAGCGGAGGCTCCCAGCAGCAGAAGGAAGATGCCCATTTTCCTGCAGCACAAAGCCGACCACCCCAGCCTGTCCCATTCCGCTGGTCTTGTCCTTGCCACCCTCCACAGCACCAAAGTGGACCAGGAGAGCCGAGGAGCAGCCAGCACAGGCTGCCCCTCAAAAGCCAGCTCGGGCTCGGAGCTCCTCCAGGCTGCAGGCTCAGGCTGCTCGTCCCCGTCCCTAACAGCTCGGCCATCCACGGTTTTAATCCCGTGCAACATTTATGGAGCATTCCTTTCCTCCTCCTCTGAAGCAAGTGCAAATACTGCTTGGCAGAGAAGGGCTGCCCGCAAGGAAGGAGTTCCTTGGGGCAGTTACACCAGAACTCGAACTAACCATAACATCACACGTCTGAATAATACTGTGAAAAATATATAAAATATGTTATGGCATTAAAAGTTTAAACATCATAAATCTCGAGCGCGCTATTTACTGGGCTGCGGAGGTGACAGAAACAACATTCTGAAGTGGAGCGAGAAGGGAACAGAGGAGGGGAAAGAGGAGGGAGCGTGGAGCCAGCGCGCGGGGAAGCCCCCGGGGAGCGGGAGGAGCGCGGCTCGGAGGCAAACTGCTCGGGCAAGGGGTGGTCAGGAGAGGTAAGAAAGACAACAACCAAAATCAGGTTGGAATTCAAAGGAAACAAATATCATGCACGTAAAGTCAGCTCCTCCGGGCGGGTCACTGCTGCCCTGCTGAAGCTCCCCAGCCACGCCAGCATTTGCATGGGGATGACACAGAAAAGCGAGGCTAACGTTGCTGGCTACAACATTTGCTCCAACGCTGGCCAAATTTCAAGATAAATTTGGAGTTCAAGCTTGGATCCAAAAAAATATTTCGTCAATTTTCGAGTCGGAACCTCGCTAAAATGTCAAATTGCTTTGAGCTTCTTTCCACGTGCTGTGTTACTGATTTATTGCTCTCAGGCTCTGTGTTACAGTTCAACAAATAGAATATTTAAGGAGTCACTGGGAGAAACATTAAAATGAGCAACTGCAAACTCTGCAGGCTGTCAGCCCAAACCTCAGATAAGTTAGTCGGGGTCGTGATGGCAGAGAGGTGTGTTTCTTTGTTTTATTAGGGTGGTGCCAGTGATGCTTTTTATTATTGTTTTATGTATTTCTATACTTTTAGGTGTCTGGCTGCATATGCAAGCTTTCAACAAGCAATCAAGAACCTGACTTGTTTGCTCCTCGGAGCCAGTCATTCATAAAGCCCCCTGTAAAACCATCCCTGCCAGGACTCCCGTTCCCCCGCCTCTCTCAGCAAACACCGCTCACAGGTCGAGCACCTCACAACTGGGGTAACGCCGTCACGGATCGGGGCCGAGCACACAGAGCCCAGCGAAAGCCCCGACACATCGCACACGTGGGCAGCGGCGATTTCTCAGGCAAACCAGCTTCTTTGAGTCATAATTCAGCGCAAATTCAATTTTCATCCATAACTGTGAATTTTTCTCGCTTTCGTAGCTTCAAGTCAGCTCATTAACATTACTTCGACATCGTTTTTATAGTTGAATTATACCATGTTTATACTGTGGAATTCCATTACTTAATTGCTTCACTACTGGAAATTTCAGTGGGGTTCTCATTTTTCGCATAAATCTTGAGAATAAACATGTTTCTGTATTTCTCTTAATTAAGTGCATATTTCATAAAAATAGCCAACACAGACAAATTAACCAAAGCATCATTTGTTTAATCAAATGGGAAACTCATGCCGCATGTAAATGGGGAAACTCCAAAAGCTTTGGCGTTTGCTTCCGGTAACTGCCAGGGACCGGGTATTCCTCCAGGCTACCCGAATCTGCTCGAGCCTCCAAAAATGCCCTGCAGGCAGCACAGCTGGTCTAAAACGGGGATGATGACACCCACAGTGTGAAGGGGAGAGAGCCCAGGGAAGGAAATGCCAGGGCCAGTCCCTCTGCTCCACAGCAAGGTTGGTTACGTCCCTGTTTTGCTCCACATCAGACAACCCAAATGTCTGAGGTTCCTTACTGATGCACCGCCTGTCTCCCAGGAAATCTGCTCTGGATTCAGGTTGTTTTATCAAGATTTTTATCTAGAAAAAGGGTAGAGGATCTGTTTGGTTCACTGTTGTGGCAGTGGGATTTCTTGTGGTTTTTTTCTTTTTAGGGGATCACCGTGTGGACAAGTGACTGGGTTACGGGGCTTTAAAAAAATTGGTAGCACACAGGGACAACAACACAACATTTTCTCATTCCTAGCATAGAAACAGCACACAGAGACGTTCTTGCAATGATGAGGAGAAACAAGAAGTGAAAGTAGGAAAAAAAAATCCTTGCTTTTAGGCCAGTGGTGAGAATATCTTTTCTTTTAACTTAAATTTGCTTCCCCTTCTGCACAGAAGTTTTTGCAACTGTTTTCAAGTTTAACAATGGATAAAATAAAGCTTTGAAATTAATAACTGTGACAATTACTCAAAGTTTTAAAAGCTATTTTACACCCTGACTTCATCCCCCAGTGACCATGCTTCCCCTTGCTCTGGGGCACGGAGCTGGGAGCACCCTCACAGCCGCTGCCTTTGGGTAGCTGTGCCCTGCTCGGCAGCGTGCCGTGTTCAGGCTCATGAATATGTTTCCTGAAAGATCCTATTTTGAGCACTGTTTTATTCAGACATCAAAACCATTTAGAAATTATCACCTGCCTTGGCAGAGCAGCGGCAGCCGAACAATGCGAGCATCTGGATTCCGCGGCCGTGTCGGCCGTGGCAGCTGGCACCGAGCGCTCGGCCTCACTCATCGCTTTCTGAAACCCGGCCAGATTCGTACTTCCTAAATGAAACCTGGCTGCACAGAGACATTCGGTTCCATGGGAGTCCTGGAGGAATCGTGTGATTTATGGAAACCAGCTACTCGCGCCTGAAGCCTGCACTAAGCAATAATCGATACTTTTTCAATATTTTTAATATGGCATTATGGACTCTGATTTTTCTTCCACTGAGACATCTGCAGCGCCATAAATAACCTCCCCCCTATAGCAGAGGAAGGTCCAGCTGCAGCACTGCCCCCTGTGATCAGCGTGCTGGGAGCTGGGGCTCACCTCGTGCGCTGCACCAGGAGAGCACCGCGGGTAGCGGCCAGGCTAAGGAAGGTGCCTTCCCCGGGTACTTGCAGGTATCAGAGAACAAGGCACAAAATATGAGCACTTCTCTGACCTTTTGTCAATAATGATTATTCCTCGAGGCATGCACACATCGTGATTCACCTTACTTCTGGATTGCTCAGCTATTTCCCTGTAAAGCCAGTGCCACTAGTGCAGATAACTTACATCAGTAGTTAGAAAAATGCCTAAACCTGAGCACAGACCGTGCTAGCTTCATTTGAGAAGTGCATTCTCTAGATTTCATAGCTGAACAGGTGGAAAAGAAATCTTGTTTTAACTAAGAAAAGATGGCATCAGGAAGGAATTGATCCTACAAGACTGGCACCCAATATCCTCCATGCTCATGCACCAAATGCTGCTGATCTTCTCCTCTTCTGAACACAAGAAGTTCCTCCGGCTGGGACCACACGCCCCACGCGGTGTAACCTGTGAGATCAGCTCTTGCCTTTGCCCCGTGTTTCTGCACGCAAGCAGGGGTCTGCCAAGCAAAGCTGCTGCAATTTCTAAGGGACCAGAAAGGTAAACATCAGTTCTAGAGGCCAGAGAAAGTGGCACACTTTGATCAGAGAGAACTAGCTCAAGTACTTTGAAGATCAAGCTTGATTTTCAGATGGGTATTTTTCTAGTTTTAAGGTAGCAGCTACCAGTGAGAGCAATGCTAAGCCTCCTAGGCCCAGTTTTGGAGGGTCAAAGGTCACACCAGTTTCAGCTGCATTCACAAAATCCCAGTGCTTCCCAACAACTTCACACTGCTTAAAGCAAACCAGCAACAGACTTGGAAGCCAGATGGGAAAGGGTAGTGAGAAAGATTTGGCAAAACAGCATCTATGCAGAGAAAAGCTACTTTAAGAGCTGTGCCTTTTTCTCTTTACCTCTACTTCTCTACCTGCTCTTGAGAGCATGAAGTAGGCAGGTGGGAAAGCAGGGCACCAGAGGCAGAAGACCCCCCCTGGAGCCACTCCGTGTCCAGTTGATACTGACATCTTTCCCCTTAGCTCTGGCATCTTGCGTTAAAAATTTTGCTTTTCATCAGCTGTAACCATAAAATCCAATACCCCAGTTAATCCAACAGCACATTTTTTTGTCCCATGACACTGAAAATAACAAAAGCTGACACGATGAACCAGCAGACACACCGATGAGTTTCTCCATTTTTGGAGAAAATAGCCCATTTAAAATGGACTTCAGGACATCAGAAATCAAGACATGGAAAACCCCAAAGCTTCAAGTTTAGCTCATATGTTCTTACTGATACCTGCAGCACGAAGCTGCCTATCACAGACAAAAGCAAGGGGGGATCACATTGCTGGAGCCTTTTGCTGCTCTGGTGGAACTGCTAGTTTAGGTTTTTGTGGCCGGCTTCCTTATCCGTGCAGGGATGCCCCTTGTAAAAGAGCTGGTTCTGAACAGCTGAGAGCTCTGTAATATCCGAAGCAGCCCCTAACCTACCTTTACCAAAACAGCACTGCTACATGGTGCGTTTTAAAGGGAACAAGACATACAATAAAACTTTTATTTCCAGCAGGCTCGGTTGCTTCCTACACATCTGGGCAGTAACCGGGGCCGCACACCAGCGCAGCGAGGGCTGTGCTCCTGACGGGCACATGGCAGTAATGAAACACCGACACTTCTCGTAAACCCCACGTTCAGTGTGTTGGCACGGAGATGCCTTTCACCTCATCCCACGTGTAAAGTCCTCTCCCCTCAGAAAAGCTCTTCCTCCCGCAGAAACCCTCCGCGGCACGTAAAGGAGCCGGTGGCCGCGGCTTTCAAAGCCAGCCCCCAAGTATTATTCCATTTTCCGCTGAATAAAAGTATTGAGGACCCTTTGTCAGGGAGGAGCGAGGCCGGCCGCCTTCCTGCTCACAATGCCACTCTGTTCGGTGGGCTGCAGAGGGGAATTGCCCGAGAGATCCCAGCGGGGTCCAGCCCGGCGCTGCGACCGCTCGCGGCAGCCACCGGCCTCCTCCACGCTTCCCTTTGAACGAGGGGCGCCTGGCGGGGCCAGGAAAGGAGAAAGAGCGATTCCTTACCAAAGCCACCCCCAGAGCAGACCGGGGCAGTATGGCAGGGTCAGACCCCGGACCCCCGCCTGCAGCCCCGATAGCAGGTTTTTGGCAGCCCGACCCAGCTCCGAGGGGGCAAGCGAGGACCTGGAGTCACAGGCGGTCTGAATTCCGAAATTCGGAAAAATAGGAAATGAGGTTCACTGGGTAGCTGTGCTCCCCACACCTGATATTTGGGGGAGGGGGGGGCAGCTTCAAGGGCCGTTCACAGAACTTCTGCGAAATATTTCACCTACATGTGTGGGGGAGGAGCCCCAGGACCACGCTGCGTGCTTGCTCTGTAGTGATGCTCATGAACGGAGGTGCATGAACCTGCCGGGCTGATCCCTAGGTGGGAGAGGTGGTGCAGCACAGCAGACTCACTTTTGGAATGATTTTTCACTTGGGCTCCATGTTATTGGGCCACATCACAGAGGTACCAGCTTATACCCGCTGAGAACTGCCCCATTACAATTAATTTCTCATCTAAAGTGGACCTGAATTCTGATTTCCCTGTTCTTTTGTTTGTTTGTTTTTTCTATGAAGGATAAAAACACTTTGCATAAGAAACAAGCAAGCTTCAGAAACAAAGTACATGCTCTTGCACAGAAACTGAAGGGTTTGTCTGCATCAAACAACTGCAATTTAAGAACCCCTCCATGCAGGGATGTTCTGACACGTTATCTTCGGGCAGGAAACATCCCAGACTTCAGTACGTGCAATTTAGAGTTCTTCTACTACCTTTAAGTGTTTGAGGGGGAAACAATCTGTTTTGATAACTCCTGACATTAAACAGTGATAAATAATTAAATATGTTTAACTGTTTCATTAACTAAAGATAGATTGAGAGCGCTCCATAGATAGAATATAGATCAAAAAGCCTGAGACTGGCTGTAAATTCCCCTGATGTTTTATGACACCATTTGTATTCTGTCACTCACTAGCTTTATGTATAGTCCAAGCTGTGAACTGAATACCCCATTCAGAAAGCCACTCACTCTGCATGTTATTGCAATTTAATATTTTCACACACAGACACATCATTATCTTGGAACCTGACACTGCAAGGAGAATTCAGTAATTTTTCAAGAGTGCTTTTTTTTGTTCTAATGCGAGCACTGAGGCACAAGATTGATCTAAATGACCACTCTTCCAATATTTAGTCTCTAGATAGATAGATCAGCAGGTAGATATTTGTCTGTGTTTTCATGGATTCTTCTCATTTCAAACATGTACGGATGCAATTTCACTGGAAGAACTAAAAAGAAAGATTAAGAATCTGTCATTACTCACAAGAATGCCCCTTACATAGTTACAGCTTGAGACTGAGAACCAGATATGCATATATTGACAGTCAAGTCCTCAAGGCTGTCTCTTCAGTCTTCAATTACTGAGACGTGACTATGGGACAGGATTACGCCGCTGACGCTGGGATCCTGGAGGGGCAGCGACTACACATTCCTCGAGGCCGGGTGAGTAGAATCAGCCACATCAGCTCTTCAAGTTACAGGTAAAAATATGTATTTATCATTATTCTAAGAGCCGGGTCACATCAGGAAAAGGACTTTAGAAGTAGAGACAAAGGCACAGCTGATTTGATCCATGCAAACAGGTCTATCACACGCCAGACCCTTGGTAGCTAATCATTAACGAGCACTACATACAAACACAGATATAACAAAAATCTTTATATGCAAACAGCATCGATGTCCCAAGGAGCTCAGTGCCTCGAGGGCCTGCTCCAAAGTCCAACGAAGCCGATGGAAGGACGGCTGTGAACTTGGGCAGGCGCCGGGGCTGCAGGGCCGCCTCTCACGGCTGCAGCCAGGGTTCCCCGCGACCACCTTGCTGCGAGTGACAAAGGCAGCCCGCAGCTCCCTCCGGTCACAAACCACTGTCATTAATGCTCCACATTCCCAGGAATCAGCTGCAGGATGAACCTGACACTGGCGGGCAGGAGGAGAAACAATGAGCGTGCAAGGCTAAAGGCAAACTTCCCCCGTGGAACCCCCGCCTCCTAGGTTTGGGTTGGACGTGAGCCTCGGCCTGCCCCAAAGGAAGCCTTCAGCACTACCGTTAAGGAAGAAAAGAGGGTTCCCATCCTAAGCAACACCCCAGGAATCTTCCATAGGTTCTTGTTTCCTTCACCCAGACAGCATGGCTACAGACGTGCAGAAGAGACCCTTCACAACATGAACTCCGGGGCAGGACATTTCTCTGGTCAGCGCCCCGAGACTTACTTCTCAAAGTGCTGAACAACGCTTTGAAGCAGTTACTGTCCATGGGGCAAAAATAGATTTATAGACGCGTGTTAAATGCACGCTCCTTTTTCTGATCTACTGGAACAGACAGCACTATTACATAAATCAATATTTAGCTGGAGCATTGACTACTGGATCACACGAGAAACTTTCTGATTACGGCTGGAGGCTACGCACGTGAATATTTACACCGAGCCCTCTGTGTCCTGTCAGGATGCAGGGAACTACACATTAACTGGAGAACTACACAAAATTGCTGTTTTATCTGAAATGGAAGTTAAACAGTAATACACGGGTTTAAAGAGGAAATGAAATACATACGTGTAGGTCTAACGCCCGGACCATCCACCTGTCTGCCTATCTGAACCACTGCAAGGAGCCCAGACGCGGGTTTTCTGAAGAATATTTATCAGGGTGATCGCCAGTTCGCTTCACAGGTGCTTTGTTTTCAATCAATACTCATAACCCCCTGACAATAAACTATGGGAGGAAGCAGGAGGCTTTGCCTAAGGGACAGGGACGTTCTGCTCGTCTGGAAAACCACACATCCCCCGGAGCCTGAGAAAGCATCGGTAGCTCTCCAGCCACGTCCTCAAGGACATGTCCCTGAAATCAGCTTGGATTTCCTGACGGCTCACCTTTAGCTGCCGCTACCAAGAAGCTGTTAAAATTACTGTACTCGCTAGCAGGTGCAAGCAAAACCAGAAGACAAAGGCAGAAATTCTGTTCTGAACTTTATCTGGCTAAATACTTGAAGAGCGCTCTAGCAGGAAGAATTTAAGAACTCCCAAAGTAACAAAGATCTGGTTTTTATTCATTATATACGGGATATACGAGTAGAACTGTTTCTGAGCAGAGGGCTTTTCCAAGTTATCCATGAGGCATCAACTGCTTTTTAAATATGACTATTGTGCCATGTAGGGATTTAAATTTATTTTATTCCTATGTGATAATTCTGAAATAAAACACATGATCACTTGCTAGTTGTGCTTGTTCTCTATTTCACATTTACGTAATAAAATATAAAATGAAACCAGTCCTTTTCTATAAACAGAAAAAACGGTAAAGCAATTTTATACTACATGAACTTCAAGCACAGCCATTTAAAAATTAATTTACATGATTGAGCCCAAAAGGTCCATTCACTGTGAAATAAAAAACACTAAATACTATCCTGGAAGGACAGAAAATGCCAGGCTGCATGTAAACACAAGCATTTCTTTATGAGCGTCTGAGATGGAAATAAAAGATTTTTAGCAAAAACTGAAACTTGCAAGAAAAAAAAAATCTGAACCAGTAAATTCAGCAAAAGTCTCCCAGTGACCTCAGCGGGAGCTGGAGCAAACCCAAAGATCATTAATGATACGTTTATCCTGAAATCACAAAGGCAGGTACACAAAATCCCTCCCATTTTACAGATGAGGTAGCTGAGGGTAAATTATTTGCTTAAGGCAGTAAAGCTAGTTCATCAGCTCCAGAAAAAGCAGCTTGGGCTTTTTCTGCACCCTAGACTCATCTCTGGTCAGCTAACACTCGAAGTTTTGTTTTTGGTTTTGTTTTTTTCTTCTTTCTTTTCTTTTTTTTTTCTTTTTTTTTTTTTTTTTTTTTAATTTTCTTAATAGCAGCAAAGCTCCCCACCCCCCACCCCATCACTCTACAACTTTTCCATGCTCTGAGCACAGCCTTGCATCCAACTTTCCATATTTTCTGACAGCCAAAGGCTCGAAGCCCAGCAGCGCAGGGCTGAGGGAACAAACCCACGTGCTGGCCGCAGCCTTGTGCCGGAGGCCAGGGTGCAGCAAGGCCGGAGCCTCACCCCCAGCACAGAAACAGCCCCAAAACCACACTGCAGGGGGTTCGGTGCCACTACCTGCACCTTGCTGCAGCCCAGCCGCTTCCTCAGCCTGGCTTTGGAGACTGTGCCCAGCTGTGTGAGTCCTCCCAAAGCGATTTTATATCAAGAAGGAAATAAAGCTGATTTTTTTTTTTCCTCCCACAATACCAATAAAACATATCTGGGTATCGCTTGTACCAAAACACCACTGCTATAAAGTTAAAGATATGGAAAAGAAAATTAACTACTGTTTATGGCAGTGGTGGAAGGGAAAGAAAAAAAAAAAGGCACAATGCATGCAGGGGACAGATGGCTTCTATCCAATATAGCCCCTCTTCTGTATGTTGCTTTGAAAAGGAAGTCCATGCCACTCCAGAAAATAGCAATCTGTGTAAAATATGCTAAGGTTATATAATTGATCATTCCACGAGTTAAGAAAAAAACAGTTTAACATCCCTCCATCTGAATATTGATCTGCAAATGCTAGAAGTGAATGTGCTTAAACTAGCTGTATGCCAATATTTGTATATTTTCTGCACATACACAGAAAATCTCTGGGGTCATGTGCTCAGCTGGTGAAAGTTAGCATCATCGATGCTGATACTGATTTCCATGAGTTGAGGATCTGGCCTCTCATTTAAAAAAAAATAAAAAATAATAATAATCCTGTATTTTGTCAGCTTAACCTCAGTTTTCACAGGAGAATCAGGCATGTGAATTAGAGCATGTGTTCTGCTCAGCATTATGCACTGGTTACACACGCATCCTAAACCAACACTGTATGCACTTCCATATGAAAGGCACACATACAAAAAAAAAAAAAAAAAAAAAAAAAAAAAAAAAAAAAAAAAAAAAAGGGAAAGAACAGTTTTCTGGGTAAATCACACTACCTGAACAATACCTTGCCTCACAAAGTGCCAAAAACCGGTTGCAAACCAGCTGAGTGCTGAGCTCTGCCCCCACCCCATGAAAGGTCCCGGTGGGCACGGTGCTCTGCGGGGTGCAGCCTCTCCTCTCCCCCCCCCCGCTCAAAGGGCCACGGAAAAACTCAGAACTGCTGTAGGAAGGGCTTGCTCCGGGGTAGCTTATCAAAAAAAAAACTAGTAGAAGAGGGAAATATATTCAAAATGATGTCAAATTCTGCAACGCCTTAACCTACGCTGCCAGGAAGAACCGTTCCGTGCACAGGTTGTACCTAAAGCTGGGCTTGCAAACTGGTGCAAGCAAATTCAGATGAAATAAAATAAATAAATAAACGGGGAGTGTGATTCAGTGAGCACCAACAGCCCATCTTCAGGTGGGAGCTTCAGACAGACAGGCGAGGAATTTCTACGGTGGGAGCAACCCACGAATCGCTCAGTAAAACACGTGTGATAATGAATAGCCAGCCTTCTCTGGTGGTGATAAGATATTTTAACTAAAAACATCAGGGCATGTTTAAAAAATGATTACAAATTATTTTAACAGTGTATTTGCAGAGGGTTATAAAAACAGCTATAATATTTTTGTCTTGGATTCTAGAATTACCAGTGTGACAGCTAATGCAGTAATGATTTGTTTCAAATGCCAGTGTTTAAGCTGTATAAAGCTGATTTTATACATTTTTCCAGTAGGCCGCATTGTAGTTAATGAAATTAAACACACCAATCGCATTTGTCCCCAGGGGATGAGGAACTGAACACGCCACTGGTTTATTTTTTTATTAAAATAAATTGCAGCCAGCAAGATGGACTAATTGCATACAGAATTGAAAAAGAAACATTCCATTGATATAATTAAGCCAATTTTCATGGACAAAAATAGTTATAGTGGATATAAAATAAGCAGAGCATTCACTACAGCTTGACTTCTCCCACCCTCTATATTTTGTACAGAACATTAACTATTAAACAAATATGTTTCTCGAACGGGCTGACAGTGTTATCTAGTAATGATGGCTAAATTGGCCCCAAGAACTGATGCCAGGGCATTGTGTCTCATGGCTTTGGCGAGGGAGTCCATAAGCCAAAAACAACAGACCAGTAAAAAAAAAAAAAAAAAAACAAAAACAAAAACAACTGCCACATCAGAATAAGACTTTAAAGCAAAACACCTGAAAGATGTAAAAACTATCAAGGCAGAAATAAATCAGCGCCCAGATTATTTTGGTCCACCATTTCACCCCGAATGCTTGTGCAGTCCTCCCGGAGAGCTGCGGCCCAGGCTCCCCGATTTACCCGTGCCACTACAAGCAGCGAGTGGCTCAGGGAAGATGAAGCCTTTCCACACCAGCTCAACAGAGACCAAGATTTACCACGACAGAGGCGTAATTCTGAGGCCTACTGGAAGTAATTTGGCCGCCTCCATCCATTTCCAGCTGGGAAACGTCTCCCCCCCAGACCCAGCAGCCTCATTTGCAGAACAAGAGCGGGTGCCGCGGCACAAAAACACCTTCCTGGCTTTCTGTAGGGTCAAGCACATCCACGGGGCGATGTGCTGGACACTCTCTCCGCACACCACGTGCTGCTGCGGCACACCACGGGTGCCTTCGTGCCGAGAAGCATTTTGCTCCATGGAAAAGGAGCTGGGTCCCAGCCCTACCTGCTCACGTCGTGACCCTCACCGCAGGGAAATTTCTTTCCGATGGCAAAAAATAAAATAAATAAAAAATCGAGCAGCTAATTCAGGCTGCGAGCGTTCAGAAGCACGAAGAAGTACACTTATTCCAGGGATGAAAGTCGTATTTCATTTTTATTAGCAAAGAGGGTCACATCATTCACTGAATGAAGAAAAGGAAAAAAAACTTCTCAGGACAGGGACACTCTGTTACAGATTTGGACGCTACACAACGCACAACCTACTGCAATAAAAATAAAAATAAACAGCCCGTGAGTAGGTACCGGTGATGCATGAAAATCCATTAAGAAAATAAAAGAAATAATAAGGTCATAGATCTTTTCCACTACGACATCCCTGACCTGCAATTCCTCCAGAAAAAGAGGGCATATTTAAGACCCGAAAACACAGCAGTAATTTTGGTGTGGAATGCTGCAGAGCACTGACATATCAACAGGCTGTTACCCAGAGAGTGGAAACAAATGTGTTTGCACATAGCCTTCAGATGTCTTTATTCTTAACTGCAGATGGACACTGTATGTGTACGCGTTTACCGATACGCTGGCGACAGGATTTAAAATATCGTTTGAGAAGCAGGCATGAGAAATTCATTATTCAGCTGAGATTTTGACCCTTTCAGTTAGCGTTCAGAATTGTGTGAGTTTATCATTTAAATAATCCGGCTGGAAAAAAATAAACACGTCCAGTCAGAGTGGAACAGCCATCACGTCGTGGAAACACAGCCTGAGCTTCCCTGGCCTGCAGAGCACGTCCGTTCCTACATGCTGCCCCCTTACACCGCAGAAAAGGCCTAGGCTGCAGTGGAATTAAAATCTGCATTCAGACAATTTCACACACCAGAAGTTTACGGCAACAGGAAAAAAATAACAACAACAATAATAATAATGGAATGCAAATTGTGCAGCTAGAAGGGCAAAAGCAAGTCTGAAAAACGTGGGCTGTCTGCCTGATGCTATCAGCAGGAGCAGCCAGGGCTCCTCCGGCAAGTGGCCGCAGCCTGCCCCTCGTCCCCAGCTGGACGGGCAGCTCACAATGCTGCCCCACCAGAAAGGCGGCCACCGAGACTTACCTCATTAGTGTTTGCAAACTTCTCCAGGCCTTTGTCTTTGAAGCACTGTATTAAATGGTACAGAGCTTTCATAAAATATATAAGCCATAATAACCGGAGCCGTAATAACAATAATAATACTTTTCACTCAACAGGGCCTTTCCTTCTGAGAATCTCAGGGTGCTTTACAAACATTAATGAGTGCCGCCACGCCACAGAAGGATATTTCCCTCTTAAGCAGAAGATGCCCTTGTCAGTCACTTCAGGTATTTCACTCCGCAGCCGTGCGGGCAGGTGTAAGCTGTGTGCGGCAGGCAGGCTGCGGCGCTCCTTTATCACCGGTCACGGAGCGGTTACATCCGACTGAGGAGCGGGGATATTATTACAGCGAGCAACAGCTATGAATTACACCGCTCCTCTGTTGTGAAATCCTAGCTCCCGCATTGCATTTTGCCCAGAAGCGAGTGGAGATTGTGTGTGTCTCAGGTACGCTCGGCTCTCTCCCGTGCGGTGGGTCAGACTCCTGCCTGCTGTGAGACGGGGGACGCGCGGCTCAGCGCTGGGTGCTGCGTGCCTGTGGGGCACGGAACGGCAATGCCCTGCTCCTTCTGCCTTCAGCCCTCCACGGACATTTAAATAGGACCCTCTGGAAGCACGCTTGGTTTATTTTGTGAGTCCCCTCAGCTTAGCACAGACCCATATTTGCTGATCTCGGTTTCACACTGCGGTCTCAAAACAAAGTCTAAAAATAAGGCAGCTTTACTTGTTGTTACACAAAGTTTATAAAATACGAGTCACCGCATTTCTGCACATCGCTCACAGGTTCATCAACACGTACAGCCTGCAACTGAGATCTTTCTACAAGCATTACCAGCCCAACAGACGAATGCATCTGCACAGCCTCCCTTTAGCAGCCGGGAATTCAGGGCCAGGGGCACAGCGTGCCGCCCCGCGAGGCACCGCACAAACCCACCTTTAGAGACGCGCACACGAGCGTCCCGTGATGCAAACACACGTGGATAAAACATCACAAGCACCGCACACAGACACCCACGAGCATCGACTTTATTACAGGCCAGAATTAAATCCCCGATGTCTGTGTCTTCTTCAGCCTTAGCACTTCGGCACCCTAAAGCCGCCAGGCTACGGGCAAGTTCAAACAAAGTCTCCCTCGGCAAATAACCAATTCAGCCCTCCCTTTTGCCAAGTTTCTTCCCATGACACGGGAGAAGGGAGCTTTTTGCAGTCGTTCCCTCCGCACTTTCTCAAATAAATCAAACGTGCACGGGGAGGCAGGGAGGGGGGCGAACTGATAAATTATATTTGTAGAATTTAGATTATTTTTTTTTTAAGACTAACCCGATTTGAAATCCTTGCTAATTTTTGTTGAAGCGCTAATTACACATCACCTTAATTAGCGGATCAACTCCCCCATACACCCCCCCCCCCCCCCCTTCCCCTGCCCAGGCTCCCTAATTGCCTAATTGAACAGATCCGGGGCAGGCCGGGGGAGGGCGAGGCGGCGGAGGCTGCCGCGGCGGCGGGCCCGGGGGGGACGGGGCCGGGGGAGGCACCTGCGAGCCCCTCGCCAGCCCGTGTAGGGACCCTGGGCAGGGACAGGGCGGAGGGATGAGCAGCCTTGAAGATAGTTAAAAACAAAAACACGACACGTACAAAAATAATAATAAAAAAATCCTCCATAAATTTTCGGCCTCCGCGTGCTGCGATATCGGAAGCGTCTGTCCCGGCGCAAATATTGGCTTCCTAAGAAGTGGCCCTCGGGCTCCAGCCCCCGCGATCCCCCTTCTCTCCCCTGCCCTGCAGCACCCCCGGGACGGGGGGACCCGGCCTCCCCTCGGTGGGCAGAGGGAACAGCCCCGGCTGCAACTCAGCCCCGAACTTGAACTTCGCCGTTTTCCTCGCACTGCAAAGCGAAGGCGGCTGCGGGCAGCCCGGCCCCCGTTTTCCAGCACCACCGTTTATTTAGGACCACGTTTATTTGGGACCGGCCGGCAGCGGCGTTTGTATTTCGGGAGCCCCCGAAGCGGGGGGCGTTTGGGGTTTGCTGGCAGCGCAGCCCCGCACCGATTCATCCTCCGCCTTCTCCCTCCGAGCAAGGGCTGCCGGCTGCTGCAGCCGCTTCTCCTGGGCCGCCGGGGGGGTTATTTTCTAGGGGAGGGGGCCCACGGAAGGAACCTGCTCCCCCCCGGGGTCCCACAGAGGGGGGAGCAGCGGGGCCCGGCCGCGCTCACCTGCGGCCCCTGGGGCCGTTTCCCCGCAGAGGGGCTCGGACAGTGCCCGGCCCCCGGCTTCTCCCTGTCCCGCTCCCCTAAAACCTCCGGGAATTTCGGCGTGACCCCGCCGGATCCCCAGAGGAGCTCCACATCTGCTGGAAATATCGCCCAGGGGACCGAAATTCTGCAGCGCGGGGGTTTGATGCACTGCACGCCCCCCGTGCAGCGCCCGGCCCCGGGACACGCGTGGGCACCCACGGGCACACGCAGGGCCCCGGGTGCATGGGGGGTGGGGGGAGAAGGGGCCTTGGGGACGTCGTGCGGTCAGGGAAGTTGCCACTACCTCGCCGCTGTAAATACGGCAAGATCCGCACCCTCGTGTCCGTGTTTAATCTGTTTTGCAAATAAATACTCCTGGGATATTGAAACCTTAGCTTCGGACTACTGTTTTGAACTGTGATCCCTAAAAAATCCTCAGCTGAAACCCCATAAACCGTTGGGCCTTGTATTGTATTAAACACCTGATTTTAATCAGAGCTCAGCCCTCCGAACAGCCACTTCCAGCCCGCGGTAGCAGCGCTCCCGCCGCCACCGGAGGGGTTTCTGCTGCGGCGAAGGGAAGCGGCCGGCTCCAGGCACCCCGCTCATCGCCCTACCGCTGGAGATACCCGGGAACGGAAAAAAACTGTCGGTCCTTAAAACCTGCCGGTCCTTAAATCCTCTCCTCAAGCTGCAGAAGCTCCGGGGAGCCCGGCGGTGTGCGCGGCTGAGCCCCGGGCCGGGCAGGAGGCGCGCTCCCGGCCGCACTCCAGCAAAAAATCAGCAGCGGCTCGCTCCCGACACGCGCTTCCCCGCGGGGAAGCAGAAAGAACAAATATATATTTATAAAAGAAAAATAAAAGGAAAGAAGTATTTCTATATTCCTCTATAGAAGTATCGCTATATTCCACTATTTTCACCAAGAGAGCGCTCTGAAAATTACTCTTCTCCTTATCCTAAAAAAAAATATAACTGAATTAAAAAAAAATAAAAGTTATTGAGAGGGGGCCTTTAAAGCGTGTGTTTATTGAGAAAGAAAAAAAAAAATCCCGGGATTAACCGAAAAGACAACTTCCCAAGGAGCGTGGCCGCGATGTGCTGGCGGTGCTGAGCACACCCGCACTCGGAGCAGGATTTCTGCTCGGAGCCGCGGCTGTCGGGGCCAGGAGGGTGCGCGGCTGTCCCGTGGGGCGTGCGGAGGCTGCTCGGGGAGCCGGGGAACCTTCGCGGAGCGCATTGCAGAACGGGGCCGCAGCAAGGTAAATCGCTGGGCCTCGGGCTCGCCCGGGCGTTTTGTCGTTTGAGAAAGAAACGCGGGGAGCTGCCACCTCGGGGCTCGTCTCCGCCTGCCCGCACCCGAAAGAAAACTCCTGCCCCGACGCGATTTTAACAGAAATACGGAGAGGAGAGGGGGAGGAAAACCCCCAAACCCTGCAGCATCTCGGCTGGGGAGCCGCACCGCAACCTCGGGCACGCTTTTTCCCAGCGCGATGCCCTCCCGGAGCGATGGGGAGCTGCGGGGGGAGCTGCCGCCGAGCCCCCCCCGCCCCGAGCCCACGCGTGGGGACCCGCGGGGGGGGCCCCGCGCCGCGCCCGGCTCCCCCGGCCCCGCCGCACCTGAGCGCTCCCCGCCGGGCCGGGCGGGGGGGGGCACGGCCGGGGGGCGGCCTCGGAGCTCCGCACCACTGCTTCGTCCGGGGCTGAGCGCGACAAATCCTCCCGCAAGGCTCCCCGTGAAAACGCACGCGGGTTTAAACGAGCTGGGCGCCGCTATTTTCCAAAGCGTCCTCAAAGCACTAAACGCGGAGCTCCCAGCGGGCGAGGACCGCGCTGGAAGTCCCGCAGCCTGCAGAGATTTCGCACGGAGCCGGAGAGAAACAGAAACTAAAGGAGAGGAGCAGCCGAGGGGTGCGGACGGGCTGCCCGGGCACCGCTGCGGCACCGAGCCCGGGAGCTGCTCGGCAGGAGCCCCCCGGGCGGCTGCGGGGCTCTGCGGGGGCACCAAAGCCCCGCTGTCCCCTACGAAAACCCCGCTGTCCTCAGCCGAAAATCCAGTCTAAAAACAATTCGAAAGAAAGAAAGAAAGAGGGGTCCAGCGGAAGACGGAGGAAAAAGCTGCGCAAGACTTACGAGCTGCAATTCCACCCCCAAGTAAATTTTAAAAAATTAAAAATTAAAGACACTCCCCCACACTCCCCTCCCCCAGACCTTCTTAACCCCCAGCTGGGACACCCGAGCTGCCTTCAGGATCTTCCCTCTGGACCTGCGAATCCAAAGCCCCTCACTGAGAGCGGATCCATTTTTGCTACAAATTCTCTTCCTTCCCTCTCCTTGATAATTGTTCCCGAGCCTAGAAGGGTTTCTTCTTCTTCTTCATTTTTATTTTTTTTTTATTTTCCGTTTGTCTCTGCCTGTCTCTCCCCCTCTCTCTCTCTCTCTCTCACTCTCTCTCCAGCGTTCAGTCTCTCCGGATCGCGCAGGCAGATGCCAAACGCAGACCTCTAGCGCCCACTATTTCAAAAGCCAGGAATATTATTTCACAAGACTCGTTGGAACGACTCAATAAAAAAAAAAAAAAAAAAAAAAAAAAAAAAAAAAAAGAAGTTGCTATCCCCTTTCGTCAACTTCGAGCTAACTTTCGCTTTTCTCCCCCGGCCGCCGGCCCCGCGCGGCTCCGCCGTTCGCCCGCCGCGGCCCCGGCTCCGGCGCGCCCGGGGCTGCGCGGGGTGCGCGGGGCTGCGCGGGGCGGTGCGGAGCGGGGCGCCCGCTCTGCGCGCAGCCGGGGCCGGGCAGCGCGGCTCCCGCCGCCGCCGCGGGGACCGGGAGGGGGGCTCCAGCCCCTCGCAGCCCCCGGGCCGGCTCCGAGCCGTCCCGGCCGAGCCGCCGCGGAGGTGGGACGCGGAAGAAGGGAGAGAAAGGACCTACTTTTGGGCAGTTTTCTCGCCCTCGCCTTGGATCTCATCGTGTCGGCTTGTGGATTCCTCTCCTCCTCCTTGAGCCCAGAAGCAGCTACACACTATCTTCATCTCCCAAGCATTGTCAGTTTGGACACCTTCGCACATGCGCACAGAGCATTCAATCTGACACCCTCACCAGGGCCAAAAAAACTTTCCAACGTATTCATCATCATCAGTTTTTTTTTTTTTTTTTTGTCCTATCCTCTTCTTCAGACCACTTATCTCTCCCCCCTCCTCTCTCCCAGCACCATCGCAGCCTTCCCCTGATCTGCCCCTTTAAGAAAAATCAGCCCTGGCGGCTCCTAGCCCTCCGCACACTGACCCTACACACTGGACAATATTTAAGGACCAAGGTGCCATCCTATAAAGAGGTGATTATCATTATTATTCTTCTTATTACTGCTACTGTTACTAAATAGCAATGCTGTAGAGAGTTTGTTAACGGATGTCATCCTGTAACCGTACATGTTTTAGACGCGCTTTTATTTTTAACCTGAAAAAAAATATATATATTTATCTGCGGTAACTTTTCGATCACTTTCTTTATTTTCTTCCTTTTTTTACCCTCCTTCTCCGCCTCGCCCCCTCGGGCTCGGGGGGGGTGGGGGGGTCGCGTAACTTTGCGATACCCATTGGCGCTTTGTGTGCTGCCGGCGTTGCTCGCTTTTGTACCGCGCTCCTTCAGCTCCGCACCGGCGAAGCCCCCGCCGCTGCCGCCCCCGCTTCTCTGCTCGCGACCCCTCGGACCCCAACGTCGGACCCCGCGGGACCCACGGGCCCCTCGCCCTGTGCGGAGCGGGCTCAGCACCCGCGGACGGGGCTCAGCACCCGCCGGGCGGCCGCCGCCGCCCGTGCCCGCGTCCCCCGGGGCCGAGGCGCGGAGAGGGGCGCGGAGGGTCCCGGCCCCGGCCCCGCACCCCCCATTTCTTGTGCGTTTCAGGTGCGAGGCAGCGCGGCCGGGCAGCGCTCCCGAGGGATAGGCGGCCGCCTCGCTGGGGGAAGCCGAGAGCCGCGCAGACAGCCGAGAAAAGGGGGGTGAGAAAAAAAATATATATTAAATAATAATAAAATCAAGAGATGCCGGCGAGACCCGCAGGACCTGCCCGTCATCCCCGGAAGCGAAGGTAGAGAGAGACCAGGCAGCCCCTCTTTGAAGAAAGGAGCGAAGTGTAAATAGCCCGATGATTGATGTGCTGTCTTTGACTGCGGAGAAAGCACTATTTTAATTCAAGTGGCCAGGTCAGATGGTCACGGAAGAAGGTTGAAAGGTAGGATTTAATGAGATTAATATGGAGAGAGGGAGCGAGAGAAAGCGCGCGCCTTCATAAACATTCAATAAAATAATCGGGTTAGGGCGAGCGCTCGGATCTGCGCTCGAGGTGCTAACCCATACTGGGACCCAGAAAAATCAGGAGCCCTCTCACAGAAGGGCATTGCAAAAACAAAGCCAAACTTCTGTGGGTGCGTCAGGTCTCTGCTGGAAGCCATTCTGCCAGCTGCACTTTTGCCCTGCAGGTGGAACTGGGGAGGGGGGAATATTCTCGCTAATTACCGGTTTTCCCCTCCTCAATAAAGTCTTTAATTGCAAATGGGAGTAGGGCCCTTTCAGATGCTACCTAGGAGCCGGCGTTAGAGGGAAGGGTGGTGGAGCAGGAGTCCAAATAAAATAAATACGTTTGAAGGGAACTCGCAGCCACGTGTCGCCTAAAATGTTGAAATGGTGCCTGCGAATTCCTTCCTCGGGAACGCGCTGCGCACAGGTAGCCGTTTCACGGCGTGCCGGGGACCCCGAGGTTGGAAAAACAAGCTCTCCTGAGCTCCTCGGGTGAAACAGGAGCCCTAATGTTTCCAGCGCATTGAAATATTTCTCCCAACGACCTTGGACGCTGCCTGCCTCCCGTATCCCTCCAACGAGCTGCTAATGGGACAGGCGCATTTCAGTTTAAAAACCTCGTCCCGGTTTTTCCCTTCTCATTAGCCCCGCGGTTTTGTCGCTGGAACCGCCGGTAGCGCCCCGGACCCGAGCAAAAGCCGCGAAGCCGGCGAGGAGGAGAGGGAAGGAAAAGGAAGGGAAGGACAGGAGAGAAAAAGGGAAGGACAGGAGAGGAAAGGACACCCGGGGCCGCTGGCAGCCCCCGGCCGGGCCGCGCTCAGGTGCGGGCTTTGCGCTTCCCAGCACGGCGGGGGCCGAAGGGCCCGGAGCTCTGCGCGGGGAGAGGCGGGCACGGGGGGAGCCCCCAGCCCCCCGGTTTGGTTTTGGGGCCAAAAGCTGCCGCAGTCTCTGCACCCGGACCCCCCCGGCCCAGAGCTGGTGCGAGAAATCAGCTCGCCTTTAGCGGGGCCGCTCGCAGATATGTGAAGAGACGCAAAATGGGTTCGGGGGAGTGCGCGGTGTGTGTGCGCCGAGGGGGAGTTCCCTCCCCGGTTAGTTGGGGCTTCTGCAAACGAAGCCAACGAGAAGGGATCGAAAAGTGGCCGGCCGAGCCGGCGGCAGCCCGGCCGAGCTGGGGCTGCCCTCGGCGCTCAGCTTTCTTCCTATTTGCCATTTCTCGCTCGCCCCGGCCGCGTTTCTCACAAGCCGGCGAGAATCGCTCGGCGGCAGGAGCGGGGCTCCCGCGGAGGCTGCACCGCTTGTGTCGGGCCGGGAGGCAGTTCGGTAAAATTAATTTTAAAAAAGCAAAAAAAAAAAAAAAAAAGAAAATCCCAAAGGGGAACGAATGGCCAAGCCCCGGTGCCGGGGTGTCCGGGGGCAGCCCCGAGGCGAGCAGCGCGTCCCGCCCGGTACCGGGCACCACGGACAGGGAGCTGCAGCTCCCCCGGGCCGAAGCAGGGTCCCGCTCCGCAAACCTCGTTTTAAGCCAAAAACTCGCCAGAACCGGCACGGTTCGCAGCCAGGGCAGCGAGCAGGGGAGGCTCCCGGAGCCAGCGGGCGCCCGAGCCGCGGCCGCCGGGACGAGCGCTCCCCGGGGCGGCCGGGCCAGTGGGGGCACGACGCTGCCCCCGGGCTCGGAGCCCCGCGCCCAGCCGAGCCCCGGAGCGGGGAGGGCAGCGAGGGGGCAGGAGAAAACCCGCAGCCTTTCCCCCAGCCACCCTCGGCTCCCGGCGGCGCATCCTGCTGCCCGGCCGGGCCAGCATCCCGCGGCTGCTACCTTTTTTTTTTTTTTTTTTTTTTTTTTTTTTTACAGTTTGCACCTGTTTGAGCGCCTATCGCTGCCGCGGGGAATGGGGAATTCATTAGCGGGGAGGGAGGGAGAGGGGCCGGGAGCTCCTCGGCTCCCCCGGGTCAGCCCAGGTGGCCGCCGGGGAGCCGGGGGCCCCTGCCCGGCTTGCAGGGAAGCGGTGGCCAAGGAGCCCCCAGCCCCCCCAGGAGCCGGCTGGAGGGGGAAAAAGGCTCCCCCACGGCGGTGGCCGCTCTGCCACAATTGTTTCGCCCTCCGCGGCCCCGAGCAGCGGGGGGACGGGGCTGGGGAGCCCCCGCGGCCGGGCACGGCGCAGCCCCGGCGGGGGGCACGGGCGAGGCGGCGGCAGCGAGCGGCGCCTGTTAAGAGTTTATATAATCCGCCCTCGCTCCTGTTTGCACCTTCATCTCTGCTTCCTCGCCCAGCTAATATACATTTCAACACACAAACTCCGTGGCATGCCACATGCGTTTCAACGGGGATTCACTGCGAGCCTTTAAAGGGGGGCGCTGGAGTGGCTGTAATTTACGGGTGGCTTGCCTGGCATTTTCACTACAAAGCCCCGCGTTCCCAGGTATTTTATGAAGCCAGCTTGGAAAACACGCTCCAGGTGAAGCTTTGCGGGCAAGCCTCCCCGATCGATGTTGTTCCCGAGCAGCTGTAATGCTCCCGAAACGCTCCTCCGGGCCCCGGGCGGGGGGCGAGCAGCGGGGCTGCGGCTGCTCCGGCGGCGGGGAGAAAGGCGCTGTGCAGCCGCCGTGCCCCGGCGGGTTTAAGCGCTAAAGAAGATTAAAATGGTTGAGACAGTCCGGCTCGGCCGGGAGCTGCCGCACACGCAGAGCAGCCCCTTTTCCCGTCCCAGAGATTTTCGCATAAATTGCTTATTGTTTCTGCGCAGCGTCGCGAGGAGATTACAGCGAGAATTAATATTGGAAACTGCGCAAGAGCCCCGTGGCATACGACGGGGCCGCTCTCCCTTAGGGTCAGCGAGCCCCGGCCAGATTAGGCGCTAAGAATGTCACACGCTTCCCTAGAGATTTTCCCTTCCTAATCTGCCATTAATAAGCGGAGGAAGCGCACACAACAACCGCATTGTAATTAGGGGCTGCCTCAAATCCACGCAATCAAAGGGCAGCTTGCCTTTCATCCCCGCCGGTGCCAAGGAATTTCAACACCTTTCGGCCGCGGCTTCCAGCCCCGGCTCCCTGCGTGCAGCAGGCGCAAGGGGGCAGTTAAGGACAGCCCTGCACGCCCGGGCCACTGCTCGCCTGCCCGCGGGGTCAGCGGCCCCGAGCATCCCTCGCCCTGCCCCGGGCAGAGGCCGGAGGCTGGCGGCCCCTCGCCGCCGGCAGCCCCGAAGGAGCCGGCCGCCGTGCCCACAGCTCGGGGTGGTTTTTTAGTTTATCATCCCCAACACCTTCGGGAAGGTCCAGGAGGAACGTGGCTGGGAAAGGCAGAAACGCCCGCGTTTTGTGCGAACGCTTTAACCACCTTAGCGATTCTCCTAGCGAATAAATTGGGGGCTGGGGGTGGAAGATTAATATAAAAATGCAAAAGCCCCGCGTGCATGTTACTCTCCCGAAGCTCACTTTCCCGATACTTAAGCTGCGCTGAAATCAGCCCTCGCATCGAAATACATTTATCAGACTTTCTCTTATTTCCAGAGGAAAACACTGGCTCCTCTGGCCATGAAAATACACCGTGTAAATTGCCATTTCAGATTTTTCAAAAAACATGTCCAGCTATAAGAATTCCTTCGAATTCGTTACACTCCACTGTGCAAGGCTCCGCGCTGCGGGTCCGGGGAAAGGTAAAAATGCATGCCCTAAAATAAGAAGTCGTAAAAAGAAAAGCAACATTTACATTTGAATATCTAACTTGAACAGTATTATAATTACCATCGTAAAAGATCGCGCACTGTTGTCTTTAAAACGTCAGCCTATGAACAGAAATACTTTTTGGAGGATGTAAACACAGCAGTTTTAATCATGACGGTCTCTTGGAATAAAGAGAAATTAAGGAGTTATAGCAATTTTTTTAGACGTTGGATCAAAATATTTTTGCCCGGAGAACGCTTGCCAAATGAAAGCAAAATGGAAATGATGGGCGCCGCAATTCAGTAAACAGTTTTGTGATGGAAAGAGCCCAAGCCTGCAGTCTGCGGGGACGGGGGGCCCGGGGGAGTTCTCCTCTCCCGCGGGGGGCGGCTGCGGTGGCACGGGGCAGCAGCGGCCGGCCGAGGGATTTTCGATTTACCGTTTTTCAACCCAAACGCGCTTTTCTGAAGACACTGAACCGGGCTGTCTCGGCTTGCTGCTGGAAATTCACAGGACTGCCCCCCCGCTAAAGGTTAAAGCGAGCCGCAGCATCCCGAAGAGCGGCGGCAGCTCGGAAGGCAGAGGGACAAGACCCCGGCCCGGCCTCGGGGGCTGGCGACGCCCGGGGGGGAGATTCCTCTAATTCACCTTTGTGGGGGGGAGAGCGAACCGAAAGCTGTCCCCGTTTCCCTCGCTGTCTTGCCAACCCCGGCGTGCTCCCGGCTCTGGCACCGGGCGCCCCCTCCCCATTTTCTCCCAGCCCCGACAGAGCCCCCCCGGGGGCTGCCAGCGCAGCCCTGGGCAGGGGAGCCCCGGGGGGATGCGCCCCCCGAGCAGCGCCCCGCCGGACCCCCCCCGCTGTTTCCGTGCCCGCTTTGCTCGCGCATCCCCCGCTGCCGATGGCTGCAGCGGTGCCGGCCGTGTAATTATTAGCTATTAATTGAGTTCAAGACCTTTTATGGCTATGGGAAATGAGGAGTCCGACCACTAATCCCGAGAAGGGGCTGCGCACAGCCAAGAGCTATGAAAAAGCCATCCAGGGCTGGCTAGGCCCGGCCTGACACAATGCCCCTGGGGGCGGGGGAAGCATTAACGAAAAAAAATTCATTAGGTGAAAATTATAGAAACTTTAAACCGATGGATTTATTTACGAGGTCTCTTCGGGGGCTGACACTCCAATGCTTGGGGAGGGGGGAAAAGGGGTGCGGGAGCCCCCCCCCCGCTGCAGGGAGGGTGCGCGGGGGTCGCCACCACGGGACCGGCGACCCCAGGGAGCGAAGGAGCGCTACAGGGCTGGGGGGGTCCTGCCCCGGGTCCCCCCCCCCGCCCCGGCGTGCCAGAGCTGCAGGGCTCCCTCCGATGCCGTTTCCATCCAGCCTTATCTTTACACGCTTCCACCTTCCAATTAAACTTCCCCAAATTGCCAAAAGCCTTATTTGCATGCAAGGGACTCCGTTCAAAGATGCTAACGCATTGTCTCCTCTCAGAACTTAACATTTCTCTCTTCAGTTCCCACTTGAAAGAAGTTTTAGAACAGTATTCAAAGACTGTCCAAACGAACAAAACCTTCCCCTTTGCTCGGGAGAGAAATCCGGTGTATTCAATAAGAGGGCATATTCTCAGAAGTTTGTAGATTTTGTTTTAAAGGCTGTATTGTTCGTGCCTTTTTCCTACAAACTTTTTTTTTTTCCTCTCAGAGCACGACTCACATGCCTGCAAAAGATTATTAAAATAAAACATCATAGAGCTTTTTCTTTTTGCACTGTTTAGAATTACTTTTCTGGAAGAGCTTTGCAAGCATACCCCCCCAAGTCATAATTAAGAACACTTTTTTTTTTTTCACTAGCAAACAGGAAAAGTAAAAAAAAAAAAAAAATCAAACCCTTTTCCAAATGCTCCTATTTCTTTGAGCACTAACAGAGTTCTGAGCTTCAGCAATGCTTATCTGTCACAAATCCACCTGAAAACATGCCGGGTGCCGAGGAGGTGCCGTTCGTCTCCACCGGAGCGAATTAAAGCAGGGAGACATCCACACCCGGCAAAGCCTCGAGCACCCCTGCGAGCGTAAAATGAACGCCGACTACAATCACCAGTGAGTTTTCGAAAGCTTTTTTCTTAAAAAGCGACAGTATCGCTTCCTTCAGCCCCACACTTTTCCTTTTGACCCTAAAAGATGACCCACGAGCCGGGGATGCGGCAGAGCGCAGCGAGCCGGCGGCACCCCCTCCACGACCAGCTCCTGATAAAGATGCACGAAGGGCGCAAACGGGGACCCGACGGGACGCCAACATATTTTATTCATTTAACACAACGCAGCTTTTAAAAAGCAACTTAAAAAACGCGGTTCAGAGCAGGCTGGGGGCAGAGGAAGGGAACTGATGGGGTGCGAGCTGAATTCACAGCGATGTTGCATCCAGCAGCCCCGCGGGACCCCGCCGAGCATCCGCACCCCGGCAGGGCCCGCCCCTGTCCCTTGTCCCCATCCTCAACCCACAGCATATCCCAGCTCCCGGGGAGCCCCAGGCTTTTCCCTCCAGCCCTACAAGCGGTGCCAGCCCCCCAATGAAATAGTGTCAGGGCACAGAAGCACAAAGAACTCCCGTCCTGGGTTAGTAGATCACAGCCTGAGCCGGGGACTGCGTACAGCACCCTTTACATTACCGGTGCCACCTCCACACACCCCAGCCCACGGGAAAGCCGTCAGGACCAAAAATAATTTTCTGAGCCATAGGGAACCAGGGGTTCATTTAGATTCACAAGTTAATGAAGGCTCACTGTAGAAACTAACTGTAAGAACATGTGTTAAAACGCAACAGAAAAAAATTCATCGATTTCCAGGAGAGGTGGATTGCATCCAGGAAGAATGAGTCAACCTCATTCCTCGAGCAAAACTCACTGACGAGAACTGCACCAGGCATGAATTTGGATCGCTTTATTCTCCCCGTTTCATGTACCGTCCAGCTAATCATCTTCAGTGGTGTTCCAGGGTAGGCAGAGCTGGATGGGAGTTCTTAAAACTGCTTTTCATCATGGGAAAACAATGATTCAGCAGCTGCCATTGTTTCCCAGCACCACATCAGGTACAAGCAAGCACTCAGCCTAACAGCAGCACACACAGGACATGCCCCAGTGCAGAAAAGGGCAGCTCCGTGCTTGGGGCATGGGGAAGAAGGAACAGAGGGTCTTCCACAGTGCAGAAACACTCATGTTCCTGACAATCCTAATTCCTTTTTCTCCTTCACCCACACTTACTGCCAACCATCACAAGGTTTGGGTTTAATCACCCTGGAGGAGATAATTCTTGGAGCCACTGAAGCGTCTCCTAACCAGCTCTATTCTTACACTACAGAGGGAGGCAATTCATTTCAGAAGAAAAAGCAGCATGCTCAAGTAATTGATAGAGAAATCCTTCTCCAATCACACATGCACATTCACTGTGGTAACAGTATTGCTTTACAGGTGGAAGAATAAAATACTTCTTAATCCAAGGGCTATGGGTGGGTTGAAATCTCAATGATTGGAGTGATGGGGTAACAAATGCTGATGCACCATCAATGCAGACTGAAGATCTACAACCAAGACCACCAGGCTCTTCAACCTTTCTGGTTTTTATTCCAGAAATTGTCCACGTGAGAACTTGTGGCAATCCAGCAGCAGACAAAAGGAGTTCAGCACTGTTGTTGCTGGAGCAGCAAGGCGCACACAGCTAGCAATAAGCTAATTGACAAGTAGTTTAAAAAAACTCAAGCTCCATTTTTTAAAAAAGTTGTTAGAAAATGAAATGCAAAAATATACAAAATATTTAATGGTTTCTATGAATATATAGAAATGTCCCTGTACCTTATGACTGCTATTTTCCAGCCAGCTTTCCAACAAGTGCAGTCTCTGCACTTCTGTATCTACAATTGTACCATTTATAAGCCAGTAGCCCACCTTGCCCATATGCTTGTTCCTACAGTGACTCATATTCCATTGGGTTTATTGCTGTGAAGACTTGTGTTAAAACAGAGGAAGGAGCAGAACCTTTGGGGCAGGAACACTACATTTTGGAAAACACCAGACACACTCACTATTCCCTGTCAAAAAACCAAAAGCACTGATTTAAATCCTGTGTAGGAGAAAAGCTTTTACAACTGGTACAGCATTAAAAGCAAAAATTAATTCGATACCCGGGTCAAAAGAAAACCTTGCTGAATAGTAGTGTTTACTCGATACCTAAAATATAGTCTTTCTAGAGGAATACACTCAGGGAGGAAACAAACTCATAAATTACCCAGCCAAGGCATGGTAGATTAACTTTACTTTCATGCTATTGATCCAAAACCCCTCCAATCAAACTTCCCCGAAAAAGCTTACCACTGCTTGCTGGCAGCATTTGCTGCATTCAAGGAGAAATTAAGCACCTTTCACTTTGTCTCCAAGCAGAAGCTCCCAAGCAGCACACTGCAAGCAAAGCCACGTACCTGGCCACATGCTGCAGGCTCCTAGGTTCTGCAGGGCAATTTCTTCCCCACCTTCATAATTAAAAAGCAGCAAGCAACTTGCTGCCCAGTAGCTTAAGCTGCCACTGCACAGCACCCCAGACACCAGCTGTGCAATCTGGGATGTGCAAGGGGTGCACATTCAAGCCCCTCACTTTGCAGGCACTGGGATTTCAGTTTTGGCACATATTGAACCACTACAATGTCCGCATTGGCAGAGTCCTGCAAGTACAACTGTACCTGAATAACAAGACCTTCAAAAATCAATCACCTCCAGCACTACCTGCACAATGAGGTTAGTATTTAGTTACCCTCTTAATATCAAAAAAAACTTTTCATGCAATGGTTGCAACTAATGAGCTGCAACTCAGAAAATCAAAGGTATTGTTCTCAGGACAGGTTCCAACCATACATAATTTTTATACACAAAAAGGCAAAAGAACAATTTGACATGCTTGAAAATGAGCAAGGCACTGTGCACCCAGAGCCCGTGTTCCTAAACAACTGACCAGAGCCACTGCCTGGCACCAGGCACCTGCTGCCAGCCCTACCCTTCTCCCTTGTACCACATCCCCTCCTGTGTCAGGCACATCACAGGGAGCAGAACCCAAATTCTGCCCTGGCAGAAAGGCAGAGCTGCTCCTGAGGTTTGCCACGGGAAGGATGTTCAACAGGGCAAGTGCTGCGAAACTGAAGACCTGAATGCAGTGTTTAAACATTCCCAAGGCAGAAAGCATCCTGGCCTCTCTCATTTTCCCCTTGTAACAATGCCCACTGCCTTCATCCTTCTCCTGTGGGAGTCCCACGCACTGCTTTGCCCTGGCTGGTCAGCAGAGTAAGCCTGCAAGTGGAGGCAGAACTCCTGTTAGACTGTCACCACTAACAGAAGGAAATAACACAACAAAAAGTTCCCTCAGTCGTACAAGGTGTTTCTGATACAAAAGCGGCACAGCGAGCTGTGAGCCTGAATACATCCAGGAGAAAAGGACCTTTCTGCAGGCCTTTCTTCTGGAAGCTCATTTCATTCATCTGCTGCACATGAGCTGCTCACTCCACTGGCTGGAAGAGCCTCTAATGAAAGAGCACAGGAGTGAAATGGTATTACAGCACATCACTCACACCCGCTATGCACGATGCTCTAAATGAGCTCCAAGTTCTCAGAACAAGTCTTGGAAGTTGCCATGTAAACAGCAAGCAGCCAGCAGAGCCAGCACAGCACAACAAATGCCTAGTCCAGCAGCAACACAAACATTCTGCCTTCGGGTCCTGCAGTCAGCGCTGGGTGTTACCCAGGGCATTCTCAAAACCTGGAGCCCTCACAGAGCAGCCCTGCCCAATGCTGCTGTTAGAGGAAAGCTTCTGCATTTCTCATCCATTAGCTACCATCTCTCCACAGTACCAGTAATATTGTTCCTGATATGTACCTCAAGACTGTCTCATTTTCACTCCAGATTGCTTCAGTACCCTGGAACAGATGTGTCACGAGCTGCTTGACTACCATTCAGCTGCAGTTTTGTTCCTTCGGTATAAATGAGATGGGGAAATAGTTTCATTTCTCTAAAGTATAAAGTTAAATAGAGTGAACTGAAGTTTCTTTAAAAAATAATGGAGTGAGATCACCCATACAATGATTTTAAATGACTCAAATAAGAGCATTACTGGAGTTTAGCATGTACATCCTGAGGAACTGGAGCCTCTCAGTTTCAGCCATTTGGGTGCATTACAAGGGGGAACAGGGCTCTCTCATATGAGTAATAATTCTAGAGGAAATGTTCCCAACAGCTTTTTAGCTCCACTTTTAAGCAACCCAGAGTGAGAATCAATTAAAGATCACAAAAGGATTTGACATTTTCAATGGAATGTGAGTTTTAATTACTTTGTCATAAAGCTCAGCCAAATTAACCATTTGAGCAGGGAAGTATTTTATTCCCAAGTACACTGACCACTAAATTTGGGCTGGCAGGGCACAATAAGGGCATAAAGAACAACTGAAAAAGTAAAACCAGTGAAATTAAAACAGCAGAAGTGACCAGTGTCTGACATCTTAAAGCCAGGAAGAATTGCTGCCGACTTTGAGACCAACGCTCAGCTTCATGAAAGCACTGGCCACAAAGCAGGTCAACATTTCTGCATTGCCATCACCTCAGCTGCACCTCAACCTGTAATTGTTACAGCTGGACCTGTTTATTACAACCTAAATTCTACCAAAAAGGAAAAGCTATCTTTAAATAAAACCATTTAAAGATTTGCATCTTAATATAAATCATAGAAAATGGGATTTACATCCTCAGTGTTGTCATTCACCTGGGCACTGCTGCTTCTCCAAGCAAACCGCTCTTTTCGTATTTTTTCCCTGATTAAGCAAACAATCTTAGCATTAGTTCAGGTTCATTTTCCCATTTCTCAAGTTTTTAGAAATTCATATTTCTGACCCCTTCACCATCTAGACATTTCTCACTTTCCATACAAGCTTATATTGCCCATTGAAATTCTGGTTGCTTCTATATTAGTGATACACTAAAAATTTGTCACACCTAGGGTCCAAGTCTGGGGAATACTCTTAGACATACAAGCTTTCACAAACATTTCACAAACCCACAGAAGCATGAGATGCTCTATCAAAGAATAATTGAAACCCAGAATACATCATCCAAGAATAAAACCCCAGCTCACAGAACATCCTATTCAACAGACAAACCCAACATTTTTGTCACCAAAGTGGCAGCATTTAACCAAGAAAATTAGATCACAATAAAAGAATTTTATTTTGGAAGGATGAGAAAAATGTTAAACATTTTTTTATGTGAGAAACAGAGATACAGAGCTTGTTTGAAAACTGGAAGTCTCTCATGCCCCAATCTATAAATAAAACTAGTTGGGCTTTTCTTTTGTACTAAATTTAAAGGAAAGCCTTTTCCATGGAGAGTTTTCTTTAAAACAAACTATGCCCCAGAAGGAATTTAATGATGGTGTTTCCAACAAGCAGCATGAATGAATTAAACAATAAATGCAGTAAGAAAGCAGCTGTATTTTTCTTTAATAGAAGCAGATGAATTTGTAGTTCAAACATGGCTGTGCTCTCAGAGAGAAAAGGACAGTTCCTGGCTGTTCTCACCCAGATAATAACAACATTTTCCTTTCACCCTGTACCAGGACCTTGGCTCAGGTGCCAGTTGCCCTCTAGCATCACAAAAAGCCTCAGTGTTCACTCTATTGACCATCAAGGAATCCCACATTTCATTGTGTACAGTACCACATTACTCGACTCTCTCCTGCACCGTACCCAGAGGCTACACAGGGAAGGGGATGAGAGACACTCGGCCAGGGCCACCATCACCATACAGCAACCAGAGACTGAGATTTCAGCTTTGACACCTTCCACCTATGGAGACAAGCCTCAAGGCCTTCTGCAATGACTCAGTCCAGAAATCCCCAAGCCTCACAACACCCCGCCAGCAGCCAGAAGTGCCCAAGCTCCAAAGTAACCAGTTCAGATGAACACTAACAAGTCCCCAGCAATTATTCTGAACATATATGCAATACTAGGATCACAGCAGGCTCAGAACATTCAGCAGCACCATAGGAGACCCTGCTGCAGTTTTAAACAGGTGTTTTCACTAATTAGCCCAGCAACCATTACCAATTATACTCATTTCATGTTTCAAACAGATACCATCAGCATAACCACCTGGCCAAAGCCATAACTCAGAATTGTTGAATACACACCACGCTCCACCCCAGAAGCATTAACATTTTAATTAGGGCAGATAACACAGGCCCTTGCAGTAATTCACATTTTACAAATCACTTTATCTTAATTCTCAAGTTCTGCTTGCTTCTGCTTTTTGTTTGCTTTCAGCCTTTACTTTGTATAAAGTTTCTAGAAAGGAAACTCCTGCTTCCAGGGTCTACATCTGCTGTTTTCTTCTTCCATTGCAGTGAAGAGACTTCTCTTGTTGTATGGGAATTGGGCACCCATACCAGTAACACAGGAGACCAGCAAACCTGTAAGAGATGTTTCCTATCAGGCTAAAGCAGTTTCTTTCCTTGCAGCAGAATAGCTTCCCCTCTAAACCTCATTACAGCCTAGTCTGTATTGTAGCAGAGTAGGGACTCTAAGAGCCCATTGGGAAGCTTTTCTCTTTTTTGTTTTTAAACACAGTAAGAAAGCTACAAACATTGCAAAGGTTCCTGCTAGAATCACAGGTCGCCCAGCCCTTAGCTGATGTGCACCACCCGTGAGCAGCGCTTTCGGTGCAGGCTTTACTGATCCATACGCAAAACAGATGCACAAAGAAAGAATATAAAAACAGCTCATATTTTGTTGTTAAGGCTTTGATTCTCTTCCTTACAATTGCAAGTGAGCTTTCAGCTGATTACCTCAAAGTAAATGAAGAGCATACAGACCTCAAAGAAGGCAAAAACTCCTTGCTGAAGCCTTGAACAGCAAGACTCCAAAGACAGCAAATCCAACAGCAGAGTGACCCTTCTGGGAAGTAGTTCAGCCCTGCCTATATAGAATTAGTTGATTTGCTGCAGGAACTCCAATGAGGGTGAGTGGAGCTAGGTAGGCTTCATTAAATTCATCAGGTTTTGGGCTGGGCCTTACCCTCCTTGCAGCTGGCCATGGGGAGCCCTGCACAGAGCAATGGGGCGACTCCTCTGCTGCGAGAGCAACGAGCACACGTTGCACCTGAAATGGCAGCTCTGCACCTGTGGTGCATCTCTGCGTGGATTTACCTGTGACTGAGAGGGATGAGAGAATGTGCTGCAATAAATACGTTTTCCAAGCATCCTGATTAAGAAGATGGCTTCCTACAAAGGGAGACACAATGCCCATCTTGAAGCAGTTCAGCTCACCTAGTCGAAAGAGCAAGCAATTAATGAATTCTAGGTGGGCAGTCAAGAGTTCACTGACATGTGAAGCTCATTGCATAGAAGCCCCCGTGCGCTTTGTGTGCTGGTGGTTACTTGGAAAAGGCCACAAGAGCAGCACTGGTGGCTGTGTCCCATACCAGGCAGAGCTCATCCCCTAGCTGAGTTCACTGCCAGGCTACCCAAAGGGTCTTCTTTCAATACTCGTGACATTTCCAAAGCTCAGATTCTTTTATTTGCAGTAACTGTATGTTTCATAAGTATAAAGAGTGAACTTCCTCCTACATACTGTGGAAATACATAAAACACAACTCAATGTCATTTCACCTGCTGATATTTCTATTTCAAGAAGGGAGCAAGAACAGTGCGAAAGAAAAAAAGAAGAAAAAAAAAAAGCCTTTCCCAGCAAACGCTGATGTATAGGATGTGACACCATAGTGCAAAAACTTTTGGCAAAAACAGGGATTTTAAATTGCTTTGCTCTATTTTGCTGTGGTGGGAGTTTTAATGCAGTGCACTTTGCCTAGAACTGACATGAAAGAACAGACAATCATCTAGAATGTGTTACAGGGAAGAACAAAACAATTTTCCAGACAAAAATATATTGAGTTCAGTACACTGTTCATAGGTTACAGCAAACAGAAGCGCTCGCTGTAACGGATGCTTTGTGGCTACTGGCAAACCTTTCGAGGGTGCACGGGAGGGAGGTGGCGGTGACGGGGTGGCAGGTATGAGCCGCGGCGGGGTGAGAGGGGACAGAACTTGATTTCCTTTTTACAAAACAATTCTGTGGGCTCCGTGTATTTCCCTGGGTCCTGCCAGAGCAGAGCAGACAGCATTGTGCTGTAACGCGGGCACAGCAGCCTGCCCACCCGTGGCTCCGTGTGGAGAACCGGCTCTGGTCCCAGCAGGGACCGCACGAGGGTGCCGCTGAGGGTCAGCGGCTTGGCAGTGGACTAGGGGCACGCAGGGGCTGTGGGCCAGAAAGGGGGACGCCACCACAAATGGCTTTTTTGGGTGGCCACAGTGCCAGCAAGGCGGCGTTGTTTGCTTTATTTGCCATGTGCTGGCACAAAGCAGAGGAGCTGGGGTGGTGGTCTGTCCTCAGAGCATCAGCCAGAGTGAAATCAGTTCTACAGAGTTCCCTCTAGAGGTGAGCATTTAGGGACAGTTAAACTACAGCTCTCAGACCTGTTAGGTTGTGTTGAAGCATCAGTGATGCTCACTGATGCTGAGATGCTCACAGCCTCCTGCACTGCACCTGCTGGGGGGCATCACAAAACCAAACTGAGGGCACCTGGCCTGATCCTCCTGCTGTTGTAGCAGGCAAACCTTGGCTATTTCAGGCTGAACAAACTCTCCATACACAGCACAGTGAGTGTGTGAGCCCTTGGACTTCTTTACATTAAAAAAAAGAAAAAGGAGAAGTTTTGATTAAGGGGGAGGAACAGGCACACTGCAGCTGGGGCAGATCGAGTTCAGCACCAACGCTGCTGGCACACGACTGACTCAGGCAGGCTTCTCACCTGCACACCTCCATCCCGTGCAGTCCCCAGCAAATTGATCTCTGCGACTGTTCCAGGAGCCACTTGCCACGTGTTAGAGCTCGTGGTTTATGGGTGTTAGGAGAGGTGCAGCTTGTAATGCAGAGCCTGTTGCCCATGCAGCACTGCAGCAGCCCTGCCTGGCTGCAGCAGCGCGGACACCCTGATACTAACACTGCCTCCTTTTACATTCTTCTTGCTCTCTTCCCCTCTCCTTTTTCTAATGAAATCTTTCCATATTATTAATGGCTAGGGTGGATCTATAGAGTATGTTCCTTCCAGGATTTTCTTGTTTGCTGTAGTCTTCAAATTTTCCAGTTCATTTCCTATTTTCCTGCTCTAAAACCCCTGCCAAAAAAATCCCTGAAGCACACTTTGGTACTTGAATAGAAAAAAAATACATTTATATATATATATAAACATTTGAGAACAGACATTTGATCCAGACTCTTGTAAATCAGTAGCAATTTTCCCCTAAAATATGAGTCATTTGCATCAGTGGGTCACAGCTCCTCCAGGTGAGTTTTTATCTAATTAACTAGGCAGATGCATTCCTATCAGTGAAATGGGTAACACTGCATCACATAATCTAGGTGAATTTAATTGTCCAAGAGCATTCAGCCACAATGTAAGGACTGGCCTTACGACAGAGCATTTGATCGGGTTCCTTTAGGAACTAAATGATTAGGAATGAAATTAATGAAATGGATTTATGCCCAGAGATTCTAAATGACACCAGCTCTTATAGCCAAAGAAGAACCAGGTACCCAAGAAAATGTTCTTCACTCGTGGACTGGAATATTAGAAACAAAAGTGGCTATGTAATCCCCCATGGAAAGAATTATTTTGGTTTCATGTAATCCTTCACCAGAAAACCTGGAAATGTTACAAACTGCACTGATATTAGAGCTCAAGAGCACGATGGTGCCAATTGGAACAGGTCAGGAGCTGGGGAATTCCTCAGGACATTCAAGGAGAAAAAAATTCCGAAGTAATTTCATGGATTATTGTTGTTTTTAATCCCTTCTGTGGCTTCTGAAAGAAAATCCCCACACATTTAGTTGCTCAGACATGGACGCTTCTCCGTAAACATAAACTGGAAATAAAAGCAGTTGGACACGAGTCAAACTGGTGGAAGTGCAATGAAATGACTCAGGCAGCCTGATCCCTGAGACCGGTTCTTTCTGAGCATAATACTGGCAGTTTGGGGCTGAGCTAATTCTGCTATGGGCGTCATCCTCCGTTCTTTGCTCGAGGGTGCGATAGCAGGTGATGCCAAGGGAGCTGCTGCTCTGACCCAGGCACAGAGCTCATCCACGGGATCCCGGGGCTGGGCAGGTCCCGCACTGCAGGGCTCACGGCAGCTCCTCCCTAGGGACTGAGCTGAGCCAAAGCAGAGGAGAACAACACACGCTAGTGCCTGAACAGGAACGTTTCCCTTGAAATATGCTGGGACGCATCCACGTTCGCAGTCTGCGCACTCAGTATCTGCTCATTTCCTTCCACTGACGAACAACAGGACACAAGATGACTCAGGGGGTTTCCACGGCTGCGCTGGGTGAGCCGCCGCCTTCAGCACGATGCTCGGCTGCACGCATCTCCGTAACACGCAGCAGCCTCGTGGTTCCTGCTCTGCCATTCCAGCTCGGTGTTTGGGGGCAGAGCATCCCCGGTCTCAGCATGCCTCAAAGCAGCGCGCTGCACACGAAGGCTCAGATCCAGTGCCACGGGCGCACACAGAGAGGTTGATTCAGGAACTACCACCAGAGGAATTTCTCAGTAAATGGAGAGGGATAAAAGCCCAGCAGCTCAGAAGCAGGTGAACTTTCTCAAGTCTCTCTCCTTCTCTCTCCCCCCACTGTTTCTCTTCTTAACCTGAGCTTAAAGTCACTTGCTTTCATTGTGCAAGATTAGATGGGAAGAATCCAGATCGTGGTGACCTGCCCTAGCAAACCTGCGGCAGTTCTGGAAAGAAAACCTCCGAGGGAGCGAGCTGGCCATCATCCAGTTACTCTGAGTACGTAGGAATCCTTTGTCATAAAGGAATAATGATCTCACATCAGTAAAAAAAAAATCCGTTTTGACGTAAATTCACAGAATACAGGGGGGTTAAGACAGCACAGCTGAAATCAGCATCTGGAGTATTGTCTTGGATACCTTCAAAGCCCGTGATTTCTCCCTCCAGGGGCACGTGCTTCTAGGAAACCTATATTGCTTTGGCTGAAAGACAGTACTTCAGAGAATGTCACCAGACCACCAGCACAGTTTAATAGTTCTGCTGTGTTGTTCTGAGAAATACTATTTTCTGTAGGAATTCGGGAATGACCCATAGAAACAACTTTGGCAGCACATGTATTTCCCTTCGGCTTTCTCGAGGTAGCAAAGGATCTGAAGAGCTGAGTGTTTCCAAATCTTCTCAGCTCATCTGCATTACGAGGACTAAGTGGCTCACCAGTGGCTCCTCCGTTCGTCTGAGGCTCTGACACCAGCAGGGCTGCATTCGGTCCAAGATGTCCTGAGAACCGCAGAGAGAGCGATGTTTTTTAACACCATCAAATTCCCCTCTCTGCTCTCGGTGAGCGAGATTCATTGCAAAAACAAGCAGTAAATCCTGCGAGGCTGCGAGAGCGCAGCGCTGAGGGCCAGACAAATTAAGACAGATGTTCTGAACTTTGGGATAGCGAGGATGTGGTTTCGTGCGGCCGGCCATGTGAAGGCTCTCAGCACATCCTCCCTTCTCAGACACAGGAATGAGGCAGATAATGCAAGGAGACGCAATAAATCCAGGAGATGGCTGGGCTGGGTGGGGTTGCCAACCTGCAAGCAGAGCCCCCAGCTCGGCTGCTCGGTGCGCTCCCACTGCACGCTCCTGAGAAATCCAAGGGAGGAGCAAGTGTGCGAGAGACGGGGAAAAGATCTGCCAGGAAGTCGTGCAAAGAGGGCGGTTTGTCAGCACGAAGCTGTCTGCCTCTGCAGGAGCCACAGCCACAAGCACTGAAGAGGAGAAAAGCACGGAGCTCTCCGGAGGGAGGCCGAGCCCTCAGGTGGCAGCAGCACCCTCCGGCTGTCCCCTGGGACCAGCCCTGTCTGACACCTTGCAAGCACGGCACCGGGGTACGGTGAAGCCAAGGGATCCCCATCCTGCTCCACCCCTCCATCCCGGTTTTCCTGCCTTTCTAACAGCGTGCACAAGCAGCGGGCCTCGGGCCTGGGTTTGGCCTTATTTAGGCTAAAAGATGCAGCCCTTACGTTCATGGTGAGTTAGTTTAATTTTCTCTGTGTGAACTACAAAGAAGCACAATTCAACAATAAAAATGCCTTTTGTCCACGGCCATTGGAAAATTATTAGGGAAAGGCAAATGAGGAGGGTACTCAGCAAGGTCTTTTAATTCTCCCATTCCCCCTTCAATGCAGCTCGGTGCTGTGGCTCACATTTGACACCCATCAGAAGTAAACTGGAGCTCGCAGATAGAAGGAACAATTTTTACCCCCTTCCTCCCCCAAAAAGAAAAATCTCAAGTGTTTCTGACAGCTGTCACATCACAGTATATTTTGTTACTTCCACACTGTCAGTTGTTATCACAATTTTTCCAAAATCAGAATTTCTGAAGCTTTCTTTTCTGTTCTTCCATTTTTAATTTTTTTTTGTATGTAAGTATCAAACTGTGGACACAGAACAAATCACCTTGGTGGGAATGGTCATTAAAGACATGGGTGATATGCATGCTGATTGTCCCACATGCTTTTCCAGTTAAAATATTTGGCCCGAGAATGTGGGAGGTAAAGAACTTATATTTTGAAGTCTTTATAAAACATAGCTTATATCCCCTGATTTATGCTTCTTGGGACTCGTTCTATGTAAAACATTTAACTAGCTATACTTTAGATAAAAGAAACATCTGAAGCATTGGTTGTTTTGGAGTTTCTCATTCTTTTCTCCCATATATCTTCATAAAATTTCAGCGCCAGGCAAAATATTTTAAGTTCAGAACCTCTCCTCTCGTTCCTGCATTCTCTTTTCTCCAGCAATGCTCACGCGCCCCCTCCAGCACTCTCCCCTGCTGCTGGGCTCGCAGCAGCACCTTGCCACCGGTTGCACGAAGCAGCACAGTCACAGCGCACCTATTGCAGCAGGGGATCCGTGCCTTAGCTTCAGTTTTGCCACTTGTGGACGTGGGACAGAAGCCCTGAAACCAGAGCACGAAGGAAGCGGCAGCTTCTGCTGGCATCGGTCTGGGGGGGGCACAGTGGGACCGTGGCTCCTCAGCAGAGCTGCTGGGTCCAGTGTGGTTGCTGCTACATTCCTGCACAGGTCCAGGTGTCCTTGTCCTGTCAGGGCAGTGTCTCAGTCCCCATCCCATCCTTCTGCTTTTTTTTTTTGCTGTCTGGGACCTGAGGCAGGCTGGCCTTGCAGCTACAGTACTGGATGGGGATGCAGAAAAACATAAATTAAATTCCCATCTCGGCTGCATACTGTGGTCAGGGCCTGAGCCAGGCATTTATCTCCACCTGCCTCTGCCTCCCTTCAGCACCCTGAATTATTTCTTCTCCTCTGCGAAGCCCTGCAGGGGTGCAGTGCTGCACACAGCCACCACCATTGGTCAAGATGTGCTTGCCCCCCTGGCAGAACGGCTTGCCATGCTAACATTTGGCTTATTTGTCCCTTCAAGAAGCGGGGTGTGCCGTGGCAGGCTGAGCAGCGTGCTGAAAGAGCTCCTGGCTCGTTTGGAGATGGCTCGTGTGGCTGCCCAGCATGGCACGGGCACCCCTTCGGCATCAGGGATGGTCCTGTTGGGGCGGGCTGCACGTCGGATGCTCTGAACAGTTTCTACCAGCTACAACTGTAGTCATAGAGACACAGCCCTTAGAGAAATCAGAATCAATTTAGGCACCTAATACTGGGATGTCTGAGAGTGAATTGGTTTTGAATTAATCGAGTAAAACAAGGCAGTGAAAACCCACGTAACATGTTGGTCTGGAAACTGCTGCAGCCCTGGGGACGGAGGGACAATGCATATTTTACCCCGTGAATTTTTTATTAAGGGCTGTTTTTTTATTTTTTATTATTGAATATGAATATTTTACACGTCCGAGTTCAGAACAATGCTTTTTTTGGCTGCCTCTGCACTTTTCATGGTTGTGTACCCTTGCATTGCATAACTGAGAGAGATCCATTTACACACAGGGGGAAAGGGGACTAATGAATCTCAGCAAAGCTAACTTTACTGTGTGTGAAAAAAAGCACTCTGAAGTTTTCCAAATAAAAAACAACCAAAAAAAGTACGTATATAAAATACTTGTATGGAATGGCTTAATAAAATCAGTGTGTGCATATGCATACGTGTGTGTGTGTGCGTGATGGCTACGGAGCCTCTCTGAGCATCGCCGTGCCTGGAAAAACAAAAGGGCTGAGTCCCAGCCTTCCTCCCTGCCCCTGCTGCAGAGATGCTCAGCTTGGCACCCCTCATGGCTTGGCACCCCCCACCACAGCCCGGCCTTCACCGACCTCCCCAAGACCTTCGCTCAGCAGCCCAGGGGCGAGCCGACCTCTTGCAGTGCTGTGCTCAGCGTGGATGAGGGCAGGGGACGGGAGATGTGAATAAGACAATAAATATTTGTCCAGTGTGTATGTGAACCAGCCTTCTTGTTGTGCATATGGTAACGGGGAGGAGAGAGAGAAAGCAAGAGCTCTTGTACATTTCTCAAGAGCTCGCACCGAAAATGGGCAGGGTGACAAGAACCGCGTTGTTTTGGGTAATCAGTGTGCATTGTCCCAGGCTGACACCGCTGCATACCAACAAAACCTTTAGATTCACGGGGAATGGGGAAAGCGCAAAATGATGAATTGTTTGACATTTAAAGGAAAATAAAGGGCTGCTGCTGGACTGAAACCTAAGTGAGACTTGGGGAGGGAGGGAAAAATTACCAAGAGCAGGGTGAGATGGTTATGTCATTTTAGTGCAAACTTCACACGTGGTTTTGTGTTTCTGATTTTGGGGACCCAAAATCCCAGATCTTTGCACTGACTTGCACTCTTAACGAAGGTTTTTCCTGGGAGTAAAAGGTGACGACGCTTCATCCCCAACCCAACCCAGAGCTGCACAGCAGCCAGCAAGAGACGGCCCTCACCAGCAGCAGCCTGCAGGGCAGGCACGGGGCAGAACAAGAAGGGTGTTTGCAAGGGGGAACTGACGCCTGACTTTCCCAGGGTTAAACTCCTCATTCTGCAATGAATGGTAAATCTAGGAGTTAACTCAAGCCTCTTCCATCCCTACAACCGGTCCCAAATTCGGCAGACTTGTGTGACTTTCCTGAGGCTGGAAGGTTCCCAGGCATTTGCAGCTAGTACATGTCCAGAGGACAGGTGGAGATGACAGAGGAAGGATTCCTGCCGCTCATTTTCTGTGGCGTGAGGGCCAAGAGAACATGGTCCCACATGACTATTAACACAACTGACCTCTTCAAGGTGAAAATGAAACACAAGGGAAGTAATGAATTTCCAGTGCCCTGCACAGCAGTGGGAGCAACAGGTGACCAAGAGACTGAAGAGGCTGATAAAGAGCCTGGGCTCTGGGAACACGTGCCAGCTCCTGCTATCTGCCCTGTGTCCTTGAGCAAAGTCGTGTCTCGGAGGCAAATGGAAAGAGCCGGGCCAAACCAGTGCTGTGGGTGCTACCTACCTGTAATCACGGTCTGTTGAATGATTTCCGGCTGGGAGGAGCTGCAGCAGGTCCCTGGATGTCGAACGATTTTGGTGCCAGCGAATCCATCCCGGGTTACAGCAGGCAATGCGCTCTGCAAGGGTGACACCTTGCTACGAGCGCACACAGAGCCCTGCTAGGTGTCACTCTCCCAACACGCCGTGTGTCTGCACAGGGGTGTGCAGGTACCACGCTTGCTGCCTCGCTTTTCTCCTTGCTGACAGCAGCCTTGAGCTGCGCCGTTCTCTGGGGTTCCCGCTGCTTTCCAGCACGCAGTTGTTTGCATTTTTATTTGCATTAGATTATTGGAGCAGGAGTCTAAACACTTAAGTTACTGCAAATCCCTCCTCATATGGAAGTCAGCGAGCTGTAAAATATTTAAACTGTCTACAGTTGTACCTCGTTTGTTTACACATTTCCAGTGGGCTGCTAAAAGGTAACATACTGCAATGGAAGAAAGATACGAGATTGCTGATTCAGATTTCATAACAGCTCTAAAAGCCCTCTGAATACTTGCATTAACTTGATGGAGTAATACATATCTCAACTTTCTGAAGCCTTAGGGCCCAAGAGGAGCAGGAGAGATGTGTGTTTTACTCCAGACTCGTTGCTGTATGCTTTCACTACGATAACTGGGGAAAACGAGGTCCTGCTGCTGCTGCTGGATGCTCCTGCTGCCACGGCTGTGGAAGAGGCACCTGGCTGGTGTAAGGAAAGTGATGCCTGGCATGGCCAGGAAAGCCTTTCACTCCTCTCTGCTGGAATGCCCAACGCAGCCACTGCCACCCCCATCCCCAAACAGCAATAACCACATTGCATGGGGCTGTTCTGCGGGGACAGGCGGTGCTGCTGCCACTGCCACCACTGCCAGCTGCTTCGGACACCACCACACAGCCTGCCCACCACACAGCCTGCTGATCCCCTGTTCAGATTCATGCACGTTTCCACATCCTATCACTGCCTACTCCCTCGACCTGTATAAGTGTGCTCTGGGATGTACACGTCTTGTGTTACACCCGCTGCTGAGATCAGTCTTTAAAAGGTGAGCTGAGCCAGCTCTGCCCCCAGCTCTTTTCCCGTGCTTCCCACTTTGCAAATACAAAAATCCCCTTGTGACTCTGGAGTCACCCAGAAATCATCTTCCCCTCCCTGCCCACCTCCCTCGTGTCTGGATCTTTCAGCTCATCATAATTTCCCACTCCAGGTACTCCAGGGCTCGGTGAGTGGCTGAACACGGAGGTTGGACATCCCTGCATTCAGAGCACTTGTAAACGCCTGGACGGAAAGCAAAGCGGTGCTGTGAGTCTCCGAAGGGCAGGGAGAGGAGGTGAGGGATGACTAATCAGTCCCAAGGCAGCAGAGGGCATCAATGAGTTTGAAGATTCTTCTCCAGAGCTGAATGAAAATAGCCAGACAGCGAATCGAATCATTCAGAAGGCAGACTGTGTCTCTTTTCCTATTTTCATGCTGATCTTGAACAAATCCAGTAAGTTCTCAGCTGTATCTTGAGGGCATTTTGAAATAATTTTGAACAATATACAGTATAGTGCTATTGAGTTTAATTAGGAGAAGATTTCCATTGCCTGCTTCGATGTAGTACATACATTTGCAGAAGTGGGTGATGATGATCTCTGTAAATACATCATTTTCACGTTATTTGAATGCAGATTTAAGTGCTGCAAATTCATGTGATTGTTATGGATTTCACAGCTCACTTTGGAAATCCAATCAGTTAGCCATGATATTTACTCTAGTTAAGCTTATTTTTTGGGAATGCTCAGCATTCAAAAAAAAAAAAAAAATGCTCAGCAAGCTCAGCAAGGCAGATTTGTTTGGTAATTCAAGCAAATATCTGCAGGGTTATTTTGTCACTTCCCCTAGCTGTCGCTGAGGAAGTAGAGAAATAACATCTCCTAATGTATCCAGCTCTTCCCATCAGTGCCAGCTGGGGACAACCACCTCCACCTTCTCGTAGATGCCTGATGTCACAAAGTTTGTTCAGAAATCTTCTACGAATAAACCCAAACTAAATATCTTTCACCTTGTGCTCTCTGATTAATTACCAATCTTAACACTATATTACCTAAATGAAGTCTCACACAGTCCTTAAGCTGGAATACTCCCTAAATTCCACAGATGGGCAAACAGAAGCGATGTTTTATGTGATGTGACATAGCAAATGTCTTGGCAGGGCCACAAGCAGCACAGAGGTGTGCTCGGTCTGAGAGCTCTGCTCTAGCAGCCAGACCAACTTATTTTCATTTGGCGAGCAAAAACAAATTTAGAAGCTTGGTCCTCTCTGAGCTTCTCCAGAACTGCTACGAGCGATCTCTGGTGCTATGGTGAAGGGTCAGCAATACCCACGAGCCCTCTATTTCTCCATCAGAGGTCTCTTTCCACTCTTTGGAAGTTTACGGTGCGTGGCAGGGAGCCAGCCCCCCCGGGCATGGGCTGGAGGTGGCTTGTTCTCAAGTGTTTAAAAGTCTGACAAACTGTTTGCAGTTCTAGCAGGGATCAACACATTTCTAGAATTAAAACCAACATCTTGGATAGCAAAAATGCTCAGAACAAGGACTCTTTCTTCAGCCCAATGCACAAGGGATCTTTCTTTACTAAGCTATAAAATCACTTACTACAAATCAATTATTTTTGTACTGATTTATTAACTGCTCTCCAGCTGTTCAGATTGGCACTTAAAAAAATTCCTGGATGGTCATACTTTTACTTTTCAAAAGCATTTTCTCTGGAGTAGTGTTGGCCCGACTTCGTAATAGTCCTCCCTGGTAATCCACATATTCCTAAACGCCGTCAGGCTGGCGAGCAGCGACGCGCCAGTCCACACGGAGTACATCCGATTTTCTGGGGAGAAGATCTTGACGGGGGCTATGCTGGGGATGGCCGCCTGCAGATCCTTCAGAAGCCTCTCCTTGAAGCCTTGGAACAGAGTCGATCCGCCCGAGAGCACCACGTTCCTTAGGATGTCCAGCTGGATACGGCTGCTACATCTGGCGAGGCTCCGGAGGACCATCCCCACAACCCCCGGCCCTTGGGCTTCGACCTCTCTGGGCGCAAAAAGTGCTTCAGGAGCTCGGAAGAGCTGGTCTCCCACCGTGACAGACCTTCCGTCAGGGAGAATGTACTCACGCGTGAGATTTTCAGGCTTGTCCTGCATTTTTTGTCTAGGATCTAGAGCAACGTAGCACAGCTTCTCCTTTATATCCCTGACGATCTCTCTCTCGGTCGCGCTCATGAAGGAGTGCCCGGTCTCCAGGAGGAGCCTGGCGAGGTACTTGGTTACATCTCTGCCGGCAAAATCCACCCTGGTTATGCCCTGCAGCAGGTACTTGCCTTTGTAGACAGGGACCGCGATGGTGACGCCGTCCCCGCTGTCCAGCACCAGCCCGGTCGTGCGGGCCCCGGCGTACAGGACCGCGAGCGCCTGCAGCGTGACGAAGAGGGCCGGCACGTGGAAGCTTTCGAACATCAGCTCGGCCATTTTTTCCCGGTGGGACAAGGGATTGAGAGGGGTCTCGGTCAGCAGCGCTGGCCTCTCACTGGGCTTCAGCCTGAGTTCCTGCTCGTACAGGTATCTCCAGATCTTCTCCATGTTGTCCCAGGATGTAACTAGCCCGTTGTCCATCGGGTAATTCAAAGACAAAATGCCCCGTTTGGACTGGGCTTCTTCTCCGACGTACCACTCCTTGTGACCGGCCCCAAACATGACGAACCTGAACTTGGGGTACCCCACAACGGTGGAGATCACCGAGCGGGGCGCCAGCTCCCCCGACAGCCCAGCCTTGCACTGCCCAGAGCCGTTGTCAAAGATCACGGCGGGGGTCCCCGCCACCACCACGTGCGACATCGCGTGCAGGACGGGTGCTGCTGGGGGGCAGCGATCTTCTGGCAGCACCACGAAACGCTCCAGACCCCGCGTCACAAACGGGCACAGCTCACAATGCCCATGGGGCAGCCCCAGCCCTGCTCCTCCGCCGAGCAATTCGATGCGGGGCCGGTGCTCGGAAGGGAGGCTGGGTGTTCTCGCTTCCCAGATAAATTACAGCGGGGAATCAATGAATTTGTTCAGGCCCTCAGGCTCAGAGGAGGGTCGGTTACAGTAATTGCATTTGCATTGATTTATATTTGGATTCTGTTTGGGGTTTTGCTGGGTTTCTAAAGGAAACATTTTTAATGAGGTCGAAAATAACACGCGATCTAGTTTTAGAATACAAACCCCAGATATCTCAAAGGCCTTAGAGGGAAGAATCCCCAGCAGAGGAGGAGAGCTACTCCCGTACGGCTGTGAGAGAGGCCGTGAGTCGGTTAGTTACTGCATCCCTGCAGTCTGTGGGAAAGGAAAAGGAAAAGAAAAGGAAAAGGAAGAGGAAAAGGAAACAAAGTTTTAAAAAGCACAGAATCCAGACTAAATTTGTGTAGAAGCTGCTGCTGGAAAACTGCTGGAATTTTTAACCTGAAGTTCAGAACCAGCCTCACGGCACTTCTCCCACTCTCCCCATTAGTACACATTAATTCCATTACTAATCTGATGGCATAAACAGGAGTGGCTGGGGGTAGGAGTGCTGTGCAAATAGTGGCAGTGGCCCCGATCACTCTAGGCTACCCCCTGAGGCCAGGGCAAAGAACAGCATGGCCGTGGTGTCACTGTCTGAGCCCTCAGGCACGAGGCAGGGGCTGGAAGAGCACGAGAAGACAAATGAGGCTCCGGGCTGGGGCTCGAGGGAGGTGGGAACACACAGCGCTCCCCTTGGAGGCAATGAATGCTCAGAAGGCTCGATGCCCTGGTTACCAATTCTTTAATGCTTTATCTCCATAAAGGTTTTGTCAGCCAGTAAAGACATGAACTGCTGTGGCACCTTTTGGTTCAGTCAGCCCTCGCCAGGGTTTCTTGCTCGTGCTTTGTTGCAGCAAGGCATTCGCTCGGTCTGACGGTCTCCTCAGAAGCACTTCCGATGGATAACGGCTGCCCCGAAGTCCTTGTAGTCGCTCACGGTGACCCACATTTGCTTGAAAGACGTCAGGCAGGTGAGGACGGAGGCCCCGATCCACACGCTGTATTTTCTCTCGGGGGGGGCAACGATCCTCACGAACATGCCCGAGGGCACTTGGAGGTGCATCTCCCTCAGGATCCGCTCCTCCAGGCCGGGGAAGAGCGTGGAGCCTCCCGAGAGCAGGACGTTGGCGTAGAGATTCCTGCGCACGTCGATGTCGCACTTCATGACGCTGTTGAAGATCATTTTGTGCACGCCGGGTGCTTCGATGCCGATGTTTGCAGGCACAAAGAGCACCTCTGGAGCACGGAAGAGCTGGCTGCCGATCTGAATGACGTTGCTGTCGGGTAACCTGTATTCTTTCATGACTTCTTCGGGCTTCGCTTTCATTTCTTGGATGGGGTCCAAAGCTACGTAGCACAGCTTCTCTTTGATATCTCTCACGATTTCCCTTTCAGCTGTGCTAACAAAAGAGTGCCCGCCCTCCAGAAGAAGCCTCATGAAATACTCGGTGATATCTCTGCCAGCGACATCCAGCCTGGAGACAGCATGGGGCAGGCAGTACCCCTCGTAAATGGGGACCGTGTGGGTGACACCGTCCCCGCTGTCCATGACGATCCCGGTGGTGCGGGCTGAGGCGTAGAGTGCCAGAGCTGCCTGGACTGCCACGTACATAGCGGGCACCATGAAGCCTTCAAACATGATCTCTGTCATTTTCTCCCGGTTCTGCAGAGGATTTAGGGGGGCTTCTGTCAACAGCACCGGCCTTTCAGCGGCTTTGAGTCTCAGCTCATGCTCGTAGACGTGTCTCCAGATCCTCTCCATGTCATCCCAGGAGGTAACGATGCCATGGTCAATCGGGTAATTCAAAGATAGGATCCCTCTTTTGGACTGCGCTTCTTCTCCAACGTAGTATTCTTTCATCCCAGCTCCAAGCATTGTAGATTTGGCTTTTGAGCGACCAACAACTGCCGTGATAACAGACCTTGGGCCACTGTCACCTGCGACACCTGCCTTGCATAACCCAGACCCGTTGTCAAAGATTACTGCTGGGACGTCCAAAACGCTGGGGTCAAACATTGTTCACAGAGCTGACGGTGCCCCAGAGCAGCTCTCTGGCCGTGTTTTCCCGTTCCTCTTTTACAGGCTGGTCACCATCGCAGGGGCTGTGTTCTCTGGGGGGATGCAGCTCGCATGTCTGCCCCCAGCTACCTCATAATGGCCGGTGATACAATAATATATTTTCCCAGCAAGTTACAACATTCCAGGCACTGCCCTGGAAATTTAGCCTTACCGCGACTCCAGCCAGAGGACTCTCATTCACCAACTCAGATCCATAGGTCACAGACCATCAACTGTATCCTTACACTGAGCCCAAGAGCACCTATTTCTCAGAAAAGCAGGTTTGGCAAAATACATTATTGAAAATATTAAGATTTTCACACGTGCCTTGGCTTAGCTAAGACTTACATATAAAGAGCTGGTGGAGATTAGGACAGATTTGCCTGCCTGTAAGTGCTAACTGAATTGCCAGTTTGCTTTTTTTTTGAATAACATCTGCATTGGAGGAAAACCTTTTTCAACTGAATCCTTTCTGATATTTTATAGGAAACGTCTAAAAAATACTTTTACGTAGGAAGAATTGTGTTTGGTATGGCATCTGCGAGTCTTGTTTTGATTTTTTTCCCCTATGCTTGTTCCTTAATGCAAAGACAACTTTTTGGTAAAAGCACAGAAATTAAAAAATAATTTCTGCCTCTTGATGGTTTAAAAAATCCTGCCAGCTTTAAACAATGCTTCTAATACTGTTTAGTGCAAATAAATCCCTTCCCCTAATGAATCTGTACCCTAGGCTGCTGACAAGCTGGCCTGCCTGCAAATAAACAGACATGCAGCTGTCCTCCTTCCACGTTTCCCTTTTTCCCTCAGCACTTTGCTGAACTCGTTTTTGGAAGTTTGTTCAAAAGGATTAAAAATATCCTAGATCTTCACAACTGACCCCCATTTCACATCTAATTATTTTTTTCCTTTTGCTTCAGTAGAAAGTTTCCCACAGAAGGAAATTTCTGTGCTTTTGAATCCAATCAGGTTTGACAATCCAAATCCGTTTACAGAGAAAATTTCCTTTAAAAAAAAAAAAGTCACTATATAACTTCAGTTTGAATCCTTGGCTGCCACAGTTTAATTGCTTCTCCTTGTGGCTCTAAATCCAGGGCAGCTTCAAAGCAAGGGTGGCTTCTATTAAATTTAATTACTTTTTCTTGCAGCTTGCATGGCAAAGGTGCCAGCTACTAAAGGAAGGTGGTTATGAATCACAGGCAGATTCCAAACAAAGACATATATTAAACAGAAACTTTTAAATGTAAGCAAATGACCTCCTTGTACTGCGTTTATACCCTAGATGAACCACTAAAAAAAAAAAGCCATCGAACAAGGGAACAGCTCTGTGCATGTTATTTCCATTCCGCCGAGATTCCAGACATGTTCGTGTTAAATGCCACTCTATCCATTTTAGCAATTTCTCTAATCCTCTTAATATTTGTGTACATATATTTCAGTGAGTGGCACACTTGTTTTCATGCATGCTTCTATATTAATGTCAACAGGTGTCCTAATCATTTAAGAGGCTGCTATATTCATCACACTAGAAGCCCCATTTAATCCTGCGTGGTCTGCCTGCAGTTTACAGTGAAGTACTCAGTTTTGAACATGATGTTTAGTATTAAAACAAGGGAATATTGACTGTGATTCTTAAATGGAGAGTTGAACCTAGGTGCAGGAATGCTCATCTGTTCCCTCATATTGCTCCTGTCATAAATCACGTTAAAAAGGGTATGTGTGAGTTCACTTTGTTCCTATAGGATTGGTAATAAAATAAGCAAAGTTGCTGTTTGTGTAGCAGAAGCCCTGTAAGCTGCCCTCACAGAAGGGACAACACGAGGCACCAGAAGCCTCTCGTGCTCCCTGGAGGCACAGCTTGGGCAGGCAGGACCAGGACTGTCCCACAGTCACTGGGTTGTAAAAATCCACAGATAGCTAAACATGATGTTTACGGCCATTCTTGCTTATTTTATACATTGGTGCTGAGCACACACTTTCACTTACTGGTTTAAACATGACGTTGTGCTGTACTGTGATGCCTGCACGGAAGGGATTTCCGCTGGGAAGCTGAGGCTTGATCCTTCTTCATAGCAGTCCTCTGCCCCAAACATACAGCTCAGGTGGACTCTGAACCAGGAAAGCACTTGGAAACTGGTGCTGAGCTCTGGCAGGTCTGAGTCTCCTAGGGATAAAACCAGAGGGAAAAGGATCAGCCAGTTCTCAGTCTGCGTGCCCATGCAAACCCCAAGGGCCTGGCCACGTGTAACGTCTACAGCAGCAGGGATAAAAATCTGGAAAGGGATACCAAAAAAAGAGACATACATTTCACACCATATGATGTCACACTCAGCAATAAAAGGAGGAAAAAGGAAGAAGAGAGGAAGGGTGGGCTCTCGTGAAATAAAACATGTTAAAAATGTGAAAATAAGAAAGAACAAGGCATATGGTGGACATGAGTCTCCAGGCAGCCCTGTAAACAAATACACTGCCTTTGTATGTACACTAGTAATTTAGCATGTCGTGGGATATCCCAGAAACAAGCCAAAGGCTTTATTCATCACGCTAGTAAAGCTTCAGTGTCAGAAGTCTGTGCTTTCACAGCTGAAAGATCACAGATCTGGTCCCATCTCCGTGGAGTAAACAAACGATTTGTGCACAAATAGGAGAGCATTTGCAGGGGGAATCCCACTGCATCTGAAGTGCTACAAGAGGAAAAAGTGAGGAAAAGAGGGTATAAAGAGGGTATTTCAACCCAGCAGAGGTCTGAATGAGGAGGGATTCAGGAAGCAACATAAACCTTCTGTTCAGGGCACCACCACATGAGGGGAGGACAGAAGGGCTGCTCGCCCTTCTCCATGCCCTAACCCCCACGACTGGTGGCTCACAGCGCACGGAAGAATCAAATGCAGCCAACGCTGCGGTGATGCTGAACGCCCTACGGGGCAGGCTGTCAGCACGGGAGGACAGCACTTCGTCTGTGCCACAAGCCAATCTGTACAGACACAAAATGAATTTGCTTTTTATACGAGGAAATCAGGCGGGCTATGAACTGTAGAAAGGAGCAGTGAATGGCAACCCCTGCGCAGAAGAGCTCAGCCCCTGCACCGAGCTGCAGCAGGTGGGCGAGACAAACAGGCAGGTCAGGGTGGAAGGCCAGGGAGATGGTGTGAAAGAAATCAGGGGCTGAGCACAGCTCCTAGCCAGCAAGCAGCAGTAATCACCATCACAGATGCTTAGCTCTAACAACTTGACGAGATCCCTTTCTTCACATAGGAGCTGTGTTTGATTGCTCCCATACTTGTTTCCATCTAAAATCCCCATTTTGCAATGTCTTCGTGACACTCCAAACATCCACAATAGTCTTTGAAGTTGAATTTTAATGTGTTTATTGACACCAGTTATGATATTTCAAAACATATGGCCTACAAATTGTTACCATGCACTCCTAGTGTTTACAGTAATCCCCATATTAAAACAAACTCAGCCTTTCCTGATGATTTTATATCTTCTTGCTGACTCACTTGCCTGTGTTTATTTAAACTCCCGTTGAGCTTTTTTTTTCCCCCTATATTCAACACTTTTGAAACACAAAACAACTATCTACAGATTTCATATACTCCTGATACGGTTCGCATTCATTTTTATGGGCACCACATGGCCCAAATCCTCCTCTTCGATTTTCCTTGCAGCCCCCTGACTCGCAGCATGGCTTTCCACGCTCGAACCCCGCTGTTAACCCTGTGCATGCGGCTGGTTTCGGTGTTCAGAGAGCTGCTGCCCAGCCCAGCCCAGCCCTGATAAAATCAAAGAACCATTTATGTTGGAAAAGCCCTCTAGGATCACCAAGGCCAACCGTTAACCTAGCAATGCCAAGTCCACCACTAAAGCACATTTCCAAGCATCACATCACAAGTTTTCAGGAGGTCACACAGTTGCCCGTCAGGGTTGGGGTAGCTCAGCCTTCCCTTAGCCCATCCCATGAGGGCACCGTGGCCCAAGCAGCACGACGCTGGCTGCTGGTTCCAGTTCGTATCACAAAGCCATGTCACTGAATGGGGCAGGTTGGAAGGGACCTTACAGACCACCCAGTTCCAAACCCCTTCCATGGGCAGGGATGCCACCCAGCAGGTCAGGTTGGCCAGGGCCTCGTCCAGCCTGGCCTTGACACCTCAGGGATGGGGCAGCCACAGCCTCTCTGGGCAAAGTGCTTCTCAGCTCACCAGGAAGGAGGCAGGACCCCCTGGAAAGGAAAGCCAAAGAGATGCGTTAATTTTGGAGGTGAACAAAAGCACTGAGGAAGGGAGTAAAATCAATGCTCAGCAAATATATATAAAAAAAAAAGATCTAAACTGGGGGAAAACGCATTAATTTTCTAATTCTTAAAAGGTATTGCAGGGAGAGAAATGGAAATTGCTAACAAATTATAAAATATATAGAAAATTAAAACTCACTGTCCTTTTAAAGGAAACTTAAATTACTGCATGGCTAAATTGGAACGGCTCTGAGGACTCATTCATGGTCTCCTACTCCTTAGACTCACAAAGTCTAGCCAGTACCTCTAGGGGTGGCTGGATTTAATAGTATCATCTAAAATGTAATAAACCCTGCAAGTGATGAACAACCGGGAAGGTGCAGAACCCGCCGGGATTCAAATTTAATTCAGACAATTTGGAATTCAGCATCGGAGAACTACTCAAGAGTTCGCGTGTTATTTTCCATGTTGGAGAAAAGAAAATTAATTCCATACCAAGGAAGTGATATAAATTATGCATACATTAAAGCCTTGGTTGAAAATGTGTATATTTAAAATAAATAGGCTTGATTATTTGAAAATGAAGAGAAGTCCAGGAAACCAAATCAGGTAAAACAATTTCACCAAGCAGAGCTCCAATCACCCAGCCACAAATCAACCTTGCCCGCGGAAGTGGCGGAGCTGAGGCCTTGCAGCTCTGCTCCCTGAAATAACTCCATCTCCTCCAGGTTGCCCTACAATACTAATAGGAGGAAGGGAAAGTTTGGGATTAAGGCATGGGAACGTTAGCCGACAGAGATGCACAGTCTATTTCCAGGTCTCCCAGCTCCTGACCACAGGCACATCTTTGCATCCTGATCCCTGTCCACGTAAAGCTCCGTGTCTGCTCAGGTAAGTGCCTTTGAAAAAGAAATCAGAGATGTTGGGGCTTCTGGGACAGGAAAAAAAAAAAAAAAAAAAAAAAGGAAAGCAGGGCCCTCTTACCCTCAGAAAACTGTTAACTCAGCATTAAACACACACTGAGCCGCTCTGGAATCTCATTGTTACTTTTTGGAGCCACGTGCCGTTACCTCTGACTATATTCCGATGGCTGGTGGGCCTGGGTCTGCGCACAAATTGTTAAAAGCTGTGTCTGGGGTATGAAAGCGACAAGTGGAAAGCATTCCCATGAAGTATGCAGGATCTCTGGATCTGGGCAAGCGGTTCAGGTCAAAACTCAGTCACATGCCCTGCTAGCTGGTCTGGAACATCCTTCAAATCCAGCTAAGCAAACAGCCCCGAGAGCCCCGCGCCAAGTGCCAGCTCCAGCTGGCATCCTGGTACATTTTATTCTACAGTTGTTGCAGTTTTGGAGGTTATGTAAAGTTTACTAATGAGAAACATTTCAGGACGCCGTGCCAGCAATTTGGGCTGAGGGAAGAGCTGTAATGACATGAGCATATATAACTTTGGTGGAAAGTCTGAAACATCGGTTCCACACCCTGAGAGCAGCCTTTCTGTTTATAAATCCCAACAATTCTGAGCACGAAGAGCAAGCACACGGATTTCTCCTCAGATGTTTACATTGTGCTTTCTAAATATTTAAAGCCATTGATGAAATTAAAGACAACTCTCACAATGTTTCGTTCCTCAGTTATTTGCTCTGTTTTGGTGTGGTTCTTTTGTAAACTCGAATTCGGTGAAGCAAAAGGGGTGCGAGAGCACAGGGGGGCTCTCAGCAAGCAGTTCTGGTAGCCCAGAAAACTGTTTCAGTGAACTTCCCAAATTTCTGCTGGGAAATACTGCATTGATTTGATTTCTAAGGAAGAACCATTTGTAAAGCAATGTTCTCCTGACCAGCACAGCCGGGCAGTCAGACTTTCAGCATTGTTACCCGTGCTCACATGGCTCATGTTTTGCCCGTGTCTGGTACTTCCTGAGCTGAGGTGATTAGCAGAGCAGTATTTACATGCTACCACTAGTTGTGTCCATGACAAACACCTACGGAGAGAAGCAGCTGAAGGAGAAGCAAAACAAGTTCCTGTTTCTGTGGGTTGCGTTTGCTTTGGTTTTTAACCATTTCAAGCGATCAGTTCAGCTTCAAACACCTCCTTTGACGCAGAATCCCACCACTAAATCTCATCTGAGTAAGACACAGTAAATCAGAAGAGAAGGCTCCTGTCCCGGCTGGTGAGACCAGAGCAATTCCAGGCAGCACTGCCAGGAGCGGTGAGCACCCGGCCGGGTGCTGAGCCCGCTGGGTGGTTGTTCAGTGCCAGAGGGGAGGAGAGGCAGGGGATCGATACACCGGGTTCTCAAAACAAATCGGTTTTAGGAACTTTCTCAACTGGTGCGTATTTCTTTCTTTCATTTTCAAAGTCCTCCCTTGGCTGGTGCTCCAGCTGGCATTCAGCTGACATAAAATAAACAGAATGGGGGCTCCCATGGGATTTCTAGCAGAATATTCAACATTAGAAGTGAAGGAAGAAATAGTGAAAGTGCAAGCAAAACCTCTGTTCCCATCTTTAAGACAGTATTTGGGTGCAGTAGGAGTGCAGAGCAGTATTTGTCTATCTACCAGGGCTATTCATCACTACGTTTACCATATTTTCCTTTGCCTTCCATAATTCTTGGCTTCCCTCATGTCTGGGTGTTTTCTAACCAGCCTTAAGGCAATAAATCAAAGCTGTCAGCATTGGAAGAAAATTAATGTGAGAAGTTGTTCCAAAGGCCACCAGCCTTTTCCCTACTGTGCGCTGTGTTAATCCAGGATTCCTCAATGGCTTTCAATGTTTTGCTATTTTCACAAGGCTTTGAGGCTACAGATGCAGTTTTTGAAGGGCAGCTTTGAATTTTATCCTGTAAGATACCAAATTCCTGGAGTTTCTTTGGACTTCTGAGATAAAAGAGTGTGCTCAGCACAGGCCCAGGTCTGACCCTGACCCTTCTCTGGCCAAACCGCAAGCAAAATCCAGATCCAGACTTGGAACACACCAAGGGCTGAATCTGGACTTTGAGGTTGGATTTACATGAAGAAAAAGGCCAAACGATTCAAAAACAATCCTGTTCCTATGCCCCGTAGTGATGACGCTGGTTGAATTATTCATTGCGAGTTATTTGTCCAAAGAATGCGGCTGGCATTTATGCTGAATAAATTACTTGCAAGTTTTGATTTCTTGTTTCATTACTCACCCCGTTCTGTACCACTCAAACTCCAACCTCTTCATTTCTGAAAGTCTCTTTCTCCAAGTCTGAGAAAAGGAACACTTGGGAAACAACCTTCAGCTGGTGCGGATCTGATAGAGCAAATGCCTCCCTGGGAAAGGACAGCCTGGCAGTCGTGGCATTTTCTTGGAACTCAGGAAAGCAATGTTCCTTCCCTATTCAGCTGCAGATGAACCCTGTAACCCTGGGCAAATCACTTAGTTCCCTACACCTCTGGCTGCACATTTATAAAACGGACATAGTATTTCGCTCTGTGAGACACTGTAAGGCTAGATATGTTAAAGATGATGAATTGCCCGGTTACTATGGAAACTGGAAAAGCACCTAATGCAAATGGATGAGTTTAGAAATAGGTCCACCTGCCTGAAAAGTCATGAGCAATTGGGAACTTCATTAGGTGAAGTTTGTCGTGTTGTAATCAGAAGTATTGTGGGTGCTACTCAAAACTTCCTCTAATAGGAAGTACAGCTTATTAGCAGATTTGTCTCTTGGTGGATTCTGAAGGTTTTCCCTTGAATATCTTCAAGCTCTCACATTTAATGCATCTGTTTAGATTTATTTTTCTCTGATAGCTTGGGACATTTAAGTAGCTACTCAGTATGATGTCCCACCGAACAAAGACCATTAAAACCAGAAGAGTGATTGCACAAACCAGTCCAGAAGTCAAAAGACTGTGGCATATTGAGAAGGAAATTTAATTCCAAAGCTAAAATCTCATGAGGCATTTAAATAGAAAGCACCAAGCTACTACTGAGTGCTACTGTGGCAGCTTTTCCCCATGGGGAGACTACTGTTTTAATCCTGTCCTCACAAAAAGCCATCACTCTCTAGTTTATTTTTATTGTTCATCTACCAGCTGCTCAACCATATACCTAGAGGTAGCTCAGAGTTTTGACCAAGTGCAAATTGAGCAAAAACTTCAAAACCCAGGCCAGCGTTTGGATATAAATCCCTCCTGCAGAACCAATACAGTGAGCCCAATTGCTGCTTCTTTTGCCCAGGTCCTAAAAAACACAGGATTTTCTTGCTTATTTCTGAGAATAACAAGAAGTTTGGTTTTGAAAAGGTACTTAAAATATGGAGGTTCCTCCCTCTTGCAACACGTCCAATTACAATAATTTTGAGGTATTTCAAAGTTGAGACCTTGAACTATTCCTCATTGTCCTATCAAATTATCCAAGTCTTTGACAGGAGAAGTCATTATTTGCAAGGACTCCTGGTAGCAGCACTTACTGAAGTGAGGCTGTTCAGGTTTAGGAGTTTAAAAATGGGTTTGCCATTGCAAATGGCTCATCGAGTTACAGTTGTGTCTCGGTAGGGTAAGGCACTCAAGGCTTTCAATTGCAGCAGGCCCTGCTGACTCAGGGAATGAAAGCTATGGAACTGCTGGCAAGGGAAATGCTAATAATTAAAGCAGTAATCGTGACTCTGGGGCAAGAAATAAATGCCTACAGGGTGACGAGAGACTGAATAAACAAAGCAAATAAGAGCCTCACGCTGCACGACGGCCTAGAGCAGTGATTACAGCTGGCAGCACGGCCCCAGCCTCCTGCCCCAGCGCGCCGGTAACGCCAGGTTCGGCTCTCAGCCCCACGGGACCTGTGGCACGGCACGCTCAGAGCACCTAAACACCAGCAATCAGATCCCACGTCACGAGGGGCTGTGCCGAGACCCCGGTGGGAAGCCCTCTGGTCTTGGTAAGGGCAGAGGATGCGCCCCTCGGTACCACGCGTGATGGACCTGTGCTGGTGTCACACTCAAGGCCACCAACAGCTTGTGTTTTGGGGCTAGAGATGGCCTTGTTCTGGAGCCATGGCCACCAGAAATCATTTTGGGGGTGTTATTGGTGAAACAGAAGTAATTATCGTGAAAGGAGGCCAGCAGCAGCCAAAAGCAATAATAAAGGTAACCTTGGCTTTGTGTTGCACCTTGCAACCAAGAGCCTCAAAATGTTCCAGACAAACACCTCCTCCGCAAGGCGCTCTCCTGAGAACACTGCCAGCTGCCCTGCTAGACCAGAAAGCAACGAAAAACACAAATATTTTACTGATACAAGTTTTCCACACAAATCACTGGTGTGGCCATGGTGCCAGCAGGTCACACGCTGAAATAAAATGCCATGTGCACCTGTAGACGAGAAGGGGCAGGCCACGTCTGATTTGGCAAGGTGGAGAACGGCCTTCCTGTAATTTCTGGCTGCACACAGAGACCTGAAAACACCGGTACCCACTGCTTTGGGCTGCCGAGGTCTTGAGGCAGACTTGGGATACGGTTCAGTAGAGCAGTGTGCCCCAGAGCGGACATCCCAGTGCTGGCTGCCCAGTGCCCAGCAGGAATTCGGGGGCTTTGCTCAGTCTGTCCTCAATCCCCTGCCCTGTTTGGACAGCGAGCATACCTATGGCACTGCGTACAATGGCAGCGCTTGGGAATCTTCATACAATGGTTAAAAAAAGCAAAAGAATGGTCACAAAGGAAATCCTCTGTCCCAGACAATATCCGGACCATCGCTGCTCATCGGGTGCACCGCACGGGGAGCGCTTCCCGTGCACGCTCTCCTGCAGCTCCCTGCAGGGCACGAAGCAGCTCAGGGAGCCCACAACAGGTGAAATGCTGGGCCACAGCCCTGGGCTCGGGTCTCTCCGAAGGGCCGTGGACAGCACAGGACGTGCCTCGGAGTAAAGTCCAGCACCCCTGCAACCCGGGCCCTTGTGACTGGCAAATAACCTAATTTACTGTCATTCAGGTGTCAGGTTCCACTTCCTTGTTTACTGAACGGAATAATATCCCGCAGTATCTGGCTTGCACAAGGGACTAAGTAATTTGACAGCAAAAATAAACAAATGAAAGGAGTCTTTAAGTACATCAAAGGGAGAGTGTGCTACTATCTGTGGGACGATCAACGCACGCTGCCCCGCTGGGTCCTGGCTCCGAAGCAGGGATGAATTTCACGTTGTGCCTCCGGGGCCACAGGTCAAGAAACACTTTGCTCCTGCGTGTTGTACTTGATATACCTGCTGTTTGTTCTACTGTATCTGTAATACTTAAAATTCACTGGAGTTTTCTCTTCCCAGTCTGGAGATTTCCCTTCCTGAAGAATGTATTTTATCCCTTACCACCCCTTGCTTGCCCAGAGGCAACCACATTTGTCCCGATAAATCCTTGTCAGGAAGGCACCGAATTTCAGGAATAAAGATACCGGGGTGGAAATCTAGTCCAGGATATTAGGGGTGGAAAGTAAAAATCTTCTGTTACACCATTAATAAAATCCAGTGCAGCAAGGAAGACTTCTTACAGAAAGGACAGGGAGTCCTTCATTAAATGAAGCTTAGAAAAAACTCTTTTTTTTTTTTCTTTTTTTCCACTTGTGGGTGTTTTTTTTCCTCTCTAACAAAACTGGTCTAATGATGGGAGTAATTAAATTATAATGCCTACACTATTGTTTGAATAAGGCAAACTCCCTCACATGCCATTAATGTACTACTGCCAACAGCAGCCAGGGAACAGCCTCAACAATAGAGAGGATTTTCCAGCTCACTGTGCGATTTGATCTCTATAAACCTCCCATAACATATACTGTATGGCAGTAAATCATTTATAACATTATTACCCGCCCATCTGGGATCAGAGTGCAACCACTAAGACAACGCAAGAAGTCTGGGCTCCTTTCAGCGCTGCGCGAAATGGACCTCGTTGGTGAGGTTTCATTAATTCAGCAATTCAACAACTGGATCCCACTCCCTGCCAGAGTGACTGTACTTTCCATTGGCCACCTTCCTAGCATTTCCCGTGGCTCCGGTATTTTTATCCCCCAGTATTGCTGATACTTTCACTTGCATTTCAAAATGGTCATTGCTCGAGTGTGGTTGGCTGGGTGCAGCCCAGTTCCTAGGGAAAGAAGGAAGTGGTTTCAGAGAAAAAGGAGGACCACGTTCTCCAAGTCAGCATCACTCTGCTCTAAGCTTCGCTTCAGAGAAAAGCTTTCTGAAGTCTCCTTCTGCAAGAGCCCTTCTGGATTTGCTAGCTCCAAAGTGGAACATGGCATTTCACCGCCACGAGCTGCGTATCTCACAACAGCGCTCCTCCTGCATGAGCATCACCCAGCCGAACACCCCAAGGTGACACGAGGCTGTGTGTCTACCCCATGGAAAGCCTCTGCATCTGCATCAGTGCCTGTAAAGCACGGCAGCTGCCAGTTGTGGCCTGGAGACTTTGGGTCAAGTTCAACCGAAATCTCCAAGTGAAGCTCAGGCAGCAGGAGGTCGCCTACAGCTTGACCAAGGAAAATGTTTGTGTGACCTTCTGGGAACAACCCCTGCCAAACTCCACACACACCAAATGCACGGGTGGCCAAATGTTAAAAGTTATTAATTAAAACAAAATACCACCACTTTGCTCATTACTTACAGCTTGAACCAAAGCCTGCTGAACACTGGCTTGCAGCAGGCTCCTACAGGCAGAAGGTGACAGCCCCGTCCTCTGGCACAGGAGCAGGGCAGAGGCTCTGCTCTTTGGGAAAGAGGAGAAAATCAGTGGGAATGGGAGACCTGTGTCGCTGGCCATAGTATGAAGAAGCTGTAAGAGTGGTACAGCAGGATTTGCTGCACAATAAAAACCAGTAAATGGGAAGCTGAAGCAGTGACTGGGAACCGTCAGCAAGTTGCCTACAATTGGATTTGCGTAGCCTTGAATCTGTGATCTTTTCTGTTCACACCTACAGCAACGTTGGCATTAAATAACAGAGCTCACCATATCCATGCAGAACATCATCTACTTCGAGCCTCTGAATAACTTTATGTAGGATTAATTAATTCATGTACATATGCATTGATTTATCTAAACTGGTTAACCTAAAACCAAGCCAATTCTTTGGCTACAGGCCTGTAATTTTTCATATGTCCTTCAGAATAAAAGGAGAAATTCACTGCTTCTGTACTGAGCTGCTGCTATCCCAAAAGAGCCCATCTTTCAAGCAGCCAGCCACTGCCCCTTGGTTATCTGATGCAATTAATGCTTTTCTACCAGCCCTTTCAGAGCAGATTCTTTTTCAGTGTATCAAGCCACAGGGTCAAATTTTCTTTGGATAAATATGAAAGACAACATTAGAAAAGCCCTGCTCGAAAAACCACAATCCCCTGCAGCAACAGGCAGGGCAGAGCATGCCCCCTGTCTCTGGGGGAACACAAAACCCCGTCTGAGCAGGCAGGAGAGGAGGAGACCTGCCCAGCCCACGGCTGCTGCCGCTTCCATCACAAACCCTTGTGCGTGTGTTGGCTCCATGACCCCTGGCCGAGCACGATGCCTCCTCTTTCTTTACAAAGCCAGGGATGACTGACAGGCCCTCCTTTCCCTGAGGAGGCCAAATTCAATCCCAAAAATGTCCCTTTTGGGACACCCCTCCTGAGCCAGCCCAACCCTTGTCTCGCCAGCCCCGTCCCCGACCTGCCCGTGCTGCGGTAGGTAGCCAGCAAAGCCTTTTTTCATCAAGTCAATCCCCAGCCCTCCTCGAATGTCGCATCTTTTCAACAAACCTGACGGGGCAAAATACGCCTTGGCTCTGCCTGTGCTGAGGCTGAACGCTCAAATGGCTTTGCTGGAAGCTCCACAAGAGCTGGGCGAGGCTGCAGGTACGAGGCTGTAGCTGAACACCACGCTGCTGCTCCTCACATCGGCAACCAGCGCTCAGGATAGCCCGTGCATCATCGTGTGGTTATCGGAGACACGTGGAGCAGCATCCACGTGGGCTGGTGAGCATGGTCCTTGGTTATTCTACATAAAGTGCAGCTGCAGAGGTCACTTTTCCAGGCTTGTTCCACCCGCAGCAAGCCCACATCCCTGGCTGCACCTCGCTAAGGCACCAAGAGCAGGCACCTATGTCTGACAACCCTCTGTGACACATTCATCTGTAAAGCTAAACGACACAAAGTTCTCCAAAATAATAATTAAAAAAATGACAGACTTCAAAACAAGAACAAGAGCCTTTTGTTTGTTTGTTCTGCTTTTGTTTTTGCCTGCATCTTCTCTTTCCATTTGGACTGCAATCGCACATCCTCCTTGCAGCCGGTTTCAAACACAACTTGCAGCTGTACTGGAAGTGTCCTTACCCTTGCCCGACTGGCACATTTTTCATGGGTTATCACCAGTCGTCATCTTCATTTGTCTCGTTTGGAGGTTTCCCCTGCCTGAGGAATTAGAAGTGGTGTTCTGCAGTCAGGATTGGGGGCAGCCAGCAGCAGCAGTGGAGCGAAAGGGACCCAGATGCGGGATGGAAGCTGGGCTGTCAGCGTGGATGGCTTGTTTCCTATGCTTTAAGCAGGAGGCTGTACGGGTTTTTAGTGCTGTTTGAAGTGAACGTTGTTGGGTTTGTGGAGTTTCACGAGGAGATCTGCTTGGTTCTGGTTGCAGTGCCTCCCAGCACTATACTCCCTTTGTAGAAATGTCACAATAGCACGCTTGTTTTCAAGCTGAGAACCTTCTAAAATGCACTTTTCCCCCTTCTTTAAAGTCCTAGGTTGTGCTGAGAAACAGCACCTTTCTTCATGGGCATTTCTAGGAGCACTTCTCACAGAAATAAGGTCATTTTGGAGTTACGTTCTGTCTTTGGTGACCAGCATTCTCCAGCTGCACCTCTGTGACCATGGCCACGGCTCCAAACCCCTCAGGTGAAAGGGACAGCAGCCACCTGGGCATGCTGCTGGGCCACCCCTGGGCCAGCCTGCCTCTGCTGATGCTCCAGTGCCACAGCACAGGGTAACCAAAACTACTTGCATTCACAAAAAGACCAACAAATATCCACAAGTGCCAGGTGTGCCGCAACGAATGTCTCTCTGCTCTACTCTGAATGGCTTTTCCTATTCTTGTTGCTATCAAATATTTCATATTTCCTAAAGACAAAGCCAATTTATTCTAGAAAATCGCAGGATATTTTCATTCTTAGCTTGAAAATCACTGTCTCCTTAACATTTCAGAGCTTCCCCGGCCCAAACACTGCCATGACAAAAGGTTTATGCGGTGGGAACGCGTGCTCTGCTCTGCTAGAGCATGTACCCAGAGCAAGCAGATCACAATCTAACACATGCTTACCAGGACTGTGGATTTATTTAGCCTAATCTAACCCGAATGCCTGTTTGTAATGTAAGTGAATATCCAAACAGATTATTAAATGTAACGTCAATAGCTTGTTAGGAAAAGCACTGGGATTATTCAAATTCTAGAGGAGAGGAAAGTAGAGAAGAGTGTTGCAGTAACATGATCTGCCAAAATAGGACGGAAACTCTTTAATAGCACCTTGCCAGAAACAATGCATGGCAGAGTCTGTTTTAAACAAGATGATTTTTCAGAATATTGTTACTGACTTTTTGTATAGTGTTAGTGAGTTTTGTGTACACTAATAAAAAATGAAAGCTGCTATTAAAAACAAATCAATGGACTGTACCTGGTTTTGATCACACAAGAGCTGGCCATTTGCATTGGTATTTGCAGCATCTGTTCCAATTAAGACTTGTTTTCTAGTTTAAAGATATTAGTCCAATCACTAGTGTTCTGTTGAAAACATGAATAGAGCATTGTTCTGGCAGAATGTAGTTAAACAGACTCCACAGACTCTATTAAACGACTTTGCTACCCAATTAGAATGGGAAGGAGTCAGACAGACATGACTGTACTGTGTAGCCTCTGTTCCACATGTATTTTTATGGATTCATAGTCAATGAAAACAGTTAACGTGGAACATGTGTTACGAAAACACAGACTGCATGCTGTCGTGGAGCATGACAAATGGAGCATCAAGCAATTTATCAGGATTTAATGGACATGGCGTTTAATGATTATACTGACTGCATAAAACAATGCACAAGAATGGCAAACCACGCCGCCTCCACATGATGCAAATAATTGTTGGAGGCTTGGCAACACAGAATGATCAAATATTAAAACACACAAGGGCTGTGCTCACCTTCCTTTGGTGTTGCTTTAGGGAGCTTTAGGCCTCAGGCTGATGACCCAAAGCAGTGGGACTTTTCCAGGATGTTCAGTACAGACACGGGGGACATTTACTGCAGACAGCTTGAAGGGTGTATGTGTGATACTGGTGTATGCTGACATAGGAGCTGACTTAGTGCCACACTGCATATGATACCGGAGCAGAGATTAGTAATTGGTACAGATTTACCCTAATTTAGTGAACAGGGGTAGGAAAAGACTACAGGAGCGAGAAAGATTTAATACATTCTGCTAAGAAAGAGCTGTTGAGAGTGTTACAGTTATTAATGGATAACACAGAAACAAGGATCGTGTTTCTTAAGAACCGGCCCCTGCTTCTGCAACTGCAGTTTGCATACAAACACCACTGAGAAACACCCCAGGGAAACAACTGCGCCTCATGCCCAGGCTGCTCTTCCCCTGGTGCCTCTGTGGATGCTCTGCTTGTAGTTCTGCATCCTCCACAGCCAGTTAAGATGGGTCGGTGCGCTAGAAATATCGTGGAAGGCCCCTGTAGCACCAGGGCTTTGCACAAAAGAAGCCTCAACGCCACCCAAGGAGCCGCACTGCGAGCAAGCAGCACTCTGCTAATACCCCTTCGGAGCACACCACAGCCTGCAGCCCACGCCGGGTGAGCAGTAACATCCCAGGGAATTTCTGCAGCAGCTTGGGCTGGGTCTCCAAGCCCTCAGCCTGGCTTTCCTTCCCCCCGAGCTCTGCAGGACCGCCTGTGGGTGCTGCAGAACGCGCTCAGCTTGCCGGACAGCCAGGCACCCAGGGGGACACCGCCAGGAGAAGGTCCTCGAGCGACCACACGAGGTAGGCTCCTGGCCAAAGCCGGCGCTCGCAAACGCGGCAGGGAGTGGATGCCTGGGCCTCTCGGGCAGCTTCAAGGCATGTGCAGGGAAATGTACCTTGCATCCCCTGCTGCAATTTTATAAGGTATTACATACCCTACCGTGCATCGGAGCTGCTGCTGCTTTGACTCCAGCTAATTAGCTTTTGTAGCTTTGATGGATGGATTGATTCAGCAGTTAAACAGAGATAAATTAACTGTCTATCTAAAGAGAGTTTAAGTGAGGAGGGAATTCTGATTAGAATGTTATTTCATGCCGTACTGCTCCTTTTTCTCAGCAAATGCTGAAAGCCCCCGGCCTCCCTTACAGCAGAGCCCAAGGAACTCCAGCTCTGACCCGCGGAGCAATCCCCGAATTTAGCGATGCCACCGGCCTTCTGGGGACACCTCTGGGGCTGGCTCTGCGCTGTGCAGATCAGACCAACAAAGCTGCAATGATTTCTACAGGTTGCAGAACTGGGCTACTGAATTTAATTTACGACGACTTTCAGAAGCGTCTGAAATGTATTTTATTCTGAAAACCATTCAAATACCCAAAGTCCAGTTAAAATAAATAAATAAATAAATAAAGTTAGCATTTTCTATTCACTCCACAGGACTTTTATGTTAAAAGTTTTTTGTCTTGAAGTGAGAAATACCTCTATTTTTTTTTAATAAAAAGTCTAACTGCAGAACTAATGTAAAAATCTTTACCAACTGGCATAAAGGCTTAGACAAAGACTGGTTTTGTTAAAATTGCAACACAATTTTAAGTACCTTAAAATGCAAGTAGTTTAGAAAAAGTTTAAAGTTTATTTTTTAGAAAAAAAATAAATACGGTCCTTACCTAAATATATTAAATAAACATGCATCAAGTAAGATGAATTTTTGATCATTTCATATAAATATTAACTTGTAAAGCTTTCCAAATGACAAAATTAAGGCAACAGAGAATGGTACTTTACTTGCAACCTCATACCAGTGTTCCTGGAACGGAACCAGCAGGAGAAATAAACCACAAAACCAAGCAAATGCAATGTACCAGCGCTCAGCTATCGGTAGAGCCAGCAAGAGAAAGCCGGCGCAGGGATGAACTTCGCCGGACACCTCAGCCCTGCAGTACGAGCATCCTGCTGCAAGGCCAACTCCCAGGCCCCTGTGCTCAATATGCCAGTCACCGAGCATAAAAAAAGCCTTATTTCGTGTTAAAAATGTAAAGACAGGCAAAGAAAGCAACCAAGTGGCTTCCGGGGAGGACTAAATAAAGGCTTTGCTGGTGCCTTACTAGAATGCTGTGATTTTTTGTGGCTATACTGTGAATATTGGGATTATTTGTGTGACCAGCTTAGTCCATCGAGTGTGGCTGCCGAGGCCCAGCCCCACCAGAAGCTGAGGGCACCTTCCCCCGGCCCCACCAGCCTTTTTACCCGAGCTTTTTAGGGGCAGGCTCTGACACTTGTTTCCTGCTGCAATGCACCTGCTTGGTGCCACCACAGCTTTGCTCTGTGCCACCGGTGTGCCGGATGCTCAGGGGGACAAACATGTCCCCAGGAGACCCCAGGAGCTCTAAGTAAACCAGAAAAGCACATCTGCTTTACACAAAGCACATTTCTTTGTATATTCTTTTAACTTCAAGAATCTTAATGAGGCTTACAGCAAGGAGAACCAAGGGTAGGAGATTTTTCTTTTCTGTTGAAGAGGCTGTAGATACATTAAAACTAATTACTCCTTATTTTATGCTCCAGTAGGACGAGAAATTCTGATTAAATTAGGATAGGAATTAATGCCCGAGGACAACTTTTACTGTGCAAAAAGAAAGATCGAGGCGGCATTCAGCAGCAGAGCTCTCAGGAGCAGCGCCACGCGTTGCGGGGCTCCTGCGTGGGCCAGGGGGGATGTGCCCCCCCTGCAGCATCCACCAACTTCACTGCTGGGAGCCCAGGACCCAGCCAGGGTGCTGGCCACGCTCAGGAGATGACCACAGATCATATATAGGGATGGGGGAACGTCTCTGGACTATCGATCGCTTGGCTAGATGGGCACAGCGCCTAAAATCTACCAGGTGTGCATTTTTAATAAGAAGAGCAAGTACTTCCTCTCCAGGAAATAAGCTTCTGAAGGCAGTGTGTACGGCAGGAACAGTATTCAACAAATATTGGGGAACAGGTGAAATGAAGGCAAATAAATGTTGAATTCAGCCCCAGCCAACGCAGCCAAGCTCCTGCAGGTTTTGCATCCAGGAAAAAAAAAAAAAAAAAAAAAAAAAAAAAGTGTACTTTCCGCACCTCCCGCATGCCGCAGGGCCGGCCGGGCTGCCCGACAGCCGAGCGCCTTCTCCCCGTGCCGGGTTCGCAGCGCCCCGTGCTGGCTGCGGCCGGGCGGCGCCCCCGCTCCCCCCCGGCCCGGCGCTTGCAGCAGCTCCCCGAGCCTCCGGGGGTGTCCTCCTATCGCAGCCGGCTTCTCTCCCGTTGTCTTTCCAAAGCTCACTGGCCTTTTGTCGTTTTTTTTTTTACGTGTTTATTCCTTTAACAGCTCATTATTTTCAGTGGGCTCCCGTGCCTCATTACGCGGAGTTTTAAGAGGAAGTTTGTCCTTTATACGGGTTTATTTCTGCCTAAAAACGTAATCTCAAGTCTGCTGATAGCACTTTATGTAAGGCTATCCTGTGCATTTTATTAGAATCAGTTTGTAGGAAATGTTTACGTGCTTTAACCGAACTGGAGGAAATCACACAAATGTCTCCAGGAAATATTCTGGATCTGCTCCGACCTAAATTATGGCCAAGAAATTTTCATTCAGTAGGGCTAGCATGGGGCAGAAATCAGAAGGAATCTGAATGAACAGCAATACAGAGCCCCTCAGATCTAATCCTCACTGGAGACCACGGGAGGGGGACGCCCTCTGGTCTGTCTGTGCCTCATTTCTGTCTGAAGTGGTGCTTCAAGGGGCAGAGATGGGCATATTCAAGGAGCAGTGGATTCAAGGAACAGCCTCCTGACAACACGTGGACAAAGGGATGAGATTTCACCGATGCTGTAAATGTTGGTGATGTAGCACACAGCGACTCCAAGCTGACACGCAGTGCCCCAGCCACGACACGTTTAACAGAACACTTAGGGAATAAGTAAATAAATAAATAAAAGCCAGGAAAAAAACAAAACAAAACAAAACAAAAAACACCCTAAGGTGACACAACTAAAGCCGTGAGGGGGGATCCCCACTTCTTGCTGACCCTCCATTTGCCCTCCCGGTGCCAAGGAACTGTGGAGCCCCCTCTCCTTGCCAGGACATCATCCCAAGCAGGGCAGCTCCACCGGGCCAGCAAATCCTGGTCGGGCGTGTAACCAACCCTCTGGCCTGCAGGTGACAGTGCTACCAGCAGGCCCAGGGGAACACAGCATCAACGCTGGGATTCCTTGGGACATAAATCATTGACCTGCTGCATCACGGAGGAGAAGTCCCAGGCAATGTGCAGGGGCATCCATCGCCCTGCCCGTCCCTTGTGTGCAAATGTGGCACGATCCTCCTCATCCTCTGCAACCTGACGGCTTCACCACGCACAGAGCTGTTCACAAGCAACGTGCGTAACAAACACGTGAACTTCTCCAGTACTGGTATCTCAGCTGTTTTAAATTAGGAATATACATAAAGACACCCGCCTAAAGTGAAGCGGAAGCATCTGACAAATTTATTTATTGCTTCATGGGTGTTTCTTTTCAGAACAAGTTATAAAAGACCTAAAATTCATAGGCCATTTTTTTCTTTCTGTCTCACTGTAACAAACCCCAAGGTCCTAAGGTTTAGTTTGCTACTAGAGTCACTCATAAATTAGCGTGTTAGGATAGGCCCCGGCATTTGGGCTCTCCGACTCAGATGTTCAGCAGCACAAACCTTCTCCAGTAAGTGCTGAAGTTGTGTGTGTGTGTGCAATAATCAGCACGCTTCTGTGAAGCTGAGATTTTGAGGGACTGAGAGGCCAATTCTATCTGCAGAAAGCAATATTCAGTAGGGCCTGGGTCTCCTTCATCCTTTCGAAGCCTGGCAGCACCCAGCAGTGGGGGGCTGGAGTCGGTGGTGTCTCTCAGCAGATCACTAGGTGGAGGGAACCTCCTTTTTCTATAGCTGAACCACGAGAGCCACAGCCAGAATTACCGACGACGTGCACTTTGCTTTTACCCATCTCCTTTGGAGAAAAGCTCCCGCAGGTGTGTGGCGCCTGGTTCGCACCGCTGCTAACATCGCAGCTCAACCCACGTGCTCTTTGCACGAGAAAACTGCTCAGAAAGCAAAACAGCACTCACAGAATTCGGGAAGCTGATTTGCAGCCCAAACAAATTAGAGAGAGAAAGGGTGGCTGGGGAGGGGAGGGAGAAGGAAAAAAAAAAAAAAAAAAGCCCAGCTCTGGAACCACTGAATTACCCTTAATTCTAGGAGCCTGGCCAATACAACATACGAACGATTGCACAGACAGTTCCAAAAACGACACATACGCTCTCTCCCTGGCTCACTCATGGCAAACCCACAGCAATGAGCTCTTTTTTTTTCTTCTTTTTTTTTTTAATGCCACGGAATTCCCATGAAAGCAGCGAAAAGAGCCAAAACAAGAGGAGTTAAGATGGTCAAACATTGCAGTAGCGCCCTATATTTAAACACTTCTGCAAGCCCTTCAGTTCCCAAACGTGCTCCCAGCCAGAGGCAGCCCTTTGCCCAATACCTTCTTTCAAAATAGAAGCCCAGAGAAGGCTACGACCTGTCAGCCCCACTCGCTTTTTTTTTTTTTTTTTTCCTTTTAAATTTAGCGTACCTTTTCAGATATTGAGTCTCTTACAAAGGAGGCAAGTCTCTCCCTGGTGTTTTTTTGGAAGGAAAATGTGGCATGCACCTATTTTGTTTCATTCTGTGCCAGGGCCTATAAAGTTACTGCGGGCTGCAGCTCCTGCCAAGTTCTAAAGGTGACAGGGCAATGGGCACCCAAAGGACGCTTCTATCAATGCCCTTTTATTTCCCTCTCTTTCCCCTTCCACCGAACTTTTTTTTTTTTTTCTAATAGAATTACTCTTATCTGCAAGTGATTTAAACTCTAAGGTTTACAGAAGATTTAAAGAGTGCGAACACAGTTGGAATGTTTTAAACTAACAGTACAAGTTGCATTTTAAGAAAATAATTAACTCCCAGGGGAGGTGCGGTTCTTGGAGTAATGACAGATTCAAGGCTGGCTTTCCCTATATGGAGTTTCCAAATAATAAAATATCTTCGGTTCCCTACTGGTGTCAGATGAGAACCTGTTAGTGTGCTAGTTGCTAGTGGACTGTCATGGGTTTGGGTTTTTTTTTTTTTTAGTGGGCCCATTAGTGTTTTAAAGACACAGTACACAGTAGGTAATCGTACATGCAAAGCTTTAGCACAAAACATTGTAAATGCTCCCATTTTATGTGCTTACAACCTTTCCCCATCCCTTCCTTTTTGATGGGAAAAAGAAAAAAAAGATGAGACTTTCCTCTTGTTTTGCAGTCCCGGGTGCTGAGTGCCTCGGCCGCTGACCGAAGTGGCCGTGAGGACAGCACCTGGCTGTGAGCATCGAAATTTGGGCGAGGAGCAGCATCGCCTGAGCCACCCGGTGCTTTTGGGTCCAAACCCTGCGGCTTTGGCCCTGGCATCATATTCAGTCCCCAGACCTTTGGCCTTTCAGGTGAAATACAAGTCTTGCTCCGCGAATACCCAGTAATGTTCTTTACTGAAACTTAATAACGCGCTTTAATCCTTTGACCATGCAAAGCCTGGTGTTTTGACTGGGTAAATGTTCACTTGAGCTTTGAGGGTTTGAAGGGAAAGGACCAGGCCGTTACTGGGAACGGAGCACAGGGAGGGTTACACCACCCGGCAGGAAAAGACGAATGGCTTTGCCATTTGCCATTTTCAGTTAACAGCGGGGTTACAGGTACCTTCAAATGGCTTTTCTAGAGGGATGGACGACGGATCTGAATTAGGAACCCTGTGATGCAAAACACACTTGGCAAGACAGTACCAGGAGGGCAGCAGAGATGCTGCATTCTGCCCCGAGGCGTTTCTGTTTCACAGCTCTCTGGGCCGATGCCCTTGGCCAACACGGGCCGTCAGTGCCAGCTGAGCTCCTTCCCATAGGCAAAGTCTGCAAAGAGTAACGCGGTCAGAGAAGCACTCGGCTACTTTAGCAGCACCTCAGGCAGCAAAGATCACCTGTCGGACACTTCACAACCACCAAGGAAAGCCAAGGAATTAAAACTTTAGGAGTAGTAGTGGTAAAAAATTAAGACTTTTTAACCGAGGCTCCACGGCTAGCGCGGTTTTACCCAGGAATTAGGGTCAGGCCCTTTTGCTGGAAGGGCAAAAAATAAAATAGGAACACCAGCTTCCTCCGTGTCTTCGCGGTTACATCCTCCACCACCCCGCCACAGCCCAGCCCTTTTCACGCCTCCCCAATCACCGCAGCCATCTCTCAGCACCCTCTTACAGCCTCTGCAACCTCAGGGCTCAGCAGCACTAATTAGACCCCAGCTGAGTGTGCCTCTCTGATTCATTAGAAATGCTACATAATAATTAACCCGTAATACCCCGGGCTGCTGCTTAGCTTGTCTTGGCAGTGTGTTTGCTTTGTGGCACCTCCGTGGCTTTTTTGCCCCCCCTTTCCTAATTCATGCCTAATTAACTCCACATAAGTCAGCATTTCAGAGTGGGCCCCACAGATTTCATCACACATGGAAGAGGTTGTTCTCTATCAGACACTTAGAAATGGATGAATAATGCATGACCTTAGTAAAAGCAGCCCATGACATAAAATAAAGTAAATAAATCCAGCCTTACAGGGTGTGAAAAAGTGGGTTTGAGCCATTAGAAGAACTGGCCTTCTTGTGAGGTTTCCAAATTTTGCCCTCTTTCCAAGCACACATATCAAAAGTTCCTTTGCTGGAACCCTGATGCTCAACCAAGCACGGAAATGAAATTTTATATATATTTATTTTTATGATTTTTTAGTAGCATTATTTCCTACCCTCAGAAAAGGTGTGATGTGAGATGTTGGGTGAAACCTGGATTGCTCCTTCTTTTATCTAGATAGATACCCATCTATTTTTGAAGGATGGTTGCACAGACCCAATACATTAAGTGAAAAATTGCGGCCTGGTTACCAAAGAATAGCACAAAGGTTTAGCTGAAGATGTCAGGGACTTTATAAAGCACAATGTTTGAAAGAAAAGATTAATCATGACTTGTGTATGGATCCCAAAACAGCGCGTGTTACGGAGCTACGTTTTAGGAAGGGTAGCATGCACACCAGCTCACGTCTTTTCTGTGTAAAGTCTGAGTATAAGATATATATATATCTATATATATATATGTATATATATATATACACCCACTTAGCTTAATATATAAATATATACATGCATGAGATTCTCAGCTGGAATATATTAAAAGTTTTTCTGTGATGTATATGAGCTATACCTCCAGTCACGTCTATTCATGTCATTTATTTTGCCCAAAGAGAAAAATCAGATGGTCGTATCCTGAGACATGGACGTGCGTGTCGTGGTTTTGTAATATTTGGTTTCTCCGTGAATAAAGCACAGCAGCAGTAGCACGTCCAAGTCCAGGCTTTGGTTAAAAGAGCCACCCGGATCAATGAGCATCGGCTCCGCTCAGGTTGCGTGCAGGCAGCCCAGCCAAGTTTGGGACTGTGGCCATGCACAGCCGCACGCCTGTTCTCCAAAACACCCCTCAGCCTCTCAGGGATAGTGCTTTCCGCAGATTTAATTACTTGCAAAACCTTTGGTCATTAACACCCAACCTAAAGTCTATTGCAGGTCACAGACTATTAAAAAATAAAGTGTCCACACTCCCTAAACAATGATTTGTTTAAGTGTAGCTTTGGTTAAATCTGAAGGCATGAGGATAGCAGAATCCTATTGCTGACGTGCCCACCCTGTCACTGTATCTCTAGGAGTATTTATGAGTTAATTACATCTTCCCAAGTTTTTGCATGACACTTCACGACACTGTTACCCATCCCTCAGGCCACTGAGCTTCTGTGTGCATGTTTGCAGGACAAAATACCTCGTCACTGAGCCAAAATGCACCCTGCTAATTTGTTAGCACACCCATGAATCCTCACCTGAGGACAGCCGGGGTACTGCCAGAGCAGGCTTACATTGCATGAGGAAGGCAGACACCTGGCTGCTACTGAGTGCCCAGCCACTGAACAGACAGTGTGAGCCGCCTGACCGTTATTAATGATGATCATCAGCACTGCAGGCCTTAACGAGGCACCTGTGCTCTCGGCTAGTCTGGCTGCAAATTCGCACACCAGCCCTTTATGAGGCTCCCCGCTGCAGGAGCAGCTACAGGCGCTCGACACAAAGTCTGTGGATGGAGATGGAGCTCTGCTACCTTCCCTTTATCCCGGTCTGGAGCGGGCTCCGCTGGGGACACCCCGCAGCTGCTGCCCCTAGATGTGGGACGGCTTCGCTGCCCAGCCCGGTTCAAGGCACAGGCCCAGCCTGGCTTTCCTGGAATGAAGCTGGCTGGAGAATGACACACAGCTAAATCCGAGCGCATGTACTCACAAAGGGAGAGCCCTCTCGGGCTGCCTGCAGTAGGGATATTTTATTGCTTTCATAATATTTTCCGGGTTTTGAAACACAAACCACATGTTTAATATTTTTTTTTTCAAAATTTACACATTGCACTTGCTGGATATTGTTCATTCTAGCACCCACAGCCCCAGACCTCTTAAAAACAAAGAGAGGGAGGAGAAAAACACTGAAGCCAGCTGTGACAGCTCTCAGGCTGCCCTGCTGCCGAGGTCCAAAATCACTGGGTGCGCTCCTTGCCTACTCTGATTTTACAAGGCAATAATAAGTTAATGATTTCCTCAATGACAAGATAATCCAAATTAACATCCAAACAAATGATAGAAGCTTGACAGCTCGCAGGCTGTGAAAAGGGAGAAAGTAAACAGTTAGAAATGCTCAAAGCCAAATTCATCCAGGGTGTAAAACTCTTAAATTAATTCAGTTCCACCGCAGAGGATGAGTTTGGCTGTACATGGAATAGGCTGGGAGCCTCCTGGAGCAGGGACTGCCTGACTATTGCTTAACTGCACAGCTTCTGGTGGAGCAGCGTCCTAATCCTCTTCTGATGTGCCTGGCAATATGGTTAAAACCAGCAGCCTGTGGCAGTGATATCTGTTAGGGAACCTGGAGGCTTCATGGAGCTTTCTTTGTGGGGTAATTTATAGGGGTGTTTCATAATTAAGGATGGAAAAGATGAAGTCCTGAGATGGAGCCTAGCACAATGCAAGTGAAAGCTGGTGCATATTCTTTTCTTACAGCCCTGGAGGAGTGAAGTGGATGTGACATCCGTACCGGGTGAGATGACTCCAGCAGTACCAGGGGCCAGGTTCTGCAGGAACCCCCTAAATGTGCTGAGATCACCTCCTGCCATTTGCAGTGTCTGAGAAGACACTGCCTGCCTAATTCCTTGAATGACTGCTTAACCTGCCTGCAGACAGACTGGATTCCTTTCAAAGCAATGGCCTTCTTCCAAGAAAAGAAGTGACTGTATGTGTGACCGAACCCTCAGGAAGAGCTTTCCGAGGTGTGCTGAACACTGTACAGATGGTTTTCTTTAGTAGAACAAACACTGGCATAAACAAACACTCTGCTGTCTGCTGGTTATTTCTAATGCAGAAAAACGTAGCCGTGTGGATCCGTACTGGGCAGGACAGTGATCAGAGGCTTTAGTTGCCTTGGCAGTCACTAAAACTTGACAAATGGAAGAGGCAGTGTTCATAGATTTGATTTAAAGAACTTTCTGAGCATGGCAGGGATGGCACAGAGAAGAACGAATGCTTGCCACCAGAGAGCAAGAGTCCTCCCCTTGTAGTTGGAGTTAGGGATTTAGATCCAACGAGTAATTATTTCTGGTGCAGTAGCAGTAATTCATCTGCTCCACTCTTCACTTCCTGCAGAAATCAGATTACATGTTTATGGGACTGACCTGCAGGTGGATCATTAGTCCTCAACTCCAGCCTATCTTCAGCTTCTTAAAGCCAATAACAAGTTAATTCATTTGCTTTTGTTCTCAGCTTTCCTGGATCTCAGGGCCAGTTACACTGCTTCTTTGAAACCACAGGAATTACTAGGTCTCCTTCAGGCCTTTCAATTCCCTGGTGCATCCTATTTCAGCAAATCATCCGATCGTTGTATTTGGGAGACAGAAAAAAAGGTTATTTGGGGTTAGTTTCTTTTTGCACACACATGCACCGCAATTCCTTAAGGCTTGCTTTGCTCCCGTTACTAAGCTGCTAATTATTCCGTGATGCGATGGTTTTACGTTTCTGGTCAGATTACTGGGTGTCAGAGCTCGGTTCTCTGCGGGTGCAGTGGTGGCCCTTGCATTTGCAGCATTGATTTCTTGGGGGAAAGAATCCACTTCATGGGTGGCAGTGAGGGGCAAGGGCAGCTTTGCCCCCAGGGCAGACATCTCTTGCTGTGCCCTCTGAAGCTATCCACGCTGCTGGAGTCAGCCTGGGGAATTCACCCAGTGGTGTTTGCCAGCTGCTGAGCCGGGCTGGCGAACTCCTAGCTGCCATGACCACCCAAAGTTACTCTTGGCAGGCAGCTGACTCCATAAAACTCTTTAAAAGGGACGTTTTCACAAAAGGTGAAAGAACCATGAAGGTGGGTTATTTTCAGTTAATACAGCATTTCAGAGAAGCCCTGTAAACCCTCAGCTTCTGGCCACCTGAGCAGCTTGGGAAGGGCTGAATGGGCCGGGGCTCAGCGTACAGGGAAGATGCTCAGCACATTTTTCCTCGTTTCAGTAACAGCCCGCAGCTGTCTCCCACGTGCAGTGCTCTCCAGCTTCTTTGAATAACCTCCAGCCGGGTTCTGAGGAGTTAGTCACATCCATGCCCTAACCCCACAAACTCAGGCTAGCGATCACCTCAAAATAAAGTGGAGGCTGAAGGTAAATATGTAAAACATGCACCGGCACAGGGAGTGTCCTGTCCTGCTTTTGAGAAAAGCAGATAAGCTGGAACTCAGATTGCTGTGAATTCATTTTTAACTACAAATTAAATGCTAATGAAAATATGTACTTATTTACAAGTCCAAGTATTTTTTAGCAGCAGATCGAGTCTGAAAGTTTAGACAAATCCTCTCCTTCCTACTCCTCAAAGGAGGGAATTTGCCAAAGCCGAATCTTCCTCTGCATCACTAGCAGCTCCTCATAGTGTCTGAAGAGCTGGGGCGAGCCTCTGAACCTTTGAGTATTGCTCCAGAAGACAATGGAATGCTTCCCAAAATTTTAAAAACTATTTAAAACCACTCAGACGTTTAAAAACACATTCCAGGACTTTCAAGGGCAGCCAGGAGCTTCCCTCTCCTTGGAACCCTTTGTACCATCCCTTCGGGAAACCTGTGTTTACTGGACATTGTGGGTGTTGTAAAAACAAAGAAATTATCCCCTGCCCTGGGGGCAACCACGGCCAGTTGTGCTCACATTCACACTCAATTTGCTGCCAGGCAATTTGCAGATCAGTGGGATCTGCACATGGAAGAACCTCTGTTTGTAAATCGTGTCCTACAAATGAAGGCCAATTCCCTCATGTGAAATCAATGGGAATTAGACACCCAAGTGCTCCTGAAAATCCTGCTAAGTAGCTACTGCATCTGTAGGTTCCTTTTAAAATCTATCACTCTCAACTTGAGTTTAATGGGTGTTGAATCAAGCCCTTAAAGCTGACTTTTCCCTCGCTTCTTCCATCTTCTCAGTACCCAGACGCAACGAGCTCCATCCCTCACAGCCCAAAGAAAACCAAGGCCCTCGCCACAGCATTTTTGCTGCTGTTTCGCACAGCCACGGTGGGAAAGCTCCAGGAACTCCTGCGAGCAGTGCAAGGGGGCAGCCTCTGGCCCAGCCCCTCCCTGCCCCTTTCATGCTGGTGCCAAGCACGTTCATAAAGAATGCCACATTTTTTATTATAGAAAATGCTGATATAATTAGACGTTTAATGACCATACGAAATATTGGGGAGTTATGCCTGTCATTACACGTTTTAATGAGCATATTCTCCATGAAGGAGCTCTGTGTGCCCCAGGCAGCACACAATCCGCACTGTGCTATGTGTTGCATTGATTAGGGCTCTTTTATGGCATAACAGGTTAAAAATGCACATAAAACTCCCAGAAACGGCCCACATTTGTGATGCAGGGCTACTCCACCAGGATGCTTTTGCAGCCACCTCTTTTCACTCCCGTTTCACAGTAAGCAAAGCAGGGAGCTGGCACATTTGTTCCAACTCCTGCCATGCTGCAGCATCGCCAAAAATCTGCAATTGCCAAAGGCTTATTTAGCTCTCTAACGTGGAAACCTTCCCTGACAGACGAACAGCATCATCTAGGGACCAGAGATCAGCACTAGGAATCCCCTGTAACACGACCAAGGAAGTCTGAGCAGCTCTTTCTACAGATCTCCACCTGAGTGCAACAGTCTGTCATGAAGACAGAGATGCAGTGCCTTATTCTTATTTGAAGCAACACACTGTGAAATGTTTTCGGTCGTGAAAAACTGGGATTGAGCTGGTTCGTTCTTACAAGCTAACTTTACTTCTGCAGCTCTTCAGAGCTCCTCACAAGGAAGGGTTTATGGATTTGGTGATGCTCCAGCAGGGTGCTCACACCCCACACCAGAGAAAGCAGCCTACAGTGCTTTGCCTCTGAGCTGGAGGGGTGTAAAACAGCCTTCAGAGCTTCCACAGTCACGATAATATTGCAACAGAACTTGCTTAAAGAGCCTCCGCAGATCCAGCTAATGTGACTGTCAGATGTCCAAACTGGAGCTGGCTTTCCCCAGGCTTCCCAGTAGGCACTGGCCTGTCCCCCTGCCCATGCCCCTCGAGGCTGCCATCTAATAAAGAACAACCTGGGAGAAAAGGGAATCGCAGCACTACGTGTAACCCCACAAACACACGCTGAAATCAGCCGAAAAATTCCCCCAGTGATGTCAGTAGTGGGAAACCTGGCTCGGCACACGGGACAACGCGCGCTATGGCCAGCAGCGCTCCCAGCAGCAGACCTTCTGCTCGCTCCTCTGCTTGAATTGCTGCCTCCTGAAAGCTCTGCTTTAACTCTTACATCCTCAGATCTCCGTGAGGATGTAAAACATCTTTATAACAATGATGATTCTAAGCCACACCGTGTCCAGAGGGAAGTGATATTCACCACGTGAATGAGAACTGTAAAAACAAATAAATAAGCGATCCCATCCCCAGGGGACAATTACAGTCAATTGCTCTTGTATTCGCATCTAATTTGCTGCCAAGAAATTTAGACTATCAGGATTTACACGTGGAAGGGTCCCCGTGAGGCAGGAATGTCCTAAGTGATGGCCAATTTTCCCGTATGAAATTGTCTCGTCGCTGAAACCCCGACTGCGGCTGTGCAGCAGATTTCAGCCTGAGACCAGGAACTTTACGAAGACTTAAGGTTACAGATGTCCAGTTGTGACAGCTATGACACAATATTAGTAATCTGTTGTCATCGACTTAAGGTAACTATCAGTAAGGGCTTTTATCCCAACAGTATGCTAACTCTGTGATTTCGTTGTTGTGCAGCAGCAGGGGCGAAGGAGCGATCAGCATCCTGCTAGGTGGGTGAATTTTCACACTTCTGGAGAACAAAAAGAAAGAAGGGACTCAGATCTTCCTTCAGCTACTGCTCCACAGGGAAGAGAAAGGTCTAGAGCACACGTACCATTTAACAGATGAAGCAGATGCGCACCCCGCATGGGATACAGGACTCACACAAGCCTGGTTAATCACTGTGTCGTGTAACGTGGCTCCCAAAAATCCAGACAGACAGAGCTGCAGGCCAGACAAACCCATTTCAATTGTTACTTTCACAGGCTTAAAAATAAGCACATCCTGCACGGCTCTGTCAGCCGGGAGCAAAAAGGCAGGAAACCACGTGAAGAAGGGACCTGGATCCCGCTCAAAGCCAAGCCCCCAAGGGAAAGCTTCGCTGCGCCAGGGGCCAAGAGGAGAGAAGCTGCTAGAAAGTGACAGCTTTGGGGCAAAAACGGGCCGGGTTCTTTGCTGCGTGTTTCCAGCTTGCTTCGCCTTGGCCACTAAGCGGCTGGGGTGGGCACTTGAGCCCCTCCAGGAGGGCAGCTCCGGGCTAAAAAGACATAGCAAGCCCAGAGAGGGAATAGAAGTGCTTGCCATACATGATATGTATGAGTAGAAAACAAATTGAATATGAAATAACGGGGGTCCCGGTAACCCACCTCTCAAACACGGGGTTTGGTGCAATCCCTGCCTATTATTTTCACAATAGCTTGCATTCATTACTTTATTTAAAAATGGTGTACTGTGTCTGGAAAACAGGAAGTAAGCCATAAATCTCTAGTTTAAAAGCCATCTGAAGCCTGTGGACCAGATATGTTCTCAATCAGTAGTCAGGCAGTAAATAAACATTTATATACAGCAACTGCTCTCAACCAGCCTGACCTCCGGCTATTACAGGGCACATAAAGAGGAAATTTGTTTAGTCCCGTAAAAGCCCAGGCAATATATCAATAGATTATTAAAAATGGAAACAATGTAGGCTAATGGATTATATTGATTTTAATAAACATAAGTATATGGGATTCAAAGATAAGAGTCAGATATGACATCCTTCCAAGCTCACCTTTAGGGATATCTCCTAAAATTAGCAAAACTAGCTTTGTCAAGAATATCGGTCACTGGTTTTTGCTTTGAAAATTGACGTGTTTTTGGCTGAAGGACTTAAATTGGAGGGAATTCATTTTTATTTCTGCCTGTGAACCATGAAAGCAGTCAAAAAGTAAACTTCGTACATCTTTTATTGTCACTGCTGTACAGACAAATCTTCAAGCAATTGCAGGCTGTCCTGAGGCATGCTAGATGAAAGTACACAGCTGCTACCGGCTGTTTTTAAGCTTTGTTTTAAGCAGCATTGCTCACTCCTGCTGCAGCTCCTATTGGCGGTGGGGATTGAAGCCTGAATCTGATATTTTGGAAGGGGGGCGGGATGCTCCTGTAGCACCAGTGCAGCCCTCAAACAACTTCACAGTCTCAAAGCACCTAAGCTTGTGGAAGAACTGAATTCACAATTCAGGCATTCTCAGGGGCAAAACTTAACAGAAAAACTCAGCAAAGGCAGCTCTGCAAATCAAATCCCATTAGTAACTGTGGCATAGCTGGTTCTGGGACAAAGGAAGCTTTGAAATCCATTAATATTGTCTAAATGTCAGGGTAGGAAAAGTGTGTTCTGTATGACAACTGGCTCCTTACATGTATAATCTACCTCAGCATTTATATCCAAACTAAACTTAACCAACACCTGGTAAAAAAGGGCAGAACCACAGACCAAAACCTAAGCTGTTTTTCCATTTGGAGGAAAGGGTTTCAGCAGCAGCAAGGAATAAGTGGGTATGCCTCAATTATTTAGCAGTTCAGAAGACCTGATTTCAGACTTCCCCTAAAGATCACACCAAGCAAACAGATGCAGTTCTGTTTTCTAGGGTGGCATCAGAAGTGATGACAAACAGAGGAGGACGCAGCAGGTTTCTTGTGGATTCTCCTTTGCAGCAAAGTGCCAGGAAGGCATAAATTGTAGTTTTACATTTACAGCAGGAAATTTCCACATTTCAAAGCTGACCACTGATTGCATCAGCTTCTGAGTACCCAGCACCAGATTTTCAAGAGGTCTGAACATCCACAGCTCTTCATTCAGTGCCTCAAAGAAAAGCAAGACCTTAGTGAACACTTCATGGCAAGATTTGAAAATCCAGAACTGTCTTTAGAAAGCAGCCGAACAACTTGCCTCAAGTCACATCTACCTAACAGCTACATGCTCCCGACTGTTGTCACACACCTAACTCACTAGGCAGGTAGCTTTATACCCAAGAAACTACGTATGATTGAGGCCTGAATGAGCAAACGTAACATCTGTGAGTCTCAAAACCTTCCCTCCTAATTGGACTACCTAGATCCCAAACAAAGACACACACACACGTAACACCACGCACATTCAAGTCCCTAATTACGAACAACCTTACAATTTGAGGGAACTCAGCTCTAACCTTTGTGGTTTGGACACCTTCCTAATTTATACTAAGAACATGTGTCATTCATTTTATTGTACCAATCAAATGCTACTTGAAAGCAAATAAATGCAGTGCTAACCTCAAACATTTAAGAGTTTGGATGTATAGCCAGCAGTTGAATACTTCTGGGATAGCCATCTGAACTGCCCACATTTGTTGAAATTGCAAAGAACAGTTACAAGAAACGATTTAGCTTGCTGCCTAGACATCAGAAACAGAAAGTAAAGAAACAAGCCAAGATGAATTTCTTTTATTAAATTGCTAGAGAGATGATCAGAAAGTTTTTTAAAGTGCAGACATGAACTGTTTTCCTTCTTAGAGCATTATCTACTGGCCATCCCTTTCCTTGCAAGAGGAGGGATTAAAGGCAGCCTTTATAGGTGAACATCATTTACCAGAAATGTTTGGGTTCTCAGCCCTCCACCCCAAACAAAATTCAGTGCAACAGTTTTATTTTTTATATAAAACAACAAGAACAAAAAAACCTTATGATTGAAGTCTTTAGTGTCAATTGTTTCCTACAGAAAAATACAAGACTAAACTTACAGTAAATTTGTACCCCTGTTCATTAGCTCCCAATGGTAGAAATAACACCCTTGCAAAATCCTGAATACCTCACAAATTACAGTAATCTGCAATTATAAACTACAGTGTTAATGAGGTTTGATTGCCTGTTATTTGTGATGCCACCTATAAATGCCACTTACACTTTACAGCATATTGAAGTTAACAATCTGTTTTGAGAAGATCACTAATAGTCAAATGGACTTTTATGAACACCTTTTGTGATTTCAATTTGCTACCTAGAAACCAAGCTTGGCCACAGAGCATTTATCCTCAGCACAGAGCTGAACCCATTTGATTCTCCCCCTCTCACGTATATTTCCCTTCAGACTCTGGTCTTTATGCAGTAGGGCCAGTTTTCTTAATTAAGGAGAGTGGCATCTGAATTTTTATGCTTGACCTTTAATCAGCAGTATTTTGGTAAGTCGCTAAGAGGACTAATTGTGTCATTCATATACTTAAGGGATAATGTGCCTTGCAGAGCAATACAGAAGGCAATAAACAGCTTTTACAAGAGATTAAACGCCCGAGCACAGCTAAAGCATTTAGATAACTGCAAAAGCCATTTATTGACACTGTTCTGATGCCAAAAAACACTTGTCATATACAGTTCTACACCAACAACAAAAAAAAAAAGGCAGAAGAAAACTCACAGAAATTGTTTTCTTCTTCTCCTTCCTAAGAGCTCTCTGTACTTTTGTCCCAGAGATCTCTTCAGAAAGCCTAAGTAGCTTTTCGGATAGTTTGCTTAAAATAAACACCAAAAAAAGCCTCTAAGCATGATAGAGATTTGTTATTTTCAGAGGGCAGATTCAATTTCCATAAGAGGGGAAAACTTGGACTAATTGACTGGAGCTGAAGCAGGATTCGTGCTTTTCTCAGCGGTAGCACTGATACAATCGGTCACAACTGACCTGGGATGAACACAGCAACAGGAGAAAGCAATATCTGGGGATGCTGGGGCAACCAACGAACCAAACTGTACAGGGCTTTTTGGAGAGACAGAGCAGAAAACCTAGCTGATAAAACACGACGACAAGCTGCCATGGACAGGAGGAAATGAAAGGCTAAAATATTAAAAGTCTAATTTAGCGCATGTGTTTCATCATGCTTGACTCAGCAGTTGATGGCAATTAAAATCTGGGGGCTGAAGGCAGGACCCAGCTCACTGCGTGCAGGAGCGTGGGGGTCCCACCATCAGGCTGAGCACGGGGAGGTGGGCATCTAATAACCAGGGCCTGGATCCCTTAGGGTGGCGTGAACTGAGTCTGGAAGATGGAGAAGCTGGATTTCCCCCACCTCCTAACAACTTTTTTAACAAGGTTCTGATTTTGCATCCTTTAAAATGATAATTAAATAATCTTTGGACAGCCAGGAGAGCTCAGTTAAAAAAAAAAAAAAAAATGTTTCTGGTGTCATCTCTTCTGGAGTTTTTTTCTAAATCAAAGGGGACCTTTTCTAGCTGGAAGGAGGAGAGCTGGGGCAGAAAAGGATGTTTGGAGTTAGGAGTGGGGAAAGAAAAATAAACCATTTGTGCCAGTGTGTTATTGTCTCTGTCTCCTGACAGATAACTCCCAGTAAACACTCACGCAGCTAGCCCAAACCAAGCACTACCTCTAGGTACAGTCAGCAGTGAGATAATTGCCAGAGGTGTCCCGAGCAGACTGTTTGGAGAAACCTGAGAAAAGTCGGACCCAGGTTGCCTGGTTTTTAACCCCTTGCTCAGCCCGCTTGCTCTGCTTTTCCATTAAGGTGTTGCGAACGTGACAGCAGCACATGCACGTGTCAGGCTTCAACACGTGGCAGCTAGCCCCAGCAGCTATCAACGTAAAAACCAGTATATGGCTGATCCTAGAGGAAAAGCCTCTCTGCAGCCCTGTGATAACGAACACACTCAGCTCAGTGTTTGCTGGTGGCCTCACCAGGACATCATTTGGAGTCTCGATGTTTCACGATGCAATTCCTCGTTTCTTATTTCCGAACGTCCCAGGGTAACGAGTTGGTCCCACACCGACACTGGTCGTGTAAGGCTGCAGCAGGCCCAAGCAAAAGGATTTCTTAATTTTCCTTGCACAAAACCTGCCTGTACTTAACTTTCAGACCTCTGGGAAACGCTTGCACCTGTAACAGGTTCCTGCCAGCATGCCACATCCAGGAGAAGGAAATGAATGCATCCCCTGCACGAGGTCAGTCCATAAACTGTCACAAAATATTAACACAGATATGAAGCTATTAGAATGAGCCTCACTGCCAAAACAACAGACCTTAAACACGGGTAACCGAGATAACTAAACTAAAAGGACACGTTAAAGCCATATCCCTTTAAAAAATTAAACAAATCAGTTTTATAGTGGTAGGCACTTCAGAAAGCTTATGTTTGAAAGTCTAAGGGCAAGTCAATAAGGCATGGCTAATTGGAGAACAAATTGACATTCATAAGCTGGCATTTAACACGACGACGGTAAACAGGGTAATAGACAGTTAATGCAGTGGACAAGGGTGGCGAACAGCAGCAATCCAGGTCGAATAATGGAAAAGGACCAATTGAGCAAATTCGAAGCGCAAACATTCTGATTCCAGCCCGCCTAGCGGGGATCTCCGACAAGCTCGCAGCACTAATAGGCTTATTTGGGTTGTTGTCTTTAAAGAAAGAGCGTGTCAACCGCAAAAAGAAAAGAAATCTACATAATGGCAAATGAATCCGGGTTACTAAGTGCACACAGTGATAACGTTCAGGTGGGTAAATACTAATGGCTGCTTAGCACTGATGGACATCTGAAATAACAGCAAGCAATCAGCACATCGGCCGGGGCATTACTTAATGGTGCATTATCTTAATAAAAAAATTACAAGGAGTCAAAAACCAAAGGAGTGACTGGAGTTTAGTTCTCCTCTTGCTCTTACAGGGCGTGCTGCTCTCTATGATATGGAGACACAGGGTACATTTAGGAGGACTTCTGAGACCTCTTTCTCATTCAGAGACAGACATTAACGCTGAAAGGGCCCACCAGGATTCTACAGATTAATATTTTTACCCAACATACTTCTTAAACTCTCCCAGCGCTTGCTGCATACGCCAGTCCTTCCAGATGAATCAATGCACGTCTCAGCAATGCACTCTCACTGATGGAAAAGCCCAAGGCCTCAGCAAGGTCCTTACGTTATTGCAGCACGGCTGATACACAGACTAAAACGGGACACTCCGGTCTTGCTGAATATTTTACAGACTTCTCTCTAAAGCTGTTTGGAGGATGTGTGAATATTGAAGGGACAAGGCACAGAAGTGGGGTTTCCCTGCCTTTCACCTATCCAGCGGCACAGCTGTAGGGCTGGGAAGGAAGAAGGCAGGAGGACGAGACGTATGAGGTAGGGAGAGCCAAAGAGACGTGGGCTGGAGCCACGGAGCTGAGTTCCCTTCTCTCACTCCAGGCTTTCCAAAATAGACACTCTGCTTGTCTTAAGCAGTTAGGAGTAAAAAATTTTATTGGTAACCAGGAAGTTTTTGATCTCTCAAGAGCAGAATCGTCTGTACTGAGATTGCCTGGAACTTGCGTGGAAGCTCACGGCCAGATTTCAGAAATGTAGGTGAATTTTTTCAAGAATACTTATCCAGCTTTGGGATTTTGTGCTTTCTTTCCCACAGTCATATAAGGGTCTCTTCATCTACTTATTTACAGCCCATTTTGGTGTGCGTCCCATACTGCCTGCATGCCTGTTAAATACCTTTCTTTCCAGCATTATTCAGATGGCAGCTAGGCCTTTTTTTCCCCCAAAGAGGTGCTAGGATGCATCTACAGCCTCCGAGCAGCCCATCCCAGCTGGAAGAACCAAGAACAGACCCGCTGCCCCAGGCAGGATGTGCGTGATTTTTATCGTCTAACATCTAATATCGGGTTACGCCTCAGCCAGACTTCCTTATCCTATGCCCTTAAGTTAAGCAACCACCACTGCAACGGTTAATACTAACAATTTACATGGCGTCTCAGGCATTTTGTCTAAAATTAATGAAGTCCAGCCATTACCAATTAGCATCGTGCTCTTTCCTCCACTCCTCTGAAATCGATTAGTGTTACCCCAGTGCTGAAAGGCTTCCCCTCGCTGCGAACAAGTCAGTTTGCCATCCTACAGTTTGGATCAGAGTAATGCTTGCTGCACTTCAGACGTCTTTCTGGGTTTGCTGTGTGTGTGCCAAGAGGATGGCTTTGTAGGTGGTTGGTAATGATCCCCATGTGCCACACGGCAAGGCCATGATCTCCGCTTCAGCTCCTTTCCGTCCATCAGCTCCTCTCAGTGCCCTTGGCCAACAGGCTCTGAGAGCACTCCAGCAGGGATTTTTGTTAGACTCCCTGGTTTGGGTTTCATTCAATGATCAGCAGCTGCCAATGCAGGGCTGCACACGACTTTCTGCAGACAGTTACTTGCTGCTACCTTGTCCCATGGAAACATCTTTCTGAGTCTTTCTTGATTAACACATTTCCTCTCAATTCTGAATTCCAGACCCAGAATCCAAGGTGACTGTAACAGATAACGAGAAACTCTGCTGCTAAATGTAAACCATTTTTGATGCCTTTGTGATTCAGATATGTCAAGTCTGTTTTAAGTAACATCACTGCTTTTAATTACTTCACCAGCTTCAGTGGAGGTTTTTTCCCATCAGAATAATCACTTTGGTTCTATACCTCTTACTTCTACCTGAACCAGAAAGGCGGTGCTTCTTAAAACAGAGAAGCTTCCTTGTCATCCTCCCTGCTACAGATTTTATAAAACCCTTGCCCCAAAGCCTTTGCTCTTCAGAAACTTGGATCTCATCCAGTCCCAATTTAGCCCTTGAAGACTCTTAAATACACCAAGAAGATGCTTTCTGTTGCAGAAATATTTTTGTGTTCAGGCAGCACTCAAAATAGATCTGGGAAGATTTTTCAATGTCTATATTAAGGGTGAGTAAACCAAAATAGATATAAGCAGCTTTCTGTAAGGGAACAGGCAGCTTTTTTTCCCCCCAAACAATTCATAGCCATGCCTGGGATAGGTGATAAGCAGTGTGGAAGTTGCAACACTAACAAAAAAAAGGTTTATGCAGAGCAGGAGACTGTTAGATGCATTTCCTCCACATGTACACGTGAAAGAGCTGTGTAGGGCAGGACACTCCACTGCAGCGTGCTTTCTAGCAGACTGTTGTATATTAATGATAACCTCATTTGTTTGTGCTGGTATACAATATGCTTGTAAGGCTAATATTGATAGTTGCCCGAGTCTCTTAAAGCCTGCAAATTAACTAACTGCACTCATCTAAATTATGGAGACACCGCTGTGGAGGATACTTTCTCTAAAACATTGACTCACGTAATTGATGACAATAGTTTCCTTTTTAACTGGTTCCTGCTAGATACAGTGGGGGGCAGCATGAATTGCGTATCCTCTATTGCTAAGTGACAGCTAAGATTAAGCAGATGCTCACTAGGGTATTATCCCTTATGCAAACAAATGATAATTTCCATCATAAGCGACCTGACTCATAAGGAATTATGGGCTGTGCCGTTTACTCTGAATTTCTTCCCCAGCAGACAGGACACCCAGGGACTCTCACTTATGCCTGTACAACTCAAGGAGTCAAGGAGACTGTGCATGGATTAGGGAGGAAAATTGTGCGGTCCTGGCGTGGGAGAAGCTGAGGATCTGCATCTAGAATATCTTAGTCACAAAGCCTCAGGAGAGGATGGCAGCGATCTCATGGCTTTTGCATGCTGAATAGGCAACTCTTTGTCCGCTAAGAGGAGACAAACTGGCCTGGAATAAGGGCATAAAGGACTTGACAGGAGATGTGACAAGCATAAACCTGCATCTCTGAAGACCACAGTCCTACTCTTCCCACACTACAGCCTTCTTGGACATCACTGGGCAAATTCCTCAGACTGGGTCCATGGCATGCATTTAAGCGTCACTTTCCCATCAGCTGCACACCGTAATTTGCAGCAGATTTCTCATCCGTTTGTTTTCACCACTACAATCCCTACTGAAATAACCTGAGGATTCAGGCCCCGGTTCTAGGCAGCAAAGCAGAGCTAACAGCACTCCTCACAGCACTGCCCTGTCCAACCCCTTGCAGTAGGTGTCAGTGCTGGTAGCATCATGGTACGCTGATGTGCCATTAATTGGATTGCAGTGAACATCAGCCAGAAGGACGAAAGGTCCCAGCGTGGTAGTGGGATCTGGGAGAACTTCGGCATGTTAGTGTCTCCAAAGGCACCTTGGGGAATTTCCTAAATAAGTTTGGAAAGTTTTCAGGAGCTGGACCGACACAGGCCACGTGGGAGTACTCAGAACAATTAGTCTCATTAAAAATTGATATTAGAAACACTGAGGAGACAAAGAGCAGCACATTAAGCTGCTGTTTGGGCAGAGTTTATAAGAGGCACTCACAACCACAGCATTTTCATCATGAACAGCAAATATTTACAGCTGCATAAAATACCCAGATCAGAGAGAACAGTTACAGGCTAAGCAATATGTGGACAAGTTCATCTCTGAGGTATAATACATGGGTAGGAATAAACTTAAATCAAGGATAAATCTGGTTAAGTGATTTTAAGTTGCAGATTCCTCATGTGCTGCATATTTCCAGAACATCAGGAGGTGATTCCTGCTCTCCAGTTCCAAGTCCCATCTCCAAGCACCCTGCTGCAGGCACCCTCCCCTCCAGCCTGGGTGAAGCCAGGTCAGGGTGCTCCTGAGGGGCAGCCCAGGGGATGCCTGGTGGCTCCCAACCTCCATCCTGCCTAAAGACACACCCTTGGAATGACAGCTATTTCCATGAGAACTGTCTCTGCAGCTGGACTTCACTCCAAAGTCAAGCACCTGAGAAAGAGCAGGTGAATTTTGGAGAGTGGCGCTGAATTTCTAAGTGCCTTTCCTCCCACCCAAGGCCTACGGAGTAAACTGCTTCCCGGCGGCCATCCCCAGCCATGCCAACAGGACACAGGCCGTCACGGCGATGGAGCCAATGCTGCCTTTCACATGTCCTCCTATTTTAAAACAGCCAAAAAAAAAAGATCCGGTAGCATAGAAATTGACCTCCCATTAAAAACCTCCTGCTGATGATTTAGAGTCATTTAAGAAAAAAGCGCTGCACAACACGAATCAAAATGTCTCAGGCCCTCCAAGGTAAGAAAGCTGGGAACATGGCACTGAACGTACTTTTTTTGTGTGATTAGTTTCCTGTTCATTTCATTGTAATGGCTTGAAATCAGCTGCCCAGGTGTGCCCCGTCACTGTTTCTTTAGGCATCATCTCTTTAGGAGCACATCTTCCACGTGCTCCTGCTCACAAGGGCATGGAAATGTGAACAGCTGTGCTGGATTGCACGAGGTTTTCTTCTTTCTTCCATTTGTTTTGACTTTTTTTTTCCCCCCTCTTGTGGTTTTCCTATTTAGAAAGCGCTTCAGCTCCAAGGGTGATGAACAAACACAAAGCGCCTGCTGCAGGATCCCCATCTCTCCGAAGGGAATTCCCTCTTGCTGCTTGGAACAAAACCAAAGGCAGAAACAGCAGAGATGCAGAAGCTGATCTCGCTTCTCCATGCTTAAGCCAACTCCCTGTCAGCATCCCAGGCTGGGACAAAGTCAGAGCCTCGCCAGGGTGACCTGGGGGCTCCTTCCCACAGAGGGACGGACCGGCCCCGCTCAGCTCTGAGGGTCCCCTGGATCAGCCCCCGGCCCATTACAGCACACGAGGAGCGCCCACGTTCTGCTCAAAAACTGAAGTGAATTCTCTGCAGATCATCGCTTCCATTGCTGTGAGCGACACCAGGCTGAGGGCGCTGCTCGTTCCCAAACGCAGCATTTGGGCCAGATCTAGACCTAAATCCAGCACCGCCGCCCCCCCTGTGTCCCCAGCCTGGAACCCAGCAGCACCAGCCGCGACTAAAGGCCTGCTCCCCGAAACACTTCCACTTCAGAAAGCCCCCAGCCAGGCTCCTGGCCCGGTGCAGACACGCTTCAGGCACTAACGAGTTTGAGGACAGAGGCAGCACAACAGCCATCGCGCTTAACGAGAGGCCGCGCGCTCGGGGGGCAGGAGGCACAACGGCAACTGCGAGGGAAGGAGCAGGGATATAAAAGACACCGGGACATAAACGATCCCGGGGTTTATTTTAGCCCGAGTTAATGCAAGGACTGCATAGGGGCAGCTCATTGTTCTGTTTTCATAAAGTCATTTAAGTAGCAAATGGCCCCTGAAACTGATACTATGGCTTGAGTCATGTTGGAAGACGTATTGAATTAATGATGCAGGTGTGGGTTGTTGTTCCAAAAAACTTTTTTATAGCAACAGTGGGAGAGGAGAAGGGAGGGGGGGAAGTTAAATGAAAAGATTTGGTCTATGTTATGTTTTTCTAATATTTGAATTTTAGCTAAGATTACTCTTTCTCCTCTCTTTAATATATTGTTTTAAATAAAAAATGCTAATAAATCTTGAGAGAAATATGTCATAGTGGAGTTTAAAAACTGTAGTGCAATATATAACAGTTCATAAAATATTCTATTCAAATAGCCAAAATTGTAGTGCATTTGGACCAGAAGTAGTTAACTGCAGGAACAGCATTTTATTAGCTACTAAAATTAAGAAAGAGTACTGCTGTTTCACAGCCAGATAATTAAGTACCGTTTTCTCTTTTTTAATACTATAAAATTAAACTTCCTGTTTAAATGGCCTGGTGGGGACTGTAGGCAAAGGGTCCTCTGATGAGCCCTCCGGGCAAATCCAGAAACACAACATAGCACTTATTCACACAAGACTTTAACAGGGTGGAAAACACTGTGATTGAGTAAAAAAAAATGCTGCAGTAAGCGAAAAATTGCAGGTAATAAATCAGAGATCCATTTTTTCACATCATTTTGGCTAATCCATTAAATCTCAGTGCAAAGGAATCTATCAGAAACAGAAGCCACTGCCTTCAGTTCTACATCTCCAAACGTTATTAAAACCGTGCAAGCACCAAAAGAGCCCAATTAAGCCCAGCACACCGATGAGATGTTCCAGTCACTCCTGGCCCACCACCTTCTCCTGGCTTCTCTTTTGTCGGGGACAGTTTTGCTAAGTCCCTTTAGAAGGCATTATCCTTCAGGAGGGTGAATTTTTTCTCCATGTTGCTTTGCAATCTGCTTTTTCACTTGATCTCTCAACGTCTACCCAAAATAAATTGCCAGTAGCAAAATAACACCTAGGTTATCAACCTATAGTAGGTGCACTTTTCTACCCATCAATCTTACCCTGTTACGAACCTGTATGCTGTGAAAGAAAGTGACTCCTGTTTTGACTGGGAAGCACAAATACCGTAAAGAGAATTAACCCAACTTTGCAAATATGAACATGAATTCTGACAGTCTATAATTAAATGGTGAATTTGCACTATGTAGCACCCTATTAAATGAAATATTGCTGCACAAAGCAGGCAAGAGGCTCTCCATTAACTACCCAGCCCCTGGTTTTGTGTATTATAGGCTCGGTTTTATTGGCTCACATCGAATGTGGAAAACGCACAACCTGCAGATGCTGCAGCGTGTGTTCCTGCTGGCAAACGACCAAGCAGCATCTCCCACCGGGCTCAGCAGGAGCAGAGCCCTTCGGTGCCTGGAGGACCAGGTCCCAGCAGACGAGAGCTGCTTGCCTCACTGTTGGTGCACAACTGAAGAGCCAACCCGCTCCGATTCATTGCTCCAGTTGCAGTTTACTTTCTATTAGAAGCTGGAGAGATTAAAATCACCCATGAAGGCTTACTAATAAAACATTGTCCTCAGTTTTTACCAAACTGTACAAGTGCTGTTGGCCTGCTCAAATGTTTTATGTTTTGTCCAAAACCACATACTAATAAAACGCTTCCATACACCGCTAAATTACCAAGAGAAAGAATAATGTTATGGTTAAGGTGCTTTATTAGGTCTGGGGAGATCCGAGACCATTCCTTGCACTGCAGATGATGTCCTCTGGACCCTGTGCAAACCACCTACAGGGAATGTATCCCCACCACGTGTTAGCATCCAGAAGAATAGGTGCCTGGCTTTAAAAAGTCACTTAAATTCCTCCCCAGCCTATGGGAAGGTAGGGGCATTATTTCAAGACGGGATGATTGACTTCATCTTAAAAATAATATTTAATGTTTAGAGTTGATTGATATGTGCCCAATATGTGCCATACTGCTGCCATCTCCTACAGCCTAGAAATAAGAGTTTCTGTTAGCGCTGTATGAACCACGTGTTCCTCCTGACAAACTATTGTACCACCTCACAATATTGTACCAGCTCCAATTATAAACAACTCTGGGATTCTAATTAAAAAAAAAAAAAAAAAGAGCAAAACTCAAATTCCAAAATACATTAACTAACCTAAAGTCAGGATTGACCGAAATATTTGATTACATTAAGACATTACTTCAAATTTCTAGTATTGTATGCCCATGCTGTCCTACAGAAAACACTAGAATTAGAAAAAAACATTAGAAATGACTGAAAATCTATAGTTACACTTGATCATAGCATGAAGATGCACTGCTTTATTCTCCTACAGCTTTTGGTTACATTTTTTCTTCTAAAAAGTGTTTTGATGTATCCTGGTTCTGGCACCATTTCCACCTAGCACCAGAGCCACCCATCTCAGAACAGCGTGGGATTTGCCTTGCTTGGTTTTCATCATCAATTGCAAGTTAGCTCTGGTTCCCTGAAAGCCCAACATCACAGGCTTCTGGAGAGCCTAAAGGGGTGCTGTGGGGTGTTTTGGGGGGAGGCAGTTCAAAATAACTGGGACAGGAAAGATCAGGAGACCTGTGTCAGTGTTATTTGTTAAGCGTCCTCGTGGCTTTCAGCAGGCTAGGTGAAACACCGGGCCAAGCACCACGTAGTCCCCTCATGAGATCTATCATGATTTTTATGTTATCTTTAGAGAAGCTAGAAATGGAAACGCCACCCGTCGCTTTGTCAATTCTGCCCCCAGCGCAGCAGAACAATGGCATTTCAGACACAAATTTCTCCTGGTGGCAAGCAGCGGCTCCTACTACAAGGAATCAATTCTCAGTTTCACAAGTAAACAAGGACAGACAAAAGAAATAATATTTCTTCCATTGCCCCATCCCACAACGTGAAAAAGCCAGATTTGTGCCAGCGGTGAGGACGCGTCTCCTGCTCGTCCCACCGAGGTTTGCCTAGCCCCGTGGCTTGTCATTAGGAGGGCATCTTGAGCCTTTTCACACTTATTTTCCTGGCTTAGCCGTAGGTGTGTTTTCGGCTGTTCTCAAGTGTCCCCTCAAGTGTCCCACTGTCCACAGGACACAGTAGCTGTGAAACTTTACTGAAGGCTTTGCTCGCAAAAATCCTTTTGTGCATTACGGTAACGCAACACCGCATTTTCATAACGAAATACATTTCAAACCTTAAAAGAGAAAATAAAGTCTTTTATGTTGCTATTAAGTTTAGGTAAAGCCTGGTTATCAGATTTCATCCCTCTGTTCTTCTGGGGCCACTGCATCAGATTGCTCTCCCGATAAGCCACCGAAGCTGCGGGATCTCCTTCATGCATCCTGTGCTCAGCACCGCACGAGCTCTCCGGGAGAGACTAAACACTTGAACTGCACTGCAGTGAAGAAGTGCTTTGCATTATAGCAATAATAAACTACTTCTAGAAGGAAAATCACACTATGTAATGTTTAGTCTCATTTAATCTAATATTGGTTGCTAATGGGCTCTGATCTTGCTTGTATATGTAAGGAATTCATTCCAACCAGTCAAGTGTTGAGATTAGCTTTTGCATTTCATTTGGAGCGCTCAGCACTTGATACCTGAGTAGGTCAATACAAGCTGCTTTAAAAAGAAAAGAGCAAGATCTGAAGGAGTTACAAACTAATACTCTAATAACTTGTTCTATTCATTTCCTATTAGCTTTGAAAATGATAGCAAGCATATAAAAAGATGGACAAGACCATGCAATATAGAGGGTAAACCTTTAGAAACAGAGGCACGTTTAAGTCCTCCTGGAACAGTTTTTTTCCCCAGAAAGCATCAGAACACAGCAAAAGTACGAAGCCTATATTAGAAAGGTATGTGACAGGAACAAGGTAACAGAATACCTTTCAGATTTTGTTTTGCTGAACTGCAACAAGACAAAAACGCAGCTTTAAAGAAAAATAAATTTAGTGTTCCTGTTTGGGTGAAAAGAAACACGACTGTTATCTAAGGGAGCATCCTACCATTGCAGGCTGTAATGGTGTCAGTGAATAAAACTGTCTGAGATTTTATTCTTCTACAGTTTTCCCGTATATTCGTTTCAATACAATAACCTTTTCTAAATTTAATTCACCTGGTTCTCAGTCACATTTAACTTTGTCAAACTTCAATTGCAGTGCTACACACACCATTGCAACCTAAGTTTGGCAATATTTAAATTCATATACACAGGATTGCATGGGTCACACAGCAATATGGATAGCACTGGAAGTACCACATTACAAAATTATTGTAATTTCAGCAAAAGGTGACAGACCAAAAATATAATAGAAGTGGGATAAAGGGATTAAAAAGCATCAGGTTCTATATCAGACTAATTTTGAATTGGATCATCTGGAACTGTGGCCAGCTGGAGTTAAGCAAGGGGTTGCTAGCAGAAGAAAATACCTGTCCTGAGCCCAGTATGTACATCACAGACATTCAGTGTGGTCTCTTCCCCTCCTGCCCTTTTTCATAGGTTTGGGTAAAGCTATTTTCACAGATGAGTTCCCTGAAAACTGTGTTCCCTACTGCCACGTACAGCTGGCAGTGCTCCTGGAAGCCCAGGCCCGCTTTCCTGCAGGTCTCACATTAAGTACAGGAACGGTCCAGCCAGACGTTCAGTAAGCCTGAGACAAATCACAAGCCCCCAAACCACACATGGACACAGCCACATTGGCTGGGCAAGTTTCTGGGTGGAATTTTAGGGTTCATTTTCCCAGTGAAACACCTAAGAAAAGGGAACCCATACAAAGTCTTAAAAATCTGGGCCAGCCTCCCCCCGCCACCGAGCACTGCTCCAGCCGCTCAGCTTTGTCTTTTACCTGCCTAGGTGAAACCTATTTTTCATCTTTTTAAAGCCCGTTTTTATTGCACAGCCCCGCTCCCGTCAGCCATGCTCTCCTCTGAGTGCCCGGCGAGCGGAGCAGTAATCTCTGCATGAGACGCCCTAATTGGCAGCAGAGCCCTGGCCCAGCCAACATCTGCAGCTGGTTTCGGTGATAATAAATCAGGGCTGGGGGGGTTTCAGCGTGGCAAGCGGCCAAGGAGCTTTCCTTTCCCCATTTAGCCAAGAAGTGGGAAGACAACAGGGAGGACTGGGGCGGAGGAGAAGCACTCCGCCACGTCTCCAGCTAGCCATCGGTCTCCCCTCCGACGCCCAGCTTTCTGTGGAGGGGCTGGGCTGCTTCCCCTGGACTGGTCCTAAAAGGATTTCTGAGCTGCCCGAGCTCGTGGTGGTTCTGTGGCCACCTCATGCTTGCTGGAAACACCTCCGCAGAGAAGTTCACAGTCACCAGCACGGATGCTCAGACCCAAACGCTGGGTTTCTCCAGTTGCCTGTAGCGTTGACAGGCTCAGTGAAGACCTCTGCTCAAAACCCAGGTGAAACAAACCATGGGTGTGAGGTAATCCTAATTCTGAACATGGGAATTCAGGCTAAAAATACTCAAAGGCTGGGCCTGTCTAAAACACCAAAGAAATTGACACTTAAACGCTTCTGAGTCTTTTCTGCTGAACGGTGCAACAAAATTTTATACTACAGTTTGGGACAAATTTTGCAAGATAGATTGCTCAGGTATTGAGCAAGTTGGAGACAACGCAGAAGAGTGATCTACAAGTGTAAGACCTTGGCTCATCGTGCAGTGAAAGCATCCCTACCACACGGGAAGATCACCATGGTTTGAATGGAAGAGTCCCAGTATTTGCTTTTGCAGTATTTTCCCTCCATAAAGTCCTTACAATACTCTTCTAAAAGCAACAGGGACTCCTGCAGACATCCCTAGTGCCTTTCAGGAAGCTATCATCAGATGCACAGAGCAGAAACTAACAATTTTTTTTCCCTGGCTTTATACAAGGCCTGTTCTCAGGTGTGTAAAAAGAATCTCCATGTATTCAAAAGCAGCAATGTTATCAACTGCTGATGACAGCACTGTAAAAAAGAAAAAATCCCTTAAAGAGGTGATAAAGAAAACTAACTCAGCAATACCCACCTCTTGATGTTCTCTTTCCATTTTAAGACCACTCTGTTCAAAGAACAATTGCTCAGATTGTAGGCTACTTTTAAAGGTGGCTGGTGGCATACTGATCCACTCTGGAAAATTATTTCTGCCCGCAGCCTTCCTGCTGACATGCCAGCCCAACACCTGGCTGTGAGGGCTGCCTTCACAACAAGCCTCCCACAGCCCCAGGCATTTGGGGCATTCTGCCTCCTTCATGCACAGCTCATCCCGTCACATTTGGCTTGGCCCCAGCCCTTCCTTCAGCCCCAGCTCACACCACCACGTCCTGTACCAAGTCCTGCCCCTAGCCCAGGCCTTGTCCCTATTCCAGGAGCTGCATTCCGCAGCAGATGCCCACCTCACCCACACAGTCACAGTTACTTTTCCTCTAACACCTTCCACCACAGCCAATTCTTACGAACTAGCTGCAATGAGCTGCTGCTGCTATCGGAGATGCCCTGGCTTTATAGCCCTAGCATGTGAGTTAGAAGCGAGTTGTGCAATCAACATAAACCCCACCCCTGTGACACCAAAATCACCACAGAACGTAGGAGAGCGATTCAATTACAGAAGAATTCAGCCCTTTACAAAGCAGCAATGGTAATTAGCATAATTAAGAATACTTGTGCCACTTCTGCAATGCCACCTTTGAGAACTGTAAACAGTCAGGTGTTACACAACTGGGAAGCAGCGACTCGCATTTGCAAAAGCAATATATCTGGCAGGAAGTATTTCTTGAGCTTAAACTCCAGAATCCATGGAAGGAGCTGTGCGTGATATCCTGTTTGAAGGCATTTCTAATTTAAATTAATGACCTGAAGGATATCTCAAGGCAATAATGATCTTATTGTACTAAATCCTGCAATAGCTGAAATGAATTATAAATTCCTCTAACTGATTTAGTGGTTAACGTTCTGAATCACAGCTAACCAATGCAATGCTCTCCGTGTTCCAGCATCAGATTAGATGAAACTATATAGGCTGTCTTCCACCTCCCTGGCTGGTTTGGAACAGGCAGTGAAAAATGTTCTCCTTCTGAGTCAGTGGAAAGCAGAGCAGCCCTGGAGGTGATAAGCCTCGCCTTCTGGGAAGGTAACCGCATTTCATCCGGGCACCTCATTTGCAGCACTCAGCTCAGAGATGCTCGAGTGTCCCAGCAGCAGAAGAGCCGGCTCGCAAACACCAAGGTGAGCTCAGCAACAGGAAGAGAACTGCTCCACCTAAAGACAACTCGAGGTTTGTCACTGAGTTTTTATAAAGTGTGATTTGACCAAACATGAAACTCCTGAAAATTTACATCGCACACACCGTATCGTTTGCCCGTGGTAAGGTTCGTTCTTACTCTGGTAGCGATTTGCACATTTGTAAGCCCGTACACCACACGTACACAGCACGCAGTCAAAAACAAGGTGGATACGATTTCCCTTTGAAAAGGCATCTAACCAAATTGCCCCCGTAAAAGAGGGCTTTCAGCAGCTGAGAAAAGTAGCCTGTTATTGAATCTGAGGGCCAAGCTGCACATGAAACAATTGCTCAGGACTTGCATTTCGTATTTTTTTTTCATAGAAAGCCTGATGACTATACAGGTATTCCTCACTGTATAATCTTAGGGATTCTGTATAGCTCAGAACAGCCTTTTTATATTTAATTTGAATTTCCTTGAATTTTCTTATTCTGTTAAAGATGCAGTAAACAAAGCATTTACTCCAAACGTGTCTCTAGTTTAAATTCTAGAGATATTGCTAGTATTAGGCATTGTATTCTGTTATGAACTTAAAGGACAAATCCAGCTGTAAAATGATTTACTAAACTTATTAGCAAACCCGCAACCCATTTCCAAGTGAAATCTCAACAGGTTTATTGTTGTGATGCCTGACCAGGAGGAAGTCAGTGTTTTCAACTCCGTTTCCTTTTGAGCTGAGCAGATTTGTTTGAACCCCTAATTCAAAACACAGCCTTAACTTTCCCAGCCCACATAGAGAAAAAACACTGGTGCGGGTGGAAATAAATCACCAGTGCTTAATAATTAATTATTAACAAGAACCTTGAAGAAGTGGAACTACTGAGCTGCATTTATCTCTGGCCAGTCTTCCTTCTGAGAAGTCCCGGCAGCGAGGAATGACCTCTGCACACCTCCACGTCCCAAAGCCAGCAGCAAGCATGGGACACAGTTGCTCCAATTGTCATTGTTCTTTTTGCTGTTTTCTCATTTGTGCCTAAAAGCACACTCAAACACAGAATCAAGTCAATACTTAGAGACACCAGGATGAAACGCAGAAACCACACGACACAAGAAACTTCCCATCTCACAAGTGGCTAATTTATTTCCCTTGTTCCTCTCCTTCCCCGCTGCACGCTTTATTATTTTAAGGCCCTTTTCTCAGGGACAAACTTTGCCTCCCATTATTTCTAGCTTGCACCCAGTGTTGAAAGCTTAAAAAAAATGATAAATTAAATGAGAAGGAAATGTTTAAGGGTTCCTATTCATAACAAAAATACTTAAGGCAGCTTGGGCCATGAATCTTCCACAAGCAAGTTGAGATACACATAAAGAGCCTGATTCAGAAAAGAAGTGTGGAGGACTTTCATGGATGCCTGCTGTTCGGTGGATTTATGGGGGTAGAAGCTGGTATGTGGGCAGAGTCCAGGCAAGTAATTAGTTCCTTGCAGAACTCAAATATGGAGTTAGGTTTTTCCAATTGTTCAAAGGCTTTTTACCCAAGCGGCGGGTCAGCAGTAAGCCGCTCTGCTGTCACGTTGTCCAGTGCCTGCCCGCGCCGTGGCTGAACGCTGTGCTGAACTGGTTGCCCCTCGTGTGTGAAGATTAATGAGTGATCGAGCCCTGGTTTTTAGTCAGTGGAGACACGTGCATCTAATTAAAGGATTCAGAAATCTGGCAGAAAAGTCTCATGGTGTTTTTCAAAGCCACCCAAAGTTTTTGTTTGGTTTAATTTTCCAGTTATGCCCAGTTAATAGGGATTAGCTTACAAACCTCATTTACCTTTTTTTATGTCAACTTTTAGTTAACGTAGTGGGGAAACCGCTAGATCCATAAATCCTGTGGACTTAAATCATGTGTTTACCCACGGAAGAGGAATAGGCCTGGACTATGGCAGAGAGGTGCCCCTGTCATCATGTCTCGCTGACACAGAGGACCACCTTTTGGGTTAGGTCCCCATCATCTGTCCTTTCGGCTCTGATGATTTTCAACAAATGTCAGCTCCTGCCAACAAACCAAGGTTCTGGGCTTTTTTATAGCCCTGGAACCCACAAACTGAACCAGGACCACCCATTTCGCATAAACAAACAAAAACAAGCCAAACTTCTGCAAGGACTGGCCCAAGACAGACAGAAAGGCTTAAATTCCTTTTTGCAGGCTGGGGAAGATCTAGCAGCTTCTTTCTACAGAAACGTCTTGCTCATACCAGGAAAGATAAGACATTTCAGGGATTTCCACACTAACAACAATAGTCATTTGCACATTTAAAAGGAATTTTGCAAGCCGTTTTCTCACAGTGCCACCTCTAAACCCTCCCCCCCCCCCACTCCTTAGACACAAGCAGGCTAGCTCAGACTCGACTCCCATTTTTGTTTAGGCATTTCCTCACAGAGCAAGATAAAATACATCGTTGTATTGTTGTGAGTAGTTTACTCTGAATTGCTGCCAAGTCAGCCTGAGAAGTTACACTTTGCTCAGAGCGAGAGCTCGTGCATGACAGCCTGGGTGTGCTGGAGAAGCAGCCCTGGAAGTAAACTAAGTACATGTTAATCAGCCTGTGTCTGGACTGCTGCTGGTGGGGAATAAAACAATCTCTAACCCACATAAAATGGTGAAACATTCATCCTTAATCTGAACCACCTCTACATTCAGCTGTGCTGAGCACTGAGACCTTCATGTATAATATCTCCTAACATCCAAATTTGCCTGGACTTTCAATTATCCAGACAATAATGAAAACATGTTGGTGAGGCAAGCATCAGGTTACAATCACAAATTCTTACTTCAATAACGGCCATAAAACAGAGACCCAAAGCATGTTTTTTGCTTTTTTTCCAAACATTAGCAACTCATCTGATACTTAGTCCTAGGATCCAGTTTCCTGCAAGCTGATGACATGTGAGACCACAACCCTGAGGCTGATATTAAATTATACATATATACATATATAAATATACAGAAAGAAAACCTGTGAAATTACAGACACAGATGTGTTATTGGTGTCATAATTTTTTTCCATTAAACACCATATTAGGTTTATCCCCTTTCTATACTTGAAAATCTTCACATATAAAAGATGAATAGCAACTTCTCAAGGGGATCCTTGTGGTTTAACCTTGTTACAGGAGGTCAAATGCAACATACAAACTATATTGGTACAAAGATGACTGTAAAATGGAATTAGCCTTTCGCTCGCCGTTCAAATGGAAAGGAAGCAAACTTTCACATGTCTGAATCGCTCCCGCTGCAGACCCCCAGAAGGGACTCGTGTGCAGGGGTCTCAGAGCAGCTTGAAGAGCACATTTTGTAGAGAAAGAACTATCAACACGAGGCCCAGATCCTGACTGCCATGATATTACGCTTCTGAAATGCTGAACCATACCCATGTAAGTCTGAAGCATTCCAGGCTCCCCCACCTCGAAGAACCCACTCCTCCTGTCGCGCACGGGGCACCAACCTGCTCAGCTAACGGCGCTATGAGGCTCCTCACTGCTGTTTTCTGTCAGGCAGGAAGAGAAGACTTCGACCACTAAGAAAAAAAGAAAGGAAAAAATTAGCGTAACAAAAAGAGCTGGTGAGAAGCAACATCAGAAAAAGGACTCGTTTCCCACTATGCTCGTTTTCAAGCTCCCTTCTTGGAGCAGCTGGGTCGGGCCTGGGGTGAGAAGCAACCACCACTACCCTGCTGAAGTATGGTCACAGCAACATTAACATCAATTTGTGAAGCCAAGAAGCACTCTAACTCCTGACACACCATTTATAACACACAGGACTCTTACTCACAGCCTAGAAGGGCTCCACGGGCTCACCGCCTTCCTGCAGCCCCCTCAGAGCCTCCACACCACCACAGCTCCCACCTGCCCATGGCCGCCAGTGCGAAGGCCGGAGCCTTCACTGCAAAGGCACCAGGAGGCTTCCCACACAAGTCACCACCCAAAATCACTCTCACTGCAGGGCCAGGCAGCTGAGAGACCAGAAAACCCTCCAGGTTCCTCTGGAAAGGCCTGAACATACCAGAGAGTGTCCAGGAGCATGGGGCCTACATGGCATGAAGAGCTTAAGGTGGAGTCAGGGCCGGCTGCAGCCTGCTGCAGGGCGGCCCCATCAGCGCACACCTGCAGCTCACCTGGGCCTGGCCCTGGCTGATAGCAAGGGCCGTGCTCCTTCTCTGCTCCCTTGGACTACAAATTTCTACCTTGGCTCTTTTAAAACAATGTTGGGAACACCGTAAGCCGGGAGGAAACACTGTTACATAATTGAGGATATTACCGATTCTCTAAAAACCTGGAAGTCATTACCCAAGGACACTGCAGGAATTCTGTGCCATTAAGGCTGAGAGCCCGTGCCCCGGGCCTTGGTCAGGTTTTCCTGGTAGTTTCTGCCTGCTGTGGGATGGTGCAAGCACAGAGCAGGTCCTCAACTTGTCACAAGCAGCTGAGCACAGAAAGCAGCTCCCACCACCACAATTCATACCTCCGGACAGCTTTGACAGAGATCCCATCAAGTGGCATCCGAAGAGAAATGCCAAATGATTATTTTCTGATAATGCCCCCAGTAGTGCATCCATTGGGACTCCATAAGGAAAAACTTCCTTCCCCTCCAGATGCTCAGCAGGCAAGACATCTGCAGGCCTTATGAATTTTACAGTCATCTGAACAGAAACACAAAGCGTAGGAACTTCCAAAGGAAGACACCAGCAGCAACACAATAAAGATCTTCATTATTTTTCCCTGACATTTTCATGACAGAGTCCATGTAGAACATAATAAAAACATAAGGCATGTTTACTGGATGTTTTATAGTTCAATAAAACATAAATAAACAGCTTTTTAGATCAAAGCTACATAAATAAGGAAGCACTGTGTCTTCTGAGACCAAACTAATATATCACATAATCTGAAGTTGAAAGAAGCACTCCTGGTGCTCCTGTTGGACTTGGGAGGAATCTCACCTAAGAGGCAGAGTGCCTAACTCACATCTGACTTCTTGTTTTACATGTGTTTTTACAAACAAGAACAAGCGAGGTGTATGTGTGGGGTCACAGTACAACCATCTGCTCGTGAAGCCTTTTGTGATGAGATTTTTCAGTCCTATGCATGAATTAATTAATTAAAAAAAAAAAAAAAAAAAAAAAAAAAGGAGCAAACTAGCATTTCCAAGGGAGCTTAGGGCTGGTTTTCTGTGTCTACAGTACTGCTGCCCGGGCACTGAGTTCTTCCCAAGTGGTCAGCATCCATCCAAGGGCTCCAGCTTTCCTTAAATTTAGTGGAAAGACTGCTGTTGAGCTCAGTCAGCTTTGGATCAAGTCCTGGCCCTTCTGAGCAGCGTGACTCACTCCACGTTTACAGAAAGGAGGAGTTCTCTCCCAGCTTCAGGGCATGTGTCTTCCTTCCTTCTGGGAGGTGCAAACCTGAGCCTACAAGCCAAAAAACGAGCGGACTCCCAAGGTCGACTCCCCAACGTTCCTCACCTTGGTCTTGTTACGTACACATGAATACTTGCAGCGCTGTGACTGCATGTGATGCCATCAGCCTTCCAAAATTCATGTGCAGACCAACGTCTGGCTTAGTCATCTACAAATCCAAGGCCTAATGTAGCTTGGTCACCGTCCCGATAAGCCTTCTCTGTGTCAGTTCAAAAGAACAGCACACAATGTCAGATGTGGACTTTTTTATTAGGGCCATACTTCAGCTCGCGCCAGAATAAACTCAGTGCATACCTGCACACATATTCCAGGATCTTGTGTGGTTTGCTTTTTCATTCCTGCCAGAAACTGTGTGGACTGTGAGTTTTAAGCATTATTGACGATCATACCTCAACCCGTTTCCTGGTCTGCATTTTATGTTGTGTTCTTTGCATGGCTATAGGCTTTTCCAGTTATTTTGGTCCCATGTCTCCTAATATGGGGCAGTGGGAACTGAAAATGCCCCGCAGAGTTCATCGTGGTATGCATCTATTGATCCAATGCCAGGCTGCTGCTGGCCACTCCTAAAAATAGTCGTACATCCATTGCAGCTAGGGAACCTGTTAAGGAGGACACAACCAGAGAACAGCCTCCCACAGGGGCATCTGCACACGGGTGGGCTCACACAGCCATGAAGCAGATGTGTGGGGTGCCGGCTGCAGGGATGCTGGAGTGTCCTGCATGTAACTGAGCTGAAAACATCGCTCAGGGATCTCACCTGGGCTTGCAGTGCCAGCCTGGTGCTCACACAGCCCACAGTGACACAAGTCTGCTGCCACGGAGGTTTTTCAGCCATCCGAATGCCTCAGTGGCTGTGCTGTCAGCCTCGCCATGGTCCAGGCACTGCTGCAGCCTCCAGGATTCCCAGGTCACGCTAATTCAAGTGTACAAATGGAAACAGCGTTTTCCTGCCTGCCTTTGTGGTGACTGTGCCCAGCACCTGAAGGCCAGGCTGTGCTTTTTCTGCCTCACACATCATCACCCTCCGCCTGAATTAACCGGCAAGCCTGGTGATGATGCGTGAGGCCAAACAGAATCCAGCCCGAGCTGCCAGGGATGCCTTGGCTCTGCAGCGCTGACAGGGCTGGAAAAAAACTACAGGCAGAACTTACAAAGTTGGATCCCGCATCACTCAACTGAGCCTGAGCCGCAGGAGTGGGCTCAAGCGATGCACAGGCGTTGGGGGGGATAAATTGTGGCTGCACCCCAAAACTGATGGCCAGAGGAAAGAGCCAGGCTTTGTGGCAGTGCCCTCAGTACCAGGGGACCAGGGGGGCTTCCTCACCTGCCCGCAGCCCTGTCCTTCAGCCCCTTCCCACTGCAGCATCACAGCTTGGAGCAGGACATGCAGGAGGAGGCATCCTGCTCTTTGTAGTTTGCTTGGCCTCAGCTCTGCCTTGCTGAGCATCACGAGCCCCGTGCCAGGTCGGTGCGCACATCCCCACGGCAGGCAGCCCTCCCGGAGCACACACGGCCTCTCTGAGCAGAGAGAAGCCAGGCAGCAAGGAGCAGGGGATGCTCACACCCTCACCTTCTGCACCAGCTGGGCACACCTCCTGCATGGTGCCCACGCCGCTGCGGGCAGCCCAGGTTGTCCCCATGCGCACGCCAGGGCGGGTAACTTTATCCCAAATGTGCTTGTCTAAAAATATCTCACTTCTGTGTTTTTTGACCATATGCCCAGGATCATGAAAATTTTTCCGTAGGAAAAAAAAAAAAAGCGCAAAAAAAAAAAAACCCTTAAACCCATAACATCTTGGAATGATTTGACCACTTTCTTCTTAGGACATTCTCTCCTTTTTCTAACATGATGGGGTTTCTCCTGAATTTAAAACATCAATTTGGCCTAACATGAGGGGAGTGTTCATTCTTCCAAACCATAAAGATCTGAGACTATAAACTGTTGTTTCTTAAATGCTTCACGGCAAAAGGCATTCAAAGCATAACATTAACACAAAGTTTCTCTGTAAAACAATCTGGGAAGTGTAATCTCTGTAAGAGGTTTTTTATGCACCATGGCTAATTGTTCCTGACAGTATGATTTTACATCAGGCACTTTTTGTAAATTCAACACCGTTCAGACTTTATAGCAGGTAATATTCCTTACAACTGCTAAAACCTTGACCACGTCTAAATTACTGTTGCAGAATAACGTTAATTTTTGTTTTGTTAACTACAAAACACTGCAACCAAGTTCTCCACTGTCTTGCAGCTTGGACCACTGCAGACACCCTTCTGAAATGCCCCCCCAGCAGAAGTCCACCCTGAGCCAGGAGCAGCTTTTTACAGGTTTTGTGCTCATCAGAGAGCAAAGGGCGTTGCATTGGGCCAGTGCCTCCTGCAGCTGGACACCAGTGATCCCCACTAGCTTGTGGTCATCTTTGTGGCAGAGGGATGGGGGAGACCACCGACATTTCCAGCCTTTGAGGTTGAACACGACTGCTGAAAACCCAAATTCTAAAAGCATTTCAGAAGGTGAGAAGGGTTTCTTCCATGAGAGGGATGGGTTGGGAATGGAAAGATTTGCTCCTGTGGAGCCCATGAGATAAAAAGATGCATAAATAAATGCTTCATGTGCTCAGCATTCAATACAGGAACTTCTGTAATCAGAGATGCAACAAGATACAAAAACTCTGGGCTTCACTGGAGAAAATCTTAGGAAAAAAAAAGAAAAAGAAAAAAGAGAAGCAACCCCTCATGTTGGTGTCTCTTTCACACTCTCACTCAATGGCAGAGGGAATGCTTTAATATGCCTACAACACTCATCATAATTACATTAAAGTTTAAAAAACTGGTACATAATGCACAGTCACTTTCTGAGTATTTGTTACAAGCAATTCTTCAAACCTACAGAATGCCATGTGGAGAAGGTTGGTCCTTCCCTGGCAAAACCCTCATACAGCACCACTCGAGGACATGGGGACTAGCACCACGAGAGCTCTTTCTTCTGCTATGAAGGTGATGGGTTTTTATCACATCTTTAACCATTGCCATACTGTTCTGCATCAACTTTATTCTCATCCATATCCTAGAGGTCAGCTTAGACAGGAACTGGGACTGTGGTCCAGCCTACTTTGCCAGGCTGAATTACCTGTGCATTAGCTCTGATTCATATGCACATATACACGTGAAAAAAAACTCCTTTCGTCCAACTCACTATACCTTATAAAATATGGGTTATAAAAACTTTATGGAGCCTGTTCCTCCAAGGGGCTCATTCCAAAGCGCAGTACGCAAGGCCCAACTCTTTTATAGCATGGCAGAGAAAGGGCTCAGTCTATGCAGAGCACCTCCCATGGATCAGAAACAGGATCAGGCCTCCAAGCAGACCACACAGCCTTGACCGGGTTGCTTCAGGGGCAGCAAATGAATTTGTGTCTGAAGCAAGCTGACAAGTAAGGAAACACTAGTCCTTTCTACCAGGAATTCCTCCGCACCCCACCTATGCTCCGTCCCGCCACAGAAGCGGAAAAGAAGGTGGCATGCATAGAGCAGGGGCCTTCCACAAGAGGCACCCAGAGCAGTGCCATTTCCAGAAGTGCGCCCAACCTTCAGCAGTCCTTGCTACAGGCAAAGGTGTCTCCAAGGTCTTTGTCTCAAGTGGCTTCTCTCTGTCTTCCCTGCTTGGAAGTTTGGGGTCAGCTTTGTTAGCCATTGACCATTACTTCCCCTCGGAGATCTAACAAATAGGAGCCAGCAGGTGTTTTTGCAGATGCAGCTGCTTCTAAAATGCCACCAATCGATTATGAAATTCTTTGAAAATCTCTAGTGCAAGTTGAAATCTGTATTAAAGACTCATAACTGACTTATGTCTTGGGGTTATTCCGGGATAACTAAGGCATTTATTTCTTTACAGATCAGATTTGGGTCCTATTCTGCAGGCAAACCAGTTCTAGCTAGCAAATCTCCTCCAGCATATGATTTAATCCCTCTACTTTTCATGTGACTCCAGCTTACACGTGACTTTGCTGAGGGAGGCTGTGCATAGGCACAAAATATTTCAAACTGTGATCTGTGGCAAAAGAAGAGAAGGCCAGCCTTCTTCCTCAAGCTCACCTTTCTGTGGTACCCATAAACAGAAGGCAATCTCACAGTGCAGTCTTCAGGATAACACCACGGACAAGTTACAGGGAGTCGCAGGTGCTGCTGCATTAATGTGCTGTTCGAGTGTCTTTCTCTCCATGTTTAAGTATTACAGAGACTCTCATGCTATATCGAGCTTTACTTTTATCATTCCCAAACCAGGTTCTTAATTTAGGGAATCTGGACAAGTTCTCCCTCAGATTTATTTTACACTTGTTCAGCAAATCGGTTTTCTTGGTGTGTAGCTGAATTATTCATTATCCTTTTTTTCCTAGGACGGAGAAGTTATTAAAAGGTTTCTTTCTTGTATAAAGCATTTTCATGTTTGAGTATTAATTTTTAAAATCTGCTGTAAATCCACCGTACTTTACAGTTGTTTGCCTCGCCTTTTTTAAATTTATCATTAAAGCTTGTGAGAATGCATGCACGCACGTGTACATAAGCCTATCCCAATAGATGCTCACATACTCAGTCCTTATCTTTCTAGTCTGATACTTGCTCCCCTTCCAGCCTACATCCCAGCAGAGAAAAGCACCAACACGTGCATCGTGTGCCTGCCTGCACACATTCATTCAGACCTATTTTTGTTCAGAAACACACCTGCAAGTCTGCTAAGCTGATGGTGGACCCGAAATCTCTGCAATGTAGGCAATGAAATCAATGCTCAGTCCTCTGCAGGGCAGCATGCAAGTGTCCCGTTCCTCCTAGCTGCTCCTTCTGCCCTGCGTGCCCCCCTCGGCTGGGGAACGGGGTATTTAAAAGTTCCAGCAGCTCCATGAGGTCACTGCAGCTACAGAAAGCTGTAAAATCTGCCTGGGTTGATGGTTCAAGCAGCCACAGGTCTTTTTCATTACTGAACAGATATAACCCTATGAAATTATTATAATAATAACATCATTTATTTCAACAGGGCTGAAGGAAAAAAGCTTTATGATGGTGTTTTATATGCAACATGTGCACTATAAATATTTCCATAAAAACATGTATTAAAATATAAAGTTGGCAAAAAGAAATCAAAAGTCAGGGAAAAAAAAAATCCAGTTAAACAAGCATTAAACCATAAGCCATGGAATAGTGAATAATGAGACCCTGCCAGTCATGGCAACAGGCCTTTCTTTCTTCGGTTTCAGCGACTTCCAAACACAAAGGCATGGCCCAGCTAGCCATGAAGAAAGTCCTTGATAGCCTCACGTGCCATGCTTCTCCAGGCTGTCTCTCTCCTTACCACTGTGAAACTATTCTTTTATTTCCTCAGCAGCAATTGCCCTTCTCACGGTACCTGTTCCAAAGCTGAAGGAAATATTCCTCCTCTCTGGTCTGCGTTAGGCGAGGCGGCTGTACCTGTATCTCTGCGCTCCCTCTCCCTCCTACAAAACACAAGGGGCACAGCAATGAGTCCCTTCTGGCTCCAGTCACAACAAAGGTATGCAAAGTCGTGCATCTTTTGCTGGCTACATATAAGGAGCTCTCAGGTACCAGAAACCAGGGCTGACGACTTCCAGAGTAGCTGGAGAACCTGGCTGCTAGGCTGCCACCACCCAGCAGGCACTGTTTGCACTAACGAGCACCCTCACAACAAAATCCTGTTTCCCAGGCCAATTCTGCTGTAATATGTCTTCCCCAAGCTAACTTGTCAGCTTGGTTTGTCTACAAATACGTTCACACTTGGAAATACCTCCCTTCTGCGAGCACCAATCCATTAAACATGCATCTCTCTGCTTTCCCCATCTTGCTCTCTGCACATAAAATAAGTTCTCTTCTTTTGTCCTCAGTAAATGCCTATTCCACATTTTTGCATGTTTTAAATATTCACGCATCTGAAAGAAGCTGTAAAAACACTGCGTGGCTTATTTATTATTTAGTGTACACACTTTTTCCTGCAGAATACCGAAATAAAAAACATTTTAGTCTCCTTTTTTCTTTTTCTTTGTATTTTATTTCCATTAGTCTGCTCGTTAAAGTTTAAAAAGTGCTTTGTTTCTTGACAGTTGGGATTTATGTGTCTTTCTGCCAGGGAATGTATTTGTACCTGCTGACACGATGGCAGAGGTGGGGGGAGATGCTGCGGGAGCTCTTGGCTTGTCGTGTCAGGGTCCGTGCTGCCACGGCTGCTGGAGGGGCTTGGAGAGCGCGAGCTTGTGCTGACCCCAGACTTTGAGAGAGCTCCGAGTTCAGATATGAAGCCGACAGCTATTAAAGAATTAACAGAAAGGCATTTTAGTGCTGACAATAAAATCTCTGGGGCAAATATTGCCACATGTCAATCTTTCTGCAGCAGTCACCACATTCATATATTTTAAGGCCAGCTCAAAAAGACGGCTTAGGATGACCTCTTGAACAGCACAACCCAAAGAACATCATGCATCACGCAGAAATATCTCCAACAAACCCGTAACAACTGTCTGAGTTGCGGCATCTCTTCTGGAACATCAGTTTTGATGTAAAGGCTGCAACAGATGGAAATCCACTGTGTCGCTCAGGAGGTGGCTCCAGTGGTAAATCACCTTCAATCCAAGTTATGTGCACTCTGCTTTCTGTTATAGTGGCACTGCTGTAGCAGCCCACAATTATCTCATTCACTCCAGAAATTACTTGTACAGAAAAGCCCTGTGCGGTTGGAGCCGAACCTGGCATCAGAGAGCGGTCCTTAAGTTTTTCAAGTGTTCACTCTGTAGCAAGAACCTAATAACCTCTAAAGCAAGTCGGAACAGTGCCACTGAAACACAGTTGGAGAAAGAGGTTTTCCGTGTATCTGTACAGCAGACGGAGTAACGCAAGCTACCCCGTGTCACCATCACCAGTGTGTTTCAGCCCTGACCCAAGGAGACCACCCGTGGGGGCGAGGCGCGGGCTCTGGCTCCGTGGCACCTTCCCAGCTCGCCCCGGTGCTCGCGCTGCTAGCGGCGCGGCCAGCTGGGATGCTCGTTTCAGCAGCTTGGGCATCTTTCCATTAGGAACTGGATTGAAACCAAGAACTCTTTTCATATAGGTCACTCAGCAGACATAACTACCAACCTGGTCTGGATTCAAATGACTGGCCCTGTGTGAAAAGACCTGGATCTTGTAACCGGTGCCATTAAAAAGTGACTGTGGTGGTTTTTTGGTGTTGTTTTTTTTTTTTGAAGTTCATTGCTCCTGGAATCAGATGGCATGTTCCATGGGACAGGCTTTAGGGCTCCAATGATACATGGTGAAAGGCATTTAGGAAAAAAGATAGGCAATAGAGCTAGTTCCTAGCATATTTATACACTATTTTATAACACGGGAGTTCCACAGCACGTTGTAAAGCACCTAGTACCTTAGAGGTGCTATGCAAACACTACACTTTTATGTATTGCAGAATATAATCTTGTCTTGGCAGGGAGCTATACTGGGTGAGTTAAAATACACGTATAGTACGTTCTTCAGGCTGCTAGCACTATTCACACCCACAGAATTTCAATATAATTTCTGTGCCAGATTTTGAAATTTACACCTATTTGTGCACATACAGTACACAACCATAAAGATTAAAACCCAACCTGCTCTCCCACAAAGAAAATAAGTATTTCTCCTCGCTTACCTGATAAAAAGGAGTATGATCATGTCAGGCAGTTCACTTGTACTGATATGAAACCAATCTGAGTGGCTAAATCGTGACTTTACAGACTTCACTGACTTGAAGATGGTCTTATTAAATGCGCTGAGCTGCACCCAAAATGAAAGAGAATTTTTCTCTGGCCACATCCTGTTTTCAAAGAACAACAGGCATTGTCAGGGAGATATCCCTCACTTTTGACTTTCTAATTTGCCTTGAGCTATTGATGACAGGAATTTTCAGGAGTCTCCACACTAACACATTGTTCCCAAACCATGGCAGAACGCTTTGCATTGTTAAATGTTAATGGCAATCATGTCACTGATTACTTAGGGACCATATAATTATGTATTTAATTAACGCATAGGGATTTTTAGAAGGATGTCAGGAGCTCTGGGTACTGCTGCTGCCAGTGACCTCCTGTGTGTTCCTCAAAATCCCCGAAACCCTCTGCGCTGCTCCAGGCTCCCACCCACAGGTGGGAAAATCATCTTTTTCAATACAACCTTGTAACTAAGGTATCCCATTGAATCTACACAGATCAAAGCATTTGTAAGTGACTGTGGCCTGAGCCTAGCACGGCTGAAGCTCCCCTTTGGTCCTCAGTTTGTTAGCTAAGAAGCACAGATAACAGCCTGCCACCCCGCTGCCTGCTATTAGGATTGTAAACTCAGGGATTGTTTCTAATTATGGGTTTATAGTGGTCAAGTCAGTAAGTGTAGTAATAATGAAGTGCTTCCTAGTTCTCTATGCAAACATGCTAAAATATTGCTCTGAGTGCATGTATGTGCACGAGTGTGTGCCCCTGAGTGTGGTTTTGAGCATTAAATGCTATAAAGGGAAGGAAGGACAGCATAATGCTAGAAGACAGAAAGAACAGAGAAACACAAAGAGCAGGATTCTGGAACATTTCAGTATCCTGTTGACTCATAAGATTGGAGCAGACAGGTACAGCCCAAAGACAGCGTGAGCTAAATGTGGGCCAAGCTCTAACACACAGCAGGAATGTCTAATTTTAGTCTGTCCAGTTTTGGCAATGTCACCTTTAATTGCATGGCTCATTTGAATTGTAAAACACCTTTAAAAGCTAACTAGTAAAAGGAAATAGGCCATATTTTCTAGAGTAACCGTCATATTCAATTTTAACTGTGACGAAATCGGTTTTAAGCACTTTATGTACATTATGACTTCAGTTATCAGGGAGAAAACACGGCCTGCAAACACACATGCAGATGTTTCAGTCCTTTAATTGAGCCTGCATTCAGACCTCTTTGGGGCAGTGCTTCTACAAACTTCTTTATGTGACCTGCAGCGTACGGCCTGTTCCCAGCTAGCAAGGGGCAGATTTTTGTGCGTGGCAGTGAACTGAATTTCAGATTTGCACACGCAGGACTTCTTGTGCTCTGTTCGCTCAGAGCACCAGCCCAATTACACCTGCTCCTGTACCCACAAGCAAGGCTGTGTTTGCAGGGCATGGGGCATATGGAACAGCCGTGTTGCAATGAGCTGCATCCTCTATGAGTCTCATTTTCAAAAAGCCAGGCCTCAAAAGGTACAAAACCATGTTGTGCTGTCAAAAATCTGGATACTAAGTAAAAACAAATTAGTGACTAGATTGTTGTGCGAGTTTAGGATTTGAGGATTTAGAAAAGAAAACAAAAACAACTGTTTTAGTGGAAAAGATGATTTTCTGAAACCCTGGGCTGAAGCTAACATTTTTTCATCAGCTTCAGACAGGATTGTATCCCACATTGAATACACAAAGCAATTTTCAAAATCTGTGGTTTTGTGAATGAAACCCAAGTAGGCACCCAGTGACACCTCTGAGCGTGCACACTAAGACATTCGCAGCAAGCTGCTCGCGGTCAGCAGAAGGAGGAAAAATGCTGGGAAGTGCATTTGAATAACACTCACAGTTCTGAAATAATTAGCTGCCATCCTGGAAGCACAGCTGCGAGGACCAGGCTACTTTGTTATGACTTCCACTACTGATTAGGCAGCCCCCAGTTCAGAGCTGGTTCCCTGCAAGCACCCCCTGGTTCTGCACAAGATGGGCTATGGTCAGAGAGCTGCAATTGCAGGAAAAGTGCTGTGCAGCTTTTGCAAGAGAAAAATCCTGCTGAGCAGATGATGGAGGTGAATATTTAAGGACTTTGCCACTAGCATAACCTGTGCTGCCACCTGAAACACGCTTGACAAAGAGTGCTTTTCTGTTGCTCCTGATTGTGCTGCACACATAAACTATCAAATCTTCCTGTAGAAATAGCTCTCTGCCTCCCTCTAGAGAGATTTGTGTGGCAGTCACTCCCGTAAAGCCGCATTTTCCTGCTTTTGTTAGCGTGCAGTCAATGGGCTTTCAACTTGCTCTTTAGGTCTGCCTAAAGCAAAATTAAACCACCAGCTCCTAACTAAGGGGGACAAGAGCACAGCAGCTGAGCTCTTCTGTCATGTTCAGGCCCATACATGTCACGCTGAGCTCTTCTGTCATGTTCAGGCCCATACATGTCACGAGATGGCTTCTCCATGGGCAAACCTCGTGTGCTCACCAGAGGCCCAGCACAGTTCAGCCAAATCCCTGCCACAGCCATGCAGCAAACAACATCTGCCCGTTGGTACCGGGGATTTAACTCTGCCCATTAGCAGCTATCCCACTTCCTCAACTGTATTTCATTACCCAGTGTTACACTCAGGTGTTTTCTCTCCATTCTGGGTGCTTGTTGCCTTGCCACCTGAGGCCTGCTGCTCTGCAGTCTGAGCTCCCCTCGCTGCTGAGCGTGGAAGCAGCCCCACATTTGTGCCTTCAGTGTGCTCCCTGTGACTGGCTCAATGTGCAAGTTTCGAACAGTGATGACTGTGATTGTTCATGCTAACAGGTGACTTTTACAGAATAGAATAGAGAAGGTAGAGAGTACCTCAGCGCAGTGAAGAAGGGCAGAGTGCTGACAGGCACAGGAACCGCTTCCCTGGCAGTCGCTCTCCCACTCCAGTTAGCTTGAGACTGAAAATACAGGCACTGCTCTGCCAAGCAACTGCCTGTCCAGGTTGTAACTGGGGCAGTTAGCCAGCATTTCTGTAAATTTCAAAGGTGAGAAGTCCTCTCTGGGCTGGACAGTGCAATGGAGACTGAAGCTCCTTGCAGGACCCTCGTGCGGTGCTGGAAAAGGTCGAGCAGGAGAGCCCATGGCAGCAATGTCCCACTGGGAAAATGCCAAGGTCGGGTGTCCCTCCTCCGAAACCTGCAAGACAAACAACAACAGGAAGCATTCCCTGCCCTGGGTTCAGGCTTGGCAGAGCCCTTGCAATGAAGAAGATGAGGAGGAGGTGGGAGGGAGGGGGGCTCGTCCCCTGGGCCCTTCTTGCTGCTGTGGCACCGTGGTGCCCACCTGGTGAACACAGTGGGAGGCCAAAGGCTTTGCTCTGCCCCAGAGCGGATTGTTAATGACCTCATGTTGAAACCCAAATGGTCAGAGGAGAAATCCATGCCAGCGATGGCCCATAAAAATCTGGGACCAATTTAACAACAAGGTACAGAGAAAAAGGAGCGAGTTTCCTGGGTCAGCATCCTGCCCACGCGTCAGCAGAAGCTGTTGCGATTTATTTGGCACACGCGTGCTGGGGTGTGCATGAGTGTCAGCGGGGCACGGCCCGCGAGCCAGGCAGGAGGACCACAGCAGCCGTGGTCCATCCAGGAGACAAGGTCTCCAGGACCACCTAGAAGAAAAGACTTTGTGCAGCTGGAATTGGCAGCTAATATTTTCCTTGGGGCTCACATCTCTCTGATGTTTAAAATCGAGGCCAGGCTTGTGTTCCTGTGTGTGAGACATGGGTGTTTACGGGAAGGATGGTAAAATGATCCTGCGGTTGCATGTGGAAAGGCATTTTGGGGCCTTCTTGGCTTACACAGGTACCATGGTAGGTTATCCTGGAGTGTGTTTCTGATAGCATGTGGCAGTGCTGGAATGGGCAGGGGTTCATCAAACTCAAAATACTTTTTTTCCCCTTTATTCCAGAAGAGAGGCCCAGGAGGTGCACTGTCTGCGTGTCTGCTGTCTGCCCTTGTCTGCACTCCATCCCCAAAAGGACGTGTAACCAAAAACATCCCCTCTAGTTCTGCTTGTCCTGGCTTCACAGCGTGCTTACAGGCTCACCTAATTTTAGTCTTCAGAACTCTGCAATGAACTCAGTAGACCTACTTACACGTAAAGTTTATGCCTGTATCTATACTTTACAAATGCCTCTTGAATGCATTTCTTATTAGGAATAATTGTTCCAATAATTTTAATAATCAATTCCTGGCCTGGGGCTTTCTTAAGTATTTTTGTCAGTTTTGAAGATCCTTCATACTCAAAATCCAAAGTCTTCTCCTGAGACATACAAGTCACTTTTATCCTCCTGTCATATATCACTTCCTTTCTGAGGTGCCCAGAACTTGATGCAAGGTCTTAGGTGGACTAAATTCTATTCTTTCCCCTTAAGCCTAATGAGTCATTAAAAAAGGCAAGTGGGAAATAGCTAGGCAATTAAAATACAGAATACGGAGAAAAAAAATTAAAGTAATGCATCCTTGGACTGTAATTTAGAGAATTTATTAGTCATAAAACCTTGATGAGTTATTCTTATGACAAAACCTGTAATAAGAAGGAAAAAAATGATAAAAATACCAAACACATTTGTACGACAGCAATTGTAACAAGTATGGGAAATGACAGAACCCTCCTTTGGAAGGATTTGGCTTCATAATTACAATCACATGGATATCTTTTAATGTCATTGTTTGGGTAATTTATTGTTAATTTTGTCTTGGAACCCTTTTCGCTGAAACTTACTTGCATTTTATCTTTCAAAAATAAACATGGCTCTTGTCTTCTCTGAAGCAAACTGCTGGGATTGTGCAACCAAGTTCCATAAGAAAACCAGAAGGTAATGCAATGAGCCTGCCGCTAAGCTCTGGAGCAGTTCCTCTCTGTGGATGAGGTGTGCAGAGGTCTACAAATGTGATTTATTTTTGGGTGGGACCCCACAAAATTTAGCAATTTCACGTATATGGGAAGGGTACTGGTGTCTAAACAAAAGCAGGTAGATAGCCGGTGTGAGTCACTGTGAAAATAAATAACTGGGGTTCATCCAGCGAAGGAAAACTTTCCCATTCAATTACATTCCCGTGGGCAGCAGTGGGCTGCAGGATCAGACCTGTAAGTGCTGAGGACAGATTCACACAGCAGCAGCAATGCCAGGCCTCGGCACACAGCGTGCCACCCCGCTGCCCCAGCCAGGCGGTGAGCACGGCGCTGGGCAGGCAGCTGGGGCTGGGGCTGCAAGCACTGATACGACGGTCACACCACAGTGCAGCCTGACAAATTCCAAGCTTTACTTCGATTCCTTGATGGCGGTGCCCTCCTAGGCTTAGGTGTTGTGTTACAAGCCTGCACAAGAGAGAAGGGGCCGTGGCCGAGACGAGGGCAGGAGCAGGGACAGCCCTTGGGAAGGACTTGCAGCTCCTTTGTACAGTATCTGGGGCTACTTCATCTGAAACGCCGCAGGAAGCAGGAAAAGAAAGATTTGAATTAGAGTCTGCAGATTGAATTTCAGAATTAGAAACCAGATCCTCCTGAAATCCCACCTGCGAACAAACTCCAAGCACCGTCAGTTCTGGGACTAAGATTTAATGTATCACTTCTACCTAAACCACTGCCCCGTCTGCATTTCCTCCCCATTACATTTCGTTATGCATCTCCCCAGGAGACAGACTCGGTGTCTGATCCATGTTTCAGCAGCAAACGGTCCACAGGCAAACAAATAATAGCGAGCAATAGAGGGACCTGCAGCAGCGGGTAGTCAATAATACATGCTGCCGCTTCGCCCGGCTAAGTGACAGTGTGTCTCCATTGCGTGTGTCAAAGCTCATTTAATTTCCCAAGCAGATAGTGTCCTGACAGGCGGGTGAGTAACACCTATGTGGTACTTGATGTATTTAATGGGTGTCTGTGAGCTGGGGTCCTCCCAGAACCATATGATCTCTGCCAGAAATAAACATCCGTTGGAATGGAAGGGCTCTGATAGGCACAATCTGTTAGCACCAAATTGAACTGTCACCCTTGTGTGTCACGTTCATTTGGCTGATTAAGGAGATATTAATCTACTCTCATTGTTACAGTATCTGTCATCCTGGGGGAAAACAACAACAACAAAACAAAACAACAAAAACCAAACAAGGATATGCAGGCAGCTTTTCTGGATGTACATACACGGAGAGGGGAGAGAAGAGGTGTGCAGAATACAAATGAAACTCGGATCTGCTACAAATACTGAACCAACTCCATCTGACTACAGAGGCATGTGTAGAGCAAACGGCAGGGCCCGCATCAGGGCTGGTTGCCCCTCAGAGGCAGCGGGATGAATTCTGTATGGTCAAATTTTGTCCCCTCAGAATACAAACATATTTAGCCATCTGTAAAATGGGCACGATAAGGTGTGACGAGAAGGCGTTTCTGATACCGTGTTTCTTTGTTTCAGGAGTCAACATCAAACACCTTTGTTGCTATCTTTGCTAAAGGAATGTAAAGACACCATTTATTTTTGCTGAGTGGCTTAAAAGCCGGAAGCTTTTAAAATGGTGAACAAGCCTTGCATAAAAGCCTTTTTTGTTCCTCAAATGCCAGGACGTGTTTCTGAAATGTGTGGCACTGAATGCACGTAAGCTTACCCAAAGCAAACCTACCAGTCAGGGAGCAACTCTGAAAGAACCTCAGCTTTTTGGCCAATCCTTCTCCAGCCTCTTTGCACCTTTCTTGCCTGTTTGCCTGCGTTTCCCCCACCGAAGCAACGTCCGCACCCTGCTCTCAGCACCATCCTTTCCACCCTTGTTACTGGAGATACCAGCAGCGACTGCTCAGGGATACTCAAACCAAGGCTGCCAGGAGTGCCCAGCACCAACGCTGAAATAAATGCTGAAGGAACGCTGATGTTCAGCCTGCCAGACCAACAACTGGGCCAGCTGAGGAGGCAGCGACTCTGGCTCTGGTTATACTGGATAAGAGGACTTACTGCAACCATGAGAGCTAGGCTACAGTTTTGGAAGTAAAGGTCAGACCCCAGAACAGTTGAAGATGCCGTATCTGCTATGAAATAGCAGTGCACTGAATGTGGTCTGTGGGTTGAGAAGAGATTCCTCCAGTTCAGGGTAATTAGGAACACTGTTGTTGACTTAGAGCAGCACGGAGTTAATGAGAGTGAACACTGCCTACAGATCTCCCCAGAGAAAATTGTGCAGGAACAAGCTGAGCTCTAGCGTTTGTGGGTACAACCTCCACTGTCTTCCACTTGAAACTCTAGTAAATAAATTAAACTTTGGGGCGGTTTCAGATGGAGGTAGTTCAGGATACCGATGCCATTGCTGGTTAGCAGAATCCCTTAATGAGAGGCAGACTGCCACAGCTTTTATTTAAGAGCACAGCTGCCACTAAAACAAGATTTTAATGAATATGCACACACACAAAATCTCGTCTGCATAGGTTCTTACTCATTTTTGTTCTGGGAACATTAATACAACCTGAAAAGCTCAAGAATACATCATTAAAAATAAGCTGCTAGTTCTACATTTTCTTGGATGAGAAAATGTATGCTAAGCCCCTCCACCCCCCCTTACTTTTGCAACAGTCCTCATAGTTTATGTTTGAATCGATAACTATTTTAATATGGGGAGTTTAGAAAAGTTTGATTCAAATTCCTCTGACACAGTTCCATCAACATCCAGTTATAGAGCCATTCTGCATATGACTCATTAAATATTTAAAAGATTCCTATTATTGAATTAACTATTTATTGATTTATAATTTAAAAGATTTATGCTTGGCCATTAAAAAAAATTCCAAGCTGACTTTCACTTAAAGAGATGTCAGGTGCCATTTGCTGCTAGTGAATGTCTAATGTACCCTTTTCACCCCTAGAGTGAAGAAAGGACAATTACTCAAGGACCTCTGGTTCAATATTCATACTGTTTAGATGCTGAGGTCTGTGGTTGCTTTTTTTTCCTGCGGCATTAGGTCATGCTCAGCAGCGTCTATCCATCCCACAAAATCTGCGCCTCCGTGGAAATGCACAGCTTGTAGTTTCTCTCCTGTTACATTTATTGATTTGCATCCCGGATGAATTTTGCAACCTTTATGAGGCTTGCTGATTATATTCTTGTTGCACTGATGTTCTTACTGAGGTCAGAAATGCGAAAGGATAAACACACTGACACATGCATGCACATACGCACACAGCTGATCCTTCTCGTCTGTCACCAGGAACTGGTTCAACAAAGCTTTCCAGATTGGGATCTGTGCCCCTGGAAATTAACAGACCTTTCCAAAATTAAGGATGGGCTTAAGAGCGCTGCTGAATCAGGACCACAGAAATCAAAATATACTCTGAGCACTGTAGCATTAATTCCCAGCTTTAAATCCAAGAGTTATCAGGCTATTGCTTTGGTCTTTCTGTAAGGAGCTGGAGTAAAAAATACTTATATATTGCCTTTATTTAGCACCTTTAATCTGGGCCTCAGAAACTGCTTTACCAACATTAATTATTTAAATCTGGAAGAGCCCCCGAGGGGTGCCTATTATTATAATACTCCTTTTACAAATGAGTAAACTGATGCACAGGAAGGTTAAGTGACTCACTGAAGGCCACACAAAGAGTCCACCCCAGAGCCAGCTATAGCCTTTCAAAGAGAAGGAAAAAGGGATAAAGCAGAATAAATGTACTGTCTGCCCTAACTGTACAAGCTCAAGATATTTCCAAATACAGACATGACTACTTGGTCTAAAGGAGGAAAAAAAAAAAAAAGGAAAACAAAACATGGGAATGACTTTTTTTCTGTACACAGCTAGTAAGGGTCTGCTTCAGATAATGATCTCTCACTGTTTGTTTTACTTTTGACTTTGGGGACCTAAGTTTTAGTGATACACATTTTTCTACAACCCATTCTTGGCTCTCTGTCAAAACCACACAGAGTAATTAGCACAGGTCTGTCAGGCAAAACTAGAGCATTGCGCTGTAGAAATGTTGCTCCAGTTTCTCCAATCTGTGAATAATACATACAGATTTCTATGAATTGAGAAGACCGCTTGCTCTAAATGGTAACAAGTCAGTCTGCCAGATAACTTTCCTAATGGTATTGCTGTGGGTTAGGGATTAACCCTAGGAAAATAATTTTTGAAACATCAGACACAAAACTGTAATAAGCTGAGTTAGAATTGAGGTCAGCTCAAAGGAAAAAGGTAAGGCTCGGAGTAGTGAACAGCACGCTTATTCACTACCAGCGAAACCTAGATCCCGAGCAGGGGGTTGGAGCTGTTCACAGAACAGCTTTGCAAGTCTTTCCTCTTCTGACCCCCTCAGAAAATGTCAGTGCATTCATTTTACGCACTGCCATCCCCATTGGGGAGGAGGTTTGCTCTGGAGCTGCTGTGGCCCGTGAGGTGCTGTGTGGGCTGTGTGGGACAGGGCCTGGCAGGGCTGGGATGCTGTGACCTGGCTTCCAGCAGAGCAGCCCTCACCTGGTGCCCAGCATGATCTGAAAAAGCGTGAGCAAGCGGCTCTGCTTTGAGTACAGGAAGGGATGAAGATTCGCCCCTCCAGGGACAGAGGCTGACAGACAGGCTCCTTATCGGCTGTGTCACCTGTAATGGACTGGAAACTGAAAAGCCCACAACAAGGAGGCAAAACGAGCGTCTGCCTCTCTGCAGAGCAGGACCTCTCAGGCACAGATAAACCACCTGCCCTGCCAGCCCCGATTAGGAGCTGCGTGCTCACAACTTGTTGGCTGCCCAAGGCAGGAGAACACACAGCCCATGCCCTCGGGAACACCCCCAGTACCTCGTCTTGCAGAGCTGTGCTTCGAGTGGGCCAACGAATCCACCACGGGGCAGTGACAGCTCTCAGACACGGCTGATACACTGCCACAGACCAGAGCCACGGGCCGTTCAGCTGTCTGTGCAGATTTCAGATGCTTCTTGAGACTTTTCTGACAAACCTGATTCAATCAGGAAACCAGCTTTTCAGATGAAGGCTCCTGAGCTGCAGGCAGGTGCCAGTGATGCGCAATTTCATTGCTGTCCTTACCCCTCAAGGAACGCCATCCCCAAAGGCAAGTGCTTCCTCGTGCTCGCAGGCTATGCTTGACCTAGGATCCAGAAGTTGTTGGCAAGGTAAAAGCAAGGTAAACTTGTGAGCATGCGATCTGATCTTTGGCAACATGCAGCACTGCATCTGAACGCAGCCCAAAATATGCATTCTGTAATTTATAGCCAGGCCAAAATGATTTGCCCATGTTTGAAAGTTTTTTAATATTAATTTTAGATAGCCGTCACAGCAGCAGAAATGATGTGTCATGTTTCATCTTAAAACCAAGCCCTGAATTTTATGGTACAATATACAGTGCTGACTTATACATATGCAATCACACAGCATAGTCAGGAACATATGCAAAGAGTAGTAGTTATATTGCTTTGATATTTAAGTACCTGAGAATTACAACATTGCTATGTAAATACATGCACGCATAGAGACAGGCAGACTGGAAAGGATACATACATGAATAGACTAATTCAAAATGAGTGGAGGCAAAATGAATTATTCACTCCAGCTTTTTTTATCTGCATTATTCACGGGATGCATTGGAACACAATTATCCACTTGGTCAGGAGACCTCTACCCAAAGTTTACCATGCTGGACTCACAGAAGACACAGAAAAGGTTATTTCACAAATTGAGGCTCAATCCAGCTCTGCATTTAATAGTAATCATTGCACACCAAGATTAATAGAACATCATTCAGTGACTGAGAAAGCAAGTTATGATGAAGAAGCTGTTGAAACAGGAAACAGTTGATTTCCCAGGAGTCCCGTAAATCCACCTCTGATGTCCTTTCAAATTCTCCATTATTGCTGCAAAAATTTTAAACACCAGTAAGGGGGTGAAACGGCTGACATGCTCATTTACCACGAGAAGAATTGTGTTCTGGGCCTGCGTGTGCAAACTGGTTCAATGTGCTTAGCAGATACATCAAAAAAGAGAGACCTCCTTGGAGTGGCTTTGGAATGCACAGCAGCACCTCCCTGCCTTTGTTCTGCCTCATCAGTGCCACTGAGCACCTTCTTGCTCTCCCACAGCATCCTTCCCCTTCAGCATCTCATTCGGGGGGGGTTGCAAACTTTCACATGCCTATGACACTGGGGGCAAGGAGACCCCTGGTAAAGGGCTTGCAGGGTACTTCAGCTCTGTACAGACCTTCTGATGCTCTAACAACAGCAGGCCATAAATCTTTGCTAGGCATAAAACAATCCAGCCAAGAGAACTCTAATACCATAGGATTTATTTTATTTTATTCTGTTTATTTTAAGTCGAATAATTTTATACTAAATTAGCTCTGATGCTGTTCTGGGTATTCTGCCAACTTTTAAATTGAGCCACCCAAGCAGAAAAGGCCAGGTACCATCTCACAGCGAGATGCCAGCTTGAATTAGCTACTAATCAGTTAAAGGCAGATCCCGAAACAGGAGATAACACCATCCGCAGTGAGTTTTCCTTTAAAAACTCTACCGATTCTCCACATGTTTTGTGATCCGTAATTAAGAACCACTGCAGCTGTCATCAGAGCGGTAGCCCATCAAAACACTCAGAGTATGATTTTTGCAATTCAGGCCCCGACGTTCCCTCGGTGCAGGGAATCTGGGTTCAATTTTCAGCTCTGTTACAGATGCACCACCTTTCCATAGACAAGTCACTCTCTTTGTGACTTACCTCACCACTCACCAGTGATGTGTGCACAGCTTTCCTTGTCAGCCACGTAACCTATTTAGGCTGCGAGATAATGCCAGGGAAACTATTTTCCACAATAAGGGTCTTGACATAAATGCCTCACCATGACATTAAAAATGACAGTGTTGAGAAACTGATAACCGGCATGTGATTCATGAAGGACTCACAGAAATCGGAGGTTTCAGTGTCCACACATGAACGTTGTTTGCTGTAATGCTGATACTGATTCTTCAGAATCCAAATCTGTTTCTTCTTCATGTGTGTTGAAGCATTATTTGCTTTCAACTTCATTATTTTTCCACTAAATAAGAAAGAAAAAAATATTTAAATCCACATCTCAGAATTTTCACTTACAATCTTTCCTCCCCTATTAAAATATTTTCTTTCCTACTGAAATATTTTTGCTCATGTAAAAGTGTATTCTGCTGCTTTCTGTACTAGTATCAGCAAGTCAAAAGCACTACTTATCCAGGAATAAAGTCCTCTTCTGTGCACCAGACTAATATTCTTCCCAAGAGAATGACAAGCACCTACGGTATTTCCATGCTTGGGAAAGAGACAATTTTAAAACCACCTTTCAAAGTCTAGGTTCAGTAACTTTGAGTAAGCAAGAAAAGTGCTTTTTGTCCTCTGCACTTTCTTGTCATTTGATGGAGATGCCATCAGCTCCCAGTGGTCCTGAAGCACGGCACGACTTCTGCTGCCAGAGCCAGCTGCTTTGCCATTAACCACAGCCAGGCTCCATCCACATTGCTGGAGCTGAAGAACGCAAAACACATTTTAACCAACAGGTCACATTTACCAAATCCTAGCCATGCATGACTTTACTATGTGAACAGCCGATTCTTATGTTTCTTCATCAAGGAGTTTTTCTTCCTGCTTTCTCAGCTGTACAGTGTCTCTGCATTTTTTTTTTGGCTTGAGGTCTCTGCCTAATTATCTGTAACCTTCTGTTCGAAGATCGCTGTCCTGGCCTGATAAAAACCAGTAACTTTGAAAACAAACTGGGTCTTAATTTTCCTTGACAGCCCTTCTTTAAACATGTGGGCAAAGCCCTGGCTTAATTAAATGCACATTCGTATTCCAAACAAATTAAGTACAATTAAGGACTCTGAGTTATGGGTATCTATCACTCGGCGATGTTTTTGTAAAAATTACCACATTTAGATCAAACACAGAGGACCCTTTGCTTAATTGCTTCATTAGGGCCCGATGCAATAGGCTTCATAAATACAGGGTCTGATGTCTCTTTGGGAATTGCCCAAAAGACGGCTCTTAAAGTAATTGCTTCCACATTTCTCCCCGTGCAATGTTCATGTGCTCGCTGATCAAAATGGGATGGCTCTCAGACATACAAGTGGCTGTGGGTCCCGTCTCGTCTTCCAGCACCAGGACTCCTGCACAGCTCCCAGCGGTGGCTGGGTTCAGCCCCGTGGTACTACCTGCCCGGCTGCCACGAGCAGTGGGACAGCTCAGGCAGAATAAGGCCGCCTGCAGCATGCTGGTGGCACGTGCTTTTCTCTTCTGTCACCTACAGATCCCGCAGGCTGAGGTAAACAGGATGCTTTGGGATTTATTTTTCTAAAAGTTGCTCTGAAACAATAAGGAAGTCACAGAATACAGAAGATAATTTGCCCTCAGATCTTTCACTAGTGTTATCCTTTTAACAAACACAGCTATTACGACCCTTTAAAAAGGAAACCTATTTATAATGACTGCTTTAGCTGAATGCAAACTACCTTTGATTTAATTAAACCTTCCTTTGATCGCACCTATAGTTAGGAATCCAGTTAGAGGGAGTCTAGAAAAGAGAATTAACCCTCGCTCAGATTAAAGCCATTCAGTGCATTCGTACAATGTGGGTGCAGAAAGGGATCAGGGCACAGATAGGATTTTGTTGCTGTTGTTGTTTTGTTGCTGTTTTTTGATGAGATGTAAAAAGAGCAGCAAAAGAAGATACGTAATTCCCTTTTTGCATTTGTCTTCTCGCTTAGCTGACAGACTCGGGAGTTGTTTGGAAGCCAAAATAACCAGTGTGCACCCAGAAGCAACAAGAATGATTGCAGCAGAGCTCAGAGGGAGTGGGAGCTACCTTGACAGAACAATGAGAAATAGCATGTCATTCGCAAAAAAGAACCAAAACCAAAAAACACCTGCAAACATTTCAATCAAATATTCCTGTTTTTCTTTTTTTTTTTTTTTAACCAAGAAAAAAAAAGTCTTAACTAAAAGTTTTTCCTTTCCAGTTCTCTCTTCCAGCTCCCTTTGTATTTAGCTTTTTTTTTTTCTTCTTCATTTGCTCTTGAAAAAAGAGAACAGAAAATTGGAAAGAAAGTAAAAGGGAAAAGAAAACAAATGCTTCCAAGCTTTGATCTCATGCTAAAAATACACAAAAAGGCATTATTTCTTTCATGAAACCATCTACTTTCTAGGAGGTGCTGATTTTTTTTTTTTTCATTGAGATCATCACTAGTTCCACAGAGCTGCTAGCAATTTAAGTCCATGCTAGTGAGAAGTGTTGTACAGGGGCTGTGCTGTTTCATTTACGAGTGGTATTATTTCATGAGTAAACGTGATTTCATCACAGCCACATTGACAAGATCAGTGTTGACAAAACTGTAGACAGATGCAGCAGAGAAGGTAGAAAACAGGCAACAATATTAGCACTGCTGGGGTCACAGGGGATCTTGAAACATCAGATAAGGTACACCAAATATTATTTCGCTGAAAATGATTTAAAATCATATGGAACAGACTTTTCCATGGCCCCTTCTCTCCAGCTGATGCAGTTTGGGGCTGGAAATACCCCTCTCCCCCCAAATAGGATATCTTTTCCCCTGACATTTCACCAACCATCCAGGGGGTGGGAGCGCAGCCACCTAGCACTGCTGTACCTCTGTCATTGGTCTAACAGTACCACAGCGTCTGCCCATCAGTTCTTTGGGCCACCCAAGCCTCTAGAAGTTGCAGATTTACAGATTTGCAAATTTTTTTGCTGTGGATAACAGCAGGATAAAGAACTTAGCAGGCACGAAGAATGTGCTAACAGCTCTTCTGTAAACCAGAAGTCAGCCCGATTTCCTCAAGCCGTAAAAGTCCATCAACCTCCAGTGGCCAAAGAAACATAGCTACTTATTTTCTGACTGCTTTATTCTCCAGACCAATTTTCCTCAATGCTGAAGAAAAAAAATGAACGGCAGATTGTCCAGTTCATGACTGGATGGCTGGCAACAGAAATCCTATTTCCAAACTGACCCCTGCTTTCCAGCATGGCATTCATTAATTCCACAGTCTCACATTTCTAGGAAGATGTCAGTCATGTATGTGATTTTTCTATCAGCTATTAATGCCAGATCACAAGGTGAGAAAGCAGGGGTTTTAATCTCAAGACCCTCAGGAGATGGAGCTGAATACATTTGGTGTGAGCCATGTGTCTGGAAATGTCAAGGACAAATATTTTTAAAGTAAGGAGTGTTCATATCCATGTGTAATCTTAAGTACTACAGAAGTGATCCAAAACATAGCACTTTCCTTCTTGCTATGGTTGTTCAGCTGTAGCCAGCATATAGCTGCTGCTTCCCAGGAATTAATTTTAGACCATCTAACTAGGCATCTATGCATTTAGGAATTTGCATATTTATACTCACTAACATTTTAAGGCTCTCCTAAAACCTTTGCCCAGGGCAGGATGTTTAGTTTTTTATTTGCAGAAAGGAAAAGTTTTACAGCAAAAGTTCCCCATCTGTCCCCAAGAACTGTCTGCTCCTTCGTTCTGAATACGTGATTAGTTCCTCACCTCTGTATTTTGTGTCTTTCCTCATTAGGCTACATGTATTTTCCCATGGTCTGCAAAACCAGGCACTGAATTTATTACAAAGTCCCTGGTTTGGTGGGAGCACAAGTCAGCTGGGAGCAACAACAGACATTTCCAGCAGCAGAAAAGCCTCTGCCTCACTAGCCCATAGCAGCATCAATAGCTGGAAAAAACACTCGCACGACACCTCTTTCACAGCCACTGGCCATTGCTGCAACCAAGGACTGCTATTTAACTAAGCGTTGCATATGGTCACTCGTTTGCCCTTCACATCCTGTCACTGATTTTCTTGCTGTGGACTGGCTTATAATCATTCAAGTTCAAGACTAAAGGGTGTAAAAATTGTCAGCCTTCCTGTTGATGTGAACCAGGTGTGCCCATTTATGTGTAACCACATAGAAAAGGGAGACAGAAAGAGAAATTTCTGAAGAAAGCACAACGATGCTGACCCTCGTGATATCTTTTCCTAGATAGCTGCTCTACTGCTTGAAATAGAGATCCGAGCCTGCTTTTAGCTGCTAACTGCCCTATAACATATTATCCTACTTACTGCATGCAGTTCCAAACATCTTGTATCTGGAAGCAACAAGGGAGAAGGCTCCTTTATCAAGTCAATCTCAAATCTCATTATGTTCCTCTACAACAGTTTCCGTAAACATTCAGCAATTTTCAGTGTCTGAGTTGCGCAGCTGAAGAGGTGCATAAACAGGCTCCACTGAAATGTGAAGATGACTGATAATGTACTAACATTGAGACCCCTTGCTGTGATTATTACCCCCTGAGTGCTCCTTACAGAATGTGCCTCTTATCTCACACTGACAACGCTAATAGAATATGCATAGCCCTATTAGCATACAAGATAATAGCACCCTGGAGGGGACAGAGCCATAAAACTTTAAGTAGAAATCAAAACAGAAGGAGGAAGAAAAAGAGAACATTGTCACAAGCCAAAAAGAAAAAAAAAAAAAAAAGAGCCCAAGGGCAAATTTTGCTGCAGAAAACACACATAGTCATAATTCTTGTTCTAGTCACCATGCAAATGGTAATAGTCTTTAGTCCCATGAATACTATCAGTGCCACGTTTGCTGTGAAACATTAATTGAGATAATGTGCCCCTTTCGGATGCAGCAGGGAGCCGTATGTCAAATTGTACCACAACAAAATTATGGCAACATCTGCAAGAAATATACAACAGCAGTTGGGGTGCCTCGCACTGGATAAGTCCAAGTGGGTCTTTGCCTTCACAGATGGCATCTGGGGAAGCACTGGAGCCTGCGAGGACAGCCAGGCAGCTGCGACTTCAGGTGACGCGTGCACGTACCTGTAGCTCGCTACTTTTCAGCTGCTTTGCTGGTTGGAAGTGTTATCTCTTGACCCTACTTCAGTCACTTGGATAAAACCTCAAACGGTTCTTTGAATGCCAAGGCCTTTCTTTAGTCACGTCTGCCCAGCGCATTCACATTTGTTCCATGTAACCGGCCATTGTACCAGAGCTTTCACTGCGCACCCGCGGCTGGCAGCCAGCCACGCATTCATATGCTTTCCATCTTGCAGCAATAGCCAAAGTAAATCTTTCAGTGCTTGGCACAAGAGTGTGAATTCAATAAAAAAGGCTTCAAACAAGTTTGAGATGGCTTGTCTCTAAACAAACGAAGAACAGCGAGCTTTTTTAATGCTCATTGTGGTCCAGTTCCTGCCTACAGCAAAATCCAGATAACCCCCAGCAGCACTGACAACCCTGTCTGGTAAACCAGTCACCTGTCAAGCGGGCATGAAAATATCCACACAGCGAGGCTCAGAGGCTTGGAGGGAAGTGACCTGTTCCTTACCAGGAGCTTCAACTGGGGCAATCAAAGCTCCTTGTTGTCTTCTTTGTGAGATCTGAAACTTTCCACCGTTAGCACTGAATGCGTAGGACCTCGGGGTAATCGCTGCACGGAGCGCTGCACGCTTTTTGCTTTACAGAGAGATGGTGTCAGGAGGTAACAAGCGCTGGATCCCTGTGGTGCATTTTGAAGCATCGTGCAAAGTTTTCTGGGATTCTTCATAGCATTCACTGCGGTTTCTATAGAGCTAAACTCTTTGTACTGCGGCTTTGTGTTGCAAAGTTTTGCAGCTTGTGGGAGTCTGCCTCACTTCGTTTTGGTTGATGGCACTTTATGCTGATGCTTTCAGCAATTAGAACACAGATGGAAAAGACTAGTAAAGAAAATCCAGCCCTCCTGGAAAAGGAAAATATAGCGAAGGTTAGAGGAATGACTCCTCAATGTACCTGTGCATGTGTCTGTGTTTACGCATGCATACATGTTCTTCACCATGTTATTAAAGGCAGAACAGGTCATCTCGAAACCACAGGTGGTTCAGGGTTTGCTGAGGTATTTTGTTCAATGCTCTTTTGCGTTAAATACAGACTTTGGAATGCTCTCTGCTTTCTTCCTGGAAAGGTAACAAAACACCAGTATGTGCTGTATAGGAAGTAATGTTCCCTCATGTAAATCAGAGGTGTACAGTTCTCATACGTTATCTCCATTCAAATTTTTCCACCTCTCTGACTAGTCTTATTATAAGGAAGGGCTTACCACCAAACAAGGAACTTCTGCTTCCACAAAGAAGGCCTCCCAGCCTTGGCTAAGGCTGAAGAAATGCCTGGGTACCTTCCCCCAGAGAACCAGGGCTTTATGAATAGCTTCTAAATGCGTGTCTAAGAGGATCTCTGAGACATGGGATGCAGTGCTCCAGGACACTGAGTGGTGGTTCCTATCATTCAGCCACAGCTGGCAATATTCACTGGTCAGTGCTTGGCAGATGTGGGAATAATATTTTGTACATTGGGTGATTGTCAATTACCTGGTTTAAATTGGTTTCTGTATTAAAAAATAATAATCTCAAGATGCGAAAAACTTGTTTAAAAATTTAGAGGTGTTATAATATGACAATGAGAACAGAGAAAACTTTGTGCACTTTAGAGGAAAGTGAGTAACCTCCGCTTCAGCTTTGATCTCTAACTTTTTACTGTATCTCCTTCTTTCATATCTGTATTTAACGAGGCCCAGCCCCTGTATTTGGGTCTTGCCACACTCACTCACTGAATCACACCTCAGTTCAGCAGTGCACCTAAACACAGGCTCCTTTCTAAAAGTTTAACCTACAGATGTCAAAGTTTTGCTGGTGGATATTTCCTGGCTAGAACAGTGGAAAGTCTCCCAGTAAAAATTTGTTAGTTGTGTGTTACTTACATATTCCTCCAGAGAAGAATAGATGCTCCAACACAGCAAGGTTCTCTGTGTATGAGAAACACCGAGCATGTGCGCACTTCAGAAAGACAGGGGGAAAGATTATCAGGCAGCTCATTTCAACAGCAACAGCAGCAGTCATTTAATGCATAAATAATTATTCCAGAATAAGTATCTTTTTTTTTCCCCCTGAGCTAAGGTATAACTTTTCTTTAGCTGACATTATCTCCAAGGTTCCTTAGCAGCCCAGGACACAGCGAAGTAATACAGTGCAGTTTGGATGTTGTTATGTATTTATTAAGTTGTATCAGGGCCCATTTAGTAGCAGCTCTGCAGTTTATCAAGTAAATATCGAATGCCAAATACAAAAGAGAAGAAAATAGCAACATAAAAAATTTATCTTTGGGGGAGGAGAGGGAGAAAGAGAGAGAGAATGGTGCTGATAATGTGATTGTGCCTTCAGCAAAAGTGGCTAATATCCTTTTGCAAGGGGTGCGGTGTAAAAATATTCCAGAGCTGGGGGAGGAGAAGCGAGGAGAGGTGAGCCTAGCTGTTGTTTGTTTGTTTTAAAGTGTATTCTGGTTGCAGGCTAGGTCAGCGGGTGGCCAGACTGAGAAAATGAGTCCCCCGGGCTGTAATAATTGTAACTGTCAGGGAAAAAAAGTCAAGGTCTTAGATAGCAGTGGTCTGCTCTGACTTCTGACCATGGAGAAATATATATGAAAACTATTGCCTGGGGCACTATGGGAAGAAACCAAGAGGTTTTAACTCCTGGTGGCTTGTGTTTATGAATTGGAAAACTCATTTTGCACCTTGGTGGTTTGTATCTTTCTGATTATTTTCATTTGCAGTATAAATGAAGCTGAAGATATTCCTTTTCCTTATGCCCAAATCCGTGATGCAGTGAACACCTATTACTAGACTGGCTTTACATTTCTGAGTCCCAAACAGCATGGAGACTTATAACTGATCATTTAACAGTGGATATTCACAAGCAGAGTCTGAATCTGATTACCTCTCACAGTGCACTCATTACTTACCAGAGCAGTCCATGGTTGCCTCCAACTGATTATTCCTGAATTACACAGAGGTAACTCCACTGACTTCACCAGAAATACATGTATTCCTAATACAAAAGTAATGCAAGAGAGAGATAAGAGGTTGAAAAACATAAACCATCAAGATTAAACCATGCAAACAGGAGAAAAAAAAAAAAGAAAAAAAAAAGAAAAAAAAAAGAAAAGAAAAACAAGAAGCCATAACCCTGGCTTTTTTTTTTTTTTTTTTTTTTTTTTTTTTTTTTTTGATTATGCAACTGTGCACTAGCTAGTGAAACTGGTCAGGCTTTGTATGAATTTTCAATCTGCCCCTTTACTTAAGGAAGCATTGGAACTTAATGAAAAGTCTATTAACAAACCCAAGGATGCATTTGGGTTGCTTGTTACACACAGGCCAGGCTGGGGGTCTGGAGGCAGTGCTCTTGTCTCACTTTGTGTCTTTGTACCCAAAAACCAAACCAAAGGGAGAGGACACAACGATGGCAACACAGACATGCTGGCGAGAAAAACTGTTGGGCATTCAGCGGGTGTATGCACAGGGTAGGATCTTTGCCTGCACATCTCACTGCTCCTGAATGTGTTTCTTATGTACCATAAAGGAGAAACAACTCTTCCAAGTGGCTAAGACTGCAGAAACAACCATATTTGCCACTTAAGCATCCAAATAGGTAAGAACATAGCCCAGACAATTTCCTTCTCTTGCCAGGGCACAGGAACAGGCTGGAAAGCAATACCGTGATACAGCACATTTTGAGATTTTGAACATTGCTTCCATTTCCATGGGTTGAAACTAAAGCATCTGAGTAATTTTGCAAAATTCAGTGCTGTCAGATCATCTGTGCTGGAGCTTTCAGTGTGTCCCTTAGTCTTTGGCTGAGGAACACACCCTGCTGCTGACAAGATTCCTCATCAAAATGCACGTCCATCTTCAAAATGCTCTGACTTCAATTAAATGTTATTTTTCACTGTAAATTGTTTTGTTCAAATACCGCAGATAGCCTTCTAATATGAATTAATTAGTAAATACAACTTAATATGAATTACTTAGTAGAATTGAAAATATTTATACATATAGCAAGACCCAAACAAATCATACAAACACCAAACAGCAACTATTCCCAGTGTGATCGTGACAGCAGCATCTAAGGTGGTGCTGGTAAAAGAGGATTACTCTTGCTGGGAGGTGATTTACTTGTTGAAAGTCACCGTAACAGCAAGCTGGATAACTTTTATGGGCCCCATCTGTACTTTACTCACCTTCCTTACAGCCTGCCTGTGTCTTGTGAGGGAAGCACGGCGTGCCTAATGGAGAAAGAGAGGGCAGTAAATGTTAGTGGGAAGGGATAAGCCCGGCGGAGCAGGCAGGCACCGTGTGAGGGAGGAATACGACGACGGTACTCGTGTCTTTCAGGGTTACACAAATCACTCCCCTGCTCTGTCTCCCAGTAGCCCCAAATCTCAGTAATTCATGTTTCATTGCATTTTGCAGATAGGCAGCAGAAATAAGAGAGGTGGCTTGCCAAAAGGAGGACACGAATTTCAGACCCTCTTTAGGGTTCCTTTTCCTCTGGGACACGGCAGTGCTGGGGAGAGCGTGGCAGAGGCAGACCCCAAGTCCTGCAGGAAACGCCAGCTCAGCTCCTCTGCCTGCCCAGGACAAGAGCCCTGACACTTTCACCCTCTTGCCCTGCACTAAACCTGTGTTATGCTTGGGAAAAGTGGAGTTTCCAGAACGGCATCCAGTCCCAACTGAATGATTTCAAGCACAGAAAACTTACTGCTTCCCTTTGATAGCTGCTCCAGCAGCTAAGGACTTTTAGCATTAAGAACAATGCACCTTGTTGAGATTAGTCTCCCCACCGGGGGTCTTACCGTGCTTTTTGCCTGCTAATGGGGGGCTTTTTCAGGACTTTGGCCTCCCTACCTGTGAAGACCCTTATATGTCGGAACCATATTGCCACCGGATCTTCATTTGGGCAATAAATATTGGTTTATATGTGCCCATCCTGAGTACTGGAGTGAGCAATGTGGTTACCAGCAAGCAAAGCACACTGGTGCAACTGGGCCACCCTCAACCCCTCCAGCTGCCTGCTTTGAGGACAAGAGCAGGACGCAGGAGTGGAAATCTCAGCTCCAGAGGGACTTTTGCCACCCCGAGTCTCACTGACGAGCTCACCCTGAAGCCATCCCAGGACCAGGGTGCTGGCTGCCCTCACTGCTCCACGTGCAGGAGACAGAGCGGGGTGCAGCCGTGCACGGGGCCAGCTCGTGCTCAGCACCGTGCTGCAGCAGGGGGCTCACAGCGAGCCCCATCCATGGCTCGCTGATGTGGCTTGTGCCCGGACAAGCGAATGATTGTTCAAGCCGTTTGCTATTTTAAGGTGAAGGTGGTACATGCGGAAGATCTCAATGTCACTACAAAGCAGGGAGGGAGGCTGCGAGGAGGAGGAAGGCAGGAACCTTCACAACTAATGTCAATTTTCTGCATCAAATATTTTGATAATTAAACAAAGCTGATCAAGAGAGGAAAACAGCATGTCTCCAGAGCTCCGGAAGCAGAGGCCCATTAAATAGAAGAGTCAGAAAGTGCCAGAGGCGGCAGCCTCAGATTAATGGCACTCCAGTAATAGATTTTCCCAGGCACAGTCACACAGGAGACAACCACTGTGTAGGCAGAGCAGCGACGAGGCCGTTAAAGCCACAGTAACATTAAATCACCTGGTACCACGGGGCGAGGGGATGGATGGGAGAGCATCGGCTGTGGAGGGTGTAAAGCTCAATCTGCTTTCAGGCAACGGGACTGCATCCCAGTGGTCATTTACAGCGGGGAAAGCAGGCGGCTCAGATGTAGGATGTGGGCAAAAACAGACAGGCACTGGCTCCAGAAGGGTGGCGAGCCGAGCACAAGTATCTCTTCCCACAGTGAAGGAACAGGCGCTACACATCCTCATGTTTGGTTTTGCTAGGCTCGCCGTGTTTTGGTTCAGCTGACCTTCTATTCTTAACCAAGTACTGGTTTTCTCGCTGATGGTTCCCCATTGACTTTCAGGGTGCTCAGACACCATTCTGAATGTGTATAAATGCAGCTAAATTTCAGGGAGGGAAAGGGAAGGAAGGCAACAGGGTGGGAAAGCAGCCCTGTTTTATTATCAGGTCAGTTTTATCTCAGCAGTGTTTGAACTGATCCTCCTTGAAATGGCCATCTTGTCTAAATCATTTCTATCCACTTTTATAATACAATAACAACAGAAACAAGGGCTTCTTCCACACCAGGCTGGCATGGATTAGGGTCCACCGCGAGAGAGCTTCGCTCCCAGCTGGGCTGTATGGAAACCAGATGAAGTGACTGAAAATCGGAAACAACTTTTTAGACGTACTTGAATCCTGATACAATCACATCACAGGGATGGGTTAAATTTATGATCTTATCTAGGATTTTTGTTTGTAATCAATCCCAGACCTACTGGCTATCACTCACTACAAGCTTACCATTTCCCTGTGCTAACAAGGAAAAGTTGGGGCATCAAACTATGAGGGAGTGAAGCCAAATGATGATATTAGCAGATAGGATCAGAACTGGAATGCAACACACACACACACACACACACAAAAAAAAAAAAAAAAAAAAAAAAAAAAAAAAAAAAAAAGGGAGCACCCAAAACAAAAGAAAAATGATAGCAGCCTGCAAATTTCAGCCTTTGTCCCCTTTGGCCTATGCTGCACACACAAACTATGATGTGTGCAGAAAAAAACAAAAAACAGTTTCCAGGCAGATTTTGGGATAAAAGCTAAGAAAACAGAAATTAAAATGGAATACCCTGAGATCAAAGTACAGCACGGGATACCATTGCTATCTTTAGTCATGCACATGCAGTGGGGTATGCGCTGAAATGCACCGATTTCCTTGTTTTCTCCCTCTGAGGTTACAGTAATCTCAGCATACAGGGCTACTTACTTCGCTGAATTACCTACCACATTTATCAAGGCAAACCTGAACCTTTTGCAGGTGGCTTGGACAGCAGATGGCAAAGAGGATCTGTCAAGCAGATTTGACCCTGCTAGCTCTCTTTGCCTACTTGAACGTAATTAAAGAGAACGGCAAAGCAGGGATGGAGCACATGGCACCAGGACCTACCCAAACCTAGACCACATTAGGATGTTTTCATGATTCCAGCTCCAACATACGAACAAGGAGATTGCATATCTCTGTGCATGATATTTCTGTGCGTCAACTTTCATTTGGATTGAAATGGAGGACTGTTTACATGGCAGAGAACTGTTCTTCTCGATTACGGCTCTGTTTTCCATGATGATCACTGCTGAACAAGGTACTACAGAGCACTGGGTCTCTCGCATACTTAACCCAGAGCAGATTAAACTTGCACTGCTTTAGGGTCTCCCTTGTCGTCAGCTGGGATAAAGACAGATGGCAAAGACAAAGGCAATTTGGACAATATTTCAGTCTGATTATGTCACTAAAACTTGTTTGAATGTGACCATTCAGCTGCTAGGAATGGCAGGGCACCAGGAGGGAACACCCAAGTGTAAATACATTATTTCACCTGTTCTCCTTTCCCAAGTTTCCAGGTCGCTGGATCACTTTGCACCCCTTCTCCTAGGGATCCTGGCAGCTGTGGCACGTGCTGGTACTCTCTGTGATGAGCTGAACAGAGGCAGGCTTAGAAGCCAGATACCTCTCACAGGTTGAATGTTGAAGTGTATCCTCTACAACAGCTGTCTGGTAATAAGTAGACACGGTAAATTTCCCTACCAGCTGACTTTTTAGCTGCAAATAAGCTCCTAAGACAATTTAGAGGGCATAAGGAACACCCCTGTTCAGCACCCTAACAGCCCTGCAGACAGCAAGGAGCTTCCAAACTCACACAGAATTGCTTTCTTCTCATCTTTGCACGGCCCAGCTCTGAGACTAACAGTGTGACAAATCTGTTAATGTTTCAACAGGCAAGCCTTAATTTTGTGCGTACCCTTCAGTCATTTTCCATATGGAATTGGAAATGCTTTTTCACAAGCAGTCTGTTGATATTTTCAATATAGGCATAAAAGATCGTCCAAAATGAAAAGGTTTCAACCAAGGCGTTCAGATTGCTTCAAAAATTAGAATTCTTGGGCACTCCCTACATGTTGTGTAAAAAGCAAACAACATTATATCTGTTGTAGAAATGGAATAGAGAGGTTCGGAGCAAAGGAGATTTATCAGCTTGCCTAAGCAAGTAGGAAAGGGACCTAGGAATCCCAAGCTCCAAACCCAATCCCAAGGGGGCTTTCTAATAAATACTAGAGCATATTCAGATCTGAGTTTGGGCCACAAGCTCACAATCTACGCAAGCAGCAGCCTGCAGTATAATTAGTCCCCCAAAGCAAACATAACTGTAAGAGGGAAATAGCTAGGGCCAGGCGCTTTTATTGTGTATAAACCAGATCTATAAATCACGAGTGACTCATCTGAAGTTAGCGGTGCTGCTGCGCGTTAGAATGAATGGATCAGAATCTGGTCCACACATTTCACACATTTCTGGGAATCAACATTTGTAACTGTATCAGTAGCCTGGAATGTCTCCTAATTGGCACCAAATGTGAAACAGCTCATTACCTGGGCAAGGCAAATAGCTCGAGAGAGATGTCAGAAACTGAACGTAAAGTATGAGTAGGAACATAAAGAGCAAACAAGTTTCACACACAGATAGGAACTGAGGTGTAACAAGCATTAAATAATACCTATAAAATTTTACGCATGCACATGAATTACAATATTATTTCATCCAAACTGATTCTCACAGTAACGGCGCGTGTTGTTTTCTTCTCTCTGTGATATAAAAATGACTCATAAAATTAGTATGTAACAGCATTTGTGTTGTACAAATATCTTGCAAATTTGTCCCGCTGTATATTGGTGACACAGAGATTTATGCGCACGTGGAATCTTTTGAACCTACTTGACAGCAAATGGCTTACAAAGCAGCTGTGGAAATATTGTGTTACCCATGAGCTTAGAAACCCATACAGGTGTGTACTTTGGGGCCGATGAGCCTTGTGCCTCCCAATAAAAGCTTTAGGTTGAGATCTGTAAAGGAACTTGAGGGGAAGGACACCCCCAGCACACGGCAAGGCCAGCGTCAGGCGGCCAGGTTGTTTGTTAATCTTCAAAAAAGAAAGTGCTCGAGGATCCCAATGTTTATTCAAGCAAATAAAGTTAATAAATCCTGTTAAAATGTTACTACGAGCTTTGCTGCTCCGTTTGAGATTCATACCCTCCAGTCTGAATGCTGACTGGGGAAAGGAAGTACTATTAACTAATGCAGGAAATAAATCCTGCTTTGTCTGCCACAAACGTGGCTCCCTGACATTCCTGAGAACAACAACCCCTACGTTTGAATGATGCCCTAACAACGAGGCGAGCAGAGATGTTCGCTTTCCACTGTCAGAGCGCCTGGACCCAGCCTGCAAGGAGGCATTAAATGGCACAGGCACCCGTCCCCAGCTCCCTTCTGAACAAACCTACTCCCCAGAGGCGTGTGAGAAGCACGTCCCGAGGCTGATTCCACATGTCCAGCACCTGCCCTTAGCCTGGCGATCAAACCCTCCTCCCTGGGCACCTGGGCTCCCTCCGGACACCTCCTTCCCCCTGCTCCGTGCTCTCCAAACTGAAGGCTGGAGGCGAGGGGCACCTTCAATGCAACCACCACTCACATGGTGGCAGCCAGGACCAAAACCCTTCCCCTCTCCCACCCCACAAACCCAGCTCCTTGGGGCTGGGGAAGCCTCCTCTGCTGGGAGGTAACCCCTTCGCCATGAACCCCTTCGCCACGCGCTCCAGAGCAATCCTCTGGATGCACGAGCACGTGCCCTTCCTCCTGCCTAACACCTTTGTGATTGCCTCAGATTTACACAGCTTTTTCATGCCTTTTTGAGCCTCCGTCCCTGCATCAGTGGAAGGGGCCTGCAGGTCCCTGCTGGGGTGCACACGTCTGTCCATCTCCGGCCTCGACAGCATCACCGAGCCGCTGCCCTTTCGGGAGCAGACCTGCCAGCAGCTCCAGACTTTAACTCAGCTCTCCCCATCCCCAGCTTGGCACCCACAACCCAAAGCTGCTGGGAATGAGCTCTGAAAGCCTGACTTCGTATCCTTCCCTATAACTCAAACCTCCTGGGCTTTTGCAGCCCTGCAAACTGAGGCACAAGGAGCCCAATGCTCCTCTTTCCCCAAAAAGAGCAGAATGAGGGCTCAACCCAGGGTGGAGGTTCCTCTCCTGAAAGCATCCAGGGGGAGGCCAGTGCCTGCGAGGGAGGTGCTGGGGAGAATGAGCAGTGCCCATCACGAGCCACCACAGACAGAGGGAGGCGAGTGCTCGGGGTCGGCTTTGGAGATGGGCAGCTGCGCTCAAGGGGAAAAGCACTCTGCCAACTGGCCCTCAAATTTAATTTGCTCTTTTAAAAAACTCCCTGTGTTGGCATTTTAGGCAGGACCTTAGTGATTTACAGCACAGAGTGACATTTCAAAAAAAGATAATGTGGGTAATGAATTACTTGCTGATCCAAACTAACAATTGGACATACCTACTTTTCATGGATTTAATCTTTGCCGAGGCGTTAGCTAGCAAGCATGAAATATCACTTTTCGGAGGCATTCTGTTGCATTTATGCAGTGTACAATTACATTAGGCAGCTTTATGACACATTGACTCAGTCGAGTGTGATGCAATGTAATACAACCAAAGTAATACGAGCTTTTAAATGCAACATGATGGCAAAAATCCATCTCAGATCTGATCTTTGTTTCATTTCAGATGCCAACTGTCATAATTCACGGAGAGTCAAATCCTTCTGGTTTTGCTCACGTGAGCTGCTCCATCAGAGCAGTGGGATGTGCCCGGACCAGCGAGGAAGCAGCATTTGATCAAGCAGGGGCGAGAGCATGTGAGCAAACCTAGCACGCATCCTTTAAGCTGGAACCCTTTGCTTTTCAAGCAAAGACACATGAGGAGTCAAAATTGGCAAATAAGAGCACAGTATCTCGGGATTGTGTTTCACAAGCCAGGAGTTAGCTCCACTGAGTGTGTTTTGCTCACACAGAGGTGAGCACAGTGGCACTTGCAAGGAGCCCAGCTGGCATCCCCTCACCTACTGCTGCGCAAGGAGCTCGTACAGGAAGATTTTATCCAATCCTGACAACAAGTAACACATGATAATACATTTCAGTGATTTCCTATGAGCACTGCCTCGTACTTAAATGGGAATGGTCACAGCAGACACAGATCTCGGGGTAGGATGTGAGCTTGTTCCTTTCCCCTGTCTCTCTGTGCTTGTTTTTCCCCACGTGAGGTATTTCAGCTCTGCTCTTGCACGACTGGACCACGCTGTCAGGACTGGACAGTAGACGGAAATGTGTCCGTTTCAATTTTGGTTCTGATCCTGGGATATTTCTAACTCTCTCCATATCCTTGATAGATAATGGTTTAATAAGCGATCTGTTTTTTATTTAAAGGGTCGGTAGTAAAACCCAGATCACATTTCTCACTTGGTGGGTTAAAAAACCGCTTACGCTCATTTCTGCAATGTAAAACGACACTATATCAAATCAAACATTTCCAGATGTGGCCAGCTTGTGGATGGAAGTGCAAGGGGAGCGAGCGTTTATAGACAAGAGGTTTCCCAGGTTTTTTTAATAGGACTGGAACCCCACCTACTGGCAAAGACTGTTATAGGGATGTCAGGACAAGAACCCATACAGGGCTCATTCCCTGCCTAGAAACTACAAGCTTTTAGTGGGGCTCCGAACCCTGTGGTCTGAGATCCCTGCAGGCTGAGCACCGCTGAAGCCACTGTGGGCACCTCGGTGCTTAGTGCTTGTAAAAGCAAAAATGTTAATTGCACTGAAAGGCACAAGGAAAAGCACGAAAAATTGCTTAAGAGCTGACTTATGCTTCCAACTCATATGGTACTTTAGAAAGTTTCAGCTTTAGAAAATTAATTGTGGCCTTGATTTTGATACTCGAGGACAAATCAGCCCTACAGAGCCCTTACCTAGACAATGGTCCCACAAGTGGAAGTATCGTAGCCTAGTAATGCACAGTGAGAAAACAACATTCCACTATGGTAGGCTGCTTATGGAAGATGAAATATTTCCAAGTACCTACACCTGAATTAGACAACCTTAAAAGTAGTTCTTATGCTTCATTTAGAATTTACTAGAAGAAATAAAAATAATAATAATAAAAAAAAATCCCATCACTTCCTGTATTTCAGCTTTCCCTTAAAAACAAAAATAAATACCATTTTAGAGACCATTCATGCCATTTTAAGTGTTGCTGAAGTAGGCCACCTAGCAATATCAGTACTTGAACTTTAACACGTTACAAAACCAGATTAATAAGTTAAAGAAGAAATTCCCAGAAAGCAGTATCAAACACTGGAAATCAATGTTTTACATCCCCAACTGAGGTACCTTCCCCCTGCAGACAGAACAGAGACCATCCCAAGGACACAGAACCTACACCTCACATCGCTCCACCACTGCCATTAGCTCAGCCGCAGCCCAGAGCATCCCGGGCTCCATTTCACTGCAGCACAAAGTGCTGACACAGAAAACCACAGGCAAAGGCTGAGGAGAGAGCAGGCAGAGGGTGCTACAGAAAAAGTTTCAGCCCATTTCCAAGGGGACTCCTAACTTCAGGAAAACCACACTGACTTCCAGCAGCCGCTGTGTGTAATCAGACAGTTCCACGTGGTTCTGACTGCAGCACAGCAGAACACTTTAAGATCCAGCGCATTAAGAGCTAGAGGCCTCCCTGAAGATGTGCACAGATCTATTCAGAGACCAATGCCATTTGTGCCAATGGGGCAACAGTGCCCCAAAGGAAGGTCCTGGGGACAGAAGCAGTGGCGAGGGGGTGTCTGGCATGAGTCTGCTTAGAAATGCAAGCCAAAGGTGAGGAGCTGTGCTGGTTCAGTGTGGGAATCTGCAGTTGGAGGGAAAATTCTCTTCTGCTTCTCAAAATTACCACCTCCTCTATGGCTTAGATCCTTAGTTTGGGCTTAGGTCTTGAAATAAATTTGAGTTCCTTAATGCTAGCCCTTCAATCCCCATTGCAAAACAAGACTGTATCCAGTTCTGGAAAAAAAAAAAAAAAAAAGCTATGCAGTGGGACTAGCTCCCTGCCACTTCTTTCTTACCCGTTATATAGCAGAGAATCCAGGTCAACATCTACCATGGCAATGACATAGAAGGAAAAAGTCCAGATGCTGCCTGACGAAGAGGGGAGATTGGGCTATTTGTAGTATCTGGCATATGCACCAGGCATGTCCAAATATGCAGAGAAAACAACAAAAAAATCTCTATCTTGGACCAAACTGCTAAGAAAAAAAAAATAAAAAAGGTTTCCAGGATGTGAGTCAGAAAGTCCTGGAAGGGTTTGCCTTGACAAGCTAATGATAACGGAAGGATAAGTTCAAGCGTCGAGCGAGCTGGTGAGATAAGGGTGAGGTAGACACATATGCTTCCTGTCTACGAGAAGGGAAACAAGACGTGCAAACTGAGACCGAGCGTGCCAGCTTCTTCCTCTGGAGATGGAGAAAGTCGCTCCTAAAAAGCTGCATTTCCAGCACTCCTGGGCACTGGCATGGGATGGTGAACACAGCACGGGTTACACCTGGCCACAAGGAAGACTCTGTACCTGCTGCTGCAGGGACGTGGCCAGCAAGGGTTGCAAGCCCTCCCCTGCCTGCCCCCAGCCACCCTCTGAGAGTCCCAGCAGCTGCGCTGAGCTCCTACCCAGGGGTTTTCAAATAAAAAAGTTTGCATCAGCACTGGGTCTGCTCGTGCTGCTATCTACTGTGATCAAAGAATTGAAACAGCTGCATGTCTCAGCTCGCTGGCAATGAAACCTGCAGTTGATCGGCTTTGTCCTCACGCCACAGCTACAGGGAAAGGGCAACAGCAGATGTAAAGAGGAGAGCAAACACCCAAGCTGCATGTAGCCACGCTCTGCATCCTCCTAACCTGCCGTCTCTTAAGTGCCACTTACTCAATTAATCCAAACTCTTCTACTTTAATAGCAGAGCTGTAACACATTTAAACAGCTCAGAAACTCTGCCCGACAAGCCATGCTCCCTATCTTATTCATCAGCTGCAGGACTGACCGTGCATTAACTAAGAAAGCTCGTGGTTTGATTAACACTTCCCCTGCCATTAATTTCTGCTGAATTTCTGCTAAGGCTGAAATTTCTCAGCTTTTTTTGGTAGGGTGGATCTCATCTCAGTAGGGACTGTCTTTTGGATCCGATCCTAGAACATCCCTGCAGCAGCTATAGTAACTATTTTTATAGGCAAGTTTTATTAGGAAAGTATTTTAAATGGCCTTTGAATGCAATTTAGCAGCTGGAAATAAGGCAGCGTGCCAGCGGCATGTGACCAGACAATCTGTGCAGCACCAACAAGTGCTACCAGAGATCACTGGTGCTCCACAGACTGTGCACGACCCCCCCCGACAGAACACACTGGGGACATTCAGCAGGCCAGGAGGTGCCCCGACACTGGGAACGCCTGAGAGGCCGAGCTCTGCTATTCCTGGATCACTTGCAAGAAACAAGCCTATTTTCAGAGACCTAACTGGCACATTTGGAGCTAAAGGAGGTGCGGAAATGGTGGGTTTTATTACACAGCAACTGTCAGCTCATCATAAATACACGTGAGGACATACGTCGTACAACTTGCACTTCTGTGACCATCAGTGAGTGTGTAAAAGGACCGTGAAGTAGATGTTTTAGGGTCGGTTCTGAACAAATGATCTAGCGTATAAAACTAGTAGCCCAAGCACACTGCGCCCAAAATATTCATCTTTTGCCTCATGCCCAAATGAGACAGGAAAAGATCCATTTCCTTCTCCGTTTTGACCAGGGCTAAGCTTGATTTCGAACAAAGGCCTTTTTATCCTCACCACCCTTTGAGCAGCCCTCTGCACAGCACTCTTTGTTGTCAGACCAAAGGAGCCCTCTCTTTCCAAATGTTTTTCATGCTTTCCGTACAGCGAACATCTCCCCCAGGAACTAAGGCAGCACTCTGCAGGAATCCTTTCTGTAGGCAACAAGAGCCAGGTGGAAGGACCAGGGACCTGTTGAGGGAACCAGGCAGCTGAGATGCTCTGAGGCACAGCAGGTGGGCTCCAGCCCTGCGACATGGGAGAACCAACTCTGAGTAGGGAAAATGGGCTCCATCATCCGAGGACCTGAGGGAGATGCCTCCACTGGATGCTCTGAAAACCCCTGGAAGATAAACCTGCCCATAGGCAAAGGGCTGGCACAAGCTCTTTACTCCACAGCACTTACTGTTACGGGATGCAGGGATCTCCTGCTCCCACTGAAGCACAGCACACAACATTTGGTAACACAGAGCTGGATTTTGGGAAGTGCTGAACGCACACCAGGTCCTGTTGCCGAGGCCAGACTCTTCCGAGTGGCGAAGACAAGTAACTAGATTGGCATCGCTGGGATCAATCAGATGTCTAAGCAAGTAAAAACAAAGCTTGAAATAGCTGGGGACCCAATTCTGATCTCAAGCCGCACTGGTGCAGGCACATGCGGAGTTACTGTGGCTTAAACTCATGCAGATGAGAGTGGAAACTGGCCTCCAGTACAAGTGCACGCTGAGGGAAAAGACAGCTTTCCTTTTAGACATGACTCCAATTGTACAGTCTGAGATTCAATTAAGTTTTGCTTTCCTGACATCTCCTTCCAAATACAGGCTCGGTCTTTGTGCTAGGCATTTTTAAAAATAAAATAAAACAAAATCATACGTTTGGCAGGACCTGGGCATTCCTGCTACTAAATTGTTCTGTACTTCATGCAAAATTTCAGTGTATTAAAGAGAAGGGGGGGTAGCCTCTTTGACCAGTGTCCAACTGTTTAGAACTGTTAAATATGAGTTTTTGCCCATGTTTACATGTGGAATGGAACACAGCCATTCAACCACAAAATGTTCCCAAAGCAAACATCCAAAACCTGGTTGCTGGCTAGGTACATTGACAGAATCGCCTGAAACCAGTCATTCACAGAATGCCAAAACAACAGATTACCGTTGGTAAAAAATACACAAGATTATTTTCTTACCTCCTGGGAAGAGGCCATTGCGAGTGACAGGAAACAGCGACTGGCAAAGCAGAATGTAGGCTCAGGGCTTTTTCATCTGGAGGGAGAAAAAAGATTGGTGTTAGTTCAGATCTGCAGAATCGCATGCCATTAACACAATAAAGCCAGCACATGTTGCCAATAGCATGTATGGGCAGCCTGAATTAGAGCAGACGTATTCTGCTAAGTCAAGACTTGCTACATGATGTAGAAATAAAGAAATGGAGGTAAAAAAAACAGAGACAAAGCGACTAAAGCAGGACACGGCAGCTCCATGTTACCCACAGATGGGTTGCCTTGACCCATGTTAGCCAACCACTTGGTGTTTCTGAAGGCTGGGAAGTGCCCCCTGAACTTCCCAAGGAGAAGGAGCCTGGGATTTGGGTCCTTTTGCCAACCCTTGGATTGGGTCTCACAACTGTAATGCCTTTTTTCCCCCTTTTTTCTCCCTTTTTCTCTTTTTCCTTGCCATGTTCCATCCCTTGCCCTGCTTCTTTCACAACTCTGAGCAAGACTCCCCAACAAATAAAAACGTTTCACCATCATGTTTTGTTTTCTCCTTCGTGTTAACACCTCCCCACCAGCTGAGTGATCCCTGCACGCAGCAGATTCCTGTTATTATTCTGCCTGTGCATCGACACCTTGTCGTAGAAGCCGCGTTGATCGATTGCAGGTGCCCCTCACTATGAAACTGGCCAACAACCCACTCACAAATTTGCTCCGCTTGTTAATATTAAAATCATATGGCCAATACCCTCCTAAATTGGTTCAGGCTTGAGGTACTGCTGATTCACAGTAGGAACAGGGTTGCAACAGGCTTTCTGCAGGCCCCACTATTCATGGTAAACACTGCACTTCATTGAAATAACATAAACTTTTGAGATAAACCTATTGTAGCAAAGGAAACACTAAAGTGCCACCACCACCTCTGCTTCGGAGCATTAAAATAAGCTGCATCACAGCTGCATGTCTGCAGCAAACTGAACTCTGATCCGAGAGCACGGGGAGCAGAAGCTTTGCAAGGCAAAGACCAGGTGAGGTTCTCAAGATTCACTGCTTACAAATGTGGAAAGGAGCATGAGAATAATTGCTTGTGTTCCCTCATTAACCAAGCAGAAGAGAGAGGGGAGTTCTTGAAACTCTCAGAAAACTTTGGGCTGAGTTTTTAGATGGATTGGCTGGAGCGAGAGCGAAGCTGGTTTTCACCTTCCCGCACAATTTATTTCAATCCGCAGCGTTTGTTCACAAGTCCCGGTGCGGTCTCTTGGGAGTTCAGCCACCATCAAAATAAAATCCAAGCTCCTTAAAAGTGTTCAAACATAACACATTATCCCAACTATTTATGATGTGCACGCACTACTTTCATACTTTGTTGTCTGGAAAATATTTTAACAGGTGGATTGGCAATGATGCCTAATGGTGATTGAACCCGTAACTTCACTGGTATTTCAGGAGATAAGCACCAAGCTGTGTTTCGTTTGCCGGCAGGGACACAGAGGCCCGGAGTTGTTACAGAAACTAACGCTCCTGCCAGAGAACCAGGCAGGAAACACGGACACTGCCTGGTGCCAGAGCCTTCAGCCAGACCAGAGGAATTTGCCTATTTTTTTGCCAACTCCTCTGATGGAACAGAAAAACAAAGTAGCACGAAACATGTCCCTCTGTGCCGGCACAGTCCTGGCCTCGCAAGAATCCCTTGCTAGCCAAGGCTGCTTCTTTCCTTCCAAAAGGGGACCACCTGATTTTGTAATCTCTAAATACACAGCTTAATTACATAGACTGATTAGCAGGTTCTCAGCTAGTCCAGTGGTGCTCGGATGATGCAGTGGCAGGGGTGTTAAAGCGACCCTACAGAATGAGAGCATTTTCCTCCCGTTTGCACTGCAGAGCCGAGCAAAGCGGCTGGGCTACCATCAACCATCCCATCTCCTTCCAAAGTTCAGCATGTGAATTAAACTGCGCCTTGTAAGGAAGTTTGAGATTTAAATGTTAGGCTGCAGACAGAAGTGCTGGAAACCCCATTGCTCTCCGGCACTAACAATTCACCTGAGCAAAAGTCCAGGAAAATACCCTACAGAACAGCATGCAACCAGCCAGAGCACATCATTTATGATCTGTTCGGTGTCTCATTTAGGGCTCTTAAGAAAGGTCTGAATATGTCCTATTTGAACTCTAGATGCCAGGCAGAAAAGCAAAGGAAGAATTTGAGGAGGCACGCAGATACAGAATGGTTATCAGAACAAATCAGTTGAATGCTGAGAGCTGCTAACAACATCATAAAACAAACGTACGCATCTTCCAGGGGGATTTTCCCAGAATAATTGCGTGCTCTCGCCTGGTGTTGCTTGGGAAGGCCACCCCAGAAGTTGATGGTTTAAGGTAGTTGAAGTGGGATTAGCCTTCATGAAAGACTCAGGAATACTTCTTCTCAGTGAAAGTTTACAATAATATTTTAAAGACTCTCAACCAACACCCATGCTTAAGCTTTGAAAACAGATAATGCATTTTTAATGGGATTGCACATCTGACAAGGAATTTGACTAATTCCTCTGATAGCAGACAGCTTCCTCCCCATAATTCATCTCAAAAGGATCAAAAATCAAAACACTCCCTACCATCTTTGGAATGGCTCCCCAGCCCCCAGCCGCCTGGAAAGGATCAGATCAATTCCAGCAACTCAATGGCAAGAGAACAGAGCAGCAGATACCTGACCTCCCCGCAGCCCGCTCCACCAAACAAGGGCTCGAGTAAGGAAGAACGGGCAAAAGTCTCCAGGAGAAGGGCCAGCTGGGCTGCTGACACTGAGCCCATTGTTTCACAGATGTATCGGGCAGCCCGTGCTGGAGCTGTTTGAGTGTTAAGTGCAGCCACCTAAGTCTTCAAAGTCACCCGAGTCAGATCATTTCTTTGCTCCAGTGCACTAACAGTTGTGAAACGCTGGGAGATGATTGAATCTGAGGTGTTGTAGAAGGAGAAGCATGAGGATTTTCATTAGCTTCTTTATTATTTGCCCTAACGAGGATTTCCTGCTCATAGTCATATGTTTGCTGGGCATTAAAGCCCTTCTCCAAAGGAGGAGCCAAGTTAGTACTCTCCAGAATCTCACGGCTGTGCCTTTAAAGCTATCCCCAGCATAATCCCTTGTAGATGATCCACAGCACAAAACCTAGCAAGGTCTGTCAAGGCATTTTTAGCATTTGTTCTGTTAAAAAAACAAGAAAAAAACCCTGAGGTATTAGGGTGCACTAATCTTTAGAAAGGTTAATTTATTCATAGAGATTTTGACAGAGATGTATGGCTGGGCTAGAGTCCCAGGCACTTCTTCCCAAGGGGAACTGCGAGTGCAGAGACGGCTTTCCTGACACAAGAAGAGAGAGGCGTCAGAAACGGGCCCGAGCAGCATTAACTTGGGGGCTCCCGTGCATTTCGAGCACTTCTCCTTCCTGCAAGCAGCCACCAAGGCAACTCTGGCTGCCTGATGATAAAACCAGGAGCCCACTTGTCCTGGTCCCAGGGGAACTGCAGACAGCAAGAGCATCGTGTTCTCCTGCAAAACAATAGGTAACAAAGCTCCTTCCTCTTTTACAGCAGGTGCCTCCCCTGGAAGCAAATTGAGAGCACGCTGCAAAGCTTTCCAGTGTGTAGGCTGATGCTACATGGGATGGACACGTGATGCTGCCTGGATGACAGACAGTGTCTGCTGAGTCTGGCTGTTCAGGCAGACCATGCTTCTGCTGGATTTCGTGGACTGGGGTTTTGGATTTCTAGACAGTGTCTTGGATACTCGTTCTCAGCCAAAAGTTGAGCAAGACTAAATGTATTTCTCTGGATACTCTAAGATATCTATTTCAAAATGCCAGAAGATAAATCCGTGGATGCTTCAACAAGAGATATCCTGTGAAATAAATTGCATCCTTGAAATAAAACATGTTAGAAAAAGTGGAGGGTAATTTTACGATATCTGATCATGCCCTATTTTTTTTCCACTGGGAACAGAGTTTGATCCATAACTGCACAAAGATCACTTCCAGATTAAAATTGTTTTTATTTCTTTTCTACTTAAGCAGGGAGGATGTAGCAGAAGCCAGCGAAACCTCTAGTCTCTGCAGAGGCCTCTGGGACCTTGAACTGTCAGGACACTGCAGGAAGCCAGCCTGATAACTGATTTGGTTGCTTCTTTTTTAATTTGCTTGGAGTCTGTGCAATTAAAACTAAAGTTTCCACCGGCTGTAGAAGGATAGAGCTAATTTGTGACTGCCTTCTAGTTTCAGCAGCAATTCCTCAATGTCAGGAATACCTGCACTGTTTCTTGCAAGCTCTTGACCAAGAAAGAAACTTAATCCTGCCGATAGCTGGATGAACCAGGCCAGCAGGTCCAGGCAAGCGATCCTTGCCCTCTTCTGCTTCTGCACCTGGGGCATCGTGTCCACTCTGGGGCCACCTGGTAGAAGAAAGCCATCGGCAGGGAGCAGTGAGTCCAGCCCCGGGCCACCAAGCTGGTCAGGAGTACATCTTACAAGAGCTTCAAAGGGTGACTCTGTTCAGCCCAGAGAAGAGAAAGAAAAGGGGGAACCTCGCTGCCATCTGCTGCTACCTGATAAACACTGAGAAGATGGGGCTGGGTTCTTGGAGGTGCGTGGCAGTAGGGTGGGGGCAACCCCATGTTCACCCACACCTCGGCACTGCAGCGGACGGGGACCCGCTCAGCAAGCCGAGCCAAAAGCAATAATGCTCTGCTGACCAGAGCTAGTTAACTGCTAGTTTAGATTATTAACCTCTTGTCCTTAATGAGAGTCCTGAGGCCGCTTAAGCCACAAGACCAAATTTCTCCTAACCGCAAACATGGAATCCTCATTAATATGAATCCGAGACACTTTCCCAGGAAGAAATAATTTGCAGAGTGTAGGATCTACCCAGAAGCAAACGATGCTGGATTTAGGAGCATGTTTGAAACTCCTGCAGTTCGGTTTAATTTATCCCCAAGGAGAGGGAGGAAGGTCTGGATTGAAAAATGGATTTTTACTTTTAATTGCCAGGTGTCACCAGGCCTTAAAAACAAAGCTTTCTGATGGTTTCCCCAACACCCCCAAATACCTGTAATTATTTTCTGGGGAATTTTACTTGAAAAATGATCTATTTCTAACTGAATTTAAGCCTGTGTTATGCAAACAGTAAACCAGCTTGTTTGAAAGTAATCTTTACCCAAGGGCTAGCAGAGAAATAAAAATAAATACCGTATGAGAGGTTTTTACAAAACCACAGACACCACCAGGTTTTCCAGGTCTGAAGGGGGAAAATCTCATTCTGCGAACTGCCTTTTATATTTCTGTAAGTTAAATTTTTTAAGATGTGTTACAACTGATCCAGGGATCGAGTTACCCAGCGATCAGCACCTGCCACCTCTGCCGTGGCACGCAGCAGTGTCCAGCGGCACGCAGCAAACTAGCTGAGGACGGGAAGCTAAATTTACTGCATTAATCTGAAATTACAAAAGGTCGGGGCTCAGCAGCATGTGAGTACACATTTTTTAACTCAATTGTTGATCTCACCAGTACTTAAAGCAAAGGTGGCATCCCAGGGTTTCCACACAAGGAACCAAGGGCTTTCCATTTACACTGGATCCTACACCGAATCTGAAAGATGCTGCTGCTTGCAAGGCAGCTCTGGGCATGCTTTCCCCCTTCAGGATCCTCAACCCCATCACCTGGTCCCCAAACTTCAGCCGAGCCCTGGCCAGAGCCCTCATCAGGAAGCCCATGAAGCGGGGGGAAGCAGCAGGGCTCCCCTCAGAGGTGCCTTATTCTCAGCAGAGCCCTCAGCCTGCAGCGGCTTTGAGGCCACCACGAGCCATTCTGCCAGGTGGGGATTGTGCTGGATGAGGAACAGGGGGCTGCTTTCCTGATTGTTGTGCCCATTCCCTGAAATATGAATCCTGCTTTTACCCTCAGAAAGCAGCAATGCCAGCTGAAACCCAAAGACTACCAGGAGGTGAAGGTATTTCCCCGAAGCACCACAGGAAGGATCCCAACCTGGGACTGCCGAGATAACACCTCGTGGGAAACCGTGCCTCGGGAACTCGCAGCCTCCGACAGAAACAACCCACCAGAACTGATGTCCTGGAAAGCATCACTGTGTAACGCATTATCCCCTGGTGTCTGAGCTACTGTGCTGGCAAAAGCTTGTTGTAACGACAGTCACCTACCCCCCCGCACACACTGGTTTGCATTACAGCAAACACGGCCCAGCAGAAAGCCAATTTCTCTCGGCCGCAATTGGGGCTGGACTAATTCCAAGCAGTCACTATCTAACAATCTCCTTCCAGGAGTTCCCACTCGCTTCTCCTGTATCAATCTATTTTTATGTTGGTATCTTGTTTTAATCTTTTCTTTCACGTGAATGTGAGTGCAATACCAAGAGCAGATGTGGCTCGTTTCTGTGCAGAGAGAGGCTCGGTCATAATAAATTTAAAGAGCTTTCTCAGGTATGTTTGTTTGGCTTCTACAAGACGCAGACAATGTTTTTCATTAGATTTATTTCTGGCAGGTTTCATTGAAACTGGAAGGATCAGTTGGGCAGTTTTTCCCCCTCTCTCTCTAATTTCACATCCATTTTGCAGTTTTAGTAGCAAAGATATTTGTCAGATATTCAGCGGCTCATGTGAAAATTTATCTTTTCTGTAAGAAGCGTTTTTTTCTGACCAAAATAAACACGTTAATTTTCATTTGTAAAATAATGACTTCATTCCTGCTCGGCTTGAGGGTGTGATGCATTTCTGCCAGTTCTGCCCACGGGGTCTCTTCTCAGACACAGCCCCAGGCTGAGCCAAAGAAGGCTCAGAGGCAGGACGTGCTCCTGCCATCATGTACCTGCTCCGTGCATAGGCAGAAAATGTTTTCTGCAGTCTGCCCATGTGGAGCATTCCACCAGCATGAAATCCACTTCAAACCACACATCGTGCGGCCGCAAATTTGAACAAGAGCTCGCCACACAATGGCAAGCAATAATGGACTACACAGGTCTCATTCCTGATGGTCATCGCTAGCTCAAGTGACAAATAAATTCCACAGGCTCCCACCTCTTCCTGAAATACAAGAGCTTGCAGGGATCAGCAAGGATCAAGACAAGCCATTGAGTTCTGCCAAAGCATCTCAGCAATGGGAGCTGCTCAGCTTTCCCCCGCCCCTGCGGACCCCAAAGCGCTGCCACACTTGTCAGCCAGCTATCTCCTTTGAACTGCTGTAGGACTTTCAAATGTTGTACTGCAATTGTTGTTCTAGCATAAGTTAACCTTTTAGAGTGGAACTATATAAGACTTTCCCTGCTTTATTGGATACCTTCATTTAAAATACATAGGTTTTCACTTAAAAATAAAAATCCCCCCCGTGCAGCCCAGAAACTGTGTGTAGTTTAAAAGCCAAACAATCACGAGCATGGCACAAAGCCTCTTCTGACAGTTCAGACAGTACAAGGCCCAAAGACTCTGAATTTTACAGTAGTTTTTTGTTTCCTTTTAACCTCCTTTTGCTGACATATCTCACCAGTTACATCAGGAACTGACTCTCTCCTATTGCCTCTTAAACAATTCACCTTTACAAGCACAAACAGCCACAGGTTACTCTACCTGCGCCTGTGCAGATAGCTGTTAGATCATTCCATTTTGTATAGAAGACGTGTACGTTTCCAAAAGTCAAAAAAAAAAAAAAATATATATATATATATATATATATCAACACTAAACCTTCAAAGAAATAGCATCAGAGAAAGACAAAAGACACAGCCTACCGTGATACGCTCAGCAATTTTACACCTCGCCAGCAGTGCTACCGCCTCCTGCCAGCAGGTAGGGGTGGCCACTACCCAAAGGGGTTCACAGCCTCCCTGAACACACTTTGCAGCCTGACCCCCCAGCCCCAACAAGGGCTTTCATGGCCCTGATACCTCCTTCTGACCTTTTTTCTTCTCTGGACAGTGTAGGCAATGATGCTGGAAGCTCACTTCAGTGCGTGCATCTGAATAACATTTCTGATGGCTTTATGATTTTTGCTAGGTTTTCCTTTTTCCCTTTTTTTTTTTTTTTTTGACATTTTACACAGGACAGATGTTGTCACCAAGGCTGCTCTTGTAAACAAGATATGGAGATGGTCTGGATTGGGTTACCTTGGTAAAATAGTTTAAAATAAATAAAAGGATGGTTGGTCTCTCTCGGATGAATTAGCTTGATTGGAACTGTCAGGTTAAAAAGGTCTAAATAAACAGAGTTGTGCATCTACCCTTAATGGAGTTAAGGGCCCAGGACAAGTAGTAAAGATACACAGAATGAAAGCCTAGATGATGGAATTCATCCCTGCGCAGACACGGCTGATATGCATGTAAGCATCTCTTAAATCCCAGTCTAAAGAGGGCCTTGGATTTACAGAGACTAGAGGTTTAGTTCGTAACACCCACTGAATGTTGCAAGGCTTTGCTGATTCCTTTTTTGCTGCTAATAAATAATTTCACACAAAAACATGAGTCAAGGATGTCTAGAGATGAGAGAGAGCATCGCTGCTGCCTGCAGCTTCAGAGCTCCTTGCCCAGGGTGCTGCTCCATGAAAATCCCTGAAAATCAAGGTTATTACACTCCTCTGTGATCCCACAGGGTCACATACATCCAGTCTATTTACAGGGGTGTTGCTTAGGCTCTCCTTTGCGCTTCTGTGCCATAAAGAATTCTTCCCCGGCTGCCCTAAAGCGCCAAGCAGGGCTTTCTATTGTGACACGTCCTGCCATGGAGGTGTAGGAACACCACTGAGGGATGATTCACCCTGGCAAAAACAATCTAGTGATGTTGTATAGTCATTGCAGGATGAAAGATGTCCAAGTGTAGACATTTACAACATTTCAGAAGGAAATGGAAAATGCAACAGAGCATTATCCTCCAGTTCCTATCAGTGCCTTTAAAAACCTCCCAGTAACTCTGTTACTCCGGTGCAATAGCAAAGCTCTGATAATTAAAGACTGACTCTTTACAGCAGGACCTTATTTTACCACTATGAGCTGTTCTGACATAAGTTTGTATCCAAAACCATCATCTAAACATCATTTTAAAAGGCCACCTCTGGTTTTGTTCCACTTGCTTGTACACAAATAAAGAAAAGCGTATTGTTTTCCCTTCCTATACATCGCCTGCAAAATGCACGGTCAAAAACAACCAGGAGGTTTAAATTCCAAGTTATTAGAAATTACTGGATACTGTGACTCCCTCCCAGTTAACAGCTATGAATAAGCCCAGAAACAGAGGTACCTACACAAAGAATTTGGCCCATAGCAAACATATATTATTGTAAAGTTGTCCAGAAAATAGATGCTGTTCAGACCAGAAATTACCTTAAATGACTGTTGAGTTGACTGGGTTACAATATTTTAAGGATCATAAAAATAAATATAGTTGTCCAAACAGTGAGATGCAGTGTATTGCCAAGTAAAACACCGCCGCATGAAGGGGTGCTTACCCTGCGTAGCACTGGGCTGCCTGTAAACTACAAGCACCGGGATGAAGTGACTCTTTGTTCGGTCTGTGTGTTTAAAAATTGACGAGTGCTCCGTGGTATCAATCATGCCTGTCAGACAGCACAAGTGCAGATCTGTTACACTTAAAGGGTTGTCAAACGAGACATGATTTAATTTGTCATTTTTTTCTCTCTCTCTCTTAGTGCAGCATGCACGTGCTCTTCATTACTCTTCATCATCAGGGAAAATGAATACATTTTTTGTATAATTTTTTTTTCTGCGGGAGGGTGGAGGGATGGTTGTTTACCAATGACCCAGCACTTGTGAAGAGATCATAAGCAGCTGTTCCCTGCATGCCCTCACGATCCGAGAATTTAAGTGAAGCCGTGGGAGGAGCGGGACAGGAGCAGGGGCTTTTTGGTCCAGGTTTTCAATAGACAAAGGCCTCGGGCCCGCATGGGGCTCTGCGAAGAGGCTGCACGAACAGCGCCCTTGTTGCATTCTCTTTCTTCATTAAATTCTCCTCTTCAGCAACTGTCTAAAAGAAATTTTAACTGGGTATCTTCACGCTATGTTTTTGGGAGCACAACAGGCAGGGAATTTTGCCTGCTTCGGGACTGCAAATTGAATTCAAAAACGTCTGGATTTCTATAGCTCTGTGAGCAGGGTTTATTTTATTCTTAGGAGAAGCTTTACCTGTTGTCATAATCCAGGAAGAAGCAAGGCAGATGTATGAACTATCAGAGTGCTGCAGAAAAGGATTAACTCATTTGTTTGCCATTGGACGTTGCTGCATGTTTTCTCATATAAGATAAAGAAAAAAATTGTAAAGGAGAAAAGAAATAACATAAGGAGAAATATATTACAAACGGAGAAAGAAATATTACCTAGTGATAGGCACATTTTTCACATGCGGTGGGAAACCTGAAGTCCTACCCCCAAAAGAGTTTCAGGTATCTGTGAGCACAGTTGCGCTTTTCCCTTCAAAGACAAACCTAAACTAATAAAATGTCCTTAACTCTGGGCAGAATTCCAGACACATTCTGGACCAGACAAATCCCCAGCTCTCCGTGGGAGCTGGTGGCCCAGCATTGTCCAAGGATGCCACGGTTTGGCCTAACATATAATAATGCTTTCACGGTAAAAAGCTTTGTTTTACCCAAAGTTGAGCACCTTCCAAAAAGCACTCACTAGAAACAAGGCTGTGTGGTGCTCGTCTTCCAGACACTTTACAGAGATAGCTGCTTCCCCTTTCTATAGGTGGGAAAACCAGAACATCTTCAGAAGAAGTGAATGCCACAGCTCACCTGCCAAATCTGTAAAATGGACTAAAACTGAAACAGTGCCTGGATCCCGGTACCCTGCTTGTCTTTCAGGTGGTGCTGTGAGAAAATTGTGCAAGCTTTCACTTGATATAAAGCGGTAATTTCATGCTGGGTGAGTGCATCATGGTGATGACCCATTGTTACTGCAGAAGTTATTCTTAACCTTAAAAATTAATTTGGTTTCATCAGAGCCAAAAAGTAAGGGACAGGACCTCATTGCTATCAGTACCATCTGTATGCAGAAAAACAGGAAAAATAACTCTTCCCCCAAAATGCTGCCAAACAGAGTAAAGCTTGCAATGAGACAAACACCCCGATCCTTGGTCACAAGCCATCACCGTATCTGCTGAGCTTGGGACTGCGGGGATTCAGGCAAGATCCAGCTGCATCCTTCAATTAACATTTCATTCATCGAAAGAAGCTGGATAGAGAAGTCCAAACCCGTGCCTTTTTGCTTGCAATGACACCTCTCATCCGCAGCGTTGAACAATGCCTGCCTTCTGCAAACGTGTTCCTCGTGCAGCCGGATCCGGGCCAGCACAAAGCAGCTGTCATGAGAAACTCCTTCCAAGCACAACGACAGCCCTGTCTCACGTGAAGGAGTCTAAACTGAAGTCCTCCTTATTCTAGCATTTCCTATGGAAAGATTTTACAGGTCCCCACTGAAAATGAGCCTGAGTTAAGCACAGCGCTAACCTGGCAAACCTCCGCTGTGTTCCAGCACGGTGTATCGGCGAGGCCGTTTTCCAAAATGCCTCTAACATACGAACCTAGCGATGCAGCACTGGAAATTAGAAAGTTCCAACTGCTGACAAGTTTCTTCACGTTTTCTCTGGTGATCCTCAGGCAGCACCTAGGTCTGCCAGGCAGCAGCTACCCCCAGTCTCCATTTGGGGCAGGAATTTATTGATAAGTGAAATATCACTGAGCCACAGAGGACAAAATCCAAATACAAGGGCAAATCACTCAGCTGTAGCTCTAACTTAGGCCTGAATAACACCCATCCCAAGTGTCCTACCCGCAGGAGATCAGATATGCGACTCCCATACCCAAGGGGTGAACAGATACACCTCAAGCAGCCACGAGCAGCAGGAGGGGACCAAGGGACAGCAGGCCTCAAGCACGTGCTTGGTGGCTTTTCCGAACTGTGTCCCAGATCCTGCTTTACCTATTGATGTGAATAGCCCTATTCAATTCAATCGGGCTGCTCATGGGAACACGGATAGAAAATTTTGGCTCTGCTTTGGTAAACTAAATTTCAAGAACAGTCTGAGTATACCATAACAAAGACCCTAAAGCCAGCAAGGACCATGAAAGGAGCTCATTTCATTACTAAATCAATTTATAAGTATAAACATATAGTTATCTGGCTAAAATATGGATTTTCCCTATTTGAAATACTGCACCTCAAACTTACTAAATGTCACCAATAGGCACCCCTTAAGGAAGCAGGCAGCATGCTGCCTTTGGATGCCCCAACCATAAATCAAGAGATTTCCTGAAGTCTGCCTGGAATAGTGGAGAGTAGCCAAACTTACATGAAGTGCTATTTGTGTGCTATTAGTTGTGGGGTGGGAGAGGGAGGAGTGTGGAAAGGAAAAAGGGGAAGAAGGAAAACCACTTTCTTAATAGTTCCTACAATGTTTGGAAAACATTCATTCATAGCATTCATTTATCAGGCTTCCATGCTATAACTCCAGGTTAAAAATAAATAAATAAAAATAAAAAAGCCTGAAGGGCAGAGGGAGGTGGGGAGAGGAAATCAGGGATACCAGGTTTTAACTGGGAAAAACTGGAATGTTGTCAGTGTTTCCATTTAAAATAAATATCGTAATGACAAAGTGATGTTTGTGCCTAGGTGCCACTCTGAGGTAGCAAATGAGGTCAATTTGTTCTGCGCAGCAGTTCCACAGCTGCACAAGTCCAGTCTGAGAACTTTTAAGATTTCATGTTCAGTCAGCTGCAGCCCCCAGACCCCAGCTGCAACCGTATTCACCTGAATGTCCACGGTGTCACTCGGATAGCTGGAAAAACCCAGCCAACATGGGCAGGTCCTGCTGCAGATGGGGACAGCAAAGCACCTCCAGGCCACGTCTGGAGCATTACAGAATTCATTCCCAGGTTCTGCATCGTAGGGCTGGGATGTACTGAAACCACACCTTGTGTTAAGCAAGGGACACAATAACTGTGAGAGGAAAGTCACCAGTGCAGACACAGCTTTCCACACAGCCCCAAAGCTGAGCCTTGGGTTCACTGGTGACCAGAACATCACACAGAGTCATCTAGTGGCCAAGCGAGATCCTACAGGGGGGTGTTGCCATTTTCTAACATGAAAAATGAAAAGGTAGCGAGCAATTAGCCCCCGGTATCTAATTTCATCGTGAATTTGAAAAATGCAACAGGAAGCAAGAAACCGAAATGAAATAATGTGCGTATGTGAAGCCGAAGACAGAGGATGGTAGCAAGCCATTATTAGAGCGTTAGAGCTGTCAGGAGTGACCTCCCCTGCTGGGTATTGATATTAGCTTAAATGCAAAAATTTTGCATCAGCTGTCATCTGCAAGAGAGACAGATCTCGCTGCAGCTAGAGCACAAATTCTCTCTCTCATATTTTAGCCGATCACGTCCATGGTTGTCTTTTGATGTTTCTAGCTGAGAGAACATTTTTATAAAACAAAATAAAACAACAAAAAAAAAACCTCTTTGGGAATCCCTGTTGGTGTGATGTTTTTGATTAGTGCTAATGTTTTTCTGGCCGGCTGTGAAAATGCATTTAACTATAATTGACTAGGCATTGTAATTCCAAAGCTTTATGAAACAAAAATCCACAGAGTGACAATCTGATACAGAAATCTGGCAAAAGATGATGTATCTCGCCCCTCAGAGACAAGTTTAATGGAATAAAAATATTGATCTAATATAGAAAGATTGGATATACATTTTGCTATAGCTCTCTGTATTATCAAGGGGGCAGAGGAGAGAAATCTTAACATGGAAACCTATTCATATTTGGAATAGTTTCCTCTTAAAGGAAATGGTGTAATTGTAATTTCAGCACTCACTCCGCTGCAAAGCAGACAAAGCACTGAGGACTACACCACTGAGAGGAGTTCTGCACTGGGGGCCAGCATGGACCCATCTTGTCCACTTCTAATTCCTACGATTCCCCAGTTTCCGTTTTCACTCAAACTGGAAGCCAGGGAGGGAGGCGGGAGGAGAAAAGCAACGCAATTCCCTCACCAGCATCACAATTACACCAGTGCTTTATTCTCCCAGTCAGGGATAGATGACAATACCTTGTTCACCATTTCCCAAAGAGCTCCTCTTTATGATAGCCAGAAGGAAATCACATGTTATCTCTGCTCAACCCCAGGGCTGGAAAACGCAAGCCTGGGTGATTCCCATGCAGTAGATTCCAGAGAGTACGTTTAATTAACGCTCTAAATTGGACCTTCTTGCAGGAAAAACAAATCTGTCAAGGGAACAGGCTCCTTAATTTGTGCAACGAGGAGCTCAGCTGTACAGTAGTAGCAGTGACACCACCAATTTGGTTCTAGGGCTTGATGCTAAACCGAGCGGGGACCGCGGCGAGGCAGCACGGCCGTGCCGGGTGGCACCAGGTGAGTGCCCCCCGCTCGCCTGCATGGCTCCGCACAACCACGGCGGGTGTTGCGGGTGATATTTCCCTCTGTACGTTTTGAAAAGGGGGAAAAAAAAAGAACAACCCCAAAGAACGCTGCGGATAAAGAAAAAATCGCAGCATCGAATCAATTAATGCGAGTTCTTCCCAACTTCCATGCGAGCTTTGCCTTCAATTAGCATGATCTCACTGAACCCTCTTGTGTAGGCCTGGAGCAAAAGCAATGGAAACTTTCTCCCTTCTTGTTTTAATCTTTCACCAAGTCCTGACTTTCGCCTCCAGCCCGTCTAATTGAAACTAATCTTCGCGGGCGAGGCCTGTCTCTTTCCCTTAATCCCTCTCTAAGGAAGCTCACATGGTCCCAATTACAGCCACACCGGCCCCTTTTATTCCCCTCCTCGTCTCTTTCTGCCAGTTTCATTTTTTGAAAGTTTGCATTATTAACTCCATGCTTGCGAGTTCCTGTCTGTCACGGGGGCCTAGAGATGTTATCACTGGTTGCCGATGTATAAGGTTACCATGAAAGCATTTTATGGATTACATTTTGCAAAAAGGCGATAGAGGGCATGATAGCTAGCACAGTGGCGAGCTTTATAGGAGTTTATATCTGCAATAAATGAGAGGCCAAGGAAGTGTTTATCTTGGACTTAAGTGTATACCTGCTTAGTTATCTGAAGGCAGAGACAATAACAGCTCAGAAGGGATCGCTAACGTTTACTACAAGGGTTTCACAGAGATGCCTGCGAGATGGGCCGCGGCCCTGGGAGGGAGCGGGCCGGAGACACGACCATGGAGCCCGGCTGGAGAATGTGTTTAACATTACGGAGTTAATGAGGTTACGTGAAGGCAAAGATAGCGCTCGCTGGTTCCCAAGCTGGCTCCTAATCCCAAGGCAAAGCCCAGCCCGCTAATGCTGGAGCTCAAACAATTTATTGAAAATAGACAATTTTCTTTCTCTTCCTTTTCACTGTTTTTTTTTCTACTTCCTTCTCATAACTTGCCGAGTCCCAGGCAATAGCTTCTGTGTTCCTCCAGTGCCATGATTTATTGCTTGCTTATATAGTTTCTGGTTCAAAGCTAGCGCATAAATCAATCCCGGTGGTTGCTCCCCTGAATACATTCATTGGAACTCCTCTGCTGCAGCCTGGGAAAGGCTGCTCAGCACCACCACAGCCTCCTCGCCCCATCCCATCCCATCCCATCCCATCCCATCCCATCCCATCCCATCCCATCCCATCCCCAGCCCTCAGGATCTCTCCAAGCAGTGCTCACACGTCCCAAGGAGGCCCTCCCAGCCTCATCCACCCTCTTCCCCAGCGGGACAGCAGCAGCACAAGGGCAGGGACCTCCTCCACAGCACCAGGTGGCTGGTGATGTGCAAACGAAGGAAGACAGAGGCGGTCTCCTTAAGCAGCTGCCACACTCTTAACAATCATCACTGGTTCTCTGATTTAGTCTACAAGCAACCACCACCACCAATAGCTGTCAGTAACCAGAGGCTGGAGCAGATTGTGAAAAAAAAAAAAAAAAAACCTTACCACTCTGTCAACCATAAGATCTTTGCTATCGTTTCAAAACATATTGTACTCAAACATTTGATTTGCAACACTAAGTATATTTAATTCAGTTCACTCAAGTTGCAAAGCAAAAAGTCATTTAAACCAGAAAAATGACAAATTATTTTTTTAAAATATCAAAGTAGCATATTTTGACAAACTCAAAGCATTTTTCCAAAGCACAATCCAAGTCAAGAATTTGTCAGAAACCTTTCCCGCAAGGAAAACTGGCATTTTTGAGATGAAATAACTTGCACATCTGGATAACGAATTCTTGGCCAACACTAACTCATGAACTGTGGTCTAGTTAGCAGCGGTCCCACCTGTAGCAGCCTCCTACTTAGATCCTCAAGGGCTCAGGCACGGAGTAGGCACTACAGCTATTTCAGTTACTCTTGCGTGAAGCCTGCTCACACTTTGGCTTTAAGTGCCCCCAATCTTTCTTCATGATGGCAATACAATATGTGCTTTTGCCCAGTGGTTTTTATTTTGTTTTGTCCTTCTTCCAGTATGGAAATCTTCATGACTCATTTGTCATTAGTTCAGTGTCTTTCACAAGACACTTTGCATAAATTCCTGAAAATCTTAACCTTCATTAGCAAAAATCTGTTTCTGCCTTCTACAGTTGAGAGCAAGCCTGAAAATGTCCTCTTCCTCCCCCATAAAGTCCAGAAAGAGAAGCTGATAGAATTATGAAGCAATCCAGCCTCGTTTAAGTCTAGAGGCTCTGAGACAGCACAGTCTGGCCGAGTAATTTTAAAATTTGTACTATTGATACTGATTTTGTAAAATAGCAAGAGAAAATACATCAACACATAAGTATGTATGCATGGGATCCTTCTTCTGTCTATTTTCTTTCTTCTGGGAAACTCTGTTGTCTTTGAATCCATTTCTGCCCACCCGCCTTTTTGGCCTAGCAAGCACAGTGAGAAAGAAACTTCACATTGCAACCTCTGGTTTGCTGCTGAATTTTTCACATGTGAGCTGAGAAGTAAAAACTCATAGCATAACATCGTACATTTTATGGCACAGCAAGAATAGGTCATTCTTTTCCTTTGCCTGTGATATTTATGAGGACTTGGAGAATGATTAACTGAGGGGGATGGTGGAAATGAATCCTTCTAAACAGTGAAGCTTTGGATTCTCCAACTAAATGAATGGCTTTTATTCCAGATTTATGGTCTTTTCACAGCCTGGCGATGATGAGTAATGACCTATCTTCACACTATTAAAGAATTTATTATGACTATTTATCACCAAAGTAACATAACAAGATTTGAAGAGGCACGGAATAATGCTAGGAGAGCAGCCAACATTGTCTTAGCTGTGAGCTTTCCCAAATACTGCAGAGCCAAAGTGGGGTGAGCAAAGGAGGGTGCCTGCCTCCAAGCACATGTGCAGAAGGGAGAGGAGGTCTGGAATCCAAAGAGGTACATATGCAAGGTGAGTATCACCAAGGGAAGAGGGGCAGAACATAGCTGTGCGCACGTGCACAACTTTCTTTCTCTCCAGGCTTAAAAACGGGGAGGGAAATAGATCCACCAGACACTATTTAAACATGCAGGCTAATGAGGCTGCTTTCAGTGGAGGATGAACCCCTCTACAGGATGACTACACAAGACCCTAGAGACATTGCCAAGAGCAGAAGGATCTGTTACAAACAGCAGCAGCAATGCTGCATGAGCAGTGAATGCTCAGGATCTTAGGTTCCTGAGGATGTCCTAGAAGTTGTGTGGCATTCCTCATGGCATTGAACTCACACCATTCCCTCCAAATTCTTCTGTTTTCAGTTGTAAAATTTTAAAAATCAGAATTACGGCTGCCTTTGACATTTTTCAGGTTCATAAATTAGCCTGTGCCCAACACATAAAGACAAAAAAACACAGCCTTTCTGCCCCTGCATCAACGTTGAGCTGAGCACTAGCACTCTGCCTGACTTCAGCGCCAGCCGCCAGGAATCCTCAAAGATGACTTTCAAAATTGGCTCCTTCACATGAGCTACATGCTGAAAACATTGCTCCTGAAAGAAACACAGCCTCTCCTCTTACCCGAGTTCCCCCTCTGCAGTGGCTCCGTTCTGGTGGCAGCTCTACCCGTGGAAACAGGAGCAATAATGGATTTCCTCCAGAGCCTCGACACGTAAGAGAGATCATGCCTTTCCACTTCTGAAGCAGGCTGTCAGTAAATGTCATATTTTATTTTGCTTTCGAAAGACAAATATGGCAACACACGCGTTGTTAGCAGGCCAAAAGAATTATAACTGTATTTTGCTGAAAGCAATGTTGATTTGGATTTAGCCTAGCACTTCTTGTAAAACTGAATTACACTGAATTCGCTCTAAACAGCTGTGACATCGGCATCTTTACAACACGCGCGTGCTGCTGGCTGTAGCAAAGGAGCAATTGATGCTCAGGGGAGAGGCAGCTCCTCAAAACAGCACGGAAGTCACCTCTCAGTTCAGGTCACAGAAGCCAGAGAAGTAAAGGAGAGGAGAGGATTCAGCAGGGCAGCATGCCTTCAGACAGCTGTAGGCGATCCCCTCTCAGTCACAGAGGCAAGGAGCAGATCCTGCAGGGGTCCCTGGTCCCTCATCCAGCCTCCAGACCCCAGCCTCAAAGCAAAACGTTGAGTTCCCGAACACTTCCACACCTGTGGCACAAGAATTTAGTGCTAATGGTCAGCACACACACAGCCCCGAGATGTTGGGCACCACTGAGGCAAATACAACAGCCGGAATTTAAAGAGGAAATCGGCAGGGCTGGCCTGGACTTGCTGAAGAGGTGTCCTACAGGACGTAAGGTCCTCACAGTGCTCATCTCTTTCTGCTGTAAATGTCATAAACACCGAGGCCACTACTGTATCCTCTTTTCTTCAGTGAAAGTGCAATGTGTGCATATACACACCAAAACAGCTCCAAGATCATAACAGTATTTCCTAGAAAAAAGTCTGACAAACACATGGAAGATGTTATTGCTGCTTCCTAGAAGGACTCCAGGAAAGCACCCGGATTCCAGGGAGATGAGCAGAGGAGCCAACGAAGCAGAGCAGTGCCCTACCTGTCCCTCACTGCACAGACTGATGGCTCAGATTGCCATCCAGTAACACTGGAGTCAGAAACCACCCAAAACAATTTGATGTACCTAGCTTTCCTCGTGACCTGCAGGCAGAGACTGGACAGCTGGTGGAAAAGGAGGCTTCCACAAGCTAAGGGGGAGGCTGTTCCCTTTCCCAGGCTCTAAGAAATGAATTCCCATGTTTCCTGGTACTCCAGTGGTGATGTTTGCTTCCTCTCCCCACGCTCAGCCCTCTTAGAGGCAAGCGTGGCTTATGTTTTAAGGGCTCAGCTCAAAGTCTGCCAATGCCTGTGCCACTTGTTATGTTCTAACGGCGTTTAGATCAGGCCTAACACTTCTGAGGCAGTGGCTCCTCTCTTTCCACAAGATATTTTTGTTCCGTAACCCAAAGAGTTCCAGGAAACTTCACAGGGTCAAACCCAGGTCTGAGCCAGAGCCTGCTTTCGGGCTAGGATCCCGAGCCTGCCAGCCGCGGACTCTTGGTCGCAGCGCCTCAGCTCTTCTCACAGCTGCCGTGCTGACCTCTGAAGCTTTTTCTGTAGGAAAACTTGCCAAATTACTGGGCAGAGTCCAGTTGCGGCAGCCAGCTCTGGTGTAACCATGTAGGAGGATGATAGGGGTCACCAGTACGACAAGGACCATTTCTGTGTTCTCAGAACTGAACCTCAGAGCCCATACACCAATGCCAGGCTCCAAGTTCCCAAAGCCCATCTGTAGCAATCATTAAATAAACCCTTAACGGTGTCTTCTGTAGCTTTTAATAGACTAGAGTACTTATACTGTCAGCTTTTACTGGGCAAGATGTAATTTTCCAATAAACACCGCCTCTTCCAAAAAGCAGCACTTTCTGAACTTTTTCCAAAATCCAAAGGTTTTGGCTGCAGCTGCAGCAATGGGAATCAAATTATAAAAACAAAATCCCTCCTTTCACTCCATGCTTTCAAATGTTTTTCCAGGGCTGAAATGAGAGGCGCGCTCGCTATTTGTTTCTGCTTCTGTTGGCTTTTAAAAGCACAAGAGGGTAAAGGAGCTGGATGGCTGTAACTTTCACAGCTTGCTTATGTACACAGTGCCATAACCTTTGTGTCTTGCTGTGAGCAGCTGCACGGCAATTGTATTAGTCTGACTGACTGTAAACTGTGTGGTAATATGTAAAACATATTGTGAGTGATGATGACTAATTGGAGAACATCTTGTGAGACACTCCAAACGTGTGTAAAATGTCATCCAGCTGTAAGCTGCGTTCTGGCCTCGACTGCCTGCTACTTATCAGGGCTTCGGGGCTCAGCAGCAACTCTGCAGAGGGAGCAGATGAATGGCACGAGCAGCAGCACCCCGCGCTTCAGCCTCTTCCACCCTCCACCTTCAGTAACTGATCAATGAAAGTCAGGCTCCAAGTTCTGGGACCTGGACTGGTTTCCTTACAGAGATTCGGAGCGTGCTGGCTACAGGACCCTGACTGTCAGTGGGAAACTTGGATAACTCAGCTGCAAAGTAATAAAAATAGAAATTACTGGATATATTCTAAAATCTTGTCCTTGTTTCTAACGCTCTCATGGCAGGACTGAACTCTAATAAATATGCCTCCAGCATTACTGCAAATGCCAGAGACGCAGGGCAGCAGTCTCGTTTGAAGAGCCAGCGAATCCTACATCCAAAAGAAGTTACCGCGTGGAGGGAGCGCGTTGAACTGCCTGTTACAGGCGCCGAGACTTGCACTGGATGAAATACTAGGTTTGCTCAATTGTCAGACCATCAGCCAGCCACGCTGGTCTACACAAAACGTCCCCTTCTAGCTCACGTGGCAGGGAAGGTATTCCCTGAAAGCAAGAAAAAAGGTACACTCCGAATGCAATTCAGTGTTCGTCTGAAGAGCCTTCCTCTGTGGGCGTGGAAGCCAGAGAAATTCTGCAGAGAACTTCAAATTAAACTTCTAAACTTTCTTTAAAGTGAGAGATCTCACGCATAAAGGACTAAATGGTGCATTTCAATGAAATGAGATGTTTTAATGGACATAAGAAGTGAATCAGCTCTTCTCTTAAATACCATTATGCACCATACTTTGGAAGCAAAGGAGACCTTACGCTTATAAATGAGGGCTGAACTAGGCTGGCCAAGCAGAATTACGCCAGTTTTAATTAGAAGGGCAGTTTATGCATGGACAGCTGTCGTGTGCTAACATCCCTCACCTACGGGAGGTGTGAACAGCAACTGCAAGTACAGCCACGACTGAAGAACACAGGAGATAAGAAATAACAGATTATGATCATTAAAGAGTTACAATTTTTGTCGAGAGGAGCCCCTAGACATACAGCAATGAAAGCTGAAGTCATGTAGGACTGCCTAGGAAATGGGATGTCCTCATTACAAGTGTGATTTGTGCGTAAAGGAGCCTCCCTGAGACCATACAGCAACGTCTCCAGACAGTCACACTGCAGATGCCCTACGCCTTCACAGCAGAACATGCATTTAAAAACCTTCAGCATCAGATCCTCGACAATGTCTCCAATTGTTCCCTTTGGCTCACGCTGGCCCAAAACAATAGGTTGGTTGTAGTCCCAATAAGCTGGAACGTCTCTGCTATCTGGTGCGCAGGCAGCAGCGAGGTTAGCTAAGGGTAAAAATAATTCTGTCCTCCTCGGCGATGAAAACTCTTTCATTTGCACTGATATTCAAGGCCCTAATTTAAACAGGGACCATCTCTTGCTGAACACATCTGACTGGCAGCTCAGGATAGGGTTACAGCTGTATGGTCTAGCTTGTCCATTACGCAGTTAAACACTGTCAAGACGATGCTAATAAACCTCACCATGACCACTGCTCCCCAGGGATCACAGCCAGCTACCCTAAAAGCCGAGAGGTTTGGGGAGATGGCTAATAATTCGCAGCGGAGTTTGGCTTCCAGCACCAGACCGTGGGCACGGGGTGGACCCAGGGGGGGCCGGGGGGGCTTCGGCCCCAGCTCAGCCCCGTGCACGGCGGTGCCCCAGGTGGAGCACGGCAGAGCCCAGCACAGCCGCCTGCCGCTGACCTGGCATTCACCTCCGCCGCTGGTGCTCTAACAGAGCCGTTTTGTTCCTCCCCGGAGTGGAGAGCGTCCAAACAGCAAATGTTGAGCGAGGGCAGGAAGAGCGTTTGAAGCAAATTCTTGCAGAAATAAATGTGAATTTACTTAACTTACCATGTCTCCTGCTTTTCCCCTCAGCCCCCCTTTTCCTTCCTAGTGCTGTTCCTCAATAGCATCCCTCTACTTTCCAAGTCATCCTTCACACTCACCACTGTGTACCTCTCCCCCTTTTGCCACCCACTGCCTATTTCTTTATTTTCTTTTTCTAATTTCTTCCCCCTCCCTCCACCTCAGCACAGACTTCTTTCCAGGTGAGAATATTTTACTCGGTGATTCTATTTAAGAAAACATTATAAAAGGAGCAGCTCCCGCTGCTTTCGCCTCCTCAGACCGCTCTCACATTAAGCCATCAGGCAAAAGGGCCGGGGCAGCAGCAGAACCAGTCCTGCTCGGGGATACTTGTTTCCTCTGTTCTTTCCTCTAAGTGGACCTGAGGCTTTACGGCTGTGTCAACCACACCGATTTTGGTCAGGAGTTTCGGCATTTTGCACTGAGCTGCTGCTTTTGCACGTCTGTGTTTACATGCCACCGTGCCTCCCGTATTGCAGACAAAAGCTAAAACACCAGAAGATGGACGCCTTTCAAAGCCAAAATGTAAAACCATGACTTCCAACAGGAAACTTGCATTTAGAAGCCAGCCTGATCGTCCTGTGGCACAGCCCATTTTTCAAGGCTTCTTGTCTGGTAATTACACTATGTTTGATGCTCCAGTACCACAAAACATCAGGCTCCAAAAGGCAGGTATCCAGATTTCCTAGACACAGCAATGAAACTTAACGGGTCAACTCCTGCCCATGGGCTTGGGATAAGAAGGAGGCACTTTGGTCCTGGGGTTGAAAGAGCTGAGTGCAGGAGATGCTTTCTCCACCTTTCCAGTCCAAATTTACCTGCTAGAACAGACTCAGAAGAAGCATTTTTTAAACAAAAGTTGTCCCAGCAGACAAATGAGGAGGATGTGTTCGCTGCCTGCAACCTGCCACTATGCTTCCCAGCGCCGAGGTTTGCTCTGTGTGGCAGCAGCAAACTCCAGGTGCCTTTGCTACCCACCAAGTGCCTGGGAAGGGTTAAATACTCTCCTGCTCGAGCTCACAGAGCTCTTTTGCAAGGCAGCTACGCTCAGAATAATATGCAGGTTGCCATTAAATATGCTATATTAATACTTGGCATTAAATTTTAATATAGTGATTATACAGGAGAAAAATTGTACTTCAGATTAGGAAGGTATTAGAGAGTTTGGAAAAAATCTTTATTTTGAAAGAAACATTTATCAGGTAGCTCACGGGATGCTGTTTACTTGTCAGAGCCCTTGAGCAGGATGTTCGGAAGGGGGGAAGGGTCCCTTTTAGTAAGAATGGGCGTTCAGCAACATTTTCTCTTTGCTTTTATTCATCCGACCAAATGGAGCTGGAGCATGTTTCCAGACCTAAAACCAAACTAAAGGGCCTGGCCATCCCTCCCAGTGCGTTAGCTGCCAGTAAAGAAGAGCGTCCATTGACCAGGGATTCTCTTTAACCGAGCCCATCAGTGCAGATACAGATGAAAAACAAACAGAAAACCTCAACAACCTTCCTTTGGCACATCCTCTGCAAACCCAACAGGAGCCAGGGTTCAGCTGAATCCTGGAGTCACAGCTCGCTGGCCTCCATGGGGATTTTCGTGGTGTCCAGCTCTCCAGCCGGCCTGGAAGGCTTCCTATTTTCCGGAGGGAGGAGCTGATAGGGCTGAGCTGGGACAGCGCTGGGACCACCGATCCCAGAGGCCCAGGTTCTCCAGCAGCAGGAGGAACAAAGAAGCTAGTGTTTGCCGGGAATGAGATGGAAGAAAACTAATTTTGGCTGAACCAGCATTTTCCAGTGAAAACCCTTCTTGTCAGAAAATTCTCAAATGAGTCCACTGATGAGAAAATACAGGTATCTTGTCCCAGTCACCCTGCCTGGCTCCCCAGTCCCATCCCACCACAGCACATCAGGGGGCTACAGGAAACTTCCTCCCTCCGGCATCAGCAGCAGCAGAGCAGTTTGCAAGAAGCTCCTTTAAATACAGCTGGTTCCAAAAGCATTTCTCAGAAGGATTTCACTAGAAGGAGAAGAGAAGCTTCCAAAGCTCTTTTGAAATTACTCCTTTGGTTTCTATTATGCAACATGGAGAAATGGAGATGAAACTGGGACGACAAGGATTTTAGGGTAAAGACTGAGTGTTGGCTGCCAATAGATGCCTGAGCTTCTTGTTTCCTTCAGGTGCACCTTGAAGATATATCAAACAAGCACAGAGCCTGACTAAGCTCGTGTCTCTGGACTTTCATTAGCAGAAAAGCCACAATTAATTTCCTAAAGAAAAAAAGGAAATTGAGGAGTTGGTTTTAATCTTGTCCCGGGCTGAGTGAATCCAAGAGTCAGAGCAAATGGTATCCCCGTAAATCTAACGGCAGCCACAGTGAAACATTATCCCGTGCCTTTTTTAGGAAGTACTTAGTGTAAGAAGTAGCAGAAATGGTTAGTGGAAACAGACCCTTGCCTCGGTGCTGCAGCCAGTCCTCCACGCTGTGACCCTACCAGATGTGTCCGTTCCGAGGCAGCACCGGGGCCAGATAAGGACCCTCGCCACAGAATTAATCAGTTCCCATTTTCTTAACCCCTCACACGCCCGTATGGGCCCTAAGATTGCTGGGGCCTGACAAAAAATCAGGTCAAACCTCAGCTGCCCAGCACAGCCCTAGCAGGAGAAGGGTGGCCAGGAGGGGCCGGAGCAGCACACCTGTGGAGGGCAATGCAGAGCCCCAGGCCCTGCTCGGATGGCAGCTTTGTGCCCTCGTTCCATGTGCATGCCCTTGGGCACACTTCATCTCCCCCACTGCATCAGGAGCAATCCCTGGGGAGCCCTATATGCACCCCCAAGCTGTATTTTGTGCCTTGCTTCTCCCATACCCACGTGCAGTGCCGTGGTTTGGCGATGCAGCTTGGATCCACACTTGGAGAGGGATGGGGAGGAGGAGCACAGCCCTGCAGGAGGCACCTTGAAGCAGTTACAGGGTGGATGACAGAACCGGGGCACAAAGGGATGCCCCGAAATGAGAGGGAGCAGAGCTTGGGAAGGGCCCGGAGAGGAGAAGCACAGGGGGTTCGAGGAGGCTCCGAGCTCGCCAGGAACACCACTGGGCTCTCCCTGCCCACCTGTGCCTGAGCAACATTATTCCAAGCTTCCTCATGTTGTGTTTTTTATTTAATTTTCCAGCGAACACACTCTTTTATCATCCAGAACCGTGAAAGTAAATTAAGAAGAAATGGTTTTCTTTCAATTAGACTCACAGTTGCTTTGAGTAACTGCCTATAATTCTATTTAATGAAAAAATAAAATCATTATTCCAGTTCTCCCTGTGCCCTGTGACAAGCACACAGACGGGCCCCATTAGCAGGCACTGTAGATTTACTTAATTAGAAAAATATTTTGTTTTCTCCTATTCAAAAAAAAAAAAAAAAAAAAAAAAAGGTAAAGTTTAAAAAATTAAAAAAAAAAAAAGGGAATTTAGGGGAAAAAAAGAAACCTCCAGGCACAATATTAATCTAACCTGCTACCTGGTGCTTAATAACTTATGAACTAAAGCACATATCAATCTATAATTTAGTTTTCCCTTTGATCTGTGACAGCATTTGGTGCACAGCCCAGCCAGCAGCCTGGTGCCATCTTATCCTTGCTGCAGCACTTCTCAGCACAAGCTCCTGTACTCCTTGAAGGTCTTTTGGAGACAGGACCCTGGCATTCAGACCCACCACAGGGCTGGTTTCTCCCAGGAAAATCAATGAGATTCTTCTACCAATCCCATCCATTTTATCTCTGCTCCTAAGTACCCCACGATGACAGTGTGGAGCTTCTACCAGACTGCTGGTAAAAGAGCAGAAAGTCCAGTGGAGATCCTTCAATGCTGCGGCACACTCGGCATCAGGTGTCAGAGCTTTCCTGGCATTTATGGGTTACTTGAAACAATGCACTTTCATTTTATCTGCATCTTGCGTTTTTACGATGATTATTATTCTGCTGTAGCATGAATGCCTCCAAGAAGAGGAAGTTTCAATTAGGATGCTGAAACCCTAAGCTGTAGTTTTATGGCTTTAAATTAACATATAGAGATTTGCTCCAGGTACCGTAACAAAGTCAACATCCAGCTATGCTATCTGATTACACGAGCTGATAAAGAATTTATGGAACATAGCACAGGAAGCTCTCTTTGCTGGTTGCCATTCCGCGGGGCAGTGCCCCTCGTGAGGAAATGACGGGGGTCGGTGGCAGAGGAGATAAACCAGGCTGGATCCTCAGCTGGTGTAAATCAGCTGTGCTTCCCGGCCTGGGCCCTGCCTGAGCTCTGCTGGGCCATGGGGCTGGCTTGCCACTTCTGTGCTCGTGCAATGATTTATTCCCCTTTCAGCATTTACTGTCTGGTCTTTGGTAAGTTCACAGAAGCGAACCTACAAGGACTGATGTCTCCCAGCCATACCCTCTGCTGTGATAGTACCCGGGTGGTTGTCTTGTGCATGTGCATTTGTGAAGCACGGGAAAGTGCTTCCCGAGGTACCCGAGCAAAACCCGTCTACTGAAATATTAGGTAAATTAGTGAACACTTAACACAAGCCTCCCCCTTCCCAGGTGAGCCCTGACCTGTGCAGAGCACCTCTCGCAGCAGGCAGCTGACTGCCCAAAGTCCCCACCACTAACTCCTTCCCTCTGTCCGTACAGGATTTTGCGACCAGCTGCCCGGGGAAAGTTCTGCGAGCTGAACTCAGGAGCCTCACAAGGCAGCAGCGTCCTCCTTTTGTGCTAGCCCAGCAACTGAAAAACTGAGAAACTCAAGTTCTGGCTGACACTTGTTCCCCTAACAAACGGTGCGCTGGCATCCTCTGCTGGTACCGGCTTGTCACAGCACGAGGATGGGAATTGTACTGCCAATAGCGAGTAGCATAAATGTTGTAACACCCTTTAATTTTGTACAAGCTGCTATTGCTTTATGCAACATAACCATCTTAATTACGAGTAAGATAATCCCTTGGTTCCTGTGGAATAAAAGGAAGCCAGCCTGAACTTGGATCAACCATATAGAGAAGTGAGTTTTATCACATTGCACATTTTCCTATCAAGCATCACCGATTTTCTCCAGCCACATCACAGAAAACTGCCCGGCTTCAGAGCTCAGGTCTACCCGCCATCCTGTAGCAGGATCGATACCCAGGCCATCCTTTGCAGGTGTTCTTGTAACCCGTTCCCAAAATCTCTGCTGACAGCCATTCCACAATCCCCTTAGACAAGGTCTTCTCCTTTTATGACAAAATTTCTATTGGCTTTTATCAGATGATTGATTCTGGATCAAATGAGGAGTACTCTTGGCAAACTGATGTGGAATAATTCCCACAATGACATTTTATCCTTTGTATAAGCAAGAGAGGAAGCCTCATCCGGCTATTTTACCCATAAAGGATTTCAGTACATGCACAGAAATCCAAACTTCACACAGATCAGTGCCTGTTTACACCACACGGCTGCTGTCAGACATAGTGGGCAGCATTTCTCCTCCCTATTACAGTTTTCATCTCTTTAATTATTATCTCCTCTGTTGCAACAAGATGCATTTCCAGCTCTCTGTTTTACTTCTGAATGTTATTTAAAATAAAAAATAAAAAAAAAATAAAAAAAGGAAAACAAACAGCAAATAATTTTATCTATAAATTCAGAACTGCTGAAGACATTCACCGTGCTGGTGAGGAAGCCAAGCTCAGCCCTCAGCTGAGCCCCAAGCACAAAAGCCCCACAGGGCTCCCCAGCACCAAGCCCAGCGCCTGCTCCCAACCACGCACAGCGGGGGCTGCAGCGCATGCAGCAGGACGGGGTGATAGTGGTGTTCAGGGCAGTGCCAGCACAGCACTGCGTGGCCAGGCACCCACTGCACTGAAAACAAGGGGAACAGGTCAAATCATAGCAAAAAGGACCTGGAAACAGCAGGGCTGAGCAAGGAGCGTGATGAGAACCAGCCTCACGGCACTGTGGTTGAGCATGCTGGAGTAGAAGCTTTTGTGGTGCCCATTTAACCCAACTACATGCTTCCAGGAATGGAAGAGGAAAGCAGTTCCTCCCAAAACGCTGACAGATCCTGCTGTGGAAACACTGCCTGCTTGTAGAACGAGGTACAGAGCCCCAAAACATGAGCATGCACATGTCCGTGGGCCTGAGCACAAGTGCAAGGCTGCAGCAGGGAACAGCACTGAAAAAACACGCTCATCTGACTTCATTAATCTAACTTGCTCATGTATCAAAGTGCAGCGCGTTTTCTTGTAAAAATGATTAAGCTGCTAATTAAGCTGTTTATAACTTGTTTCCCTGGTTGCTAATGATAATTAACATGCAAATTAGCTGAGGGAAGAGAGGCACAGGGGTCCTCAGTTCATTACCAAGTTAATTACTGTTTGCATACTTAAACATAACAGTTATAAATGGTGGCATTTAATGTAATGGCCAAGATGATAATTATACCAACGACATTTTGAAAAGTCATTTCACTGTGTGTTATTTTTCTGGGTGATTAATGTTTCCATGCCTGGTTGATAAACTTAGTTCCATCCAATATGATTTGGAAACTTAGCGCAGCCAAATAAGTTACCCCTTAACAATGCGCTCTGATCCCCGTTTCTCTGTAAAGCAGGGAAGGAACAAGGGGAAATAAAAGCAGTACATTTCAACACTAACAAAGGAGGAATAAAGTGGGCTGCTTAGCACCACCTGTTTAATTTGAGTTGGCAGCATATCTACCAAGATGCTGTAACAGCATCCTTTTTTATCCCTCACTGTGTTATTCCTCATGTTTTATCAGTGCTGGCAGATCTCTGAAGAGATCCAGCCCATCACACTCATCGTAGCAGGCAGTATCCTTAGCCTCAAAAGCTTGTATTCTAAATAAGCATAGTAAACAGCATACCACAGAAACAAAATTTGATAGTGGCCATTAGGAAGGACATGCTATTGGAAGGATGCATGCCCTGGGAGGATATGCTGCTTGCTTGCCACGTTCAGGACTCTGCTCCAGTGTGCTCCAGCTTATTCTGATGGCTTCCTCACTGGACACAAATGCTGAATCCCGCAGTTAAATCAGAGACAATAACTGAGAGCAAAGCATGTGTGTGGTGACCTTTGGGGGTTTTGAGCTTTAATCTCTGGAACATAAACAAAAGGATTATTTCTTTCTCTAGTAGAGCGACAACTTTTTTTCTTGTAATCTTGCTCAAGTGCATCTTAATCCTGCTGTTCATCAGGGAGCCCTGCAATCCTTCACGTTGTCATTCTCGTTGGGGTAAACAGATGAAAATAACCCAGTGCATAAAGGCAGCATGCTGCTTTCTGAGCATATAAAAGTATGCAGTCACAGCCAATTCTAGGATATCTAATATATTAATATATACACACACACACACATATAAACATTGCAAAGCCAAAAGATTCAGGATAGTCACTTCTTCAAGGCCTTACTAATAAGCTTGAATAAAGGGGTAAATTTTACAAAAAATCATCCAGATCCAGAGTAATGGGGTTGGACCATAAAACAACAAGACTACAACTTCTCTGACCCATGCCACCTTTCACTCACACTTCCCAGAGCTCTTTACAATCACTGATTTAATCACCTTACAGTTTTCCTAGGATGTGTTATACTTCTGTGATTATCTGGGTTTCAGAAAGATTTGACGGAACAGCAGGCTATCATATCATATAAACAGAAACATATATAAGGCTAACTGAGAATTTGAACAACCTGAAAAGAGAGGTTTTATATACATTTTTCTTCCAGACAACATTAGGAAGAAGATCTGTCAATAGCAAAGCTTAGAGGTCTCCGTTTGGAAGCTGCTGGTCTAACTCAAAGGAATAGCAGCAGCTGCAGTCACAGGATACAATGCCGGGGTGCAGATTTCCTTCATGAGAGAAGAATATCCCAACTCTGTTTGACAACAGAGTTACCAGCAGCCTAATGCAGCCTAATGCTCCTGGCAGACTGTGGGTGTGGAACTAAATACGTACAGGGATGAAATTTCATCGTGTGGCTTAACAGCTTAGTACATCAGCAGAGAGCTTCTTGACTTCAGTCCTGTGGGCATTCAGTCGCCCAGCCTGTATAATTTAGTACAAGCCATCTTCATTCCATACCCTATGCTTACACCAGGCTAAATGAGAGCAGAATTTGTGGTTTGCTCTCCAACCAACGTAGAGCCTAGTGTGAAGAATGTTAGTCAAGTAAATCAAATACCTTTTTTTTTTTTTTTTTAAAAATGTTGCTAGTGCCCCAACCCATTACAATACTATCAAAGAAAGTTCATTTTCTAAACCCAATCTTGTGTACCAAATGCAAGTATTTCTGGTTTCTCACTTTCAGACCAAGCTATGTCTCACATTTAAAAGCCTGAAGGGGAGGAACCCATTACAAGCCCTGCAGGCATTGAGAACCCTTGAAAGAAGTGCAAGATTTCTCAGACACATCCTTGGAAAGAGTTACTGCACATATATGTTAGAGGATCTCCAGCTTTACAAAGCCACTTGTTGTGGTGTCTTTACTCGCTTCCCACTCGCCTCCCTTTAAAAATTAATCACTAGTCGAGACATTATGAGGAGCTATTGTATTATACTTAATATTTAATGAACGTGTGGAATACTTAATATTTAATGAATGTTTAAATAAACATCTCTATACTTTTTTTTTTTTCCCTTTTCTCACTTTTTTTTATGATCTTAGAAACAGAACTTGCCATATCTGCCCCAAAGGACAAGCAACAAATTGGTGACTTGAGAGAAACATTAGGAGCCAGGACTGGGAGCTGTTGCGTTGCTGGTTCTGCTACCCGTACTGAGGGGTTGTCACACCAGCCTCTACTCATACACCTCACGTATCATACCAGAGCACGGTCCACCAGAAAAATACCCTCTTCTCAAATCATCTTGGAGCTCCTCTAGATGCTCTTGCCCTTATTCCTTTGATGACTGCAGTTAGGAACCTGAGATTAAGTTTGATGTGTAACATAAAATTGGCTGTATTCGTAACACCTGGTATTTGACCCTCAGCAAATAAAACCATCGCTTCAAGTTACTGCCACCTTTCTGGCCAGCCTTGCACATCAAGATCACAGCAGCATCCCTCACAACACCCGTGCAGTGAACACACTGTATCTTTAACTAAACTGGGAATCTTTATGCTAGAAATGATGAATGGAGGATGCTAGTATCCTCCATATTCGTTACAACTACAAGGCAAAACGTGGCTGGAAGCAACTTGCACACCACTCAGTCATGCAGCAAAGTCAAATTATGGGTAATGATTTTTGCAGCCTGGGCCAGAATCCATTGAAGGCACCGGTCTTGTTTCTATTCCCACAAGCCATGCTTGAACCTCAGCGGAGGGGCAAAGAGGCACACGCGTTTGATCAACTCAGCTCCTTTTAATGTGATTTCTATTTCAGAACCGTTTCTTTTTATGCCCTCAAGTCTTTCTTGGCAATATCACCTGTGGCCTAATGTGACAGCAATGCTAAATTATATCTCGATGGCTAATTATGGTAATTAAAGTGAAAGTAATCAAATCAAAGTAACAGGCAAACTCTTAATAAAATGTCAAAAAATCTCTATTAATCACAGGGCTTTTTTCATTCTCATTTGAATGAGAAAGAACAAGGATATAACAAAAAGGCTAAACTTCAGAGCTGGACCTGGCTTAAAGGCTTGCCATAAGTTTAAACACACTTAAAAACATCCTGGATTACTAAAAATCAAGGGTTTTACCCTTGATAGGGTAGGGAGGGAGCCGCACAGTTTGGGCGAGCAACTCAGCCCCCGTCACGCCCAGGGTCAGCGGGCCCCGTTCACTTCTCCTCCGGTACCAGCTGCTTTCCCCGGCCACCCCCTCGCGGGTCACACAGTGATAGGATCTGTGTCACCTCCCAGGAGGCGACAACGAGCGCAAACCAAGACGAAACCCCCCCCCCCCCCCCCCCCCCCCGTCCCTCCCCACACCGCCGGCGGGCAGCCCCGGCCGGGCTCCGCTCCCGGGGCCCTCAGGCCCGGCCCCGGCCATGTTTGCAGTCTCCAGGCAACAGCGCGCCCGGCCCGGCCGCTTTACTTTACTTCACATCGGGGGAAGCGAGAGGCCAGCAGCTCCGTCAGACGCCCGCTGCCAGGTATTTGTGCCCTCAGGTAGTTGTTTGTGCCCTCAGGTAGCTCTCTCCGGGCGAGACGCCCCCGGGGGTTCCTCCGCGGGGTGGCGAGACCCCAGCGGGTGCATTGGGGCGAGCAAGGGGCTCCGCCACTCCGTCCTCTGCCCTAAACCTCGCCCTCCCCGCTCACCCCTGCCTTACAGGGGGAAGGGGCAAATTCAGTGCTAGTTCCCTTCTCCCTTTCCAGCCCCTCAAAGGCAAAAGCAGGGCGTTAAGCTGCCCCCTCCCTGACCGCCACCAGGACCAACAAACTATCAGTGATTAAAACTTTATCAAACTGGCATCGTGGCCAGGGAGACAAAACCCAGTAGGTCCCACAGCCTGGGCAGCCAAGGGGCTTGCGCATACTGGCAGGTTTTGTGCGGCGCTTTCAGATTAAAAGCGGTTAATGTGCAGGTGTGGACAATTAATTAGCCTCTGTGGCCTGATTCTGCTCTTGGCTTTGCTCCCCAGTAAAGGTCTCAATGACAAAACACTGGATTTTCACAGGATTTTGTCTTGCTTGTATCTGTCAATTGGAAAGCTTTCTACTTCAAATTCTTTTCCTACTTTCCTACTGTCAATTGGAAAGCTCCACTGCCCCAAGCAAAACGAAGTTATGCTCAACAGCCCCTCATGCTGCCTATTCTCTGTTTCACAGGCTCTAGGTGTAAATGCTGATGTGATGCTCCTTGGTGAAGCTACAGCTGCTCAAAATGTCACCTCAGAGGCTTGCCACGCTGCTGTGCGAAGAAGGGGACCGCCATCTAGCCCAGCAGGAGTTGCCAGAAGCCACTGCTTTCTATTTGGCTGCCTTCAGCTGCAGTGCCCCCACGGCCGTGCAGAAAGTGAATTCCCTAGACAAAGAGCTCTGGGAGAAAGTGGTAGCCACCTTGGAGATGTGGTGCAAAGACAAGAGTCAGATTCCCAAGATCCAGAGCAAGAACTTGGACGCTGTGTCCCTCAAAGTGGAAATAGCTGCTGCCTTTCTCTCCACCATAAGTCCTGACAATGTGGTATCCTCGCTATTTAAATTGGAGGCCCTGCTTAGACGAGGATGCTCAGAGGAGGTGGTGAGTAAATGCAGTACTCTGCTCAAGGCTAACCCGAAGCACTCGATGGAACTGCTGCTGCTGAGGGCGTTGGCATGGGTGCTGTCAGGGGCACAAATAAGGAAGGGAGTTGTGGACTATCTTGAAGCATTTGTGATGCATCGCACTGAGGCAGTGGCCTATGTGTGTACCAGGCAAAGAGAACACCTGCCACAGATCATCCAGGCCTTCTCTAATTTTCTCTCAACATGTCAGAAAGAAAGCCCAGATTGTAGATCCTTGGACCAGTGGCTGGGCAACTGCTATGACTTCCTGTCTGCAGTGGCACCAGATGATATCTGCATTTGCAGGATGCAGGCAGATTACCTGTTTAAGAAAAGCAAATTTGAGGAGTGCGTGGCAGTTTGTAGCAAGGCCCTTAAGGGCTTGTCAGCAGGTAATAATATCAGAGATGAGAAAGCTTTGGGTCTGCTCTTGGAACGGGCTGCTGCATATTTCTTCTTGGGTGGACGGATGCAGGAAATGATCCAGGATTTAGCAGAAGCCTTTGCAGCTACCCCTGCCCAGGCAATGAAGCACTTTGAAGAGCTTTTCTCACCACCTGATACTGAGAAGATAGAAGAACAGGCTAGAACTGTCCTGGAGGTAAAGTTTGCAGCATACAGGGAGGCTGTGCGTGCTCGGCCTGAGCTCAGAAGCAATCATGGTACTGAACTTCTCCCTTCCGTGATCCAGACAGTCCAGTTCCTCCTGCACATCTCCCCAGGATCCAAACGTGAGCTCAGTGTTCGGCTGGCAGACTGCCATCTCCTGCACGGACACATCAGAACTGCCCTGGAAATCTGTGACCACCTCTTAGCAGCAGAGCAGAAAACTTACTACAATACTCTGCTAGCATTGCGAGGATTCTGCTGCCTCCACACTCAGAACCAGCAGCAAGCTCTGCAGGACTTTCAAAAAGTCATCGAGCATGATTCCCCGCATCCCAGCAGTTGTATTAAAGCCTTATGTGGGCGTGGACTTATCCGGATTTCTGGTGGCAGCCACTACTTGACAGCCCTGGATTATATCACAGCTTGCCAGTTAAAGCTGGAAGAAACCATCTTCACAATCAAGTCCTATGTGCCATGGAACCAAAGAGGACTGCTGCTAAAGGTCCTCCAAGAAGAGGGACAGAAGATGCTCCAGAAGAAGAGGTACCCTGGAGGCAGCTCAGCCTGGGGACAGGAAAACAAACACAGCTGAACAGATTCCCAACAGAGTGGCCTGAGTAGCAGGGAGGGTTCTTGCGTCAGATAACCAAGAATAGGATTTAGACCCTTTTAAAGTGCTCCTAATAAAATAAAACTTCATAGGTGAGGCTATTCCAGCAAAATACCTTTTGGCTGGTATGTTGTAAAGTGACAGGATCCACGTAGCCAAATCAGCTCAATCTTTATATGAAAGTTAATTCATGATGCAACAGTTGGCCTGAGCTAGGAGTGAGCAAAACACTAGATGGAATATGACAGAGATTTCTCCTCTAAAGGAGTTGTTACACCCAAAATAAAACAGATTTGTTAGTGCTAGCTGGCTCCTTTCAGTCTCAGCTCCGAACTGAAGGACATACTGGGCCACTAGATAGATTTCAGTATCACTGTTAGGTTTTCCTTTCCCATTGAAGTATCAGCTGCAACCACAGGTATGAATCACATGTTTTCAGCCTTTCTTTAGACCCACAGCTGCTTAAGAACATATTTTTATAAAGGGGGGTAATAATTACAGAATTAAGTGGCAAGAGATTTATGTGGTGCTGGATGTGGTAAAATGTATTAACTGTTTTGATAATAGACTGTGTCTGAGCTTCCAGATGAGACAAAGAGGCTCTGTTATTGTTAGCATTTTACCTGAACATTTCCTTTTCCTTTCTTTTCTTTTTTTTTTTTTTCCTTTCTTTCAGGGATGCCCTTGGGGTTTATCAGCTGGCTTCTCTCTTGGTGGAACTGGATCTTTCTGATGAAGCATCACAGATCCTTTGTGCTGATGCTCTGTACCAGATGGGCTGGGTAGAAGAAGCTCACAAACTACTCTTACTGTCACTCTCCAGAAATCCACAAAGGTCTCCCATCCTGGCTAGACTCGCACTTTTGCAATTGAAGAAGGGTTTCTTGTATGATGGCAACCAGGTAAGGAGCACCTGGCTAGCAGGGAGAATGAGAGACTGATTAGTGATGGTATGGTGAATGGGGATAAACAAAAACAAACAAACAAACAAACCAAAAAAAAAAAAAAAAAACAGCAGCTCAAAGTCTGCAGTTTTCTTTCTTGTGCTTGAAGCTGTGGGTGAAATTCCAATGTGTTGATTCTCCTACCAAGGATTACAAAGTTGAATTACCAGCTTCTGCCATCAGAGGGAACTATTGCATTTTTTAAAATCCCAGATAAATTTTGCTAGCCAAAAAAGTTCCCAGGTTTTGTTATTACCATTTCCTGGGAAAAATAAATGTTTTGTATAATATGCTGCCTTTGGGAAGCTATTCATGAATGTCATGACTTTATTAGAGTCAGCAGGTAGGCCCTGGAAATTAGATTCTTATCTGCAGCTTCTGCTACAAGTTCTGGATGGAATATATGTCACCAAAATTTTTTCAACAAAACATTTTTGATCAACTTGCTTTCTAGCATCCAAAATAGAGAGCTAAATAAGTTCTATGTGTATGTTTGGTGTATCAAGATAACTGTTCTTGTCATTCTGGCTTCTCTGGCCTAGATTCAAATGTTGACTACCTGTGTAAGCACGTTTGCTTTACCAGAGGAAACACCTTTTGTTTCTTTTCCGTATTAATTTTAGTAAAAACTGCTTGGTGATTTTCACTCTAGTGAATGGAGGCAAAGATACCATATGTCAGGCAAGATTCTTCCCCAGGACAGTAGTTCGTGGATTTGAATCTGTACATTTCTCAGCAGTACTAAAAGGAAGGTGAGGCACTTCACTGAATTCACTAGTTTCAATTTTACAACCAAAAAGTTTCAGCAAAGTCCTGTTCCATAGAAACTTTCTCTTTTTGGAGCAATCATCCTGTAGTTCAGCTGTATTTATAGCAAGTTAACTGGCAGTCTGAACAGCTGATTTCAAAGTAACCAAAGCAGCATTACTATATCCACTACAATGATTTCCACATTATAAAAGAGATAATAATTCCACATAATAGAAGAGATTCATGGTGTATGGCTAGACCACAGCCAGCACCCCAGTAAAACATGGAGAAGCACTGGAAAAGAGCATACTTGTATCCCTAGACAGAAGTAATTCTAGCTTTAGCAGCTCTTAATTTCATTTATCTTTTCATGCCAGTCTATCTTTTTCTCTCCCATTGTTAAGCTGCTAAAGAAAGTGATCAAAATTGGCGATACCTCCTGCCTCCTGCCAATCATGGACATTTTCAAAGATGAAGATCGGAAGCTGATGGAAACTCACTGCCGTTTCAGAGCACTGACTATCTTGAAGAACAAACAGAGGGATGCTGACATCAAAGAGGCCATTGCCTATCTTTCTTTTGCCATCATTGCTTCAGGTAAGATTATAAAGCTATGGGTAGGAGATGTACTTCTATGGGAAATCACATCAGTGGGTATGCAAACAATTCCCATCCATCATTTCCCCAATGAGAAGACTGAAACAGTAGACTTACATGTAAGAAGGTAAAAATTAAAATAAAACACCCTTTTAGGATTAGCAGTGTAATGCTGTTCTTTGATGGTACAGGAAAAGCAAAGTAACAGAGGGATTTTTTGGTACTTGATGCAGGGATGCAGTTTTATCACCGCAACATATATGTGCTCAGAACACAGGGAAATGTCTCAAGGAAATCCTGCAGAACTGCTTTCCCTTCCGTGATTTTCATCAAGTAGCTGCACACAGGTGACTGAAGCAAGGCTGAAAGCTGGTAATTGCAAGAAAAAACAGAGATTTTTGATCTAAAAACATAGTTTTCCCAGAAAGTCAAACTTGATGTAGAAAGAGATGAGAGTTTCTTCTAAAACACAATTGTTTCTTAAAGAGGTTAAAGCCAAACTTCTGATAAATGAAAGGGAAATTTGGTCCCTGTGAGCACTTAGTCCTTAAAAGACTGTGAATGAGGGGCTACTTCACAAAGTCATCTAAATGAAGGAAATCCTGGATTCAGAAGAAATAGGAAGCCCTTATCCCATTTATTTTGTGTAACTGTTAGGGGAAGTGCTAGCGGATAAGCAGTGTGGAAAAGCTGCTGCAACAGGTTCAGCTTCAGCCCATTTTAGATCAGCAGTTTTGAGGTAGCAGGGTCCTGTTTAGCCTTAGTGTGTTACATCAGTTAGTACCCTGAAAATCCTCCTACCAGTGAAATTGACGTGGAACCTCCTGTTCCTCATAATGAGCATGCTGTAGATAAGTCACTGCAGCAAACAACCTGCCTTCATGTTCCAACACACCAATGAATGTGTGGTTCCAGTGCAAATGAGTGAATGCACCCACTTACACGCATCATTATCCCAGCTTTTCCTAAGGAGAGAGATTAGGCTGATATGGAAATGCTTCTGGCATGTTCCAAGCAAAACCATATTTTTATGGTAATCTGCCTTTCACTCTGAGCAAATGTTATGACAGCAGCATTGAGAAGAAGAGACATTGGTTTATGAAAATGGAAAAGAAAACTGTTAATTGCTTTGAGATGGTTCCATTTCACAGCCTGTGCATTCCAGCTTATCAACCCCCCACCTGCTAGAACAGATGCTTGTTAAGAAATAGACATTGTCTTTATGGGAGCCAATTGATAGAGCTCCAGAGCGATAATAACCTTTAGTACAGAAGTTTTGGAGCATATCAGGAGGGAGAAAAAGCCTCATTACTGTAAAAGAATTGCTAGGGGCCTGTCTGCTGGCTCATCTCTGCAGGCAGCTGTGCAAGATGCTCCATTTGCCTGATAAAAAAAATATTTACAGTGGCACTGATAATTTATCATCCAGTATTGAGATGCCACGTTTATTGATTGCAGTCCTGGGCAAATTAAGATCCTCATCAAAAATGCCTTGAAAGGAAGGGGCATATGGATGGGGGAGGGATGCACACTTTGTATCCAGTGGATGAAGGGACCATACTTTTCATGGATAGCTTTGTTTTTTTATTTGGGCAGCGCGTATTTGAAAGCAGAGAAAAATAATCTTATATGCAAATTCCGGTGCAAATGAAGTGTGGAAGTAAATTAGACAGTCCCATCTGGATTCCTGTTCTATCCAAAACAGCGTGTACCTTCTGACTCTACTTAATTAAAACAGCCAAATGGCTTTGTGCTTCCATCCTCATGTACCTTCCTTTTAGAGCCCTCTTCTCTAATTTGTGCTGCTCCTATTCCAACACACCAAAATCTCCCAGGATTACTTCTAATGAATTGGATCCTAATCCAGCTCAGATCCTTATGTAGTGGCTGTGTTATTGGTAGGTTGCCTCCTTTTGTGGCACATTAATGTTGTCTGTGGAGACAGTTGTGATTGTGGGATAGATGTGGAGATGTGAAGACATGCCCTTTTACAATAAATAGCCTCATCTTACTTTTACTGCGTTCCATCGCAGCGTTACTGTGCTGTTTTTAGAGGTCCTCAAGAATAACAAATGGCAAAACTTTCCAGACTTCCTCAAAAATTGACAGAAGCTGTTTCATTACACCTGGAAAATGTATAATTTCTCTGTACTATCAGCTGTGTGAGTCTAGGTATTCCAGAGAAGGCAGAAAAAAATCGCCTGCATGTTGAGTGTTTAATAATTGCAGGCCACTCCGTTTGCTTCCTTTCACAGTTTCTGAGGAGGCTCGCTCTTGCTGAGACCTTGAGGCAATCAGAAAAGCAGTTGTGGCTGTTTGAGAAGAGATAAAGTTTATTGACATGTGTATTGATTTTATTAGAAACCAGGAAGCTTTTGAACTAATTTAGCAGTGTGATTTTATGATTTTGATTCTCTTTTCCACTCATTTTTTTATTGCAATGTTCTTTTGGCTTGTTTAATTAGACTGAAGGCTCTTTGAAGTAAGGCCTGTGTTTGTAGTGTGCCTGGCACAGTGTGGTTCCTGTTCCTGTCTGGAAAGTTAGAGTTCTGTCACGGTAGGACAGTTACAGTTATAAATCAGATTGCAGCCATACATTTACTCTCAGCAAAGTGCCCCAACTTTCTGTAAACCCTATTAGAACTTTTTTTTTAATTCCTGTGTATATAAATATTATATACATGCATCTTTTTAGTGTTTTCCAGAACTGATTCTTCTGTTTATAGCATGCAGAATTTTTATTTTTTGAAAAATTATCTTAGTGGCAACATATATGCCCTGACTAGGATTTTTGCCCATATAGCAGCCCAGACATTTATTATTATTATTATTCCAGATTTGCCTGTCGCTTATTAGCCTATAAAGGTGCACTGGTTTCTACTGTCAGCCATCTATCTGTAAGTGAGAAACGTACACCACAAGACTCAGAACATCAGAGCAGCCTTGTCTTTGTAAGGCACTCCTGAAAACACATCCAAGACTTCACCAGTGAAAATCCATTCTTTGGCAGAATTCTACCGCTTATTGCACCCTTGCCACAGGTCTAAATAAAACGCTTACTTTTCAGCCCTGCAGTCAGCACTCCACAACCTGTACATGTATATCTACTGCGTCATTTTCACTTAGCCTAATTGAAGCCCTTTGGTGGGGCTTAGTAGTCTGCACACAGTGGGATTTTACTGCACCTTACTTTAGACCATTAGACTGGAGACCTTTCAAGTAAGCACGGCTGCATGTCTTTTCCAGGTGGCTCTGCTGAAGACTGCCTCCTCATCAGGGCTCAGTGTTATGGGCGGCTTGGTCAGAAGAAAACTGCTATTTTTGATTTTAATGCCGTCCTAAAGGAGGACCCTGGGAATGTTCAAGCTCTGAGTGGACGAGGATTCGTTTACCTTGCTCTGAAGCAGCAGAAGGTATTATCACTGTATTGATTTACTGGTGAATTTTCTGGCAGTATTAAGCAATATCAGTGTAAGATACCATAGGCCATGTCATGGACTCACTGTAGTCAAGAGTTTCCTATAGAATTTGCTCAGTGAATGCCCTTGCTTTGGCTGTGGAACAGCTGGCAACTGAGAGAATTAAAAAAGATAAATAAAACAACGAATAGCTATTGTCACCATTTCATTTTTGGTCTTGTTTCTACATAGGAGGCAGTACAAGATTTGATCTCGGCATTGAAGGCAGAGGCAGGAGCAGTGATCCCAGCAATCTTGTCTTTAAAGCATGAAGCCCGGGAGCTGATCGCTCAGTGGCTTCTTCAGCATGGCAGGACCGTGCTAGCTGAGCTTGTTGCTACTAAAGACCTTTCAAAGGAAAGGAGGACCCTCAGGGACCTTCTCGTGATTGCAGGAGCACTAATCAAAATTTGCAAGGATGCTCAATATCACATCTTCTATACAGATGTTTTGACTGCAAATGGTAAGCACTAATTCTTTACATAGCTCATCAGAATAAGTGAATGATTAATGAATTCACAAAAAAAATGTTCAGTGGCAATGGGAGCATGTATTTATTTTACAGCACTTCTTGAGAGAAGCTTGCAAAAGTTTCAGGAGAGGGTACAAAGTAATTATAATACCCTTAGATATGAAATGTGGATAGTCTGCTTTAGTAAAGTTTATTGATGTCTCTTTTTCCCTGTGGAATGGGTTACATGCCTTGTACTGATGTTAACCAACAGGAAGGTATGAAGAGGCCCTGATTCACCTTCAGGAAGCATTTGACCACTCTCGTGCAGATGAGTTTGCTAATGCAAGACTGGCTGTATTGCAGCTGAAGAAGAGGAACATGCCAGTGGCAGCTCACTCATTCAGCATCCTAGCGAGGAAAGATGAAAGGGAGCTGAGGTTTCTCCTGAACTTTGTAGATGCTAAGCAACAGCAGCATCTCTCTCAGGTACAACCCTTTTTTGTTGCCTCATCAGTAGATTCAGCAGGGAAAGAAATGGGAAGTAACAGAAGTACAGAAGTACTTTTTACAGGAAGTGTACAGAACTATGTGGGAAGACCATTTATCAGAAGAATTACATACAAACTGGCTTCTTTCTCCATCCTTCTCTCCAGCCAGTCAGAGTAGATTTGAGAATTTGGATTCAGCTTCTTTCATTGCAGTGACCTTGCTTCAGTCTCTAATAATTCATCATTACCACTTCTTACCACTTGGGGGAATTTCTTGCTGGTCTCCCTAGCACGCAGCCTGTTTAATCCCACCACTAATATGCAGGGGTTGTGAGGGAGAGCTAGAGATTTAACAGGATCGTTGATAATATTGTACTCTGTATGAGTTACATGGTGCACGTAGCTGACTAATGGGGAAAGGGAATTCATGTTTTGTTCATTTTCCTGCTGAGATGAAACTGAAGGTTCTGATTCAATCACATAAAACACTTCAATCCTTTTTACTTGTGTAACTTCAGAATTGTAAATATATTCACATTTTTATAAAATGCCTTCGAGGTTGGGGAGGTTTGGTATTGGTTTTCTTAGCTACAACTGTTTGACACAAAAGTAGCATGTTGCTCTAGTCCCATGGAGTATTTATTTTTCCCTTTTTTTTTTCTCCACATTTTGCCCCCAAATTGCATCCAGCTCTGAGAAAGCATCTCCAACAATAAGGAAGGACAAGGTCAGATTGATGGTGAGCAGTTTTAACATTCACTCAGGCATCTGCAATACTGATTACCCAGAAGCTCTGTGTTCTGAGAATCAGTTTGCTTCCTTTTATTCAATTTGTAGATTCCGTGTACCCTGGTGAGAAGCTATATTGTTATGCTTTCTCCCAGGTTATAAAACAAACAACATGCTGATATACTAAATGCATCTAGAGAAGAGTACTTTGTATGTATTTTAGCAAAACAGCAGGAGGATATAAGTAAACAAGTATTAATTTACCAGTCCCTAGATAGACACCATTACAGAGAAAAGAGCCCCTTTCTTCAGAATAATGTAGAAAGTTCAGTCTTCTGGGGAAGAGTTTGGAGATCTCAGAGCCAATTTGCAATCTTTCACTATATAAAGTTGATAAAGGTACATTCAAGAATGTGTCTGTGAAGGCCCTGAGGAGGCATCTACAAATGAAGATAAGTTTTACAGCTGAATTTCCCTTGCTGCTACATCACTCTTCCTGTGTGGAAGTCTCACAGCTAAGTCCATCCATGCTGCTTTCTGAGAAAATGCAGAGGGATTGTTATGCTGACAACGAGATAAAAAAATATGTACAGTTTAAACTGAATTGATGTGTTAGGAACTCACTGGTGGTACAGATTAGTGAAACCTTTAAAAGAGGAGAGGCACTTTTTTTTTTTTTTATCAGCTACGGAATGGTCTGGCATTTAACCCCTTACTGGTGGCTTGTTTATCATGAAAGATTTCTCCACCACACGAGAGACTGGGGGTGTGGGGGTGGCTGGACTGATTTAAAGATTGGAACTGAATATCTGTTGCAAGTAAAATAAGAGTAATTTTTTAAATCTTTATTCTCAGGCTTTTTGTGCAAACCAAGTAAACATTTGAACTCAAGCACCTGGGGTCTCTTTCTATATTCTCTAATCTGCAAAGATTACTGAGCATGATTGTCTTTATTACTGATTAGCCCAGAATCAGTAATGGTTGTTGTGGTGGCTTTTTTTTGATAGACATTTTGTGACGAAGGGGATAACTATGTACTTTGCTTGGGTGGGGAAGGAATTGGCTAATTCACCTATACAACATCACAAAGGATCTTTCTGGTAGGACTTTCTTTTGCCCACAAGGTTATTCCAGTTTGTGTGAAAGGAAGATCTCGTGAAAGCAAAGAGCTTAGAGAGAATTTGTATCAAAAAACAAGTGTCCTTACTGTGCCATGGCTCCTAACTACACTGCAGGGGGAGCGTGTTCTTTCTGTTACCTCCATTTCACAAATAAGGAGACTGAAACACCGAAGAGTTTAGGGATTTACCCAGTGTCCTACAGCGTGTCTCTAGCAGAGCAGCGCTTGGAGATTAAGGGTATTACAGAAATGTATCATCATTATCCTGGAGTCTGGTCTGAAAAGGTAAAAATAATCCAACATGACCTGCATAGGAAAGGGTGGAGGAAGGAGAGCTCTTTGATGTACTACTTTTTTTTTTTTTTTTTTCGTGAAAACAAAGTAATAAAATTCTTGCATTATTTATAGTCCAAGGGGTCCCATGATAAGGAATCTGTAAACAACTGGGAGAGCCACATGGGAATAGGAATCTGAAAGACTTATTAAACTCCAAAAGGTCAGAGGAAGGGAGTTTGCTTGCTGCTAGTGCAGCTTCAACCCTTCTGTTTCCTATGTCAGAGGTTAGATGTGTGACTGATTGCCAGCTCCTTGCCCCGATCCTCGGAGCTGCAGGCTCTGTTGACATGCCATAGGCTGTCCAGAGCTGATTCCTACAGAAACAGCCTTAAAAACGATACAGCCTGTGTCTAAATTAAGCCCTCAGCAGAAGGCATTTTGAGGAACTGCACAATGAACAACGTGATCTAGAACTTCAGAATTTCTAGGAAAGAGCTGTTCGCATGTCAGAGAACATGCAGATGCAGTTAGTTCCTCCTCGAGCCCCTGTTAAAGTCCCACCACTAAGAAAACACCTGCACGGACTAGTTGCTGTAAAAACACTTGAAAGGACAAACTAAATTAGCTACTTTTTAAATTGTAGTCAGAGATCTGATGGTTTTGGACAGGCTGCCTTCCAATTTATGGCCAGAATTATTAAAGCCAATGATTTACACTATTTGAGGAAAGGTCCTACCTATTTCTACATGTGGAAGCTGAGAGATTCTCTAATAGAAACTCACTTATGTATTCATATTTGTCATTTTGTGGCAAATTGGGGTAGAGTTCTTCCTAAATTGTTAGGAGTGGCTAAATTATTTCATGTCACAGGTCTGAGATGAGTTTCTCAGGCTGACCTGCAATACTGTTCCATTTCACCGGGAACCTGTTTTCCTTTGTTGCATTAAACATCAAGCAGTGCTAATCTAAGCCATTAACATACAAAGACAAGGCAAACGGGCAGAATGGAAGAAGACCTGAGATGGACTTTTGGAGAGTGCTCAAGCACGGCTACTGAGACAGTGGCTGGGCTAACTAAAGTTTGGGTAGCCACCAGCACCCGAAGGCAATGTGATATCCCCTGGAATGGGACTGATGACAACATTTATCCTGTACTTGGGCTCGGCTTGTTTGGCTCAGCGCTCTGTAAGACCTAAGCTGCTGGTGGCAGTCTTGTTTATAAATTAAATATTCAATCTGCCGCAGCATGTTAAAAGCTTTGTTTATTACCAATAAAGGGAAATAATGAGAAATCCATTTGAGGCAAATAGTTCTAATGGAGTTTTCTTTATTGACTTTTATAAGCCTAAAAATTATGTGGCTCGCTCAGCCTTCTCTATTTTCTTGTTGTTGTTTTTCCCTTCAGGTAATAGCAGATAGTTCACAAGCACTTGAGATTGTTGATGAGCTAAGCCACTAGTTGGCTATTTGTTTTGTTTGTTTGTTTTCCTGTAGCTTGGGGAACCTTTTCAGTAGAAACCATATTTCATTATTAGCAGGTGTGGATATTTGTGGAGCAATGCATCGGGCTAACTCCTTACTGACCAGAAAACACAATTTCCCTATAGTCACCTGTTAGAGCAAGCTGTGGCAGAAATGTACACACATACACCCCGGCTTCTAATAACAAATATTAACTAACTTTATGTCAACAGGTAGCAGTGCAAGAAGGAAATGTGCTGATTAAAGAATATCGCTATGAGAAGGCTCTTGGTTATTTTACCCTGGCTATCTTGACAAGCAGAGATAATCCACGATACCTCCGACAGAGGGCTGCTTGCCTTATGCACCTGAAAAAATATGACAAAGCTTTAAAAGATATGGAGAAAGTAATCCAGAACCATGGCTCTAACAGTCTGAGAACACGAGTTCAGGACCACTGTTCAAAAGGACTCCTGCTGTTGTCAGTGTCAGAGGAAGAAGCAGCAGTTAAGCAGTATATTGAAGCACTGCAGTTGGATGAATCTACAGCACTGTGCAGCATCATGAATGGTCCTGGAAGTGGAACTTTAGCCAGAACTTTCCATAAGATTGCACAATACAATTTTGAAATGCAGCATTATGAAGAGGCCTGGAAAATCACTGATTATGGCCTTAAAATTGATAAAAATAATCCTGAACTTAAGAAACTGAAAACAAGACTCAAGCGAGAGGCATCAGGCTGTAGCATACATTAATTTATCCGCTTGGGAATTTTCCAGTGACTGTTTTTTCTCGTTTGTTTGTAAGGCTGCAAGAATAAGGGAAGGACAAGGAGCTCATGATAAATATGGAATGGAACATGGCACTGAATATGGCACAGCAAGGCTAGAAGTAGAAAATTTCGGATAGTGAAACAAAGCTGATCAAGGGAGCTATGAGAAAAAGGCAAATGACATTCAGTATTCTTTAAAATTATTGTGGATGTGCATAAGCCTTGTGAAGAATGTGTTCGTCTGGCTAAGCTGAATGATTAATTCCCTAACACATGGATTCCAATCATAGTGAAGGGAAGCAGTCAAGTAGCTTGCAGTTTATGAAATAATAACCACATATTTCCTTGCTACTTATCTGATTAGCTTTAACACATACTGCTCAACTAGCTAGTCTTTTTTTTGTAGGCCAAAAAGTTTGCTCAAAAGTAACATTTGTAACATGTTTTTAAGTTGTGAAGCTACACCAGTTAAAAGTCCCACTCCTGAATGGAAGGAGCTGCTGTCATATTCTAATGGGTTTGCAATAATCAGCACCAGCGTAAAGAAGTGGGGCAGTATAAATGCAAAGCAAAGTGTTCTAATGTCCCAGGCAATGTAAGATGAAAGATGAGATCCAGCAGAGATGAAACATCCAACCTAGTGACTAACACCTTGCTTTCCAGGGGACAGAGACAGCTGTACTACAGACAGGTGAGCATGGGCTTCTTTCTTTCAAATTCAAGGAAAGTTACTCTGCTTCTAAGCCTACTGACATTGATGAGTACTTCTTGTTCCTAATTGGCATCAAGATGCTATAGGGAAGTTTCTTTCCAAGTGTGAAATTATGTCCTTAAACAACTTCCAGCTACACACGCAAGCTGAAGGAAAGAGCTGCTGATTTTTTTTTTCAACTAGCAATTAAGAAAGGAATTTCTCCGTTTCATACTGATTTTTTTTTGATACATAGTTGTTTGGGGCTTTGAAATTCTTTAGCTTTATTTTTGTTTTGGGTGTTTGACTGGAATAATAAGCCTCTTTAAAGCTTCATGGTTGCTGTTCTGCTACCATTTCCTCTTTTACTGGTGAGTTTGATTCAATACCAGTTGGCTGATCTTTTTCTCTTGAGCAATTTGATCCTTCAGTGGCTTTTACACCGTCCAAATAATGTGCTCACCCTGTTCAGTCTCTCCTTTGCCACAGTTAGCATTGCAGATGTTGTATAGACAACGCTGAGAGCATGAGGTCTAGACACACAGACACTCAGTTGCACTCGAGTAAAGTAATTTCATTACAGAGAGACCAAGAATCTGGTTCTCTTCTGAGTTATCCATGCTGACAGTTAGGAATATCAACACAAGGACTGAAGAAAGAGGGTTGAAATCAAAAAGAAGAAAACAGTAGCCTACGGGATTAATAGCCTCTCTGCTGAGAGAAGCAGAACCAACTTTCTGAATTTTAGTATGTCATTCATAATGAACTGAAATTTTCATAAAGACCCAGGTCTTTATGTTATGTAAAAGTGGGTTAGCTTAGTTTTCCAAATTCACCCCTATAAGATTGCTGTAGAGCTATACTGAGGAAAAAAATGCTTTCAGGTGCCTAAGACTGCTATTTTTTCAAGCACCAGGAAGGCATATAACTTCTTATCTGTTAGTCATGGTCTAGATTAATGGCTGCTTCTCTCAGTGGATCCAAACTGTTCTCATCAGCATTTTTATTTGTTTCTTTTATCTTCTCTGTCCCCTTTCTGTGCACATTAAACCACTGCGATCAAAGCCCTTATCTCTGTTTGTGCCTAGGCTTCTGATTTGTTCTTTATTTCTCCGTTATGGGCTTGCTCTTCCAACTAATTTCTTGGAATATCAAATAGATCTTTCTGATTAGTCACAGTGAGAGGGGTTTGATTAGCAGCATCGCTGCGTTATGCATGCCTAGCACAATTTCACACTCAGCACAACCCATTCTGACACTCATTTCCCAGACTCCTGAGGAGCAGGCAGGATTAAATGTGACCCATTTATTTCAGCTACTGCCCAGCCCATGCACCTAAGAGCCAAAAGCATGCCTGTGCCTTCAGGTTCACATACCTCCACCACTCTCTTGCTGTGCTTTGCCACAAGACAGTATCTTGCAAAAAAAAAAAAAAAACAAAAAAAACCACTGAAGTCCTTGCAGAGTACTCGGCATTTTCTAAGAGACAGTCATCATTACTGGCTGTGGATATAACTCTGAGGCTAATTGTGATCCTTCCGGCAGTGCTAGGGAGGCCATGAGGACCATTTGAGATGCCTTAATAGCATCACTGCTTTTGAGTCTGGCTCTAGCCAGACTGCTGCAATGTTAAACATGCTATCACAGCAGCCATCGGAGAGGGCATTGCTGTCACTAGGGAGCTGGCTTTGGCTGTTTTCCTTTCAGCCCAGTCTCCCCCGCCAGCAATAGTTATGCACCAGAAATCCATCAGTACTTCTCAACAAACATCTCCCTTCCAGTCCAGGCCGATAAGTCTCATTCTTATCTGATGCCATGCCCCTTCTCAGGGCCTGGGACTGTTCAGTGGAATCACCAACCACCTCATTATATACATGCCATTTTCTAACGGGATATTTTTTCCACTTCCAGACTGAAGAATCTGGGTAGAAGAAACTGCAGTGAGCACTTCTACATGTTTCTTTAAGGGTATGCTGCAATTTGGAAGATTATGGAGCTGTTTGCAACTGCTTTCAGAGGCATTACTCATTCTGTGCCTGCAGCTGATGGCTGAAATTGTTTTCAGAAGGAACTATTGTAATACCTGTTCCTTGAAAGTCTCTTGTGCAACACACTTCAGGACATTCTTACAGCATGCTGGTGTAAACGTTGGATAACTACAAAGAATTTGAGCATAATTATGAGCCAACACTAGAGTAATCAGGAAGGGAATATGGCCTGATCAACCGGTGTCAACAGTGGAACTGGATACCAATTTATTTGAAACCTACATTCATCCCAAGGAAAGCTTTAACACCTGTAGCTCATGCAACTCTGAGCTGTATGCAAATACTACCAAATATCCCTTTGCTCCCTCTGAATTTCATTTCTTTGAAGTTTTCTTCAACCTCAGCAATGCATCAGCTAGGCTGTAATAATTGCAGTCCATCTACATGGGGAGGCAGAGAAGCTGAAGGAAGACTACCCTGCTGCACCTTGTCACCAGGTAATGAACAAAGGAGGCTTTGAAAGCTTGATTGTTTCTACACAAATGGTCGCTTGCCAGCGTTGGCTTTATAAAATATTAAAGATTTCTTACAAACACATAAAAGGGATACCAGATGTGAGAATATTTGTTGCACACACACAGTTATATGAGCAAAGTTTCCTGACTTTGTATGCCGCAGTCAAGCAGGCAAGGAACGGTTTAGAAATGATTGGTTGGGATTAAATAGTCAACTGGAAGCTTTTCTCAGAGCTCAGACAGAGCTAAACTGAACTTTTCTGATTTCAAAAGATCATTTTTTCCTTTAAACTCATATCACCCCCATTGCTTTTTCAATTTCAGTTCCTTAAGCGCTCCTAGGTAGTAAGAGAATCAAAAAACATCAGCAACTGATCAAATGCGTTTTTGAAGCTGACATATTGCCTGGGAAGTCATCTTCCTGACTTTCAGTTTAATCCATGGAGCTTCCCAGATTTACATCATGGTGGAAATGTGGCTCTGGCTTACAGCCACACAGACCCAGTAACTTTTAATGAGTTTCTGTGTTTATAAGTGAGGACATTCCACTTGACTTGCAGAGGCAGATGTTTCACTTTAATGACAGCTAATCTAAAAGCCATTTCTTTTACTATCATTTCTCTGCAGAAGATTAACTGTGTTATCATTGTACTGCTTCTGCATCAAGCAATTTCTAATTTGCCAGGGCTCTGAGGAGTCACTGCCATCATTAATTTAATGTGTTACATGAAATTATCACTGGCATTGTAGCCTGCCTTTGGAGTCTTGGCTATTTCAATCATATTTCAGCTAAACTAGTCCATGTCAGGACCCATTGCTTCAGTCAGCCATCACTCAATGACACCTTAAGGATTACTTTGAAGGCGCAGCACTCCAGAGCGGTGGGGTTTAGGATGCTCTCTCTCTTCTCTCCTGTACCCGCTATGGCTTCCACAAATGACTCTTACATATTAATTTGTTCTGTAGGACACCAAAGAATACTGCAGACCTGCACTTGCCTCACAGATGTATACACCTCTGACACCCCAAGTACAGGACCAGTGGTTTGTTTGGTCACTGAAGTACCTGGAGGGCAGAAGAGGAGGATGATATCACCGTTCGTCGTGTTCACCAACTGAGAAGCGGTGAGGACAGGTTGGGAACAAATTGCTATATAACTTTCATTTACAGTTTATTTCAGAAATTTTACTTTGGGCATATGATGCATGGCCAAGACCTACCACAGACCTTGACAGGTCTACTCTGTGGTCCTGAGGAGCACCGAGTACTTGTTTGGTGTGCAATGCAAGGCCAAGTTTAACTTCCCAGGTTAGCTGTGGGTGTAGGTGTCTCACCATTCAACCTGATCATTTTTGTATTTGTACATTCCCTACATGATTCCAAAAAAATCAAGTGTTACAGAAAATAAACTAGCATAAGGATTTCCCACAGATTGTAAAGGAAATTAAGAACAGTATCAGGTAGGTTTACGTCTCATTCCTGAACTGCGTCACAGTGAATGAGAAAATCTAGCAGTAAACCCAGAGGGGGAGTATAGGAGGGAGCAGGAAACACAGGAGGAGGAGGAAGACTCTGTTCCATTCCAGTTCTACATTTTTGTTATGCCCCTCGGTTGTATTTTTGTCTCCAGGTCAGTGTTGTGTATGCCTAATGCGACCTGGTGGATATACTTCACGGGTGTCACGTAGCATGATGCATAGGGATCTGAAGTCACAGGAGAGACACAGTTTTAGATCCAGATCAGTAGTGGATGAAATGAAAAACAGACTGATTATTATTTTCCTACTTAGAATGACCATTTTATGGAGCATCTTGATTGCTTAGAAACCTCAGATGTCGTATAAGATTCAAACACTGGCAATATACTCACTACATTCTCTAAAAATCACATTAAAATCTTACAATATTAGGAACATCTTTGAGTACTAGTAACAATGTAGGGTTAGTTCTTTTCATACAGAGTTTTAACAACAGAAACACTTATACTTCACCATTTGCTTTCTATTTTTTTGCAACCTTGCCAACATTATGTTTGCAATGCTGTTTCTTTTTTTCCTCATGCATCATTTGTCCATTCTTGGGCAACAAAGTCTACTTACTGAAGAAAACAGGTAATTATCCATCTACATAAATTGCCCTTTATCCACATCATTAATGTGTTTGGATGTTTTAATTGATTGCATTCTCAACTGCTTTGGATAGCTAAAATGCCAGCTAATGCCATCCAATTAAGCTTCCTAATAAACCTGACTGATGAACTGCAATATAATCACACATCAAGTAGAGATGTAGGGGGAAATGGCACAGAACTGACAGTTTAGAATAGACTGTGTTATTCTGAAAGACCCAAATCACTTCTCAACAGTGAAGCTTCTAATTGACAATAACTGGCAGCAGATCTGGTATCCAAGACCCGATTCAACCCACCTTTCAAGCACATGCTCAAGTCTGTTCCTATCTACAGAACATTTTTGTTTGTTGCTGACTTTGGTTCCTCCCAAGAACTTCCCCTATACTTGTCCTCTTCCTTCCATAATATTCTATTAAAAATTTATTTTTGAAATGTTTTCTTTCCTAGACTTTTTGAACGGTCATAGGAATGTATTCAGCAAATACATGAAATATATTACCCTGAAGAAGGTAACACGTTGATAATTAGTACTAGGTAGCAAAAAGGCAAAGAAGATATTTAGACTTTTTAAAAATATATTTGTTTGTAAATAAACAACACTAGATGAGGCAGATATAAGTGAAATAAACTCATACTAAAAATAGGATGTACGCTTCCATCAGTGCCCTGCAGGCAGCTCACCCAAAGATGGCATGGTGTCTGTATGACAGCTCTGGAGGTCTTTTTCTAGGCTCAGAGACTGTAGATTTAATGGAGCAATTTGTGTGAAATTCTCTGCTCTATTTTGCCAGATGCCAGACGACATAATGGTTCCTCTGGCATCAACATCTATTAATCTAATCTTGACTTTGATTCTCTGTGTGACTTTGTTTCATCTGTAAAATGGGGATAATCTTCTATTTCAGATGTTTGTCCTCATCTCTCAGCTCTGGGTACAAAATACTTTGAAGATGACATGCTATTGCAAAAGAGCTACAGATTCTCATCAAACCCGTTCCCCAATCAGTGATGCTAGTAGAGGTCACCCCTCTGTTCTGCCTCTGATACTGCACACTCCCTTGTTTATTTATTTGCACAGCTCTTTGGCAACAGTAAATTCAGAGCCTCAGCCCTCAGTGGGAACAAGAATGTGTCCCTGAGCATCCCACTGTATGCAGCCTGCTGGGACAGATGTTGTGTTTATGTTGTAGACAATGGCAAGGGAAACAATAAGAACATTTTGGTTCCTTCTTACAGGCATGGCACTGCCTAAGTTTGTTTCTGAGAGTGAGCTATACACCAACCCAGTAGTACCAAATGGGAAACTAACCACAGAGGTGCATCTAGAATCCAAATCCTTTCCTACTGGGCACTCAGGTACCTCTCTGCTTCTCTGCCAGGGTCCATTCCTGATGTATGGCACCTCCAGCAGTTACTCTGTGAAAGAACTGACCAGATCTCTCTACCTTCGTCTGTGCTGCAGCTCTTGATACTACAGAACATAAATACCAGTTGTTCATTCAGAACACAAGTTCAGAACATCTTCAGCCTGAATGATGCAAGTCTTCCAGTTTCCACAAGCATCCTAACCATTGGTGGGCATGCAGGAAGGTGAGGTGGAGGTGAAAATGGGATGTTTGCTAAAAGTTAAGCACATATATAAGCATTTTGATAATCCAGAACTTCACACTATGGATAGTATTGCTAAAAATAAGTGTAAGAATTTATTGAAAAGTTGGCTTTCTGTGTTTAATTAGATGATACATATGTGGTATATGAACTCATATGACTGGTTATATACTCTACATTTTTCAGTTGGTCTGAATATCTTCCCTTTGAGAACAGAACTATCATACTTAATTTGAAAGATACAAACAATACATGGTTAATGGATATTACTGCAGAAATTTTGCGTGTCTTGTAGCTGGAAATCATTTCAAGTAAAATAACTTAAATTCATTTTGTTTGCAGTCTGTCTTTCCATGTACCAAAATAAAGCAAAGACATGCCTTTTAAGTCATGCACATCTATTTTTAATGACACAACATTCTAAAATTCTAATTGCAATATTAAGCACTACATGGAAATTAAATGTATGGAAAATCAGGCATTGCCTTCCAGAACAAGTTTTCCTGCCATAGATACTTTCAAACCTCTTGGGAAAGAATTAAAGCATGTCAAGTTAAACTGAGAACTGTCCTAAGATTTACTGTAATAGGAGAGACTTTTCTAAATGCTAACAAGCTAGTAAATCATCTTGTCCCATTAAGGACAGTACTGGTAGTGCCTGCTGCACAGTCTGTTTTCTCCAGTCTAGATATAAAATCAAGTGATTTCAAATATGGTGGAAAGGGTTAATTCTCCCTGATAAGTCTCCAAGCAGAGCATTTAATTCATTGGGCATTCTAATCCACCTCTGTGTGAGTGAACGTATGAAGGAAGAGAGAGAGATGTAGTCACAGTACTTTGCAAGACCATTTCTTGGGAAAAGCCTTGTTAAAGAGATTAGTGCTAATAACAAGAATAAGTGTTTGATTCTGATTGCCAAAAAATGTAAATATTCTAATTATATTGCAGAAGCTACATGAACTACCTGCCTTCTACAGCTGAAAAACAGTCTCCACCAGGCAGAGGTAAGACAAGTTCTTATTTTTACCTGTTTCTCTCTGCAGAGTGCATGCAATTAGAAATTAATTGCAGAAGCCATTGTCTTTTATACCTAATACCACTGATGTCTGATTTATTTTTTTTTATGATGTTCAAAATATCATTGTCTCATGAGGGAAGAGTTTTGAAACAGCATCTAAACTTGGAGGTTTTACTGATTCTAATCTGTTTCAGATGTGCATCTACTGGGGGTTATTTACTCTACACACATCTGGTAGCCAACCAGCTATGAGAAGACATTTGAGCACTGTTTTTTCTGTTGTTTTGTGTTTTGTTTTTTTTTGTTTGTTTGTTTGTTTGTTTTTCTGTTAGTTGACAGATAACAGGGTTAGGCTGGCTCTCAAAGACAAACCCATCATTTTGAGCACAATGAGTTATCTTCTGTAGTCTGCATCCCTGCTACAATAAATCAAAGGGTAGCCGTCATTCTAGAGTCATTATTTGTGCTGATTTATGGAGGATTAGGCTGTTGTGGGTTTTTTTTGTTTGTTTCTTAATATCACCCTATAGCTTCAGACTGTCTGTTGTATTTCAGGAAAGTGTATATACCAGACTAATTTCTGCCAGTTTCTTTAATACTCCTTTCACTCTTCAGAATGCAACAGCATAGACTGAGACTGTGAGGTGAAGGAAGGTATTTGCTAACACTCTGCAGTATTGTGCTGTTGCATACTGCTTCGGTTACTAAGCAAAATAGTGATTTGGATAGTAAATCTATTCGTTGTATACACCTTGGGGCATGGGAGCTTTCTTATTTACATTAATTCTGTGATTCTGTGATTCTGGGATTAATTCACATACAGAGAAAAACAAATACATCTTAGTACCTGTGTAACCTGAACATTAGAACCCAAGTCACAACAGAAATGAGCTATCATTACAGAGTTCTGGTTCTTTATTGTCCTAAAGACAAACAGAAAAGTAACAAGAGTTTTAATGCAGTTTCTTGGAAGAGTTTTACAGTACTCTCCACACCCCTACTTTCTCTCTCACAGATACAGTGGAATTGGTAACTAAAAAAGGAATGAAAAATATTTCACATGCAACTGATTTCAGATATGGTACCGGACTTTTACCTGATATGGGGATAGAAATACCTCCAGAGATGGGGCATCCACAGCTTCTCTGGGCAGCCTGTGCCAGTGCCTCATCACCCTCATAGTAAAGAGCTTCTTCCCTATATCTAATCTAAATCTACCTTATTTTAGTTTAAAACCATTCCCCCTTGTCCTGTGACTGCACACCCTGGTAGCTCTGCATGCTTTAATGTTCCAGCGATACTCAGAACAGAGCATTTGGCTGCTTCAGGAGATCAGATGTATAAAAAAGTTGGATTACTTGTCTGTTTTATGCAACTTGAAGGAATAGCTTTTCCACTGCTGCTAGCTACAAGCAGCTCATGCCGAAGGGAAGCCTTTAAGGAACTCCAGAAGTTAGCAATTGCTTGGTGCTGAGCGACTGCATAGAATAACTACAGATTGCACCGTAACGCCAAAAGTTTCTCAGTGTTTCCACATTCCCACAGGAGGCTTGGCCAGGGCTGCTTTGGCATCTCTAAGTATTGAAAATGTTAGCCACGGATGTGAATTACATTGCAGGTAGCTGCCAAGGCCAGCCCCTTGCAGCTTCCCAAAAGCTTCTGCATTAACCACCTTGTACAGGAGTGATGGCACAAGAGGGGTTGCATGCCCACTTCACCATAAAGGCTTTGGATGGCTGCCTAAGAGACAAAGATTTATATGTGACCTTTTGCATGCATTTAGGGCAAAGCCCAGAAGCCTGGCATCGAGAGGTATGGGATTTTCTCTGACATCTTAGTGTGCATCGGTTTATAGGGAGATACAAAATGTGATAGAGTTGGGTACCTTGTTTCCATGGGAACAGTACTTAAGCCACATCATACTAAGGATGATGTCAGCACCACGTCCTGCTTGGGTTTGATCACTTTAGGAGGTTGCAGTGCTTATACACTTAGTGTAGCTATTTAGTGCCTACGGGAGAACCCCCAAGCACCAGCTGCTGTATTATTCATGCCATCCCTGATTCTTAGAGTATATGGAGAGCAGCAACATCTATTCAGATGACTCAGCCCATTCAGTTCCATCAATACTAAACACAACAAATGTTGTAGTATAACCTGAGTAAGTGTCGGGAGAAGGTCATAGCCAGGGCATTGAGGAATGACTGCAAAACCCCGGGATGGGAGGAAATGAATTAGGTGATGTATTCTCATACAGTGCTACCACAGGAGTTCTGACATACACATTACTGATGGTAAAGCGAACGTATGCACAGAGAAAAAAAAGTGCAGAACCCCACATAATTTTTATCTGTAGAAAATATTATTTCTGAGTTGAGAGTTGAAGGTCAATTTCACATGGTGGGCAAGTAAGACATAGCAACCAAACCTCTGGGGAAGATGGTTGTAGTATCCTTGAATGCTATCTTACTCCCAGCATGGTGTCTCAGGTATAGCCATGGTTATTACAGATTCCCCAAGGAAAATATGAAAACAAAAATACTCATAGCACTGAATCACGTACAGTCTTCCAAGCAAGTGAGGTAAGAGCTAGTCTGTGCTGTCTGGGCTTGAGCTCTCTGACTATAAATTCCTCACAGACTTGAGAAACTTTTCTAAGTAAAAAAAAAAACCTTTAATAAAACCTCCAGACTAGGTTCCTCCCTCTCTGCCAGTCTTGGAACAGTTCTGTATTGTTTGGGATGTCTTATGCCTGAGGAAGTACCTCTTAAATAAACAGTCTTATGTGGGGTCTTAACATTCACAGTAAAAAACACCCTAAAAGAAGGCAGTCATCCAGATTGTCTGCTTAGGCCCCAGCCCTTCAGGGTCCAAGTGAAAAATATTGAAAAAAAAAAAAAAAAAAAAGTTACAAAGCAAGCAAAAAGGGAAAAATCCTTTCAAAGTAGCCCAATGTAAACAGCAAATGCCTTATTACTTCATGTGTTTTGAATCTAAATTGCTTTGGGGAAAAGACAGCATGTATCCCAACAATTGCAAACCCTACTGTTTCTCAATTTCTGGAAAAAGAAATCCCCAGATTGATGTTCACCCTTTAGAATTGATGGTACTTCTCCTCATGCAGAAGAGAAGGACTTTCTTACAGCACAGGAACCTAAATGCTTGTCTCCAGCTTTCCCATCACGAACAGAAACATCTAATAAAAACAAGATACATCAGCAGTAAATCAAAACCCCTCCTACTGTCTAGTATTGCTGGCTCTGTAGCTACAGACAAATGTTTTATAGCTCACGTCTGCCCTTGAAAGCTTAATCACCAACCAGAAGTGTATCATGTCCTAATCAATAATGCAAACAATGACAAGATCCTTTCCCACCCAAGGACCTTTAAAAATTATTCATCTCCCCACCTTCCGCATGTCTATTTTAAGGGCATAATCCTGCTCTCACACATACTCACAACTCCCTTGTCTGCCTTTAGGAGTAGCTCTCTGCTTGCCTCTCCTAAGGGGGGAATTTGCCCATAGATGCATCAAGTAGAAGAAAGAGAGAAATATTTCCCCCTGAGTTTAAAGATACAAAAGGATTCTCCCCAGGACCGTCAACATCAGATTTTCCCAGTGTATTTCATCTGCAAAAGTGCTCAGGGGATTATTTCACTGATATCTTAACAACAACAATCAATTTCACTTTTAGGTTCAGCACGTGATTTTTATTGGCTTGCTGTATAATTTAATTATCTGAAAGCATGCAGTGGTGGGGTGCTCATTCATTGCAGTGATTGCTCCTAAGCCTCTGAGCCTTTCAGCTGTATTCACAGCCTCTCCTGGCTCTCACTCCTTGCCAAGCAGTCTTAGGGCTTCCAACTGACTTGGTTATACTTGCCTGGCAAATACAATGTGTGTATACCTAAGACACTTAAAGTATAGGCTGTGTTTGCCAAATCAGTGCAAATTTGAATCATAAGAAGGTAAAAACTTTTCCCAATAGGAAAATGGAGCCAGTAGTCAGGTAGCTCCTTTACATCTCTGCAACAACTGTGAACTTCTGGATATCTGCTTGGGGTAGTGTACTGCTATTGCTTACCCAGGTGAAAACTTGCTATAGAAGAACATTTAAAAAAAAATAATTTATCACATTCTCTCAGGTCTTATTCTAAACTTACTGATCAATTTCCTCCCTTTTTCCACATTCTCTAAACAAAAAGTTAGAAGGCTCAGCACTACCTAAACCAGGGATGCCACCCACTAGATCAGGTTGCTCAGGGCCCCATCCAGCCTGGTACGTGCTGGAAGACTGATAATATAAGCATTTTCCTTACAAATACTAAGAAGTTTATTTCAGAGCTAAGCTACACAAGAGAAATAAAAAATATTTGTCACTGTTGACTTCCCAATCCAAAGTTCAGATTGGCCTACAATAACCTCTAGGAAATGAAAGCCAGTGCCATCTGCTACACCCAAAGTTCCTTTTATTTCCTACTGGAAACAGGATACCTTTTCCTCTGCTCTGTAAGGAAGCAAAGCCAGCAGAGATACAGGAAAAGATTTTTGATATAGTTCCCACTTTGTCCCAACATAAAATAAAAAGGAACTGCAGGATTTTGTTTATGACTGGCAATATTTTTCAATGGAATCTCTGGATTATCTGGGGATCTAGGAGATAGGTGTCCTTGGGGCTCATGCAGAACCTCAACTTTTGGCCTTGATCATATCATTCGTTAGAGCTGTTTCTTGGGTCTTCGTAATTCTTCTGTCCCTTGATTATATGGGGAGCTAGTTCCTGCACCCAAATAGCAGGCAGTCTGTATCCCCCACAGCATTCCCAGCCTCAGACACCACGTTAATCGCCGTGGTTATGATAGGCGTGCATAGAAAGCAGTAGGCACAGAGATCTTATTCTTGGCATCTTGATTCTCCATCTGTCAAACGGGCAAAATAATGCCCTTTGGTGTAGTACTGCCGCGTTACAAAAATAACTACGTTGAATCTGTGAGATGCTTGTCTACTGCAGTGTTACGGTCCTGAACTACCCAGACCTTCCTGAAGGCCAGCTGCACCTCGTGGTAACTACGCAGTAAGGAGGTGGAGGATTCACACACACAAGAAACTAATCTTTTACTGGATGTGGAACCCCCTTCAAACAGAAATAAGAGATCTCTTAAGTCACAATTAAATTTCTAGCTCCGTTCTTCTAAGCAACCTTCCCTTCTGTAGCTCCGTTTCACATATGGCCACCCAGGATCTGCAAGTACATCATTTTTATTTTTTTTTCCTCCCAGATCCTTGTGTTCTTAGACTCCTCTTCAGATGGAGGGATGAGAATAGCTGCCTTCACACTTGACAGAAGCGTAAGATAACTCGACTCTGAAAGAAAGGCACATTCTCATACAGGTTTTAAGGCAGAGCACTGACTAGAAGAGGAGGCTCAGACCCCTGGCAGAAGAAACTGGCATTCATCGTTTCCCACCCCATTCAGGGAGACAGGTCTGTGCTCATATTCTTGGAACATTTCATTTGTACGTTCCCAGCAAACAGCACTGCCTCAAAGAAATCCCTGCTCTGCCCTCAGCCCCTCCTCCTTCCTTCTCAACACACACCTCTCCGGTCAAGAGGTACCAACCTTCATTTATATAGGATCAACTTTGGCAGGACCAAGGGGGGGAAAAAAAAAAAAAAAAAAAAAAAAAAAGAACCTGCTTCTCCCTCCATTACAAAGTCAGTTCTGGAAAAGTGTAACATAAAACCTAAGGGAAATCACATAACCACCTTTTTATTGTCTTATCCAGCTGTTACATAGATTTCCAAGGAGCAGCATAAGAGAAGTTCTGTGCCCAGCCTGCACCTCTCTATAAATCAGTGTGTTTTCAAACTAGAAGCTGTTTCCCTGTATTACACTGAAAAGCTGCCAGCACTCGCGGAGCCAGAAGGTTTCAATAGGTTTGCACCTCTCTAATTTCTCATTCCTCCTCCGAGCCCAGCAGCCAAATAACCTGGTGGCAGATTTCGGGAAAGCTAGAGGAAACTTAGCAGCAGCTACAGCAGAGGGTGTAGCTTGTGCTGCCTGCCGCTCCGAGCGCGGAGCCCTCAGCCTGCTCGTGTGATGCAAGCCCTCCTCCCCCTGCTGCTCAGGAGCATTTGCCTGAAGCTGGGAACTGCAAACAGCTGAGCTCAGAACTTTGGGCATGGCTCTGAGAAGACCGAGAAGCCGGAGGTCAGAAGCTCCTGCAAGCCTGGGAGCCGACAAGTGTTCTCGGAGCCTTCTGCTTCCCAAACCCTTTTTCTCTGCTAAGGGCAGAGCAGACACGGCTCAAAGACACTCACACCTGGAAGGATTTCTGTTTGGATTCTACTGCTGCAAACAGAGCCCAGCAGAGCTACTCACGTCCACGGAAGAAGAGGGGAAAATTCTTTGAAGCAGCAAGATACTTTTCGAAGCAGGGAGTGGAAGGAGGCAGTTTTTCCCCTCCTTCCCCCCTTTTGGGAGAAAGGAGTTACCCAACCTAGTCATGAGACTTTTCCACGCTTCCCAAAGCAGGTTTCTGAAGTTATGACCCTGCACCACTGAGTCTGGGGTAGCGTAGCACAGAGCAGCCCCCACATCCTGAGTGCAGGCAATCCGGTAGGCACGGAAAATGGAGAATGAGGTTGGCAAATCTGTGGACAATCAAATGGACAAATACATGTAATAATTTGGAAGTTTTCTTTACCTATCCTTGCTTTTATTCTGCTTCCTTTTTCTCCCTGATTTGTCATGCATTTACCCCGTTTTGATTTAGCTGTGCTGTTAATTCTCTCTTACCCTCTCCTCCTCAATTTAGAGTTACAATAATGGGGAAATCAGAAAGCCAAATGGATATTGTGGAAAAATCAACAAAACCTGGGAAGAAATCCTGGCGCTTTGTGGCAATCGGTCTGGCTGTCTTGCTGCTCCTCATGACTTGTTCAGTGGTCACCCTGGTAATCCTGTATGCCAGCAGCAGAGGTAAGTAACCTATGAATAATTTGCTTCTTTCCCCTGCAAGCAACATAAGTCTTTTCTGCAGAGCTAAATGAAAACAAAAATACAAGAAGGTGAGCTCACCTCTGTGAGGGACTTCACCATCTCTGCCTTGTTCCAAGCTCACAGAGAGAGGATTATGTTGGATTTTATTTTGTTATTAAATTATGTGAAGTAAAATTTAGTTTTTAAGTAACTCTATGCATTTTACTGAGTTTAACATTATTTTGACAAAGGCCAGAATAGTTGCACTATTTTTCAAGGGGAAAATGTACATTTGTGTGTCTTGACATTGCCATTTTATATAGTACAATGTGAGAGCTTTTTAAAAAAAAGTCAGGGTACTGCTGGAGAGAGAGAGACTTTTTAATATTACATCAGGCAATTTGAGCTCTAGATGAGATGTGGTTCAGTGACTTTCATGAGAATGACTTGCCAGGAACTTGACAAAGAAGCATGTTACTTTGATGTGCTTTACCTCAATATATTAATTGCAGAGCACGGTTACTCCCAAAACCAAGGTTTTCCACTAGAACACCACTTTGCAGTCCTGTTTAAAAATTCTGTGAAGCAATAAACAGGATTGGTAGCAGCACCTGCCTCGTGTTTATCAGTTCTGTCAATGTCACTTGGTTTCAGAGCTTTGTTAAGCTGCTAAAGACAAAAACCTCCTAAGTATGAATAGCAAAACTAAAGCAAGGCAGTTTTCTCCTTACATTGTCTCTGCATCCCTGCCTGCAGTGAACTGCTTTCTTCAGTATTTGTAAGTACATCAACACCATGCATTGCTGAGTAATAATTCATGAGAAAAGCCTTATTGTTTACTCCTTCACTGCCAACAGTTGAATGTTACCAGCATTTGTTCCAGTGCTAGATGAGATCCCAGAGTATTTGGTATTCATAATACTCAGCACTAAGTTGCTGATATTCTATTACCTCAGGAGACAGAAAAAACAACAACTCCCCAGAGCAAGGTAGAAAAAAACTCCCAGGAGTAGGAATTTCTATATCAGAACACTGGGTTATGAAGACTTTTGTTGCTTGGGTGTATAAAAGATTTGAGAAGGCTGCTGTACACATTGCTTCTTGGGCTCAGGCAAATAAGAATGTAGGCATTATTAATATTTGCCCCAATGTCAGTCTCAGATCAAGATCCATGCAAAGAATCTGTGCACACAAAGCTACTGTGAACTATGGAGGAAAAAAAAAAAAAAAAAAAAGGCAAGCTTGTTTCGGGAAATGGAATTCCAAAATCTAAATATTTTGCAGGCTTGTATCAGCAATTATGCTTTCATTCCAAATGTTTCCCAGATCCAGACATTCCTGAGCAGAACCTGAGTGCAAAATGATAGCAGAACTGATATGCAGCTACTCCCTGCTCTTTTTTCCTGCTTTCAGTACTAACCTAGAGTAGGTTTCTCTCTCTCAAGTGGAGTTTAAGTGTATGTAGTTGACCTACTACAACAGGAGATGCCAAGATGCAGTCATACCCCAGAGCAGCAATCAGCTTTACGTAAGCAATAGGTAGGACCTGAGCAGCAGGAGCTTCAGTCTGCACAAGCTGCTACACAAGCAAGAGCTTTTCAGTGCAGTTGGTGAAAGTTCAAATGCAGGACAGGGACATTTTTTGTTTCTTGAAAATTTTGCCCAAATACTCCACTTGGTTCTGTTTTGATATCTAGGTCCACATCCACACCCAGTCAAAAAGCCTGTTGTTGACTTAGCGAGTGAAAAGTATATATTGCTCAAAGCAATAACATGAGAATAAATCCTACACTGCAACAGGAAAAAATGCAGCTGAACAGTATTCTTGTGATAGAACCAGGAATACTACCCTTTATTATTATTGTTTTTTAATTATTATTTTTACTAATTTAACTCAAGTATGAATTCTGAAATCTGTATGGGATAGTGCTTTGTTTACTAAAAGCTTATTCAGTCCAGAGCTCTTTGCTTCATCTTTTTACATCCTTTATCAGACTAACACTACCCAGACAGGCTTTTAAAAATAATTCTATTTAGCTAATGGAAAATTAAGAGGATTATCTCTCTTTTCTTTTTAAATACATGAGCGTATTTATAGGCTTTGGTTCAGGGAGCATATTTTTGTTCTTCTTGTATGTATCCTGCAGAAAAGCATTGTTGTGCATGAAACAAGCCTCTGGCTAAAGCAATACTACATGTAATACACGTGATTATTGACTGTGATTTTATCTATATACTCAGACAAAAAAAAGCCGCACTGAAGCTCACACAGCAGGTTGTTGCATAGTTCTAGAAGCTCTTTGGGGATTTTTGACATCCCAAGTAGTTTTCATACTCGTAAAATATTGTCTAAATAAGCTAAAAGAAAGTATAGTAAGAATAGCAGAGTAATATTTGGGTGAACATAGAAGGCAGGCAGACAGAAGTGAAGTCATTCATTTTTGAATCTGACTGCAGCATGCTCTCAATTACATCTTTCCATCACCACCCACACATCTTTGCAGCCTTTTCACAGCTCTCTCGCAGCTATGTTCCACAAATATTTACCAACCTCCAAATCTCATCACTTGTTGTAGAGGTTACAATTTGAAGAACATTTCAACATTTATTGTAGCTGGCACATCAAGTTGTAGTCAGTGACTTCTCCAAACAACTTCCATTCTCACCTAATTGCCAGTCCTAACCACTCAAATATATTAGCACTTTAATTGATATTTTATTCACTTTCTGGCTGCCAGGCTTGTAGGGTTTCTCAGGTGAGGTTTGCAGATTTTTTTTGTTTGCATCCCTACTGGTTTTCAGTATTCACATTTATTATACAGGCTGTCATGGAGCTAGTGGGCCTACTCACACACCTCCTAGGCAGTTTACAAACAGAAATACAGTCTTTGGAATAAGGAGTACCTTGTTCTGGGAGCAGATTTCAGAAGACCATGCTATGCCCCTGCATTTCCTATGCTGTAAATGGAATTAATGTGCATTTAAATAATGGTTTGCAAGAGCCTGCAGACTAGGAGCAATACCTAAACTCAGTGCTACCACAGCAGGGAAAAGCTGAGATCTGGCTCATCTCCTGGACTGATGTGTCGTCATTCTTTGGCTCCATGGATGTTCATTAGTGAGTCATCTAGTCAAGGAGATGGAGAATTTAAAGTAGTAGCTAACACAAAAGTCATGAGGAAATGACATTTGGGTGGCAAGACTCAATTCCACTAAGATGAAGCTAAGTGATTGTAAACTGTGGAGGTTGTTAGTGGGAGTGACAGGCCACACAAGGCTGCAAAAGTGGGCAATTATTCAGCCTACTGATCCCCACCTAAATTTGCATCAGCTGTACTTACAGACAGAATGTAGGTTAAAAAAAAATCACGAGAAGATTGGAGAGAAAAAACATCTGGGTTATGGAATCCATCTGAAGACACCGACGTGTGGCATAGATGATCCTTTCAGAGAAAGAAAAGCTAAATCTGACAATGACATTATCTGTTGCAAACAATGTGCTGTTATATAGCAACAAAGGCAGTCTGTGGTGCTGACAGCGCTTCTGCAGGTGAGAACTGTGGTAGGAAGAGATAAGGTGCTGAAAGGTAAAGCTCACGCTCGACTGCCTGATAACTGTGGATCTAAATTGTTTCAATGTGTGCCATCCCCAGCCATCTGTGGTCCTCAGAAAGCACAGTGGCAAACCACTAAACACAAACTGCATGCCTCAGAGGTTTCAGAGAATTATTTGCTTGGGTTTGCCTCTCCAGAAATAAACTTCAATAAGGCAGCAACTTTTTTTTTTTTTTTTTTAAAGTCATCACTCAAAAGATGAACTGCTGAAAAGAACTACAGTGCTCTTCAGGCCTCAGGAGTTATTCTGATAAGCTGCTGCTTACCAGTATATGTAGTGCTGCTCTGTGGCTTCCTGTAAAGTCACGTTAAGATAATGGAATTCTTCACAGTGAATTCAGTGGGGTCTGAAGCATGCACCAGCTCTGACATTTTTCTGGTGAGCAGTTGGCCTCTGAAGTTGTCTGGAGTGCTTATTTTCTTCATTCTGGAGCAGCCCCACAGCTAAGTTCCTTTTATTTAGCTCTGTTAAAACTTACCCTCCCTTATCAGTTCTCCAATGGTGCTCTGCCAGCCTGGAGGTGAGGAGTGCCTTAAGTCTGCAGCAGGATCTCTGGCTCTTCTCTGCTGAAAAGAAAACTATTTTCAGAGCACAAGCGTGACTTTGTGAAGCAAAGGCAAGAGTAATGCTGAATTCTGTCAGCCATTGAAGAACCTGGTACTGTGCAGAGCAGTTGCAGTGCTGAAATCTTTGTCCCATTTGTGTTTGTCTGACTTCCCTCTTGGATTGGTTTAGAAGGAATGCCCAACAAAGGGCATCTCAGAAGAAAAAAAGTGGTAAATTTGAATGATTAATTTTTTTAAAAAGTTGTAAGAAATTAGATCCTAGACGAAGTTGGCTGGGGGAAAAGCCAAATGGGAATTAAGGTTTGATAGGAGAAGAGCCAAGCGTTGATTCCCCACAAGCCCTTCCAGTGATGTGTGTACTTTCTGTGCAGCAGGGGGAACGTGGGATTCAGAGTTCAGCGTACTGATTTTCCTCTGCTACAAATCACTGTCTTCATGCCTTAAATTAGTATCAAATGTGAGTTCACGCCCCACTGGTAGGATTTTCTGTTCAGAAGTTTCCTACCCTGGCTCTTTACATCCTGCCAGATGCCCGTTTTGTTACAGCTGTGTCTGGGCTCTGTAGAACATCAGCCTGTAAGCTGGCCTTCCCACCTCTGTGCTCACAGCAGGCTTTGTCATCATGAGAACAGGGGGGCTCTGTCATGGCTCAATGTGGCACTAATGTTTAACCAGAAAAATACGTAGAGAAGTCATAAAATCATAGAATCTGAGTTGGAAAGGACCTACAAGGATCATCGAGTCTAACTTCTGATATCTATATTTATACTGAGAACTTGAGCAGGTGGTTGCTTGTGGTTTTGTCAACCAAAAGGTTTGTTGCTTGTGGTTTTCTCAGATGAAGCAAGTTGAGAAAAATGAGATGTTAGGAGGTACATTTTACATTTGTTTTTAGTTGTTTGAGGTTCAAAAGGTGCAATTGCCAGAGCCTTGGTAAAGCGAACAAAGGCTCCACAAATACCTTGTGGAGGAAAACGGGGCAGCGTTGGCCATATCTCAGAGTCAGGCTGGCTTGCTTCTTTGTCAGGCATGGTAGCGAGGCATAAGAGACAGTTGATAAAACAAAGGAACCACTTTTAGAAGTAAGCTGAGAGCCCCTCACCAGCCATTTCTAATTATTTGTTTTCATGGCCGAGTTTCAGAGCTCTGTGTGCGTAACCAAGGCTTCAAAAACAGATTTGGCTTCCCTGCTTATGTATCTCAATTACATTTCCACGATCACAAGAGCTTCTTGAATGAGGGGAGTTAGAATCTTGCTGAAAGCAGCTGGATTCCAGAAACTGAAGGTAGATGTCGTGAGATTATATTAAAGGGAAAAACTTCAATTAAAAACAGGCTTCAGCTGAGTCCCGTCCTATCCCATCCTTGAGAAACAATGCAAGAAATACAGCATACTCAATGCAGTTCTCCTTCCCACCTTACCCAGTAGTATTTCTCCTCTAGGAGAATTTCAGAACAGCTTTGAACTACTAACTTTTCCCTAGAGATATCCTCCCCCCAGAAGTACCCTCGGCTTTTAACTATATATTTTATTAGAGGGTTGAGGAAACTCCAGAAATTGTGCTTGCCTCATCTAGTAGCAAAGTGCTAAACCCCTCCATGTGAAGCTTCATATTGTTATAGATATTATGCTCATCCCATGTTCAGATTGGTAGACACTAAACTATTATAAGGCATGTGGTTATTCTAATGCAGATCTACTCCCACGCAGCACAACAGCACTCAGCTGAACCCTGAATATTACATTCCCAATCACAGTGGGGGCTTTTTATGTTGCTTCCACTGATGAACTTCAAAGCCCTCTTTTCTTCCCTACTGTTTTATTTCTATCTGAATTACTGTAATCTTGTTTGCTCTCATGTAAAACACTTGTTTTCCTTGGAAGAAATTTGAGTAACTTTTCTGCAAACAACCTAGTCCAAGGATAAAAAAGTGTTTTAAAACATGGCAAATTCTGTTGGAAAGTCAGGGTGTCAGGTTTTTGTTTTCACATCAAGAAGCTCTGTATCACTGCCATCAGACTTATAGCAGTACATTTACTACAGCGCAGCAAGCAGCGAGAGCTAGGCACTGCTCCAGTTCCTGCTCACTGACATTAGCAGTGCGTAGGTTTTTGTGGAGCTTCACTTGAAGAGGTCTTCACTAAGAGATGTCTTTACTGTTGATACCTTTTGCTGACACGTAGTGTTCACTTGCTCTAAAACTAAACAGACCTGTTATGAAGGTTGGGCTGCTGGTGAATGACATTGGTAGCAATTTCCAACTAATTGTCTGCTTTCCTGTTTCTCTTCCTCCAGGCACACACTATGGCACCAATTCAGGCAACATATGTACCACACCTGGATGTGTTACAGCAGGTAATGAGTCGTACTGTGAATAATACTTGCAGAAGTGGTGTTTTACAAATTGTTAATCCTATCCAATCTGAATAAACAGTAGTGCAGGCTTTAAGATTGGAGAAGGTTAAAAGAAATGAAACTCTTTCTGTCAAAGGCAGTGAGTACAGCATCCACAAACAGTTCCATGTGTAAAGGGAAGGAACACAACTACTGTTCTTTTTCCATTATATGCTTTGTCATCATTTAATATCATTTATAAGGTGGTCGTACAGCAAGATTTCTGTTGTGGTCATCAGTTCTCTGGACACGAAGACGTGGCTTTACCAACATAGTCTGTATCTATGACATATCCAAAATTCCCTTAGATCTAATTCTCTATGAAAGAGAGTGTATTGTACACATGGGGCTATTCACCTTATTATCTTGAACATCTACTGAAATACTTCCATTATATACAATCAAGAGAGGTAAGACCACAACAGAGATGTTCAGTTATCCCCTGGAAACACTGGATTCATAGGTAGAGACCTAACCTAGGGCTTCAGGCTGCACATGCCTGTAAGGCCCTGTGCTGTAGGAGAATTATCATTCTGTCGTTCAGAGGCTCCTTCTGTAAAGCACTATAATTGCAGTGCAGATGTCTGCCATCAGATGCTTCTTTGCATTTTTAAATAGAGAATTAGATCCTTTGAGTCATAATACATGATAAGCAGCATAAGAAAGATGCCTTTCTACCAATCTTCGGTAGTCCCAGAAATTACTGAGCAGTCTGTGGAACTCAACTCTCCTATTTTGATACCTAGCTGCTAGAATAATTCAGAATATGGACACAACAGCTGACCCTTGCAAGGATTTCTATCAGTATGCTTGTGGTGGCTGGCTGAACCGGCATGTTATCCCAGAAACTAGCTCCAGATACAGCATTTTTGACATCCTGAGAGACGAACTGGAGATCATCTTAAAAGGTAGGAGTGAGCCTTCTCTACCCTTCCATTTCACTTCAGATATTGTTTACAGTACACTATAGAGAAAGTGTAGATTGTGATTTTATTCCCCTCTAGTCCTTTAATCTGTCTCTGACTACATCCATTTAGTGATAACATGCTGTTCCCATTAAAAAAATGGCCATAGGTGATTTGGTACTAACTTCAAAGGCAGACGGACAAGCTGTGTGCATGTCCTTCTTCCTGACACTTTTTTCCTTTAATAGCTCCTTTAAAGAGCACTCTAGTTTAATAGTAATTGAAGCCTAAGGTAACAGATATTTATCATAGCCCTGAATTCTCAGTGATTTCTATGAAAAGATCAAAGTTTTCCAGTGCAAAAATCTCACTGCAGTGGTTCCTTCCCCAGGTGTGTTGGAGACTTCAGATCAAGGGGACAGAGAAGCATTTCAGAAAGCTAAGATACTTTACAAGTCATGCATGAATGAGAGTGAGTCCCTTTTTCTTCTGTTCTCCTGTTCAGTACCAGGCATACAACTTGAGCAAAAGTCTAGTGTTCTTGCGTGGATAGTAAATCATTCAGATGAACACAGATGCCTTCACACATTGCACAGATACTGGTTACCAACCTCCCATATGCAAAGCTTCTCCTTCTGAGTGCAAAAGTGCATCTTATTTAATTTTTTTCCAAAGCCATTCAGTCAGAATCTGTACATATTTCTGCTACGTTTATGAAGACTAATGTAGAAAACAGATTTTTGGTATCTCTTATTTTCTACTATGACAGATTCAGTTTCAGATTTAAACTGGTAGAAGAAAAGTAGGTAATAGTCCTTTCTCCATCCCTCCTCCCACAGCTCTCCAAAACAATGTAGTAATTGTTTTTCCTGTCTCAGGTCTTATAGAGCAGCGAGATTCATTGCCTCTGCTAGAGGTCTTAACAATGGTTGGAGATTGGCCAGTGGCTTCTGCAGACTGGAATGACACCAAAGGTAATTCTGAACCCAAAAGAGTTCAGTAGCACTAAGTCTGAATAAGATACTGCACTAAGGTGACAGCCTGTCCTTGATACTCTGACTTTTGCTCACAAAGAAAAAATTAAAGTGTAGGATGTAATGCATACACATTTGGCATGCAGTGATCTGTAAAGTACTTTAAATTAAAATACCTATATTGTAAGATCTCATTCATGAACACTGGACATTTTAAGGCATGGTTAGGAAACCTACGGGACCAACGTGAAAAATGAAAACAAAAAAAGCTATACAACTAATCTGTGTTCTAATACTTGCATACTAATTAGAGATTGAAGCATAATACCCTAATTAGTCAAGGTCATGATGATTTATATTGTGCATATATTGCAATATACAAATTAATCAGCTGCTGATTAATATCATCAAGATAGGTAGGACCAGTGAGAACACTGCCTAGCTATTCGTAACCCCTGTAGGGATGTCCTGTGCAAATATTCTCACTTGATTTCCAGTCTGTTTCTAAACAATTTCAGCAGTAGCCTTGCAGAGACTACAATTTTATCAGTCCTAAGATAGTGATAAATAATGCACATTTTCCCTTTCATGTCACAGAACCGGGCTGGAGCATGGAAGAGAAACTCTCCATAATGAACTCCAGATTTAACAAACGTGTCCTCATTGACATGTTTGTATGGAATGATGACCGGGATTCCAGCAGACACATTATTTATGTAAGAAAAATATTTCAGGGAATTATTTATGTACAGCAGAATTATAATACAGTTATTTGCCCTACATACAGATTAGCTTTCCATACGTCATATACTCAACTGACAAAATTTATGCAGTGGTTCTGTACCCTCAAGTGGCTGATACGTCTCAAAGTTATATTGAGAAACATTTTGTGGTACCATAAATTGTTTTTGTTTCAGCTAAGTAAATGGACCTTTGCTGATTTACAACACTTAAGAATTGAAAATGCTTGTGACTTGCAAAATGATTATTAGGTTTAATGTAAAGCAGGAAACCACGTGTTTAAGGTAGAAGCGTAAATAATATTTCAGAACTCACTTGAGTATTCTTATGCATGAATTCTAGCCCTCAAACTTCTTTTCTAAGTTGTTTAAGCTTATTCTTATATATCAATGACTACTTAAAGATTTTGCTCAATAACCCTTGTTAAATATCCATCCTGTTGTCATTTAGAAATTCAGAGACAGAAGTTGTGTCTTCCATCCCGGTTTCTAGAAAACTGAAGTTCTTTACTGTTTGGTAGAAGCATATTGTTGGCCATTCCAACATTGGATGGCATGTGCAGCATTTCATGTTGTCTTTCAAGGACAACACCAGTTCCAGTTCATCCCTAACTAAATACATGTATATGATTTCTTTCAGATTGACCAACCTAGTTTAGGAATGCCATCAAGAGATTACTACTTTAATGGAGGCAACTATCAAAGGGTAAGTACTCCTTGTGATTTATTTACTATGTGCTACTAAAGTAATATCATTAATTATTCCCATATTTCAGAAACCTCAAATACATTAATCTTCATGTTATGCAACAGACTGACATTCACAGCTACTTTTTTTCTACTTATGCCGAAGTTCCATTAAACTTACAAATGTACTGAACAATTATATAAACACCAAGCCCCCCCAGAACCGGCTAACTCACATGGCCTTCTTCTGGTCTGTGTGAACAACATACAATTGTGTCTTATAACTTTAAAGTCTCTAATTTTGAAAGATAGGTTCACATTTTAGTGCTTATATCTTCTAAAACCACTGGTTCTGGCTACTGCTAAAGAAGGTACTAGAAAGAGGGTTATAAATATGATCTAGTGTGACAATTCTCCCATATTTGAGCATACAACGCCACAAAATGACTGTTATTGAACACCAAAATATTCAAAAGTTTACGCTCATTGAGAGAAAAACAGTTTTTACAGCAACAGCAACATTAAGGGATACTCATCTGGTAAGAATCTGCTGCCACTTCCTTCCTCCCCACCCTCCCACCTTTCCCCAAAATTACATTAAAGTTGTGAGAGAGTAAGTTCTAGCTGCTCTTCCTTGTAGGCACTCAGGGTGAAAGTGTGAGGTTCTGTAAGAATTTAGTAAGCTGGGGCAAACACTCCGATAATTTGTTTCCAGGCTGAAAATACTGCTTCAGTACTTTTTATTCTGTCAATTATGTCATACTTGCAGAGAGGATTTGCAACCTAACATCAAACTAGTTTTCTTAACATGAATGGAAGGGTATAGAGAAAAAAAAAAAAACAATCAGCATTTCAGACTCTGTATAGTTGCTTGAAAGACAGATTAAAAAAAAAAAAACAAGATCAGTTTGATTAGTTTTCTTCTGATTTCATTGTACTGGAATATAGTTCCATATATAATACAGTCTAAAACACAGCCCTGTGAAATTTTCAGGAGGTTGTTTTTCCACACCTTCTGGCCAGCTTTATAAACTGTCAACTTCTGTTAATCTGTCTCAATTCCCACATGGTTGTGTTGGGAACTATAGAGGGCTGTTCTGAAGTTTGCTGTTAGCTTTTGGAACTAGAATTCTGTTCTACAGGTTTCACCTATGTAGTAACAGTTACGTTAGGAAAGAAGGATATTTATGCATCACTACACAGAATTAAGATTTGAAACAACTTGGGGTAGAAAGACAGGTATAATATACACTGATAATCTTAATTTAGTAAAAGAAAACTCAATATTTAAAGTAGCTTTAATTTGAGGCTATAAAGAAGGACTATGGCTGTATTTTTAATTTTTATGAATAAGGAGGAGACGACCCCTTTTTATTTGCTATTTAACAGCTCACTTCCCACAAACAATGAACCAAACTGATGACCCAAACTCCCTCTCTGCTTAGTCCAGCATCTTTTGGCAAGACTCCTACTGAGGCCTGTGGGAGTCCAGCCTGATTAAGGCCTCAGCATTCAGCCTAAAAACACAAGCCATTATCATGTAAGTGCCCAGACTCAATTTCACAACAGTTATTTATCTGGTTTCCAAGGTCTATGTAGGAAGAAAAGTATGCAAGAATAATAGGTAACGTTAAGCTTTCTTCTATCAAAGACATGTACTAAGCAGTCAAATATCTTTATAGGGAACACTCTGAGAAATAACTCACAGCCAGACCTTCCTACATGTATTACAAATAAAGTAAAGGTATCACTGGGAGCCATCTGAGAGAGCTTTTCTTTCAGGCAGTAAAACCAGAGTTTGAAGAATTTACAGTATTACTTCCAGAGAACTTAAATCTTCCGTGTTTACCTTTACCTAGTGCTTTGTCTAGTTAGGGATCACTAATTCCCACGTTGTGACTTAAGGCACAGGGCTTTCTCCTTGCTCAAGTAGAAATTCTAACCTCAGACTTTACTTCCTTATATGCTGTAACTCTAGAAAGTGCTTCTTTTATGTGTTTTGAGATTCAACTGCACTGCAAAGTATTCCAGGGTGAGGTAAGGTCCTAGGTTTTGCAGTAGTATCCATTACATTAAAGAAAAAAGTGGGTGTAGAAGGTTTCTTTGGAGACCATAGCAGAGGATGTGGCCACTGGGCCAAACTTCTTCCACAGCAGACTCTGTAAAGCTAAAATTATTGTTTGCTGAATGAGGAATGACAGACAGCTAATCTCTTCTTTATGACTCCATACACACACTATTCCTTGCATGTAGGTGAGAGAAGCTTACCTGCAGTTCATGATCACTATTGCTAAAATGATCCGAGAAGACAAGAACGTATCTAAAGATGATTTGCTTGTCCAAGAGGAAATGACAAAGGTCATGGAGCTTGAAACAGAGATTGCAAATGTGAGTACAGAAATCAAGAAGTTCTCAGGATGTTTGGGTTGGGGTGAGGCAGAAGTGTCTCACTGTATTTTGTAGCAGCTTGACACAGCACAAAACTCATGGCCAAGAGGAAAAGGAGGGGGGCAAGAGACTTTGTGCTGTGATCAGCCCAGAAACCAGAGCCTCTGCGTGTATAATTACATCCATTGTAGACACTGCTACTCTGCCTGCTCTAACCCTAACCATACTTATTTTTGGAAGTCTCCTAAAGCAGGATAATCTATGTTCTGCTGAGCTGCAATAAGATAACCCCAGAGCTATCTTCCTTGGTGTTGTAGACTCTTAAAAGCTTGGCTGTTCATGCTAATGATGCATTATTTAGAGGGACCTGAGTTGCTATACTGAAGCATAGAAGCATTCATTTCCAAAAGAAATTTGTTTTTCTTCTCAGTACTATTTAAGTGTGCCTATGTGCACATGCATACATGCAACTTCAACCATTGACACTTCTAGTAATAATCTTGTGATTGTCTTCAGGCAACTACCCCAGCAGAAGAAAGGCACGATGTAACCTTGTTATACAACAAAATGACCTTAAAAGAACTACAGGATAAGTTTGCATTGAACGTAAGTGTTTAACAGGCAGTCTACAATTTTCAGCCTCCTATTATTACTATGTAAACTGGAAATAGCTATTTGAATTTGTCAGTGATGCAACAAGAAGTATAAAATGTGCATTCTTAATGTTATTTTCAGAGTCTTATAAAGCATTTTTCTCCTGATCAACACTACAGATGAAGTATTTGCTGTATTTTCTGTCTCTAGATTAATAATGGTTATTACCTACTTGGTGTAAAGATAAAAACATGTACCTCAAAGTACTTCATATAAGAAGGTGAACTGCATCTTTGGTTCAGACATTCTAAAACAAATTCTGGAAAAAAAAAAAAAAAAAAAAAAAAGATCAAGCCCCAAACAATCAGTCAAAATAAGGTTAAATCTAGACCATATATTAGAAAAATTTACTAACAGCAACTGAACCTCAGCATTGCTGGAGCAGGAAACAAGGATCTGTATATCCAGCAGACCCTTTCTTGTGATTTTGTTAGCTCTGCTGCCAACACTAGAACATTCCATACCATGGACTGTAGAAACTCTGGACAGTTACTAAGGCACGTAAACACCTGGCATGAGTATGTCTTCCTCTCTGCCTAGGAATTTAACTGGACCTTCTTCATCCAAGGTGTCATGTCTTCAGTAAGCGTTCAGGTTGACCCCGAAGAAGAGGTGGTTGTATATGGCATGCCCTACCTACAAGAGCTAAAGGCAATTATCTCAAAGTACTCAGCAAGGTAAAAAGAAATGGAAATACCGAAAACAGTCACAGAAATATTGTGGAAACTGATTATTGGGCCCACTTGCTAATTCTGCCAGACTTGCTCTTAAAAGATTCAGAGGGCTTCACTATGAAATATGAGAAGTGTCTTCTAAGGTCCAAGGGTCCCAAAGTACTGTGGTAGTAGGTATCTCTTTGGCTCGTGTGCTTGGGAGAGGGTTTAAATAGGAAGAAATATGACATGGGCTTTAGCTTGTTACACTCTTGTTGGGAGGATGGGGCAGGGAGAGAAGAAAAATAAATCCCTGAACAGACCAGAGAGCACAGTGCTCAGTCTGGATGCTTCTAGAGTTAGCCAGCCTGTTAAATAAGAACAATCACTTGTAGATGTTCTGAAACTGATGACTGGCAATCACAAACTTCCTCATCAAAATTTAGTGCAGACAGTCAGAGGGGAACTTTATGTTACTTTTTACAAGAGATTAACTTCAGCTTTGCTTTCCCTGCACAGCACCATCCAGAACTACCTCATTTGGCGACTCATAATTGATCGAGTCAGCAGTTTGAGTCGGCGTTTCAAGGATGCACGGGCAAACTACAGGAAGGTATTTCCTCTCTTCCTAAAGAGACTATAGAGCATAGTACTGGCAGAGAGTTCCCCATTCACTAAGTACAGTTTTGCCAACACAAAGACATTGTTATATCATATAAAACACAAAACAAATCTGAGAACAATCACGATAGAAACCTTTGTCTCAGGTTAGCCCCCTCATTAGGCAGCAATTTGGCAGAGGATTTTGAATAAAAGATGTGTAGGCAGAATTGATCCTGTGGTGTTTCAAATTCTAGGCACTTTATGGGACAACACTGGAAGAAGCCCGTTGGAGGGAATGTGTGAGTTATGTCAACAACAACATGGAGAATGCAGTGGGAGCAATGTATGTCAGGGAGACATTTGCTGGTGAGAGCAAGAGGATGGTATGTAGTTTTACCCTTTTGTACTGTTGTACCCCCCGTGACCATTCCCCTCCATCTGATCTCCCAGCTTGATTTATCTGGTAAAGAGATCCGTCAGCCAAGAATTAGAAAGCATAAGAACTAATTTGTAATACTGTTTTTAATGTGAAGTATCATAATTTGGAACACAATTTGGGAGAAGTCAGCTTTCAGTAGGAAACCTTTCATCACCTTTGCTGTGGCTAGGAAAAATAAGACGTAAATAACTTTTTTTTTTACTGCCTCTTTTAGGTCCGAGATTTAATAGATAAGATTCGTGAAGTGTTCATTGAGACATTAGATGAGTTACAGTGGATGGATGAGGCATCTAAAGAGAAAGCTCGTGAGAAGGTCAGAGAAAACAAGAAACTTCAGTATCCCTTCATGAATATGAAATCTTTGGAATTTTGTTGCATCACTATTCCCAGTTCCTCTGCAAATGAGAGGAGAAAACTTTACTGTTCACTATCCTGTTATCCATTATCCTATTACATTGTGCCTTTCTTTTTAATCCTTTACTAGTTCACACACATTTTGTTTCCTTTAATGAGTCTTGTGAACCACATTATAAGTAAAGAGAGAAGATAACACCCAATGCATCAGCTACAGTGACAGCTGAATACAACGCAGACCCCAAAGGAAAGTTGTCATTGATTTTAGGACTATCAGTGCTGTTGCAATACCAAGAAAGCACTAGGTGAGGGTTAAGCTCAATCCCTGTCAGATAGTGCTATAGGGTCTGCAAGTCTACCACAATGGCGGGAGGAGAGGGAGGCTTTGTTTCACATTTAAAAAAAACACCTCACTATGCAAAAGGGTGTATCTGAAGACTGTTTTCAGCCATTTTTATCCAAATTCTTACACACAAGGGGGCAATGAAAAAAATGAATCAAATGAGGAAAAAGTAAACTCTTTTCTTCTAGGCAATGGCAATTAAAGAACAGATTGGCTACCCAGATTATATTTTGGAAGATCACAATGAAAAACTAGATCAGGAATATGCCAATGTAAGTATGCTGTATGTACCTCAGTAAGTACCTCAATATAAAAGCCTACAATTATTTTCTCACCATTTGGTGTACTTGTGCCTATGTAACTTATTTCCAAGTGGCTAGAAAGCATTGATTGCATTGAGCATTTTATAATCATTAGCTCTTTGCATGCAGTTATCACTTAACTTGCATTCAAAACACTTCAGAAGATACATTCATTGGCACAAGGAATTCCTCATTCAGCACAGCTCACTGATACAGAGATATCTGTTTATTCAGCTAAACTTCAGCGAGCACAGTTACTTTGAAAACATCCTAGAAAATCTGAGAGCTGGAGCCCAAAAAAGCTTGAGAAAACTTCGAGAGAGAGTTGACCAAGATATGTAAGTTTCAAGACTACATACACAATCTTAAATCCTGGAATAACAGTTATCATGTTTTAGTCATATGCTGTGGATAAGTGAAAATGTTTATATTTGAGATCTTGTAAGTTATTTCCTGGAATTAAACAAGTAGTTCATTGCTTCTTGTAGTAGGAGTTCATTCAGTTCTCTTGGAATCTCACTAATGAATCTGAATGCAAAGCAGCTTGATGAAGGATTAAAGCTACTTAACACAAAAGCAGTGACAGATCTTTCTGGTGACTCAGCAAGGAGGAGAGGAGATAAGTAGTGTTGGAATCTCCAAAATAAGCAATTAGAGGAAAGAGAAGCTTGAAGTATTCTGGCCAGAATTCTGTTGGAAATATGCTCTGTCTTAAGGAAGTTGAAGACCAGATCCAGTTAACGCCTACTTCCAAGCTGATAACTTCACACTACACTTAGTAAGGTAAAAGTGTATTTTTCAGATACTTCCTGTCATAAGTACAGGCTTGGCTGCTTCATGATTCCTTCTTTTACTCATTAAGGCATCCAAGTAAATCTCAGGTCTCGTGCCTGTATTGCCCTGGCTGTTACCTCATAGTTCTCTAGTCTTAGACAAATCCTCAGATTGGTGCTCATCTCAAAAAAAAAAAAAAAAAAAATCAAATATAAGTAGCATGTTTATAAGGTATTATATAAAATACATTATTTACAGCAACAAATGCACTAGAATATGACCCAGTTTCCAGAGCTCTGAGCTAACCAATCTGAACTTTTAATAGTCCATTTGGCTTCCTGAGCTACACAGCTCCAATACAGTTACTTGGCAAAGCTGCTGCCGAATGCATTAGCAACAGAGACAATTAGAATGCAAGGCTGAAGTAAGGAAGCTAATACCAAATTGATGTGTTGTTCACTAGCGGGCTTCCAGCCTGTGTGATGCTGGAAGAGAAAAGGAAACAACACATCTTGACCAAACGTAAACCAACAGTTATTAATAAGCAAACAAAAGACTCTCCAAAGGGAAGCCCAGGTCAAGTTAATCATCGCAAAGTCTATTAATACTTTTCCTATCTCTCTTCCTGTGAGGTAGTTTATAACTCAAAACAAGAGCAGACAATGCAGACACTTAGAAGTAAATTACTGATGAATAATTCACCAAGGAGGTTTTTTAAGCAGAGCTTTTTTAAATGCTTCCTCATTACTTGATTGCATCAATCCTGGGGCTCTTCATAGCAAGAATTCTTGCAGAGGACTGATTTTCTTCATCCACAAACTGTGTTACAGATCACTGCTGCCTTTTGCAGTCTGTCTACAGAGACTGTTAGTGCTTCAGCAAGAATTCCCCACACCCCTGCTCATTCTAAGTGTTGTTGAAGACACATTTGCCTTTTCAACAATTAATGCATTGGGCCTTCTTTGCCTCCCTGTTTGGCAATATACAAAATACCAATAATTTGTACTTTTTTACCCAACCTACAGTTTTCTAGTGACATCAACCCGGAGTCTTGAAAGGTTTTCCCAAGGAGACAAAACTACTTCCACTCCAGCTCACCATTCCATTAAACCAAATGAGTGTGTGTAACTGACAATATTGATGCTACTTTGTTAAATCTAATGATCAGTTAGTAAGTCAGTGCTCATAGTTAGATTTCCTTTTCAGAGCAGCCCAGTAGTTACATCAAGGTAACGGTAAATATAGCAACTATTGGCACCACAAGAAACTGTAGGGATGAGAAATGCGGAAAGAGGAATGTCTGAGGCTGACGCTGCTAAACACTTTCCATGAGCTCATGGATCCAACTGTTACTGCATTGGTCAGTAAAGCAGGCTGACTAGAAGTGTACATCAGGTAGAAGACAGGGAGGGATGGGCAGAAGGGAAGAAATACAAAGAATAAAAAAGCTGTCAAGCTATTGGGAATATTTTCCAGGAGCAGCTTTCTTCAAGCAAGAATTACTTAAAGTTAGTACTCATTATCATTATCTATAAAATATTGGACTCCGAAGGCAGACATTTGCAAATCTGGAGTCAGATATGCAATGAGTGCGATTGTTCAGTTTTAATTAATTTTTTTTCAACAGATAAGTTTTGTCTTAACTTCTCATTTGGAGTATCTGCCTTCTGCTGCTTAAAACATCATCTATATGCTAATTTTCTTTTTAATGCAATACTTCTCATTTCCTCTTAAACTCAGAGTGTTAAAGTGACCTAGTAAACAGCCACCACACTTCACCCCAGTGTAGCTGTTCAACATTCAAGAGCAAATGCATTTCTCACTTCAACTTGGTATTCTTCTGAGTGAAAGATGCCAATGAGTGAGAGTTCAGGTATTTCCTCATATAATTATTTCTTGACAAGTGCGTGTAGTGGCAGCCTTCTTCCCTACCTCAATCTTTTCCTTACATGTCAGTCTGCATTTTTGACTGATCAGTAAGAAGAATGTTTATAGTTGGTGACTAACTTTGTGTGCAACATTTATTTTTAGATGGATAATCGGGGCTGCGGTGGTCAATGCTTTCTATTCCCCCAATCGGAACCAGATAGGTAGGTTTACAACAATTTTACGCAGCTGTATGGACCTAATTAACCATTTATTGCTCCACAACAGTGCATGTCAGCTGTCTAGAGGTAAACCTGCCTCTGCCTTTGAGGAAATTCTGGGCAAGATAGACAGGCTGTTCTTTTCAAAATGTTGTTTTGTTGATGAATATTCAACTCCCCACCACACATGCACACTTGGCAGGCATAGTTCATATACTGCAATTGGAACAGCCTTATGTTTGAAAGCCTGAGACAGTAACTGCTACTATGTGAGTGCCAGCTTCAGCAACCAGAGTGCTCATAGCATATTCTGGGCTGTTTCTACTCGTGTTTCCACATTCCTGATAAACACAAGGGCAGCTTTCCAGTTTGTTTTCTGTACAGACAGTACAGAAATAGTTTTGCTAAGGAGTATAATAGACTAAAGAAAGCTGCCTCAGCTTAATGTGATGTTAGGTCCGAGATACTTTGGAGAGTTGCTAGCCTGACCTCTCTTGTTCATAGCAGACAAGAAGATCCTCAGCTGTAAGACTTACTGAACTTGTCTGGCTCCATGTACTCCCCAATTCCTGCAGGTGGCCAGAAGTCCAGGTTAAGCCTAGAGATACAGCAGTCTTTGCTGAACTCTGAGCACCTCACACAGGCAAGGAGCTCGGTCATTTCTGTTATGTAGTGGTAATCTGAATTTCCAGGGCTCCAAGAGCTTCTATTGTTAAGTACTGTCAAATAGTATAAGAGAAATATCTGTGCCTTTCTTGAGCAGACAAAATCTGTATCTTTTTTGAAGGACAGGATAAAACCACAGTCAAAAGGAAAGATTTAGATAATTTCTAAAGGTAGAAACACCCAAAGCACTCATTGTTTAGTCCTGTAGCCTCATCATAAAAGACTAATTCCTATTTACGCAGCTTAAACTTACCTTCATGTTGTACGCATGGTAAAGCTGAGACCAGTCAGTCCTTCAGCCTTGGTAGCATGCTCCTGCAGCCTGCTGATCCAGACCATCTTAGAGCAAAAGGTGTATTTGCTCTCAGGCTCCCCATTTATCCACACTGTTTTTATTCTGATAGTAATCAGCTGTGAGCCAGCTTTCCTGCAGTGAACTCGGGCCTTGAAGAAGTCTTTTTCCTCTACAGCTTTGTTCTTGTAAGCAATGTGGAAGTAACTGGCTTAATTTGAAGATGGATATTCAAGGCAAATCCCAGCACAGCTGCCTGCAATAGCATAGATGTCCATTAAATCCTATTTCTTTATATCTCCAGTTTGAGGAAACTAATTTTCCACACTACTTTCAGTTTCTTGCTTCTGCCTTACTACAGCCTGTCCTATATATTTCTCCTCAAAAACGCATGGATAGAAAATTCTATGTGGTCAAAAAGGCTCGTGACTTTGAATGAAGTATTTGCCGTATAATTACAGTATTTCAGTTTTTATAGAATGTCTCACTAGAATGGAGTGCTTACAGTCTTAATTCTTCTAGAAGCATGTATGTCTTTCATTTTACATACACGGGAAAAAGACTAAATCTACTGATTCTATATGAGGCTTCAGTACACTGAAGAAGGATATGCCTCCTGCTGCCCTCCTCCTCCTCCTCCCCAGGCTGACATGTAAGCACACTCAGAGGTTTGGAGGTTACTGCTGTGTATGTTTTACACACTGAGTGTTGTCAGTAATCAGCATATGATTGCTAACCTTTCTTCAACAAAAGTAAATCAATGAAATAACCATTAGTTCCCCTGCAAAATGTCTCTAAAGCACAAACTGTACCTATCTCCAAACTACAGTTGCTAAAAGTTTTGTTCTTGATTGGTGGGAGCATACGTTATAGATCAAATTAGGCTAATGTTGAAATGTAAATGATGGTTGGTTCTCAAACGAGGAGATACTGACATTGCAGATGTGCTAAATTAAACCTTTATTAACTTGTCATTTTCCATTTATCTAGTGGGAAGTAAATTCACATGGGGAGGCAAGACGGTGTTTCTAGTAATTTTATATTTTAGGTTCTTTCCTGACCCTTAAACCAAATAACCACTCAGTTTGCAAAATATGCAAAAATAAAAGCTATTCTATAGCATCTTCTTCTCTCTTCCCCGTGTTGTAGTTTTTCCTGCTGGGATTCTACAGCCTCCATTCTTCAGCAAACACCAACCACAAGCCCTGAACTTTGGAGGAATCGGGATGGTTATTGGGCATGAGATTACTCATGGCTTTGATGACAACGGTGAGAAGATATTTCAGAAAACATTCTTTCAGTTGCGCTCATTACATTGTAAAAAATTGAAGTTACACTGCTGTGACTGAAGGATCTATGCATACTATATATGTACCTGCTCAGTAACTATCTGGTACCCACACAAGCACGCTATAAGTGTTCTGTTGAGCATATTGCAGGGAATGTTTCATGAACTTTGTGGGTCATTCAGGATGCAAGAAGATTTTAAAAATGAATTGACTCAATCACAATTCTCAGGAAAACCTGTTACTTTTACAGCATCATCAGATTAGAAATATTGTCAGAACAAGCAGATATTCTGGCTTCTAAATGAAAATGAAATCTGAGAACTATATTCCTCATTTGTTCATTCTGATGAAAGAGCTGCTGGTAGTGTCTTGAAAACAGGAGACTTTTTTTCCAACATAAACTTCTGAAATAGATTTACTTTATTATCTTTCTTTAATGTTATATAAAATAGTTTTGAGCAAAAACTTCTGATAGCATAAGCCAGTAAGTTCTTATACATGAATTTTCTTCATTTTTTTTAACGTTAGTTAAGCTTGTACACATAAGCATACAATATAGCCTCAGTAATCTAGCAAATAAAAAGAATGCTTTAGCAAGAGAGCTGAGAACACCAACTCCAGAACTGTAATTCCATCTTTCTCCTGTTGTGGCAAAATAATTAATTCTTTATGAACCTTAGTTCATATAATCACATGGATACACAAAATAGGCACCTTAGACACCTCAAAAGAAGGTAGTAAGTTTTGTTTTGTTACATGATGTCTGGGTAATCCAGTTTGAAATAGAACTGGACCTTAGTGTCCTAACTGAGGTCAGGGCTGCCAGCCGAACAACGTATCGTAGAATAATAGAGAATAGAAGAAAGGAACACAATAAATTTTATCTGTACTCTTGTGCCAGAGGAGAATCAACTGCACCAAAAACATTTCTGGTAAATTTCTAGAGCACAGTCCGTCTAAATCAAAGGAGGAAAGAAGAGGAGGTGGCGTGACTTGAGCAATAAGAAGAAACAGGTGCTGCACTGGAAGAGCAGATGCTGTGATTAACAAACTCTGGCTCAAAGCTAACCTTTTTTCCTTGGATTTTTCACATAGGTAGGAATTTTGATAAAGATGGAAATATGTTTGACTGGTGGAGCAATTTCTCAGCCATGCATTTCAAGGAGCAGTCTCGCTGTATGGTTTATCAGTATGGGAACTACACGTGGGAGCTGGCTGGAGGACAAAATGTAAGTATCATTCCCAGAAACAGGCATATTTAGGATCTTTTGATTCTTTGGAGGAAATGGATATTGAAACAGCAAGCTCAAGCACTTGGTTCAAATTCTTCTAATCTATGGCTTTTACCCTATTCATTTTTTAATTTTAATTTCTTTGTCCTAGCACAAAGTCACTGCTACCTTCTGTTCCAGACATGACTTTCTATCTGTGCTTTATGACAGTGCTTCAGCTTGTGGTTTTATGGTTTTTAGGGTTACTGATGTTACTGGCTGCAGAGGAAACAAATGATTGTTCTTTTACAGGTCAGTGGAATAAGCACGTTAGGAGAAAACATTGCAGATAATGGAGGAGTCCGACAGGCTTATAAGGTAACTCTCAAATATACTGTGAGTTAATTTTACCCCCGAGATCCAGCAATGGGGCTGCTTTTTATAGCATAGACAATTTGACAACTGACATGTTACTGCCCTATTCTAAAACTGGAAGCCTCAGTTACATATCCGGAAGCTTACGTCCCAATAGATCCAAACCCAGTAGGACTGATGGCATTCTTTCACCCAGGAGAAGAACACCTAAGTATCCCAGCCATAATTTGGTGTACTACAATGCTTGATGCTGCATACTTTGGTCTCAGGTAAACAAGGGCCATGTTCATAAATAGGTACGGTGTTAGGGAGGAAAAAGGTAAAGCACCTTCCATTTTCTAAAGCCTCTAATCTGAAAATGGCAGCTACAACTTCAAACAGCTTGTCACACAGCAACAGAGCATTAATTTCATGGCAGTACCATTTTGTGATATTATGAAGCAGAGCAACTGTTTTTTTCCAGGTTTTTCTCTCACACTTTTCATCTTTGATCTCAAAAGTGACACGTCAGGTAGGATGTGAAAAGAATATTTAGATGTACCCTCTCCTTCCCGAGAGGGATACAGAGCATATCTACCGAAGTATGTCTCTAAAATTCTAGCTCGTTTTGTTGCTTGCTTTGTTTTAATAGCTTTAGGAAGATAACGGACAGAAGTTTCTTCTACCTTGCTGCTATTTATTCTGCTAGTAAGTAGAATAAAAATGCAAGAATATTTAGTCTCAGAACTACCTGCCTATTTCCAAGGTAAAAAGGTTGTTTCAGTCAGTCAGTTACTTTGAAAATAAGAGGAATTTGAAAATAAAAGGAATGCAACTGGTATGTCAGGGCACAACGTCCATGCTGCAGCTGAAAACCAATGTTGTTCAGCATGATATTATCTGTTAAAAACACCATTGCATAATCATCCTATTTCTCCTGCTACATGGGGGGAAGACAGTGTCTAGCATCAGGGAATGCTGATGAACCATCTTCCAGGTTCACAAACCGTCGTCACGAATAGGAACATGGCATTTATTGGCACAAAGGCTCTTTCCACGTGGAGCTCGGGTGTGAGCATGGAATGTTCTTTTCTAAGACAGATCTTAACAGATATCATGGGAAAACTTCTTGTCTCCAGTGTTTTGAATACAGTGATAGTTAAGGGTGTTGATGGAAGAATATTCTGAGTTTTTAGAAATCTAAACTGACAATTGTGACTCTTGAGGAACGCCATTAGAATTAATTACTTCATTAAAATGAATATGTACTTGGTTCTGAAAGGCATTACAAACGTGGAAGAGTGGTGTGGTACAACATAATGTCCTGCACACGGATCTTCAGAGGCTCTGTGGTATTGAATGTATTTTTACCCTCAGCTCTACTTTTTACATTTTGTGTGCTTTGGAACTACCTCAGCATCTACAGGGATAAGGTAATAGAGCCTTTGAAATTAACCAGCATGAGGACACATTAACTTGTCTCCATTATGTCAATATAGCTAAAAAAAGAAAATTGGCCAATTAATGTGTAACAATAAGAGGTAATGGATTTAACATTGAGCAAGATTATTACCTGATATTTTATAAGCAGTTACCTGAAGACACAGAAATCATCAGTACAGAAGCGTGGAGAAGACTTAACACTTTATTTCCAGATACAAAAATTCCAACAGAAAGAAGTCAGATGAAAGCTGGTGATTTTACTTCAAACTGCAGTCACAGGCATTTGGTCTGAGTTGCTTTATTGATCTAACATCTGTCACCAGCTGTCACACGTGGGCAGGCTTGCTTCCTGAGACGCAGCAGCAAACCAATAGTCCGTCAGAGCAGTAAAACGGTGTACACCACCTTGCTGAAGAAACTCAAAGACAGCTCCAGGCATCTCCCTAAAGAACACACACAGCTTCTGGCCAGTAACAGCTACTAATTTGAAACTCTTCTTTCCATGTGAAAGTATGGTATTTTTCCCTTTTTCACAAACAGCTTTCAGTTCAAAGATTGCTTCAGAACCTGAGTGCAAATTATCTTGGTGTATTTGTATAGAGAAGTCAACAGAATGCTTATGACTTTTTTTTTCCCCCCATAAAATTAATCATTCTCTTTGTATCAGAAAGATGAAAATTAGGAAAATACAGAATGGCAGACATGCTGGGTTCACATACAGTGTGACTGAAATCTCTAGCCCCAAAGTAACATTCAAAATACCCATCACGTTTGAATAAGCCATTCTCTGAATTGAATCTGTGATAATTTGTAGGCTTATTTAAAATGGCTGGAACGGGAAGGGAAGGAACCGAAGTTGCCTGGACTAAATCTGTCCCACAAACAGCTTTTCTTCCTCAACTTTGCCCAGGTAATAACCCTTGGATACCCACTACATGCTATGTGAAAGTATAAATCGGGTTAGTCTAGAGTTTAGAGAGAAAATCAGTGTTGAGTTCTGCTTGGAAAGTTGTTGTATCTATTCTGCTTCCTCTATAAAACATATTCCCAACTATATTGTACCAAATGGGATGTCTCTTAGAAAAAAAAAAAAAATTGAAAAACAGGGAGAAGGTATCAGAATTGAATTCCCTTTAATACTGACCCACTAATGATCAATTTTCCTTGTCTAGGTTTGGTGTGGTTCCTACAGACCAGAATATGCCAGCCAGTCAATAAAGACAGATGTTCACAGCCCTCTGAAGTACAGGTGGGTTTATTTACTGATAGCATCGCTTGGTTCAATGCCTTGCACCAATACAGCACAAAAGGAGAGAGCGGCTCATTGCTAGTAGCTGGCTGCTGACAGACAAGATAAACATAGGCTAACTTTCAGAAATCCTGCCACAGTAGGATGCTGCTGAAGTACATTCCTTTACTTAGCCTGGTGAGTTTGCCATCTTACACAGAATACTTCTTGTAGCTCTTAATTAGCTGCATGAGCTGTGTTCTTCTTGCAGAGCTCTGAGACTGGAACTGGGTTATCTGACTGTAAATCACCTCATGGACATAGCTTTCTGTTTTCCAGAGCAGTGGTCTCCATGCAGTGCATCCACATAAATAAGTTCCTTCTCTTTGTTCAGGGTGATGGGATCTCTGCAGAACTTCGAAGCCTTCTCAGAGGTGTTCCACTGTAAAAAAGGCACATCCATGCATCCTGCAGAAAAATGCAGAGTTTGGTAACCAAAGGAACACTGGCAAGAATGACAGATACTCTGGTGACACAGTGAACAGTTTTTGCCAATGACGTGCCTGATGTTTTCCTGTTCAGTCACAGCCAAGGCCAATGGTGCAGCTACTGTAGTTTGAATCAAGGAAACTACAGCACTCAAGCTCTCATGGTTCCACTGGGAAGTGTGAAAGAATCTCAGTGACTGAGGGGCTGTGCTGAAAGCCACAGTATGCTCCAGAACAGACATGACTGTTTGAAACGACATCCTGACTGTTACTAAGATACCACATCAGGGTTACAAAGACTAATTCTTAAAAACAAAAGACAAACCAACAAGCAACTACAGATCTATTTTTCAGAAAGGAACAATACTTTTAATATGTCCTACAACTGCGCCTTCTGAGATTCAGCAAACCTGTTTGAGGTGTTTCACTGAACTGTTTTCTAGTATTCCGATACCGTTTCTGGTGCATTCTTCCCAGGTTCAGATTAGAGCTAGTTGAAATTCTCATATTATCTGTCTACTTTCACTTTGATTACTGCTTTGATGTAAGAGATTGCTATTTGTCTTGATATGTTACAAAATGAGCTGTATGTTAAAATGCCTGTCAGCTGCTGACTTAATGCAGAACTGCACTCTCCTGTTTGAGTTCTTCTGCTCCAAAGAGCAACTGTATCATGACCTTAAAGTGAGGTATTACTAGGTAGAAAGATCAATTTTAGGAGTAGAAATTCTATTGTTATGGATAAAACTACAGGGTCTCTTCCTTCAAAGATATATTTTAAAAGATGCTTATTCTTGTAGAAGTGTATAAAATTATTTTGGGCAAACAATTGAATGGAAACAATTAAGTAGTTTTAATCCCAAGCCTGATCATTTTGCCATAGTCTATTTTTCAGTATTTACACTTGAAAATATGACAAATGTTAAATTTTAATTAAAACAAAACCACAGTAGCCAATTTAGCAAGGATTTTGCTATAGAAACATTAGGGTGGCTTTTTAAGTAACTTTTCTAATATGATGATACTATTTTAAACTGCCAACACTTAATAGTGCATTTTAAATACTCTTCCAGCAAATGCTTTTTCTTTCTAGCACAGGAATCGCTGGAAAGCGAGATAGTAACTACGAGTACTTAGCTCATGAAGTGCCAAATCACACTGCTCATTTGCTTCACTTATTTTGTTTGCACACCACTAACAAGAGGTTTGATCGCCTACACAACAGGGAATGAAGCAAAAATCACTTGAGAGGAAAAGCTTTGCCCAACAGAGATGACCCACTGAAGTATTCTGGCCTATTTGACAACAAGAGCTGGATAGATCACTGAATGAAGCCCTCTAAACTTTGTTCGTTTTATCTGCTACAGTGAAATCAAGTTGCAGATAAATTGCAGCTTTTACTGTAGCTGGGAATATATAGTTCAACGGCATCTTACTTCTATCTTCAAAGTAATCTTGGAAGATTACTTTGTCAGAGAATCAGTGCTACCTCAGGGATTAACCACTCATCTGTGCCCTTCAAAGTCTGAGTTAAGTATAGAAGAGAGAATAGTACTTACATAGGGTTGAGTTGCAGGTTTATTCCTTTAATCTCTCTTCAAAAGATTAAGAACAGACTGTTCAGCACTCACTAGTAAAGTTGCCTACTGCAAACAAGTCTTACACAAAGCACAGAATTTGGCTTTCACCTCAGCTAATAGAGGAAAATTGTTTCACATCTAATTCGTTTCTGTGCTGCACCTCAGATGACTACATACACAGGCCTCTTCAAGGAAATGCAGCCTAAATTGCATTTGGTTTTATGTTAAAGCTGTGTCTATTAACTGGGGAGAATTGCACTTGAGCCCTTTCCAGAACAAACAAAATTGTTATTCTACACTGGGATTAAGCTCACTTAAATGGCTCAAAAGCTCTCAAAGGAAGCCTTTACAGAACCAGGCATGTATTCCTCTACCTAGGAAAAATGGGATCAGATCTGCAGCAAAACACCTCTGTGAGCAGAATTTTTCCAGTAGGGTGAAGTATTTTCTTCAGGAGCTTCTGATTTCTGCCCAGTAACGTTTATTTGCCCCCTGTCTTACGCGTGGCTTGGTGTCCTTTAGCAGAGGGGATGCAAGTTAAAGCTAGGAAGTAACAGACACAAATGGATAGCTTAGACATTAATGAAGTTTTGGTTCAAACTGACTGGCTTCTGACTCCATCCAGAACTAGAACAATGCCGCGAGACTGCAGAAGTAGTAGGAGACCATTGGGATTCTAGTGCCCTAAAAGGCTTCCTGCATATTACATCATTTTACACCGGCCATCATCAGGGAGGTAAGAGGCCAACACACCAACAAACTAGTGAGAATTAAGACTAAGTTCTGCATAACAACAGTGCTTTAAGGTGCTTGCAACTAGATGTTGAAAGCAAGCCTAGTAATGTTCCATTTTGTTTTTTATCCACTGCAACAACAAAGTAGTTTTGCTCTTGAATGATCCAAATGTTCTTGGCCTATATCTTGTTAAAACTGTCATAGAGACTAGGTTTGCATTTGTTTCTGGATTGGATTATACATGTAATAGGCTAGAAACTTTATTGTTTCTGAGGTGTTATCTATGTAGCTACCAACATGACCTAAAACCTGTAGAATGAAATGCTGTCCAAGCTTTGTCCTGGGCATTAAGTGAGGTTAACCGTTATCACATCTAAAACTGATTCTTACTGATAGATCATTTGACTACTGTTTCCTATCTGAAGAAGTTTAATTTATTTTAGCATTAAATGACTGGTCACAAGATAGTCAAGTGCTCTGACAAATCAGCTTTTGTAACTTGATTATATGTGTATGGTGGCAGGCAAAATAAACTGTATTTATCTGCACTTTGTCTATCTTCATTTACTCTGACTTTCCATGCCATGCTGCATGTGCATAGTAAAGCTGAATTTCTTATTCAGGCAATAAAAATGTTTCCCTTGTTTATCTAACACCTTCACATGGCTCTTCCAGTAAGCTAAGCCAGCCAAAGTGCATTTCTTTCCTCTGTCTTCGTGTACCTTTAAGAGCCTGGTGTTCACTGTGCATCAGGACTCTCCAAGAAAAGCATCCTGGCCTTGAGATGCCTTCAATTTCCCCCCACATACCACAGTAATAGACACCCATTTTCCCAGTTTGTTCTGAGAGAAAGGAGCTCTCCCTGGGGCTCTAAAGGGAGTCCTGCTATGCTCTGAACATTATGTTCCTTTTGCCAGCTTTGCTCAGAGCTGAACAATAACAGTTAGGTCTAGATTAATCTGGCAAATACAGATTTCATAACAGCTATCAGTAGTTTACTTACCATCATGAAAATGTTTTTATTCTAGGGTTATTATAAGGAGAGAGACATTTTATATACTACACTGAGCAGTAATTTGTCTGCTAAGTCTCTAGTAACTGTACCTCTGGATAACATACAATTGGAATACTTAAGGGACAGTAAGGAGAAGCAAATTTGATGAAGAACTTGAAAAGCTTTTGATGTAAAATCCAAGAGAATATATGGAAATAAACAAAACTAACACACACAGAAACCAACACATTCTGTTAATTGCCAACACGAACAGTATCACAAACTTAAGGATAGAATCTGGCATGGTGTCTTGATGCATATCGTACGTACTTGTGTTTGTAGTGATGCAGCAAACATACAGGACTACTAATGCATGAAGGCAAGTTTACCACAAGTAAGCAGTATGGAGAACAGAGAGTCCTTGTGGCTTGATTTTTGCTTCATTTTTCCATGCTCTTTTTCCATTATCTGGTGACCTCCTGACTTCACTGCAAGAAACACAAGAGTAATGATGGCTGGGGAGCAGGTTACATATCCCAGCGCATTCCCAACCTGCTGGAAAGGTCCTTTACTCATGAGACAATTCAGAATTATGCACAAGAGCAAAACCATGCAGTTACAAAAGAAGAGTCTGCCAAAGTTGTGACTGATAATACAGTGCTATAAACAGTTTTAACTGGACTATAAGAGCTATAAGTATGCTACAAATATTACAGTGGTATTAACTTAAGTACTATATAGTTACTTGAAATGGTCCTGGGGCTGGTCAGATTTGCATCTAATCCTTGTCTGAAAGCACAAGCTGTTGTCCTGGATTACTACATTCACATGGCAGTTCTGGCCTAGAGAATTATTTTATATTCATTCACTGGAGTCTTAGCAGAGGGACTGTGAAACCGTCTGATACCCGACTGCTAGGCAGTCACTGCCTACTGCTGGGAAACTCAGGCAAGTGACAACAGTATATATATGCCAAGCAAGGGAACCAGCACACAACTGTGCAGAGGTCAGGTGGAGGAGGTTCACATGGCTGACAATTTAATTACTCTGCAAAATCATTAAGCTCTGGAGATGTGCCATTAGAAGTTCTGGCACATGCAACTGCTAAAGGGATAATTAAAATGTGCCTGGGAGGTTTTATTCCAAGTTATTATTAAAGCACATGGAAGTTACTTTATTTTTCTCTTCTAAGTTTATTATGCCTCCCACCTGCAGAAGAATCTCTCCATCTGTTGCTTTCTGTCTTTGCCAGCACAGCCCAAGTGCATAAGCTACAACCACCCATCACGGTCCCACACGTGCCCTCTTATTTCACCCCTACTGCGGTCATAAATCCCCTCCGCAGTCACAGCCCCTACATCATGATAGCTACCAGCGACCTTGATGACACGAGAAGAGACACGAGCTCCAAGTAAGTTGCTGCTCTGCAGCAGGTTGCCTTTCTGGAGCCTGGTCGGACTTTGGTGCTTAGTGGATCACGGAGCAACTTGGCTGCACGCAGGCATCTTTCTGTCCTAGGTGCACCCCATCACCAGGGGGGTCCCCACGGGTGGGTTTGGTGCTAGCCCAGCTGCCCCAGGGCACCACACAAATTGTGAGAGGGCTCTGGCACTTGGCAGACTGAGGGTTTGAGTTTTTCCAAAACTGAGAAGAGCACAAAAAGCTAGGACCCCAGCCACATAGCAGCCTGGAGGGGGGAAATAAAAAAGCCTTCATAAAATTACATATAGCTCCTACACACAGGTATTTAGACAGATACAAGGAACTTCTGCACCTCTTGGTACAGGAACCTTTTGTTCATTTATTTTCTGCCGCTGAGATGTTCTTACAGATAGCAAATTTGGCTCTTATTTCATTTCCCCAGGGCCCCGGCAGTCACTGTAAAAGAAAAAAGTGTTTCCCTTACTTGCCTGTGTGCAGCACACCGCACTGAGACTGCAGCAACGGCATCTTCTCTGGGAATGGTGTGTTCAAGAAGTCCCACCTGCAGAGGAATAACACCCCAGATCATTTCAAACCACAGTGCCCACACCCACCTCTTATGAGTATTTGGGAAGTCCACGGCCAACACAGTAAATCAAAAGGGTTTATAGTTTTGTGAGGCAAAATGGGCATAACTAAAACAAATTTACTATTTGGAGTTACATCTTTAGAAAGAGATAGAGAATCTAGAAGGAAGAAGCTTTTTGTAGCTTAAGCCAGACCTCAGCCAAGGTTTTTCAAAACAAAAATGGATAGTGAAAGGACATCTTTCTAAGGAGAAAAAAAAAGTTCATTTGTAAGGTACACCCCCTTCTCTCATGGACATTTGCAAAAATTTAACGCTGATACTTAGAAACTTATTCTTCTGCCTCCCAAATTCAGAACCTTGTTTAACCTAAGAAAACTTGCCTTTTCCATAGGAAAAGCAGCAGTGACTTGTTGAATTTTTTTGACTGTCCCATTCCCACCTCTCAGGTCTCAGGAAGCAAATGCAAACAGTTTCACTTTAATTCATGTGTGAGTAAGCATCTAAGAGGAACTTCAGACATCCTTCCTTGTTTAGAAAGCTGCTGCTCAAGTCCAACAAGCTGCTATTCTTCCCCTCTAAATTTGGAGAGCATTGCTGCAGCAGTTACAACAACTTCTCCTAATCTGAAGCCTGGCATACCACAGTGTTTTAGACAGATAAGTCTGAACACACGACTGAGGTAGCGTCTGGCTGGCAGTCTCGAGACAAGGTTGGAAAAAAAAAGTATCGTTCACACAACAGTTTTACAAAGCATCAGCAGCAGAGTGCGAGCCAGCAAGAGCAAGGAGCCAGCACGCAGAGACCTGACCAAGTAACTCGTGGTGCTCCTACCTGAGGTTTCATGCTTTCCTCAGCAGTCGTAGAGCTGTGATGACTTCTCAGGTATTTTCAAAGGAACATAGTCACCTGGGGAGCCCTGTGTGTGACCATCTTTTTCCTGTTACCTGCACGAGTAAATAATGCATTTCACATTAGTTAAGAATGAAGCTGTCCCAAAATGAAAGCTTATAATATTTTTTAAAGGAATGCCCAACAACCCAGAGCTTTCACTACTGAAACAGGGCTTATGCGTGCCAGGAAGTAACAAGATGCATGCTCATAACCTGCAGAGCTTTCTGACACATTTTACCCCATGCATTGTGCCCTACCAAAACCAATAAAGCCCAATCAGGCACTCACACACTGTACTGCTTCTGTTATTTATGGCTGTTTCCAGGCTATGTTCTGTGTAAGACCTGTTTGTGTCTGTCCTTAGAGACGTGGGTGAACAGCCCCCAGCCCAGCCCCTCCACCACCCCTTACCCCCAACCCTACACAGCCTCAACCACAAGAGCAAACAAATGCAGGTAACGGGGCAGAAATTGGAAGCTCCTGCAGAAAATACTTCATCCTAGTGGAAAATTCTGTTCACAGAGGTGTTTTGCTGCAGAGCTGATTTTGTTTTACATTCCTAGGTATTTAAGCATCACAGAGGCTCTGTTACACATCCAGGAAAAGCAGATTCCCTTCTGATGTTTTCCAGGAGGGGAAGGGAACCCTTTCCTGCTCCCACGCTGCCACCTGGCGACAGAGCAGGCTCCAACTCCTAAAACAGACCAAAAGATTAAACACGAGCAAGATTTTTCAAACTCCAGTACGTAAAACCCACGCCTTCCGTAGATGCCACCCACACTGCTTCTGTGGCATGGTTTGCACTTCAGCTGATTCCCAACATGAGTTCTCTGTATGTGCCTGGGAAATAAGGTGCTGCGGACAAGAGGGAAGAGGAAGCGCAGGAAATTCCTGTCGTACATCAGTCGTCCCCAGCTGCTGGTTGCCAAACAATGATTGGGCTGGAGGACACGGCTCTTTGCAAAAACAAAGCCACAATTGCTGCCTGAAGGCTGTGACAAATCCCTTCTCCAGGGGAGAAGGCTGACCCAGTGCTACTCGGCTCTTCTTCAGGCAGTTCTCTGACTTCTTGCCATTTGGGGCTTTGGTTTGAAAGTTTGTTCACAAGAGCTTTTAACTAAGGGACGGACATAACCCTTCATAAACATGCATCGCAGAACAAGCAGGAATAAACCACTAGCAGGTTTTACAGTCAGCCACGTGGTTTTGGTGGAAAACATCCAACCCCATGAAGCATAAGCCAGCTGCCGAAGAACTAATTCGGAGAAAAAGTCAGGAAAAAAAAATTGTTCACCCAATGAGTGTTTCTATGGATTTTTTATGATGTATTCAGTAAGTCATACACATTTTGCATGGGCATCTTGTAAGCAAAACCCTTCAGTGTGATCAGAAGCACTGTCGGAAAAAATACACTCTCTAAATGTGCTTTACACCTTACCCCATTTGTCTGTCCACATATAAGCAGTCACAGCATCATATGGAGAGAAACTGGGAGGTAGAAGAGATTTTCCAGCACTGGCCGACACCTGATGACTGAACTGAAACAAAGTAAAACACAGCCACGGGAAGGTGGTTTTATGGTAGCTGTGCCCTCTGGTGGCTAAAAATTAAAATTCTTACAAACTTTTCAAGGGCTTTAGCTTGATAAAATTGTTGGCTAACACAACTCGATGAGGGATTTCTAGCCAAAACATCCCCTGTGTTCGCACGCAAGCAGCAGAACTACCACATCTGTTTTACCTGCTTTTAGTGCTTTGCACCTAAATATGAGCTTACCCAAAGGTCAGGCTGTTGTCACAACTATTAGGAAAGAAGAAACCCCAACGACCCCGTGTCTCCTCCAGAGCTGCTTACCGATGAGGGGAAGGATCTGCTCCCCTCGCTGGGTCCTCCCACCTGAATCCAGGGCCTGCCTTTTACAGCTCCCAAACCACCACCAAGCGTTACCAGCAGCGTCACTGCTACCCAAGGAAGCACGCTGGTGGCAAAACAAAAATGACAAAGCACAACAAAAGCGTGCTTTGAGCTCTCAGAGAAGTGACAGGAAGGCATTAGAGGGTGCCCAGTACTGCAGTGATCCAGGCTGCTTCCTCAATGCCAGGTGAAAAAAATCAGGTGAAAGGAGGACTTGGATCCCAGCTGCTGCCTGTAGGGCCACCCAGTGGGCAGGTGTAAGGCTTTTCCACCCAGGTGAGGAGGTTTTGGGTGGCTGGGAGGCACAGTGCCTGAGGAGGAGCTCTGTACAATTCAGCTGGGACAACGTGTGAGCGGCTCCTGCTTACCTCAGGGAGTTCAAGATGTAAAGGTGATGGAGTCATGAGAATATAGATAGCAGACAATAAGCAACATAAGCTCCTTTCACTTCACAGAAAGCTTCTTTGGAAGGCTGACATGTGGTATTTTCAGGGGGCCAAGTGGCCACGTACCCCACAGAGACAGGACCCAGCAGAAGTTGCACACAGATGCATTTTATTGCTCTCTACAAACCCAGAGACGCATACACAGTATGCACACATGCCATAGGGCTGTCCCAAGAGAGGGAGAAACACCATCCACCATGAATTACACCACTTAATACAGACAGCAATCATTATTATAATGAAAATGATAGAAAAAGCACAGCTTACACCCAAAATGTATAACATTGACCAATCAAGCTTCTTATCTACCACTTTTCTTTAACATAAAGCAGTAACACACTCTTTTCCTAAATCGAAAAAAGCAGCAGAACAGTAGAAATATTCCACATAGTTTCCTACCTCCTGTTCATCCATCACACTTCATACACTAGGACTATCAGAGGGTCAATAGAGAGAAATCCAAGGCAGAACAAAGCCACCTGTGATGCAGGACAAGTTATAAGTTATAAGCAAGCAGGGGGAAATGACATTTAACCAAGTGTGGGTGAACAGATGGGTGATACGTTTATCCTCCAGGATGACTGAGCAAACAGGCGCTGCTAGTCAAGCCAGAGAAAAGCCGATGGCTCGTACAGGTCATATCAGAGAAATCTCTCCTACAGCAATTCTCGTCTGTCACAACTGTGACATCTACAAAACACCCTCCTCCAGTCTGAAGACATTGCCCCCCAACCAGGCAATGCTGGGTGCTGTGCCACCAGTGCCCACAGCTTCAATATTCAGCAGAATGCCTCAACTTCTGCCAAAGGCTCCCATGAAAGTCAGAAGTCTGCCATTCTTTTCACACATAAATAAAACACAGGGGGAAATAGTATTCCCTACAGGAGAGAGGATCAGAGCTGGACTACCAGATGCAGTCAGATCCTTCCTCTGGACTCTAAAGGCAAAGGTCCGTGGAGCGAGGACTCCCCTGACTACCAGGGCCTCCAGAGAGTACCAGTGTCTTTTGGAGATGCTTGCTTCAGGGTGCTGGGCTTGCCGGGGGAAAAGGCAACCTCTGGAGCTGCTGCCTGGCTCTTCTGGAAGTGACTTAAGAGCTTGGTCTGTGTCTCAGTTCGGACTTTATGAAGAGAGAGGAAATGGAAAGCTTCTTGCAGACACCTAGAGTAGCCCTCTCTGAAGTCAAACTGAGAGCTTTTATGGAAGGATGCTACAGCTAGAAGAAAAAAGAGGGAGGGGAAAGAAATAGAAGTTTAGAGCAGTTGTTCATGGCTAGAGATTCATAAAACTGTAACAGCTTTATAGTAAGCTGGAGACTGAAGTAAACTCGATACTCACTCTTCAGCTGCAGCTGGCTCTGCTGTTTCAGGTAGCTGACGGTCATCTCCAGGATGTCGGCTTTCTCCAGCTTGGAGTTGGGCTGGTGCCTCTGGAACTCCTTCTCCAGGAGCAGCTTCAGCTGCTCGATGCTGCTGTTAATCCGGTCCCGGCGCATTTTCTCCACCACCGGCTTCCTGAGCTGTAAAAAGCAAAGGAAAAGAGACCCACGGTTAGATCTCTGCCACCTCACACTGTTCCCAAATAACGCGGGACAGTTTCTCAGCTGCTGTAACTTGCTATGAGAACAGCTGAGAGCGTGGCTCCGAGCTGCCTCTCTGCGGCTGGACTTACTTTGTTTTTCTCCTTTGGCGTCAGCAGGTTGTCAGGCTCCAGGAACACAGCACTGGGAGCCATCTGTCCCGAGAGGAGGGAAGGGAAGGTCTCAGAGTGGGAATCCGGGAGAAACGTGGTGCTGGAAGCTGCCTTTACCCTATATTTATACCCCGCAGCTTCCCTGAGAGCCTGTGGGTCTGCGGCTCGGCGGAGTTTCCCACACTGCAGGGCCAATCAGCGAGATGGGCAGCACAAAGGGAGAAGCTGCTATTCTTGCATGCTCGGCTGGCAGTGAATAGCCCGGGGATAATGACCTTCTCCCAGATGAGCAGGTGGGGAGTGCGTGGGGCGTGAAAGAGCGGGATCCGAATTACGCCTCAGAAGCTGGGAAAGAGCTGGCCATCCGGGGCAGGGGCTGCTGAGCACTGCTGCACGTCAGTGGCATTCCCGGCACACCGGGACATGGAGGCTGGTCACTGATGGCAGGACCCCAACAGCTCCGTGCAGGTCCCTCCGGGGACGCTCCGAGGCACACGCGTACACGTGCGTGGCTGCACACGCACACACGAGCGGTTTCTGTAAGCCCCTTTGCCTTGTGCTCACTGCAAGGCACTCGGTTGTGCTCCCTTAGGTGAGTGTGGCACAGCTGAAACAGAAAAGTGCTTTTCTGGCTTGCCTCACTGCAAAGAAATACATAAAAACCATAAATACACATAGTTTTCCAAAAAGTTCCTCTTTTGAACTTTGGTCTCCTCCTTGAGATCTCGGGCACCTCTTTGGGACACTCTCAAGCCCTGTGACAAGCACCTGAGGTTGCTGCTTCCAAACACCTGCACGACCAAACTGAGAGGAGGAAGATCTGAGTGTGGGGCTCAGGTCAGCCTCACATGCTGATTTTTCACTTGTTTCCCAAAACTTGTTTTGCTCTAAGTCCTTTATTTCATCTACACACAGAACAAATTCACTTAGCCCACAAAATTCTTAGAAATCAAGTTCCTGACTCCTTGTTTTGCAGGGGCTCGGTTTCTGTACTGAGGTGCAGCCTCTGCTCCAGCAGTGCTTGCACCTGGGGGTGTTAATGGTGCTGCCCTCTGCATCCCATAAACACCCCCGGAGATTCACGCTGCAAAACTCGAACCAGATCTGCCTGCACCTAACCTGGCCCCTGCCCATGCAAGTGCTGCTTGCTTTTACGAGCTGCAGCCGCACACAGCTGGAGAAGGGAACAGAACAGCAGCAGCGTGTTCCCTGCATCCTCTACACCCACAACCTGCACGGAGAAAGCTGCCAGCAGCGTGTCAGAGCCGTGCTGCTCCCAGATTGACTCCCTGTGTGCTCTGAGACCCCATCGGTGCAACTCACCTTCCTGTGAGCTTCAGTATCCCCTCTGCAAGAACCAACACAGGCGTGGTAGTTGTCAGATAAAGTCTGTAAAGTAATGCTGGGGTTTGGTTGGGGTCTCTTACTGAAATGGAAAAGGTGCTAAGTAAATCCTGTTTGTGCTTACATTAATTTATGTGTGGTCATCTATATGTTGACATATTTTAACATGAATGCACACACACATGCCTACATATCTCTCTCACCCTGCAACTCATTTATTTCTAGGCCCAGGTAAGGCTTCAGTGCCCTCCTGCAGGCTCTGCTGCTCCGTCCCCATTGTGCTGCTGCTGAATAGGCTCCCTTCTTGCCGCACAGAGCAGCAGCTGTTGGGCTCCGAGGCTTTTATGTCAAGTTGTGGGAAAGTTTTTGTGACACCATTTCACATGTTCTCCTCTAAGCTGGTGGATTATCTCTGAGCTCATGTAATGCCACCTCTGAAACCAATCTTTCCCTCTGCGCATCCCTCTTGGGGAGATTCCCTGAAACAGAAACTCCTGAGCAGTAACTCATTGCCGGAGCTCATTAACCAAGTGCATGAAGAAGAAATGTGGCAACTACAAAATCAGCAGGGGCCACTGGCAACTTTGCTAGGGACAGTTTCTGTTTCCCTGACTAACTCGCTAGGAAGCAGCTATAAGTCCTAATTTCCCCTTGCAGCACAGGTTTTAGTCCAAGGAAGGTGTTACAAGTACCAGATGCCCTCCCTGTACCAGCTTTTCTAGCAGCTCAGCTCCCCACATTTGGCCAGCCCAAAGGCAAGCAGCAACAAGGAAAAGTTGTGCCAGCGCCTCACCAGATCGCAGGGCAGCAGTGGTCGTGCCCTTGGCACAAGAAGTGCCAGCGCTCCAACTTTCTTCCCCATTAGGATCCAGATTGACCCGAAGCCTGCTGCTGAGCCGGCTGAATGCTTATTTAATCTCCTGTAACCTTGAGAAATTCACTTTACCACAGAAGCTGGTGGCCCTCTAACCTTAGAGATACAAAATGTCCCCCCAGATGATATATCCTTGGAGGTTCCTACATCCTTGCTCTGTGCCACATGTTGATTTTAAAGTATCTCAAATAAAAGCATATATTTAAAATAGCTTTTTATTTTCTCTGTAGTTTCGCAGTCTGTGAGGGGTAAAACCAGCCAATTACTGATCATCCTGGAACAGTAACTCAAATGAGATGCCCAGTTACCCAAAATGGATGCTCTGCTTCTGCTTTGGTTGGAAATCCCGAAGAAAAACAATAATAAAAATCACCCCTGGTATAAAGTTAATTGAGCCAGTGGACGTTGCGCTAAGGATAATGAATTCTGAATTACCCACATCTACTGTGGTCCCACAGAGAATATTGGACAGAAAAGTTACTGCGATCCCGAGATGCTGGATCTGGGTGTTTGAAATAGGGCCTGAGCAGGAGCCTTCCCCCAGAAACTCGGCCAGATGTTAGCTCTGTAGGGTGACTCAAGGATGCTGCTGCTTTCCCAGGTCTGGAGGGCCGCTCCTTGCCCCCGTTGCCTCTCTCCTGCTCCGTGCTGCCCAGATGGCCTTTTGGGAGCAGGGTTTCCCACTGAACACAATGCAGAGGCAAGCACCGTTGCTAATGCGGTTTGTAGCCAGGCACACTTCCTTTGTGACGGGCATGAATGCGGTTAAGAAATGGTGTGGGAAACCCCAAGGTACGCCAACTTCCCCAGCCTTATGTCAGGGGCGTTGAGAGCGCCAAGGTGCTGGGGAGCAACGCCCCAGAGAACGGGGCAGGGGGCTCAGCTAAGTGCTTCGTCCTACAGAACACAATGAGGTGGAAAATAAAACGGGTCCCGTCCTAACAGCCCCATGCAGGTGGAGGTCCTCACTGGAGCCAGCAGGCACTCCGGCCTCTGGGGAGCAGGCTGCTACTTTCAGCCTGTAGGGTCTGTACCTTCAGGGCTGCTTTTGAGTCTCCGGGTACACAAATCACCTCCACAGGGGGATTTATCCACATTCGCCCCTGCCAAACACCAGGACCAGAATCTTGTTATTATTACCAGCATCAATTACTGCTTCCCGTTTCTTTCCTCTAAACACCGTGGAACAGTGCAGAAGTGTTAATGAAGAGAAGAGCTTCCCCGCAATATCGCTGGTATAAAATCTGAGCTAATTTTCTTAAAAGCCAAGCCTGGCTCCTGCAGCTTCTGGCCAACACCTGAGCACACATCAGGGCCAAGGGGCAGTTCCTGGCCCACCTGTAATGAGCCCGCACAGCAGGCAGGCATCAACTCCTCAGGAACGGGAGGCTGGGTGAGCAACAGGGGCCATACACAGCTATCACCATGCCCTCATGGTCCATAAAAGAGTCACCTCTTGCCCTTGGCACTGTGCAGCAAAGAGATGTGAAAATCCCACCACCAAGTATGGTGATGCTGCCTGCCCTGGGGGCGTTCCAGAGCTCAGCATTTCCATGTTTGTTCCAGGAAAGCCCGCGGGCTGGCACGTTGAGCTAGGGGTCCATGCCCCACCGTATCCCTACCTGTGACGTGTTGTGATGTTTGCCATTGCATTCAGGCAGGCCAGGCTTCACTAACACCAGCAAGACAGAGGACTGAGCAGCGTGGGGAAGGGGCAGCCTGCCTGTGACACGGCAACAGAGGCTTGGTGTCCACCAAGGCCCCCATGGATGCTCACAGCAAAACAAAATCATGTTATTGTGGCAAAGCTGAACTGTGGCAATGCCTCACCTGCAGCAGGATCCCCAGGCTGGCAGGAGGGAATCCGTCCTGTAATGACACCCTACAGTTACGTTACAACAAGCAGCAGTTCAGAGCAACACACCGGGGCACTGAAGGACTGGACAAGCTTCTCGGTCTGTTTCCAACAGTTTGCACGAGCTTGGGAGTGGCTCAACTGATAGCAAGGGTCTGTGTTTCCAGGGACATATTAAACAAATCTGAGGAATTAAAGAAACAGAACAGAGTATGTGGCTCAGGGGCCTTGGTGTGGGCTGATGCCACCTCTGCTGCCTTCAGTGGGGCAATTTTCTTTGGCCTCACTGGCGGAAGAGCAAGATTCTGCTCCTGCAGCTCGTTCCTCTGGATTTCCTCCTAGCACTGCCTCGCTCTGCTGTTGGCAGTCCCCTCTTCGAGCCTGGCATTTCTGTTTCCCTGCATAGCTTCCTTCACCTCTTTCCTTTTCGTTGAGCATCACGCAGGTTTTTATAATCTGATTTTTCGTTCTGTCACTCTTTTTCCCTCTGTGTCACAGGCAGATGTGGTCTGAGCACAGGAGTGTCTTACAGCCCCTCAGACTGTGTGAGTTTGGAGTCCCTTCCAGTTTCCCACACTGCTCCCCTATTCACTGCATTCAGGCGGAGGATAAAGGAAGTGTGCCATGCTACAAGCTGAATTAGAAATGGTGTTTGACTTCCCTTTGTACTTCACAGAAACCTTACTCTGGGTAGACCATCTGCATAGCACTCACTGCGGAGAAAACCATTGATCAAGGCCTGTCAGCCCAGCTGGGGGAACTTGGGAAAGTAATTCCTTGTGCCACTTCACTTCTTTAGGGCTTAACATCTGGCTGCAGGGGGAGGCGACAGTTGATGGTTTAACAGTCGTGCTTCCTTTTAAGTTTGGGATGCTGTTTTGATCCCCTATAAGCCTTTCTGAAATCCTGTTTTTAATAACATGGAAAGCATCCAGAAGACCAGGAATAATGCACTGGCTTTGCATTTTCAAAGTGCTTTACAAATACCAGCTAATGAATTCTCAGCAACCTCCTCTGCAAGATGAGGATGTATTATTAGTGACGTTTTACAAAAGAAGAAAATAAGGCAGAAAGGAGGAACCCAATATTTCAAACAGCCTCGTGGTTGCAGTGCTTCTATACCCAAGTGGTCCGTTTGGGACTTTTACAAAGATGCTCAGCACTCACTTTTGTATTAATTAGTTTTGTCAGCTCTGAAAAGCAGCCAGCTCCCCAGCTTGTGGGAGAACTTGGATTACCTGCCCAGACCACACTTGGAGTCGTGCCTCTCCTCAATAAGCAGATGCAAAAATTCTCCTTTGCTTTCAAGTTCAGCAGTGGGTTTTGAGAAGGATGTTCAGCACAATTTTTTCAAGTCCATGAACTGGCTGAAAAGGAAGATGCGTTCAAATGCTTGATCAGGAAATACTTGATAACCTCATCAAAAGAAATGAACTTGATCTCTTGGAAAAGCAAACCAAGATTTAGTTTGTTTATTCTTGCTCCTGGGGACCAACCAAGCCTCAATATTAAGCTGCTTCAGTTAACAGCTTCCCCCCCCAAACTAGCGCTGTAAATGCTCGTAGGCACAGTTTATGCTGCCAGCTACACAGGTGATCTTCTGGGGGTCGTTCTCCTACCCACTGCCTCTCTAGACTGTTTTCTTCAGAGCTGGGCTCTGTTTGTTGCACCACATTCCCTTGACACTGACATCTGACAAGGTGCCTTGCCTGGAGCATGATGGTGAGGGCATCCAACCCTGCCTTACATGCCATGTGAGTTCCTAAGCGTGTTCCTCTGCTAAACCTCTGCCCGGCTCTCGACTAGGTTATCTTGCTTCTGAAAAACCCCTCTTGTCAGGCAGATCCATCCTCATTCTGCTACCTGCTCAACCCACCTTGCCTGCCACACCAAGTGGTCCTTGGGACCAGACCCTGAAACCACCCTCACAATCCTAAACCTGCTCCTCTGAAATCTTTTCTCTGCAGGAGAACTTTTACTCCCCAGAATGTTTGGCAAGGCTGTCTGCTAAGTCTTGGAATTTTATCACGAGCTATATGATACTTACAGCCTTCAGTAGGAGTTCATGTCAGAAAGGTTTGTTAAACCCCTACAACTTTCAGCTCATTTCATGATTTGTTGAAGCCCAAATTTTGACATTTGAAAGGTTGGCATTAATACCAGATCAGTGTAAAAACTGAATACCACCATCATGAAAAAATAATAAATAAATAAAACACAGGGAAGGAAGTGCATGAGCTCAGCAGCTTGTGTTTGCTCCATCCCTTGGCAGTGCCAGGCTTCTCCCCTCCCCTAGTAGGAGCCGAGGCAGTGACTGATGGGCTCTGGGAGTTTCGGAGGGCTTTGGGAGCGTGTGTCCCCACTGGAGTCACCAGTATTTGGGGGGTTTAGGCTCTCCAAACTGGCAGCACGTGCAAGAAAACTGCTGTGGCTCGGCGCTGCCCCTGAGCTGGGACCAGCTGCACTACCAAGACCCTAACGCAGCACCAACCGGCATGGCTAGGTCCCCAGCAAGGGCAGGAGGAGAGGATATTTTCTGTGACTGTTTTATACAGGATTTTGAAGGAGGAGGGTGGTAAACACATAACATGGTGGCTCCCGCAAAGCCTGCTCCCAGGGCAATGTGTTCCTTTGAGACATAATTGATTCCTGCCATCAGGCACCAGCCTGCTCTCCCCCAGGGTCAGCGCTTTCCCACATCCAACCCCATTATCCCACAGACCATGCCTTTTGTACAACACACTCCAGCTATTCATGTGCAAAGCAGCTGTAATCCCCAGACCTTTCAGAGTCAATATACCAGGAAATAATAAATCCCTCTTGTGCACTCTTGAATATGCTGAGAGGTGACTTGTGGGAATTTCAGCTGGGCAGAAAAATAATAAATTCTCCTTAATTTTTAATTATTTGTAATACTCACTGTAGCAAGACTATGTCATTGGGGCATGACGATTTCAGGGTCACCCACACAAGCAGCTATGGAAATTGCTTTTGCCTCTAACAACCCTGAAAATGCAGATCGAGTTGTCTCATGTGTTTCTTAATGATCAAAGTCCACTTTCCTCCCCTTATGCACCTGGGAATGGCAGCATATTAAGCATTCTGAATCCAAAGAAAAACTAATTTTAAAGGTTAAACATGTAAAGAATGTACTTTACAGTAATTAAAGGTATTTTTGGCCAAGGTTCTGATGTCTAAAGAAGGCAGGATGATGCCATGCTAATGACATTTAATGTAATATTTTATACAGTCAGTCTAACAACAACATAACCTTTTCTCCTGGAAGAGGCAGGTTTCACTACACTTCCACTCTGTTGGTTCAGATGGAAGAATTATGTTTGGCTTGTGCTAGTGGAAGAGGCCAATCCTGAATAGCAAGCTCTGCAAGGTAATTTCTGGCAGGCAGGGTGAGGTGCACCTGGAGGGCTGGGAGAAGGGACCTTCCTCTGTGACACAACGGCAAGCAGTGGCTCATAAATTCAAAAAAAGTGTCAAAGAATTATTAGGGATCCCCTCCAATAGGCAGCACCCTGTCTTTCAAACCTCATCCAGAAAACACCATGAAGCAAATCACAGGAGGATAAAGCTGAAGGGGTGTGGTGACACTGCAGGGATTTGAACCCCTAGTGCCAAAACCTAGGAACCTCAGACACTAGGTCACGTCTGCACACGAGTGTGGCCCAACAGACAGACCCTTCAGTTACACCAGGCATTCAAAGATACCGTCAGCAGAGATCTATCAGCGTTGGTCTACGTGTTCTAGGTGTTCTCACTGCTGTCTTCCTCAGCAATACAGTTGCTATCACGGTACCCATGAAAGCTAGGGCAGAGCTGGTGCAGTCCTGAATCTCTTCTCTTTTACCTGTGCCCACAAACCTCTCCAGCAGTGCTAACCAGGGGCTGGCCTGAGGGAGAGGAGCTCACCAGAGGTCAGGCTGCACGCAGGACAGATCCTGCCCGGCCCTGCTTTGCAGCAGCGGTGACAAAGGGATGCCCCAGTACTGCAGCTGGCCACCCCGTGTGCGAACCTGAATCCCTGCCCCCTTGCCCCACGCTGCCCCTTTCTCCCGGTGAACACAAATCCCTGAGAAACTCCTGCCCGCACGGCCAAACACGCGCTTTTCAGCCGTGCTGAGTGAAAAAGCCGTGCGGGTTCAGAGTGCCCTGCTGACAGCGCGGGCTCCACAAAGGAGTTATTAGCACCAGGCTGTGTGGGTCTGAATTTCTCTGCGTTTCCCATACTTTTCCCCTATTGATAACATTTCTTGTTGGGACAATAGAAGTGTGCCTCGCAACTACTCACAACATTAGTGATGGTGCTTGAACCTGAATGATTTAAAGGGAAAGGATCCAACTCCCAAAAGACCATCTGGCTATCAGTTATAATACAGCAATAAAGGTCGGGGCTGCTTCTCAGGAGTTGGGAGAAAGATGTTCTTTGACATCGAAGAGTCTCTTTAACCAGCTTGGTACCATGCCTACCTGTCACCTCCCAGCTTCCAGGCCTGACACCCCTGCTCCCTTCTGAGGAGAGAGCGAGCACAGGACGCCCAGTGCTGGAGGAAGGCCAGTCAAAGACTACAGAAGAAAGGGCAACACCTTATTGTAGCTGGCAAAACCCAGGGCATGGTCTCTGAGCCGTATCTTATCTTGCATCATAATCTTTTGACCGGTTCAAAGTCTTCCTGAGATGACTTGTCTCCTGGCTTTCCCACAACATGGGGATAAAGGGCTCGGAGGACAACATCTGCCCTTAACAAAGAGCTAAGCCCATTCAGGCTGCACAATGCGAGCCATGAAGCTGGCTATTGCGGTGACACCTCCCTCCTTCCTTCCAACTGCCCCTTACGCGGGCTTTGCTTCAGGATTTCCAAGCAGGAACGTGTCTTTGGCTGTCTTACCTGGCCACACGCTTCCCCTCTCTGCTATTTCCATTTCCAGACCCTTCCAGGTGTGCAGGGAGCAGATGAGCCCACCTCCGTGCAGCTTTGCTCTAGAGCTTCCCAGCTGGCTTTCAGTGCTGCCTTGGGACAGAAACCAGAGACAGAAACCAGAGGTGACTCAAGTGTCCACAAAGATTCACTCTTTTTCTTGCCTTTCCTACAAAATAGGTAACGTTGGCTTAATTTTTAGCCCAGTCTGCAGCGGAGCAGGGCGATGCTCCTGGCTGGGACAAGAATGTGGCATGCCAGGAGCTGCTTGGCTGCCCTTAACAAAAGCAAAGGGAACACTGGTGCGATGGGCTCACTGCCCCGTGTGTTAATGGGGAAGAGACAGAGGTCACAATCTCCACTGGCTTCCCATTACTTATTTATTAACCCTGTCCACCACCCTGAGTGGCACACGTTGGGCCAACAGACCTGTTGTTTCACCACCTCAGCTCACCCGTTACTGCTGCAAAAAAGTGTAAGAACCGTATGGAGAAGCGCAAACACACGCACAGCCCCCAGCAAACTGCAGCTGGCAAGCTGGCTGCAAAGCGCCCTCTCAAGAAAGAGCAGCGAGATGTCCCTGGTGCTGTTGCTTTTCACCCTAAACAGCATTTCCCTCTCTTTTTTTCCTGCCTTCCCCGCAAAAGTGTGCCTCCTCCATGCCACAAATGTGCCTGGCACATGCAGGGCCTCCGGAATGCCACCGACCCCAGACAACCAGCTGGAGGCTCGGTGCTTTCCCAGATCCCTGGGCAGCCCCAGAGAGCTGGGCTGCACGCTCCACCAGTCGGCGTGGGCAGAAGGTTATTCTCTCCGGGGCATTTAGGATCAATGCACCGTGCACTGATGGATGCTTCCCCTATTGTTCGGCTGAGTGCCTGGATTGGCTGGAGGGCTGTGGGAAACACCAGCGACCCCGAGACTCACGTAGCTGCCAAAATGCTCCGAGGTATAAATAGAGGCGGCCGGTCGCTGCCAGAGCACAGCCGTGTGCTCAGTGCCCAGGCTGGAGAGCACCAGGAATGGCTCCCAGTAATGCTCTCGTGATCCACGTGGAGGAGAAACTGCTGCCAAAAGAAAAGAATAAAGTAAGTAGAGCCCCTAACGGGATCGGGCAGGTATGGTCAGGACTGGCCTGTGCCCCGTGCAAGGCGCTGCCTCTATCAAACAAGAATGACACGGGGAAAGATGAGATGAGGAGGGGGCATAAAATAGGGTAAGGAGACAGAAAGGGAAATACAGATTCTTTAAAATGAGACAACAGGTAGGCAGCATGGCAAAGGTCTCCTACAGAAAGTGTCCTGGAACTTTGAGCATGTCACGGCCTGGGTCAGGAGGGGCCAGCAGGCCAGGTGTCAGAAAACCCTAAACACCCTGCCCTGTCTCTTCCAGCTCAGGAAGCCGGTGGTGGAGAAAATGCGCCGGGACCGGATTAACAGCAGCATCGAGCAGCTGAAGCTGCTCCTGGAGAAGGAGTTCCAGAGGCACCAGCCCAACTCCAAGCTGGAGAAAGCCGACATCCTGGAGGTGGCTGTCAGCTACCTCAAACAGCAGAGCCAGCTGCAGGACCCAGGTGAGCACAGACACATCGATCACGGCCCACAGCCCACTCCCCTGGCCAGCACCACGCCAGCTCTGGTCCCACGAGCAAGGCTTGTGGACTTGGGCTCTTGGAAAAAGCTTCATGCATGGATCTTAACCCCCTGAATGTGTTTTTCTCTCTCTTTTCTAGCATTTGTCCACAAGAATCCAGAGCAGGACTTTAACAGCGGATACCTGCAGTGCCTCAAGGAAGCGATGCATTTTCTGTCCTACTATGAACCCAAGAGGGAAACCCAGGCCCAGCTCATCAAGCATTTCTGCAAAGCCCAGACGGGTACAGATGTCACGTACTCTCCTGCTCCTCGTAGGCCACCTCTGTCACCCTGTCTGCTCCCCAGAAAGCAGCCTGCCCAGAAGACCCCAGTTCCTACCATCTGGAGACCCTGGTAGACCTGCTGATGAACTTTGCTTTATTCCTATGTTTTGTTACAAAAAAAAAAATAGAGGGACCTGTGATTTAAGAGTCCCTCTTTACAGTAGGAAACATTGCTTTCCAGAGGTGGGAGGTCGCTCAGTAGTTTCCCTTCACAGTGAAGGAGTGTGCTTGTATCTGGCAGCAAAGCTGCTGCTCCTGGTGGTGGCTCCTTGCCAAAGAGAGGGCTGAGCGCTGTGGGGACGTGGAGCAAAATGCCCTCCAGTTCCCACCACCCCTTCCCTTGGCTATTGAGCCTGTGGCTGTCAGTGGAGATCTTTCTATGAACTCCCTGGGTCACTGGTTCAAGTGTTCCATTGTCTCCCGACAATGTGCTGGCCTTCCTAAAGCAGGAGCACTTTGGAGAATGTACTGTGTATCATAAAGAGAGTATTGAGCCTTTACCTTGTGAGTGAAAGATGGCATTCAGGAACGCCGATTCTTCTGAAGTTCCTGTGCTATTTTTAGTGAACCTCCTCACAGATCGTTATTATGATAACAGATAGCTGTAGGGAAAATTCTCTTCATGGCCAGGATGTGCTCTCTCCGTTGAGGGATAATTGATGCCTTTTGTAAAGGAAGTACCTGGGATATATCTTAGGTGAGGGCTGGGGAGGAAGGCAGGCAGTAAGTACTGTGTAAGCATTCACTGAACATGCTAATGAGCTTAAAAAGCTTTTATAAAGTCGTGATGTATTCATCCTGTGTGATGCTCAACTTTGGAGTCTTCGCTGTACAATACAATAAAAATGGTTTGAGTCCTTCAGCCTTTGGTTTGAAGTGATTAAAATGGATCATGTTCCAGGACTAAGAGCTGCACGTAGACACCGCAGTGGGGCAGCGAGCAGGAGGTGTCATTTTTTGAGCCCCTCATCCCCCTATTTGTGAAATTCACTTGGCAGAGCAGGGTTCAGATCCTGCGAAGCAGCCCTAGCTATCAGAGGGAAATTCACTTGGCAGAGCAGGGTTTCAGATCCTGCAAAGAAGCAGCCCCTGGAAAAGCTATCAAAAAAATGGAGGTGAAGTGGCACACTGAGCGGTGTGGCCCCAGGTACTTAACAGCAGCCTGTTCAGACCTCAGCAGATCACTGCTTTCACAACCAGCTTATTTCCCCCATTCCCCATTAATCTGCTCACCAACCTGAGCCCAGCCTTATGTTTTCTGTCCAGTTAAGAGGTGCTAACATGCACAGCTCCTAACAACTTCCACAGTTTGGTACTTGGGGATCTTACCCTTCTCCTGGAAACTACCCACAGTGGGGTGAGCTAGTTGTTGTCTCTTAATTTCAGCAACCACCTTCTCTTACCTAAACGTGGATTTTTTTTTTTTAAGCTGAAATGAAAGCTACCTACATATGGCTAAAAGAACACACACTTTGATAGCGATCAAAGATTAAGACAGCATTTCTTCTCCTAAGTTATTTCCCCATAATCTTTTCTTCAGGGATGTCGCTCTCTTCCTCTGACACCCACCTAAGGGTCCCAAACACGCCTTGGAGCTGAGATGCTCCGCCAGGCTTCAGCGGGTTTCTACCCAGCCTGGTGAAGAGTCAGCTTCTGTGCTAATTTTATATCATCCTCCCTTGGTGTTTTCAACCCACCCCAATCCAGAAAACAAACCTGCCATATCCTCTTAAGGGGAGATTTACCAGAGGCTGCCTACGCAGCTCGCACCAGCTGGGCGACCCATGGCAAGGGATTTGATTTGCAGCAGCACAATTCCTCCCTCCTGAGGGCAGTGAGAGCTGCACACTGGTGAGGAAGACGAGCACCTGTCCAGAAGGATGAGCTTGTCCTCCTCCCACACAGCTACACAGAGACTGGGCAGGGTGAGTGAGCAAACACATTCAGAAGGTAGAAGCAGGAAGAAAAGCCCAAGAAGGGGCTCCTTGAGTCACCCCAGAGCACCTGGACACCAGCAGCCTCACCAAAACAGCGCTCCCCACGGCAACATTCACTCACTTCTCCTTAGAAGAGTTCCCATTTTGTGCGTGGTCAGGACTCTTCACCTTTTGTTTTCCCTTCTCTTCAAAGTAAACTAAACCTGCACAAACCATCAGCTCACAATACTATTACCTAATCACAGTAACGTAATTACAGTAAACACAGTAATTTGGATATACGACAATTCTCTCATTCTTTCAAAGACATGCTAATGGCATAGAACTCCACTGGTCAACACTTCCACCTCCCGCCAGAGTGCCTGGGAGGGATGCCCTTGAAAAACTTCACTTCTGGCACATGTTTTTTTCCCCTGAACGCGATGAAACCAAAAATAGCTGATGTCATCAAGTGGCTGCTTATTTAGGGATCAAACAAACTCAGATCTCCTAGGGTGACCGGATCAGAGTGGATGCACACGTCACTACCTGCACCTGGCCAGTCCTCACCTGGTTTGGGATGCAGCCCTCAGACAGACAGAAAGGGCCAAAAATCCACCTCCTGGGCACATGGAGAACCTCTTCCCCTGCCTCATTATGGCTGCATGGAGCCCTCTGGTTCTTATTTTACCCCCAATGCACAAGCTGCTTGCGTGCTGTTCACCTGCCTGCCAACGCAGCGCAAGGTGGGCTCTTTGTACAGCTCTGCAATCCATCGGGAGCTGCCACCCGTGCTGCAGAGAGATTTGTTCTTTCTAACAAGCTCCTAAATAATTCAGAGGAGATATTTATAGATCTCCGTGTTGCTCGGTGATCTTGAAAAAGTCATTTCACCTTGCTGTGCTTGACTTGTCTTTGCCAATTAGTACAAGCTCCTGAATCCCAGCAACGTTCAAGCTGTTCACCTATGCCTGTGTTTTTAAATTAAGCCTAATTAAGGCAGCAGATTGACAGCAGGCTGGGGCAGTCAGGACTCAGGCAAAGGGTCCCAAAGCCCACAGCACCCTGACCAAGAGCGGTGGCATGGGGCTGCTGCTGTTCTGTGCTCTGCCTTGTTTGAAACACGTGGGGAAAGCAGAAAAGGGAGATCCACACCTACTGTTGGCAGGGCAGGGTGAGGGAGCGAGGGTGAGCTCCTGCTCTGCGGGCAGCGGGGGGATCCCAGCCCCTCCAGGGGTTCAGCACCGCCATACAAGTGCAGCACTTCTCATTTTCGCCTTCCAACGCCGCCTTCCTCCGAGCTCAGGCTCCCCAGTTACTTGCGAGCTGAGAGGCAGACCTCCGGTCCCTGAGGTCCCTGCGAAGCCGAGGTTATGTTTACAGTTTATTAATTATTATCACTTCTAATAATTGAATGCAAAGCTGCTTATTGCTACTCCGTCCCCTGGGGTGACGCTCCCCTGCCCCGACACATTCCCACCCTTCGGGAAGATGTTGTTCATTATGCTGATCCCACAGCCCGGGAGGACTCCCCCGACAAAGCCCCTATTAACCTCAGAGTGTGGGCCTGAGTTTCGCGGAGTTTCCCACACTTTCTTCCCCATTTATGACATTCAAAGGGCCCACAAAGGAAGCGTGCCTCACAACAGCCCGCATTAGTGACGCTTTTTGGCTCAGCATTGTGGTGACCAGCAATTCCTGTCCCGATGGACCATCTGGAGGGCTCTTTTCCCAAGGAGCACATTGATCGATCAGTACTCTGCGAGCCCTTTTAGAACTTGGGAATGTTATGCTCTTTGACACTAAATAGGTGTCTTGAGAGGGCTTGTCAGAAAGATTTTAAACCATTTAAGGAAGGGCCAGAAAAAAAAAAATAAATAAAAATCGTAATTATTTCTTCAAAAACGCCATCAAAAGCCCTCATGAGACAGGCTGACATCAGTGGAGGAAACGGCCTGGAATAAAAACTCTCTGCAAGCAACAGGGAAAGGAAAACCCTGAGCCAACAAGCAGAAAGCCCAGCCCCAGCTGTACAGAGGGCTGCTTTCCAAAGCCACCTGAGCGCCCAGGAGGGGCTGAAACGGGCACCTGCCAGGCAGGGCCTGAAAGCTCCCGGCCCTGAGCTCCTCCAAATATTGAGCTCTTACCTTTTGGAAGCTGGGGCTGGTGCCTGACACGCAGCACCCACGAGCACTGCCTGCAGGTTTCTGACCCCTAAACCCTCCAACATCTGCACCAGGCGAGGCTGGGAGACCTCCCTCTCCTCACACCTGATCTCGTGCTGCACCCAGCTCCGTAACAGACAGAGAATTTATGACCTGGAAACATCAGCCGGGAGACACCTTGTCACCACCACATTCCCAGCTCTCAATAATCAAAATAAACTGGAGAAAAGGGAAAAAAAAAAAGGCTCTGGAGGGTGGGAGGCTGGCTCGGGAGGAGCTATGGGCTTGCTGCCCTTCAGCCGACAGCGGGGGGGAGAGAAGCCGGGGGCCGCAGCCCCAGAGGGCCGCCAGGCAGCTCGCCTGGTTCACCATTCACATGGGACGGCGCGAGCCGAGGGCTTCCCGCATTGTCCCGTTCACGGTGTTAAACTGCCAACAAAAGGCGTGTGCCTCCGCGGGGCCTTGCAGAAAGGCAGCGCCTGCTGCGCCAGCTGCCCGCGCCCAGCCAGGGGTAAAGCCTTCCTCGGCGCGGGCTGCGGCAGCCTCCCCGAGCCCAGGGGCTGGAGTAATTTAAAAGCGCTCGTTTCAGAGCTCCTGAGCTGGAAACGGGGTCGAAGCCGTGCTCCCACCGGGCCGGGCCCTTCGCTGCAGGTCCTGCACGAGACCCTGTGCCCCACAGAGGTGCCCCAGCTGCCGGTGATGCTGCCGGGGACACGAGGGCAGAATAAATCAGGGAGGTGATTTTCTGAGCGGGGCTCGTGCTCTGTGTTCAGTGCTGGGTTTTTGCCAAGTGCCACCAATGAAAACTGTGGTCCAGGAAACGTAAAGCGGCTCTAGGCTAGGAAAGGAGAGCAAAAATCACGGTCACAGGAAGCCGGGAAGCTCCAAGGGGCTTTGTGAGCACCAGTTGCTCTCGTTGCTGGGCTTTACTCAGGGGCTCCGAGCCAAGGGAACGGTGAGGTGTTCGCAGAGCGCCATGAAATCAAACAGGACGTGTTGGGGACGGCACGGGCTGCCACGGGAGAGCCCAGCCCGCCCAACAAAAGCAAGGAAGAGCTCTTCACACAGCCTGTGGAGGGGCTTCACTCATTTAGACAAGGGAGAGGGAAATGTTTCAAGCTGGCTGCTTAGAGCAAGTTGTTTTAAGGGTTCTTCCCTTGATTTCAGTCACTTGTTGCCTGAAAATTATCTGGTACTGTATTCATCTAAGCATGGTTTAATGTCAATGAAAGGCTTTAGCCCCTCTAAATCTGCGTCTTTTCCTTTTCAGCTCCTCTTTCGGTCATGGGGACCGAGCATTATCTCTTCCTGGGATCAGTCTTCTGTGCTTAATTTCAGCACGGCCTGGGAAAAGGCAGCACATTGAGACGTCGCCGTCCTCAGCACCGGGCAGAAGCTGGGTTATAATGCCGCCAAACGCTTTCCCACGTCCTTACCCCAGCGCCCTCATGCCAAGCCCTATTGTGTCGCATGCTCCTCAGTCCACCTGCTCCTTTGGGAGCAGGGTATTATCCCCAGGCAATTCACAGTCAATTTACCATGCTGTAATAGATGCTGGCCCTATTGTCCCACCGCATGCCTGGATTGGCTATCGACTGTGGGAAACTCGGAGAAGCTTCGGCCCCAGACATTTGTATGCAGCTACGGCGTATAAATAGAGGAGCTCTCCCTGCCTTCCCCAGTGGCCCTGCAGCCAGCCACTCGCGGTAATGGCACCCAGTGCTCTCTCCCTGGAAATCCTAACACCCAAAGAGAAGAACAGGGTAAGTAGCCGCTCTCTGACCGCGAGGGTTTAATGATGAGAAGGGCTGAACCGCTTCAGCAGCAGGTTATACAGAGATGGAAGGGGGAAGTCTGGTCACTAAACCATCCTCCTGTTTGTGTTACAGCTCAGGAAACCCATCGTAGAAGAAGCTGCGCCGCGAATCGGATTAACAGCAGCATTGAGCAGCTGAAGCTGCTCCTGGAGAAGGAGTTCCAGAGGCACCAGCCCAACTCCAAGCTGGAGAAAGCCGACATCCTGGAGATGACCGTCAGCTACCTGAAGTACAGCCGAGGTCAGTATGCTCCCTGATCACCTGCCCTTACTTTTTTACAAACCCCCAGCCTGAGTGTGCCTGTCTAACACCTCTCTTCCACTCGTTCAGCTTTTGCAGCATCTGCCAAAAGCCTTCAGCAGGACTATTGCGAAGGGTACGCCTGGTGCCTCAAGGAAGCTCTGCAATTCCTCTCTCTCCATTCGGCAAACACAGAGACCCAGATGAAGCTGATCTGCCATTTCCAGAGGTCACAAGCAGTGCCCAAGGACTCGGGTTCTTCCTCTGCACCCACTTCCAGCCAGCAGCCCTCTGCAAAACAAGCACCAGCGAAACCCTTCTGCAACCTCTGGAGGCCTTGGTAGGCCGAGAGCACGCTTCCCACCTGGCCTGGACGTTGGCTCATTTTCCAGAGGAGACCGTGACTCGCTAGAGAAGTCCCCTGGCTCCTCTCCTATGTGTAGGGAAGAATGTTCTCCTTTTACAGAGCATTACGGTGCTCGGATGCCTCCCTCCCTTCTTCCTGAAGGACTGCAATGATCCCACCACGTGGAGGGAATGTAATTCTGTAGGAATGCAAAACGTAACCCTCCTGCTAGGAGGAGCGGGGCCGTTCAGAGGAGGAACGCCGCCGGTTCTTAACCTTAGTGAGGTTGCCCGGGTACTTCTGGTCAGAAAGCTGTGCCTCCCGAGACGCTTGGGCTAGAGTTTTCAGGGTGGTCCACCCAGCGGGAGCCTTTCCCTGCCCCCCTGAGACCCCTGAGGTCCACCAGACACCTCTGAAAACCTAGCCCTCGGGGTGCCGTGAGGGGTTCTATGATATTTGTAGACCGTACTAAGCGTGCTCTGGAAATGGTCGAACCATTCCCCAAAGGACGTAGAGGAAATTCCTCGGGATGTCTTGCTCACAAAGCCAGGGTACTGCTTGTGAGGTGCAGGATGTGTACGCCTTTTATAAAGGCAACAGCTCATGTTTATTTCCTTATAGGAAAGGAAGTTACGGCTGTGCTGTCGATTTTGCAATAAATATTTATCCAAGTCTTTTATGAAAGGCAGGTGTACAAATTATATTTAGTTTGGTACCCTACCCCCAGGGCAGGATGTAAATTCAGCACAACCCGCGGATGCTCTGACACACTGTGAGACGCCACCAACCGCATAACCGCGACAGAAACCGCTGTGACCTTCAGAAGTTGCACAAACTTTCACTGGCACGAAAATAAATAAAAATCTGGCTAAGACGACTTGCTGGTTTCATTGCGTGGTTTGTGGGGATGGTTTCCCCGCGGTGCCGGGCTGTGGGGGCTGCAGGAGGAGGGACCGGGCTCGGGGAGGGCAGCATCACACTGCCTGGGGCCTCAGCGCCTCACGGCCCTGAGACCAGACCGCCGGGCACGATCGCGTTCGGGCGGCAGCCGAAAGGCGCTTTGCGACCCGTGGCCGCCACCAGCCCGACGCGGGGGGTTTCTATTGCAGGCGTGAAGCCCCCGATAGCTCTCGATACGTCCCGATATCGCCCGATAGTCGCCGACAGCGCCGCGGCCCCCTCAGCGAGCCCACTGAGGTGACCCGCGGCCGCCGCCGCGCATGCGCACGCCGCCAGCCGCCTCATGGCATAGTGCACGCGCCCCGCCTCATTGCCATGTAAATCTATGCGCATACATTTGCATACGGAATGAGCCCCCGGCGAGGAGCGGGGCTGCGCTCAAAATGGCGGAGCGGGCGGGCGAGGGAGCGGCGGGCACGGCAGTTTGGACAAGAGCATCACCCTGCCGCCCGACGAGATCTTCCGCAACCTGGAGAACGCCAAGCGCTTCGCCATCGACATCGGTAACCGCGCCGGAGCCGCGGGGGGGGCGGGGGGGCCGCAGCAAGGAGGGGGCGGCGGCGGAGGAACGGGCGGCGGCTCTCGCCCCGCTGAGGGGACTCGCCGGGGCCCGGCGGCCCACCGCGGCGCGGGGCTCGCCGGGAAATGCAGTCCCCTGAGGCGCCTCGCCCGGTGTGGAGTGCCGGAGGCGGACTACGGCTCCCGGCAGGCTGCGCGGCTAGGGGGGCGGCGCGGGGCACGGCGGGACTTGAAGTCCCGTCACTTGGCGGCTGCACGGTGCGGGCGGGGAGTGGCACTACGAGTCCCGGCGTGCTGCGCGCGGCCGTTAACGGGCCACGGGGGGGACTCTCTGAGGGACACCCCGGGGCTGCCCTTGGCGGCCGAGGGGAGCCCGGCGGGCTGAGGCGGCGGCCGGGGCCTGCCCTGCCCTGTCCCGCCCCGCTTCCCTTCCCTTCGGTGCCTCCGGAGCAGCGGGGACCGCTAACAGGGGCTGCTCCTCCGCACAGCCCCGCGGCGGGGCCTGAGGGCTGGCCCCAGGCCCCCAGCGCAACGAGGGGGGGTGCCCCCTGGGGAGAGCCCGGGCACGCGTTTTGCTTCCATTCCATAAGTTCCAGTCAGTAAAAGGGCGTACAAGCACAGAAAATGAAGTGTTCTGCCGTCATGGCACCATGCGGTCACTCTGCGCCCTTAATCCCCTGGGACCTGCCCTGCTCTGGGTGCTGGGGGCTTGCAGGGGGAAAAACGCACCCTAATATAAGGGCTTTTACCACACAGCAAGCCTCTGCACCCTCAGAAGGAAGCTGTTTGTTTCATGCTAAAATAACAGCTGGAATGGGCACTTTTGAGGGTCAGAGCAGAATTAGAGCTGCAGGATTAGTTACAAAGCCTGGCTGCGTGGCTCAGCTGGTGTTCCGAGTGGATTTAAGTCTTCAAAAACTGATTGAGGAAGGGAAGGACATATAAGCATCACTAGGTGAACATTCACATAGCATTTACCTAGTGATACTAATGTAGGTACAATGGCAATTCATCTATCAGTGCCGTACAAACTATTGTATTTCAAAACAACCATTGCAATTGGTTTGAAGGAAGCTTTTCCTCCTAGCAGAGAAATATGTATATATATATTTATTTTTTCCTTCCCCCCCCCCCTTTTTTTTTTTTTTTTTTTTTTTTGTAAAAAACTCACCTTAATGCAGTAAGCCAGCAGACAAGTTTGGATTTTGTTTACCAGAACCTTTAAAGCATTGGCCAGTGACCTGAAACAAGATCTGAGAGCAGGCAAGCTTTACTGCTTTTGTTGCTATAAGTATCTGCCAGGGATCACTCCGAATTGACCTCACTTGAATTTTGCTGGAGAAAGCCTTTTATTTTCTTACAGGTTGTAAAAAATTCCTTGTTTATTCAGCATTATGGAAGAGTTGAGAGTACTGCTACGTAGGCAAAGCTACGAGCACTAACCAATTATTTTTTCCACTTGCCTAAACTGCATTTCTTGATTTCATTTGTTTGTAAGGCAGAGTGTAGGGCCACTGCATGTAGTCATTATGTTATGATCCAACAGACAGATTTTTACTTACTGTTGGGACTTAAGTTTTAACCCAGAAGCTGCTCATAATTACTTGCTTGGTCTTTCTTACAGCATGTTCTGTGAGATTGCATGGAAAAATTGCCAAGGGGGGTAACATGCCAAATCTTTGTCAAGAGGCCAGTTATGCATACAGATTTAAATCCAACCACATGCTAGAACTGTAGCACTGAGAAGTACAGACCTTCTGCCTGCCTCATACTCGTGTTCGCAACACGGGTACCAAGTCAGAGCTGACTTTCTGTATTAGAAGTGTGGTTCTGCAGCCCAGGCTACTTTTATTCGGAGTTAAAATTAATGTTTTCCTCAAACAGCCACAGCAGCTGAGAGTTTTATGAAACATACTGATACCTTAATACAGAAGTGGGTAGCAGACTTCCCCCACTTTTCTGAAGAAATTAATGGCTTCATGACTTTCATGGTCAAATACCTACTTGAGTAAGTTACCACCAGGTACTGTTTTGCCCTAAGAAAAATGACTTAATGACGTTACTCGGTCTGACTTCATACATTACTCAATCACTGCAAATGTACAAATAAAATCCTCTTACAAGCAGCAAATTTGGAGGATTCTAGGAATCTTACTAATAACGTAAGCAAGTAGATGCTATACAAATCCATGCTTTACCCTCAGTCCTCACTTAGCTATAGAGCAGAAGTTCATGTTTCTTATTTCTGCTCATCTTCAGCAGCCTCCACATCAGGTGGGCACATGCTCATCTTGGGGAGCTTTACCCATAGAGTGCTGCATTTGGAGTTAGCTAAGCAAAATCAGTTTTCCAGTCAAGGGTTCTTTGGGTCACTACAGCAGGCACCTAGCTTAATTATATCTGGCTTTACTAGAGGAGAACTCAGCTAAACAAGAACTCTTAGGCAAAGCATACATAAACATAAGTGAGATTGTTTGCTCTAAGGTGAGGCATTCATCATTACTTGTCATCTTTTTAACAGGTGGTTCGTTAACCAAGTTGGCTTATTATTCGACTGTGCAGCACAAAGTGGCAAGAGTGAGATCCTTTGATCATTCTGGAAAGGTGAGAACTGCATCATCACTCAATTGCATTTGATAGACTCATAAGAAGGGTACTGCCAGGACTGGAAGTGAAGTACTAGGCTGGCTTTTCATAGTACGATAGAAATCTTACCTGAAATTGCTATGTTTTCTAAAATACACGATCTAGTTTCTACTGACAGAGATCACAATATCCTTAAGCATTCGTACAGCAGCTCAGAGTCTGGCTTTGGTTAAAAACCTTTTAGCGTATTTCACAGGAAACCAACCCTTAGCATGGGTTTGGTGGTTACTTTTGCTTTGCAAGTTTAATCTAGCTCTAGGTACAAATTCACGTGATTGTACATTCATCGTACATGTTATTTGCTGAAATTGCAAGGCTTCAATGTTGTACAGCACATACATGAGCAAACTCAGTTATGTTCATTGTTTTCACCATAGACACGTGTGGATGGTGCAGTTAATGTTTCAAATAGTTATTTTCTAGACCAATTAGTATGACACTTGTGAAAAAACAAGTAAATATAACTGTTTCATGCTTCAATTTCATGCGTGTCTAATACATGCAAGAAAACTGATTATATTCCCAGCTTAAATAATACTAAGATGTGTTTTAAATTGTATTCCTTTTCAAAGTAGTTTGTGACATTATGTTTAGCAGAATTAACAAGGTTATAATGCCTAGGAAGCACAAGTATTGATGTTTTGTAATTCAGCATATATCCTTGTTTCTTCAGGAAGGATTTTGAATAATCTGTAAGAAATTGCTTTCTTTTAAAGGACATAGAAATGAACCTTGTATGAAATATCAGTTCAAGAGGAGATTACAGCTCGACTTCACTTCATTAAGTTTGAGAACACTTACATTGAGACTTGTCTAGATTTCATCAAAGACCATCTTGTCAATACAGAGACTAAAGTCATCAAAGCTACAGGTGGCGGCGCCTATAAATTCAAAGATCTTATTGAAAAGAAGCTGGGGTTGAAGTAAGTGAAACTGTTTAAATTTAGTTATGGGAATGCGTTTCTTTGAAGTGTGTTTTAGTAGACTAACTCTCCCTTTTGCCCTTAAAAGCCTTTTACATAGCAAAACTGAGGCAGGAGAATTTGTGCATGTGTCTTGGTCAGATCAGACTGAACATAAGTTGCAGAAAGATACTGTATCATGAGCTGACACAGCAGGAGTCCGGTAACAGAGCCAACAGGAAGGAACCCAGGGGCTAGGAGAAAGGCAGTAACAAGGAAGAAAGCATGGTATTATCACAGCTTTTTGTATAAAGGATTTGGCTTGCACCCATTCCATTTTTAAACCTAAACTACTCTGTATTGTAATTACAGTGATTTTTTTTGTTTGTTTTACTCTTCACCTCATAACTAGCAGCATTTCAGTGGTGGTATCCTAGATGACAGTAGCATGCTTTTGAACTCTTAGTCAACACCCAACTACACAAAACCTACAGTAACATATAAAGTACAATAACATTTGAACTACAGCAAGTCGGTAGTGAGCTTGTTAGTAACAATTTTAATTGAGAGCTTTTGAGAGCTGTTAATTTAATTGAGAGCTGTTACTCTGAGTTGTGTTTTTTTAATTATGAGTCAGTATTTCAGATCTAAAGGTGAAATCTACAAAAGGCAGACAGTATTATTAAAAGCAAAGTATTGTTGGCAAATGCTTTTTATTCTGTGTGTACCTAATAGCTACAGTTGCCTGTTCTCAGGTTACGAAGCTTCTAACATTTTTCCTTGCATGCCAGAAGTAAATAATTGAGGGCAATATAGTAAATTTACTGCATAGGTCATGCCTAAACTTCATGCAGCATAGCCTTGTAGGAGACAGAATGGTAGTTTCCTGAATTTACAGCCTCATAAGTTTACCGTTCAAAAACTTTATCAAAGCCATATGCTAAAAAAAAGCCACTGTAAATATAGATAAACATATCGTTCATTTACACCAACATAAAACATTACCTGCTGCTACTGGGGAAGAACTTCAGAGCAGCTCTCATACAGCATATTCCTCAGTTTCTGAAGTACTCCATTCATCTCCTTTTATATTGCTTTTTCAATATCTTTCTTTTCTGATAGGTAGGATTCTATTAACTTTTTTTTTTTTCAAACCAGCCTTATTGGCTGTTACTAAGTACCAGTTAATCAAGACTAGATTGAAGTCCCCCCTCTTTTCTTGAGCTATGGGGCATGTGTTGATTTTTTTTTTTTATGGGCAAAACCATACTTGATTGGTCCGTAGAAGCGGCTTCTCTTTCCTGACAAACTGAAAGTATTCTGTATTAATTGAGATGTATGTTTGTGCTTTGCTTATGTGCTTTCCAAAAAAAGGGCTTATGATATTTCCTTTTGGAAATTCAGCATACATCAGCAACAATACACAATACAGAAGTTCACAAAAGTCACTTTTCTAAGTTACGTATCATGTTCCTAGTGCTCTTGTTCAGGATATGTATGGTTGTGAAGCCCATTATTCCTGTGAAGTCTCTCTTCTTGTGTTTGGTAATGCCAGCAGTAAGCTCCTTGCAGTCGTTACAATCTGTTGTAAATGAGTGCTGAAATGTTGAGGTGGCCTTTTGTCCTTTTTTTTTTGCAGCAGAAGAGCAAAAGAATATTATGCTGGGTTAGAAAATTGGTTTGTTCCATTAATTGCCAATAAGTTTCTGACCTACTTTATTGCATGGGTGCACACAGAGTTGTGTGAGCACTGGCACACTAGAGAGGCAATAGAACCAAACAGACAGGAACAGACTTATTTTTACTGACAGCATGATTAATGTAAGATCAAAGTTACTGGGTAACTGCAGTCCAGTGTTGGACTGTGTTCTGTCACTGAAGTTGAATGTCAGTACATATGCGGATCTTGGTTTTGTGGTTTAAGAGATCTGGGCTTTTGCCATATGGTGTGGGTAGTATCTCCTACGTGTAAAGTCTTAAAATTAATGTAAAGGATACTTGCTTATCAGTAGGGCTGTGAAGGTTATTATAAGGTTTTCTCCCCTTTCCCCTTCAGAGTAGATAAGGAAGACGTAATGACCTGCCTCATTAAAGGATGCAACTTTGTGCTAAGGAACATACCCCATGAAGTGTTTGCATACCAGAAGGATTCAGATACAGAATTCCGATTTCAGACAAATCACCCAAATATTTTTCCTTATTTACTGGTGAATATTGGCTCTGGGGTTTCTATAGTGAAGGTGAGTGGTTGCTAAAACGTTTTGTTGTAGAATTTGACAGACACAATCTGAAACATTACTATTTTAAATTTGTAGTTGTTTCTTCTTGGGTAATACAAAGTTTAGAAGGAAAACATACATATTTTTTTTAATTTTCTTACATAGTTATGAATGTTTTCCCATTCACTATTGCAGGATCTTTTTAAATAAAATTCAACTTGGTGTTTAGAGAAGTTGTTATATTAACTGACAGGACAAAGGCTGTCAGATCAGAACTAATTTTGTCTTTCAATACACTGCTTGGGGGACTAATAAATGTAAATAAAACATCTATAAGTAGGATTTTTGGTCTAGAATTAAATATAAAGATTTCAAATACTACTTGTGTTGTAGGTGTGTGAGAATTCCAATTCTCAAAAACCCCACATGCTCACATATTTTACAGTGTGTTTGTAGCTATAATATGATTTTCTGGACAAATCTGCCTTGTTTTATTGACAGGTAGAAACAGAAGACAAATTTGAATGGATAGGAGGGAGCTCAATTGGAGGTGGAACCTTCTGGGGTCTTGGAGCACTGCTCACAAAAACAAAGGTATCAGAGAAACGGTTTTCAGGGGTATGGGATGATAAAAAATGTGCTAAGAGGTGGAATGCTAGAACTTTAAATAAGGAGAAATAATGATTTTAAGTGATATTTATGTAGGAAACTAGAAACGCAACATCAGTGCACAAGAAAATGAAGAAAAATATCTCTCATGGGGCGTTACATTCTATTCAGAGAGCTGCTGGCCTTGTACAGACAGAACAGGCAGTTCTGCAGCGCTCAGGGTGATTTTAATACCTCTCCTTTAGGTGCATGTGGTCCTAAACTGTCAGAAAAAGGCTGAGTCCTTGACTTGTGTTTGCGTTTTCTGTGCTTCTGATGTATAAAGGGAAGCTTTAAATGCAAAAAGTATTAGTAGAACAAAGGCAAAAATGTTAAGATGCTCAGCAGTGGCAAAATAATGATCCTGCTTGAGTCAAGGAGTTGGTCAACAAGGACAAGTAATGGCTATAAGGCAAAGAATAGCCTGCTAATTTTCTGTACTCTTTTTCAAAATGAAATGCCTGCATAGTACCTGGAATAGTATCCACAGAATCAAGAGAGAGAACTCCTAATTATTGCAAAATATCTGGAGGTAGGTAGGAGGAGTTACACCTCTCTTACATTACACTTTACGCTTCCAGGGGTTCAACACTTCAATCCCAGGTTGGTCATCTGCCAGAATAAGGCCTGATCTAGTACTACTCTGCCTAACTCAGCTCTTAAATCATGCTGTTTTTTCCTGTCTCAGAGATCCGTGTGACTTAAATATGCGCTCCTAAATGTCACCAATGTAGAAAAAGCTAGAGTTACATATGCACCAAATAAGAAAATGTCAAAGGGAAGACCCATACTTACAATACTTTTGTCTGATGCATTTAAAAACAAGTCTTAGAATATGACAATGTAGGCTCCTAACTTTTTTTATAATTTTGTAGAAATGGAAATTAGCATTAACAGATCTATAAATATTAATTATTGGGATAATGCAGATTTTGTGCAAGTTTAACTTCAGGGACATTAATGCATTTCTTCACTTGTAAAGACAGACAACTGTTTTTAAGCCTTTTTTTTTATATGCCTCACGAAGACATAATTCCACTTGCTGTTAGCTACTGTGTTCCTGACTTCATTTGGAGATAAGAGATATATGAGGGTTCTGACTTTCATATGCTCTAATCTGGAGGAGATTAAAGGTGCTAGACTAAGAGAACTTTTTGATAATTTACTTGCCAAAATATTATAAAATCCAATCCTTTTGGTGATGGTGGATAAAGTCCTTTTTATTTATGCCTGTACAACCTATGGTCAATTCCTTACTCAATGGAGTTGCACAGAGAGCAGAATTTGGCAAATTTTGCTTTATTTCATACTGCTCAAGTTTTGTATGGCATAATTCTGCCAGAGATTTTTCAGTTCTCCAGAATACTGCAAGACAGACAAAGTGATTAATTGTGCACTCTACTTCTGCTTTTATGGGGAACTTCAACTAATTATTTGTAGATAACAGAATCACAGAATGATTGATGTTGGAAGGGGCCCAACTTAAGATCGGTCTGTTTGATAAGATGTGGGCTTGGGATAAATCCTTGTTACTAGAAAAGCTTTCTCTTTTACTGACAGGGTTGGTTCCAAGCCAAAGCCCCTGTTTCGGTTTGTTCTTTTTATTTTATTTTATTTTTGTCAGTAAGGATGCTGCAGAACTCAGTTTGTGGGTAAGGTTCTCTGGCTGTCCCAAAAACCTAGAGTAACTCTGCTTCTCATCCTCAGAAATTTGATGAATTGCTGCAGCTCGCTTCAAAAGGACAGCACACAAATGTAGACATGTTGGTGAAAGATGTGTATGGAGGCGCCTGCCAGACCCTGGGGCTAAGTGGAAATCTGATAGCTAGCAGCTTCGGGAAATCTACTACAGCAGATAAAGGTATCAGTATAGACAAGATCTTCCCAAGATTTGCTCTACAATTAATAGTTTACATTGCCTGTCAGCATGGATTTGCTACTTGTACAAGCTTCCTCTGAATGCTTGTCAGGATGGAAAAACAGTTGCCAATTCCATCAACATAAATGTACGCTGCCTTATCCATTTCCCTGTGTTATGTGTGTGGGCTGAGGGGGGCACTGAACGCTGCCTGAGTCGCTCCAGTTATTTAGAGTTGCTCTTTGAAGCTAATGAGGAGAAGAAATTCAACCATGTCCTCCAGCACTTGGGAATCTGATGTTCGTAATGTTCTCCAGGCAAGTAGAGCTGGAAAATAACTACCAGTGCTTTTTATGATCTTGCCTGGGTGTATTTTGCCTGCACAATACTTTATTGATTAGAGATACCATCCAGTACTGCCTTGCAAATAGGCATTCAGTTTTTCAGTTTGGGATTCCATAAGCCTAGGCAAACAACAAAAATAACTGTCTAGTTAGCCCAATGTTAATTTTTTTATGTGAAAAATACAATTGGCTGTGTTGGTCCAGAAAAAGACCTGTGGCGGTGATTTACTCTTAACTTGCGACTTTATTTGCAGTGTTCTAATAAAATGCTTGCAGCACATCACATGTTGAGATGGATGGATGAACCATTATCCATGTTTCCTAGAGAAGAATCGGAGTTCCTGCCGTTTACTATTGACCTTTCAAGCAGACTTCTTTCAAGCAATATTTCACAGCAGCTCAGTGCTTTTCCACAGTGTTTTCAGTCAAATACATGCTGCTTGTTGTTTGAAATACTTTGTTAATAACAAGATTTTGGGTCAGGGGGTAACACCTTTATTCTACACACACAGACTGGTGAAACAAAGGGATTTTTTTTCTCTAGCTGCAGGTTCTTTGTTAAAAAAAAAAACTATATGATTCCTTTGAGCATTCTTCAGCTGTGTTTAATTTTGTTTACTGTTTCTTTCCTTTAAGAATTTTCCAAAGAAGATATGGCAAAAAGCTTACTACACATGATCAGCAATGACATTGGTCAACTTGCCTGCCTCTATGCTAAACTCCATAATTTAGATAAAATATATTTTGGAGGATTCTTTATTCGGGGTCACCCAGTTACCATGCGCACAATAACCTACAGTATCAACTTCTTCTCAAAGGTAACGAAAACAGAGATTCTCCTAATAGCAAATTCATGTGCCTAGGTATCTTCTTCTAGGAGGTTGGGGGACTTAAAATAGATTCTCACCTTAAATCAGCTTAAAGGACTGCTCTAGGTAGGTAAGGCAGGGCTAGAAGGATCTGTTGTGGGAGGGGTGAAATAAATGTGAATTGCCTAGGAGTTCTCTCTGGCCTCTTTCTCTCTCTGTATTTATTTATTTTTGATTGACAGTAATTGTCACTATTTTCTTAGATAGCTGCCACTGTTATTCAATTCCTCTTGCTGACTTCTACTATTTCTTTTCACCCCCCAGGCTATGCAATGTAGGATTGTTCTGCTGAGATAATTAGAAGCTAGTATCGGTGGTGGTAGTTTGGGCTTTTGTAGATGGTTTTATTAAAAAAAAAACAAAAACAAACAAAAAAAAAAAAACAACCAAGCTGTAATTCTTTCCAGGTTTTGAAGATGTGGCAAATACTAATGATATTTCAGTTGAAAACCAGTGCAGTCCAAAAGCTCACTTAATGCTTGGTACGGGTAGATTGGTTCCTGCACCTTTGCAATGCATGTCGCAGTTTTATAGAACCAATGATGCTATATTTTATCTCATCTCAGTGCTTCAAGCAAGCGACTCCTATATGCTGCTTTATTTTCCTTTGTTTCACCATTACAGTCTTTCTGTAAAACCTTGGTTGCGTTTCAAGAAAACTACCACAAAACTGCAGCTCTAGATTGCTGTAAGCATGTTATCAGCAATTCAGTCTATACAAAAATCTCACTGTAAATTATTATTTTTTTCCCCTCCACTATAGTTAAACCCAGCATTAACTTTTCTGATATTATCTGCTCTAGACCTGGCTTACTGTCCTTTAGAGGAGGTCTCACTCAGCCTTGTCTAGGAAAGCTACGGGTGCTAGTGTGGGTGGTGGTCCTGTTTTCCCTGGCATTCTTTTATATGTTTACTTTTAAACTAACCAACCTGATGGGGAAAATGCCTATGGAGAACGTACAGGGTGACTGTATATTGTTGCATGTTAAACAGTAGCAGAATGAAATAAATAAAATGAACAGTGGCTCGAATGTGTTGGATGCACAGTGGCACACACCTAGGTTGATGACCTAGAAATCAGCTGACCTTATATTTCCAGCCTGTTCAAGCAAGAGGAGTTGAATATTCATGGGATGATGCAGTGGTCTTTCCTGGCGAAGCATTCGCTTCCCTCTGCTTCTGTGGTTGCACAGGCTTAGAATACGCACCACTTCTGCATGTATTTTTTTCCAGCTGTCTTAGAACTGTGGAATGATGTGTGTAAGCAGTTCCTCCTGAAGCTGTGTTTCAGAAACACCATTTTTGGAGCACCATTAAAATTACTGAATGTGTTAGAATGTAGCACAAATGAATATTATCATCTTTAGTTGTTTCTATTAAATTTAAGTGTAAATCTAGTGACAAAGAAGTACATATTAGCCATCAGGGACCATCCAATTGCAATGTTTCATATTGTGGCAGGGAGAGGTTCAGGCATTGTTCCTGAGACATGAAGGCTACCTGGGAGCCATTGGGGCATTTTTAAAAGGAGCTGAACAAGACAGTAAGTACAGCATTGCTATGTTCTGTATATGCTGTGTTCTGAAATGTCAGTGTAATGTCCAAGTTTCTCTTAAGAGGCTGCATGTAAGTTGTTGCCTACATAAATACATTTGGCACTAATAAACACAGATGCTGGGCTTTGCTTTTATATATTCTGGCAAGAACATGTTAATTTCTCACTGTTTTCCTGCTCACCTTTGAGAATCCAGCAGGATTTGGCTCTTCTCTTCTCTGCATTTCTGCAAAGAGCAGTCATTACCTCAAAATCAAATTGGGGAAATTGAGTTACTGAGAACTTTCCTCCTCTTTAAGGGGCCAGCTTCTGAATTCAGTTAATGTACTGCAGAAGACCGGCGTCTCAAAACTTACTCTTTTGAGTGAAAAGCCTCAGAGATTTCTATGAAGGATGAGACACTTCTTTCCAGCATTCTTTGGGTATAGGATGCCTTGGTTGAATTTTGCCATTTGTATTTTCCTTTTTTTTTTTACTTTCTTGTTGATGTACTAGCAAGCCATTCAGTACCTTACTAATAGTGGAAAAAATAATGAGGTGGTTAATGATGCTTAGTTTTAGTAAATATCAAATGTACCTCAGAGCAATGGATGTGGAAGTCATTTCATACCCACTTTATAGACGTGGGCAGGTAACCAGCTACTGAGGAATTAAAGACATTACTTCTGTAGCATGTTCTGTACATATGAACTTAAACTTCTAGAAAAACTCTAGAAATAACTAGTGTTTATATGAACCTTACACTATGCCTTGAGTTTCGCAATATATTCTATTAATAATGGATTTATTTTTAGAAATAAGACATTAGTTCTGATGACAGAAAAATTAGCCATCAATAGTGCTTTGAAGACATTCCGCTCTTATAGCCATTAATGATAAAAAAAAAAAAAAAAGTGGTTTAAAAATGATTTTAGAATTGTAATTGTCTTGTGTCTCATTCAGTTTAATCTGAAGCTCTTTAGAGGTAGGTAAGTCACCAAGAAGTTAAAACATACCTACTGGGGCCTAGAGGGAAAAATCTGATTTATGTATAAAGACAAGGAGAAATGGCTTTTGCAGTGAACCAGCTTCTCTGAAGGGGTGCTGACTCTAGACTTGTGCATGGGAGTATTTTCAGTTTTATTTTCAGATTATGTGTCTTTCTCTCTTTCTCTTTTCTAGATCCAAACCAGTATAGCTGGGGAGAGAATTATGCTGGGAGTTCTGGTCTCATGAGCACATCACCTGATGTTTATCCCATGCAGAGAACCAGGAGTGGTACAGTATGTGGTTGTCTTTCCTAAGCTAAGTGCTTTCTCTTGGCAATGGTGCTTTAAGCCTGGACAATTATTCTAAAGCTACTTGCTTCGTGCCCCTGAGACTGTGCTGCTTGCCGAAAGAAGCGACTAACACAGTATCTTGTATCATGTGTGGTGGTGTCATGTTGTGCACGATGATGTCTTGTGTCATCTGTGATGGTTTGATGTAATGCTTCATAAAAGCAGATGACGGCTGCTACTTTGTCTTGTTCTGCCTCACCAAAGGTGGGAGAAAACATTAGTCTCCTGCCCTTTCTTTGAAGTAGCAATACAGTAAGCAATTAGAAAATACTTTCAGGTTCTTAAAATATTCTAAGACTGGATCTGCTGAAGTGCTTTTGAAAAGGGAACAATGGTGGAGCTCAGCATATTTTGCTGTCCTCTGTTGATCAGCATGCCAATGTTTTTCATGTCAATTTTTTTTTTTTTTTTTTTTTTTTTTCAAATTTCCTCTATCATTGGTTTATCTCCTCCCAGTCTTCAGAAGGTAGCTTCCTATACTTGGGGGGAAAGGGGAGGAAGCGAACTTGGCTTTAGTTGGTTATTTTCTGTTTGTTCCTTGGCATTTTTAGACCCAAAGATGATGTATAAAACTCTTACAGGCTTGTGTAGGCCTTGTGCTAGTTTCACTTATTATGAATCAATTTCTGAACAAGCTCTAATAATTCTTTCATTTTTTACCTAGTTTGACATGTTTGAAATGGATAGGCTGGAGAGACCACTTGTTAACCTGCCACTGCTAAAGGACCCATCGACCTATATTCCAGACACTGTTGACCTCACAGATGATGCCATGGCCAGAAAATACTGGCTTACCTGTTTTGAGGAGGCACTGGATGGGGTAAATATCACAAAGGAGTTGTATGCATGAGTGATAATTGAATAATATAGCAAATGGAGGGGTTGTTTCTCAGCCTGAACTTTAGGTCAGTTAAAAAGAAAAAGTCATTTGATTGGTAACTTCAGTCTTTCCTCTTCTCTACCAGGTGGCAAAACGTGCTGCAGCCAGTCAACCAGATTCTGTTGATGCACCTGAGAGAGCTGAAAAGTTCCGACAGAAATACTGGAACAAGCTGCAGACACTCAGACAGCAGCCTTTGTAAGTGTCTTTCATTTTCCTGCTTTCATCACCTGGCTGCTTCTGTTGAGCAGAGCAAATTAAAAGCAAACTATAAACAAACTAAAAGCTAAGTAAAAGCTTTTATTAAATATTAAGCAGAACAAACTGAAATCTGCTTAGGCTGGAGCAAGTTGATGTGCCAAATATCAGGTCCTCTGAACAGAACCATAGGATCTCCCCTATTAGAATTTTCGAGTTAAATTCTATCTCAGCAGAAAAGTGACTAATGGTCTAGAAGTTATTTAAAGCAGTAATGTGTTAGTTCAGTTGTCTGGCAACTTTGCTTTGAACATTTCCCCTCTCTATTTAAGTAGTCTGAGTAGATTCGCCACTTAGAGACTGTTTAGCACATGTGGCATGTAAAGACTTTTAACTGAAACGTCTGTCTTACGTGCCGTGACTTACTGGAATTCATCCTAATTATGGAGGAAACAGGAGAAAATACCTTTTTTCTGTTTGAAGTAGTTGATCTGTTTTCCCCTCTCCCTTTTTAAAGTGCATATGGTACCTTAACAGTTAGAAGTCTTTTGGATACAAGGGAACACTGTTTAAACGAGTTCAATTTTCCGGATCCCTATTCAAAGGTAAGTTGTTCTTGTTTTACAGGGTGGACAATGTGTAAGTTCAAGACACTTTTTCCATACTCTAAAACTTTGTATAAGTAATGGTTTATAAAGGGAGAGTAGTAACTACCTTGCAGCAGCTGGTGGTTGCTGCTCTGAGGAGAAACAGCAGTTGCTGGTGGGATTTAAAGCCTTTGACCTCTAACCTGCTGAATGCCGTCGTGTTGAGGGTAGTGCTAACAAAAAGTTACCAGCTTTGGTTGTGTCATGCTTCTGAGAAGGGAACTGGTGGTGTCCATCCTGCTCCTGATGAGTACATGGTGTCCTTCATCAGATGCTATTGTAACTTGCTCCTTCAGTGAGGATCTGTTTCCTTCAGTTTAGAAGTAAGGAGACTACATGGAGAGGCTCCACTTCTGCTCATGGATAACCTTAGAAGTGACCTGAGTAATCAGTTTACTTCCTCTTATACTGAGGCTACTACTGCAGTCTAGCAGACTTCAGGAATTTCTCTTTCCTGTTTTTCTCCTCATGGTACAAAAACCATTTTCAAAATTAAGGAAAGTTATGTGTAGCTGTGTAAGTACTTCTGAATAAATCTGAGATTTTCAGACAGTTGTGAAAGGCAATTGGCATTATTATCTTGTAGAGCAGTTAACAATTTCAAGAGCTCCATGCAAAAGTCACTAATGCTATGAAGTTTCTGTGTTCTTTTAGTTACCTTACACTGTATTTTCTTTCCTTCCTCTGCCCCAAAAAGGAAAGAAAAGTAAATTGAGGACAGGGAGAAAGAGTTTCACAAGCAAAGTCATCCTCCCCCACACCATAACTCCCCAAAAAGGCCTGAAAAAACAAAACAAATCTGTTTGCTGTGTCCCTTAATTGCTAAGGCAGTCTCTCCTTACACCAAACTGTGCCACTTTCCTGCATTTTGTCTCTGGGTTAATTTCCTGCTGTGCTGTAAAAAGTTTGATTGCTTTTGTAACTGCTGAGATACTTTGCTGAGTTGGGTTGGAGTGTACACAAATGCATAACCTGTAGCTCTTAAAAGAATTTGTTGCTATTCTGCAGTTGTTCAGTCTTTGGGGTTTATTCTATGATGTACTATTGTTAGGGGAGAGGACATGTATAGTCATCACTTCTCAAAAATAGCTTTCTGTACTGGTGATCCTCACCACTTTTGTGCAGACACAGGAACAATAACAATACCAGAGCCTGATTAGAGACTTTTTTTTTTTTTGACTATTGCTCTGTTTCTGCAAAGTATGTAGAAGCTTCTGCATAGCTGCACTGTCACATGTCACATTCACTCTAAGAAAAAGTTAGAACTGTGTGAGGTGGCTTTTACTTTTTTTTTTTGCCTTTTTTTTTTTTTGTAATTCAGACAAGATAGTGGCAAAAAAAGATGATGTAAAGATGGTAATCAATACCATTTGTACATTTTTAAGTAGAACTAGCTATGTAACACTGATCTCACTGGAGGTAGAAGTGGAGGAAAAAAAAAATCAAGAGCTTCTAGGCATCTGGGATGATGAACCTCTTGAAACAAAAATTTAAGAAAAACAAACAACACCTCCAGTTTTTGTAAAACTGCTAGTGGTAAGCCTCCTCATGCAGATCACCTGGTTTTGGTGGATCGTGTTGCTGCTTAAGTGTCTTTTTTGTGTGTCTATACTTCCATTCCCCAGTCTGCCCAAGATCTATCATACCTCTAATCTATTTGTTTTTTTTTTTTTTGTTTTTTTTTTGTTGTTGTTTTAAGTAATTCTTAGGCAACAGAACACATTCTAGCACTAATAAAGCTTTTTATTAGAATCCCAGGAAACTTTTTTCTTGTTGTTACTAAGCATGCTGATAACAGTAACTTGTTGGTCCATTAGAGGCCATGAACGTAGAGGAGAATGCTTGAACGTGGTCTTGGGACTGAGACAACCAATGATGGGTAAGAATTTTTTGTCTATAAATCCAATGTTTCATGTCTTTCTTACAGGTAAAGCAGAAAGAAAATGGCATAGCCTTAAAATGTTTTCAAAGCGTAATCGAATCTTTGGATTCATTAGGCTGGGAGGAGAGGCAGTTTGCTCTGGTGAAAGGACTTCTTGCGGGGAATGTCTTTGACTGGGGAGCAAAAGCAGTCTCAGAGTAGGTGTTAAATATTTTAAAAGCACCCTTTTAAGACACAGAATATCCACTTGTTCATTTTAAAAATAATTAAATAAAGTGCACCCATCTAACTTTAATTATAGTTTGTATTTTACCTAATCATATGTTGGTTGTTTATTTGCAAGCATTGTTGTGGTGCAGCAAAGTTTACATTTCCACCCTTTAAAACCTGGCAGACACGTTGCTGTGAGTGTTTGAATTAAGTGATAGAGCATTTAATATTCCAGCCTGGCTGCTTTGCTTGTAGCATGGTTAATAGCCTTGCTTTTGGGTATATGTTGTACTTAAACCGATACTATGTACCTCTAGGAGAAAATATGCTGTTTTTCTGCAACCCACAGTTGTCCTGATATCACTCATTCACTGGGCTGTAAGCTAGATTGGGTGGTCTCTTCTGATGACTAAACACTAAGTATTTTTGATCAACATACATTCCTATTGCTGTTTTTAGAGCTTTATTTCCTTACATCCTTTCAGCAGCTATGAATTCACGTAAGGATATAAATGCCAGCTGTCTTAAAATATTTTTGATTTTGCAACTCTGGATTTTACAGCTGTTTTTGTGGGGTTGATCACATAGATCCAATAACACGGGAAAGGGTGTCACTGCCTCACAGCTGACATTCAGCTCTTCCTTTCCTTTTCTGCATCTTTAAAGTTTTCCCCTCTGAGTAAACCAAAAAAAAGTCCACTCAAAACGAGGTGATTCAAGGCTGCCTTGGCGCTCTTAGACTTGGGGTACTTCTGATGCTGCCCACAGCCACAGAAACGAACTGCCACCTGTAATAGCAGTTAGTCTAGTTGCTCCTTGTGGTAAGTGCAGCTCTCCCTCTCTTTGAGGAAGGAACTAAGAGATGTACAGGCTGAGTTACATCTGGTACTAAATGACACGTAAGGAACTTTGAGACATGACTGGCAAGCACTGCCCACATGGTGTAACGTTTTAACTGGCAGCTTTGAATCCAGCCTCATTACCTGTATGCTCATCACCACCCAAGTGTTTGGAGCTACTTTGCTGTATGTACAGCCAATAGCTCTTAAATCCTGTACCTAGTTAAGGTGGTCTTTTTTTTTTTTTTTTCCCTGCCTACACAGGTACAACTTTAAAATATTTTTTGTGAACTAATCTTCAAATTAGACTTTGTATAGCACTGGTTTCCTGTGCAGGTATTTTAGACCCTGACCACATTTATGGCAGTTTGCAGACCAAAAGTCTTCTTTTTTTGCCTGTAGAGTAGTTCCTACAAATGTTTGTATATTGTTGGAGCTTTTTTCTTTTAGCATAATAACATTCTAATTTAACGTACATCTGAGCTTTTTGTGTTTAACATCAGAACAATGTGTCTGTTTCTCAGTCAATGGACCTACCCACACTCCTCATAATAATCAATGCAATAAAATTGCTGACCACCTGCTAGAGGAATGTTTGAATTGTGTTTTTATGTGATTAAGTTGCTTAACTACATACCCTTTATTTCTCTCATGATACAGCGTTCTGGAATCTGAGCCACAATTTGGATTTGAAGAAGCCAAATCAAAACTGCAAGGTACAGGGGGAGATGTGTGGTGGTTGGAACTGGATATTGCGTTAATGTGAGTGGAGGAGAGCAGGAAGGTAGTGATTGTGATGGTTCTGCTGCCCAGATGATGAGGACCCATTCATACTTGCTGGGTTTGTCTGAAATACAGATTTATAGAGTTTCAGGGGAACGTTGCTCTTTGCATTCCAAAGGAACTGGAACCTGAAAGCCTATCTCCTTGCACAGAAGTCTTAGCTGCACAGGTGTTTGGAATATCTCAGCTGTGCTATTTTTGTAGTGTTCTAATCCTGTCAAAGCAGTAGTGTCCCCTCAAGTACAACCCCACCCATTTTAGGGTGAGCCATAATGGTATTTAGCTCACGTGACTCCATTGGTTTATTATGAAAATTCCATTTCAAGAGCACTGTAATTGAGCTATTCCCATAATTAAGACCTTAGCAACTTCTTGAATATACAGTTTTAACATTCAAAACCTGATCTCAAACTGCTTCAGCATCTTTAAAAAGACCAAACATACAGATTTGCTCCTTGCCTAAAAGTAACACTAATATGATTTTCTTTGTGACACAGAACGTCCCTGGTTAGAAGACTCCTACAGTCAGTGGCTAGAGCGACTGAAGGTACGATGCCACAATTGTTACTAACCATAAGTAATTTAATACATTAATCTTGAGGGGAAAAAAAAAAGCGTTAGCTTGTTTTTAACAGATTTAATAGAACCCTGTTCAGGCAACTCAAAATAAACTCTATTAACACAGTACCAGTAATTCAGCAGCCTTACCATAAAGACAGGAATAAAAGGGATTTGACACTTCATTACTTACCAAGTTTCTTAGCTGAATTTCTGCAGGAACTGCAACATTCATAACCCAGCTGCTTTCAGAGTTCTTCCAATGTACCCATAGTTCCCTTCTTTATCAGAGCACTTTTATTTCTACACAGCTGGACTTGTAATTTTGAAAACTTAAATCCAAACGTAATGTCTGTATTGTTCCTCCATCTCAGTAATCAAGCTAAAATCTGCATTAATTAAGGAGCTTTCTGAAAGTAATTAATCAATTACCAAAGCTTTTTGGCTCTGTGTGATGTTTATTACTATTTAATTAAGGTTCACTGAAAAGCTGAAATGTTTTTTTGGTTCTCTCTGTAGATCTATGTTGGAAATGATAGACAAATGCTTGGTGTAAGCGGACCGCTCCAAATCATTGCATATTGTGTCTTAAAAGTATCATATAATCATAGAATCACTTAGGTTGGTAAAGACCTCTAAAATGTAATCCTTTATGACAGTGCTAGTTAAGGAAATTCAAGCACTGTCCTGACCATTTTTTTTCCTTAGGAATTGAGCATTAGTTACAGTAGAAATTCATCTGCTGTTACAAACTGCAGTGAACTAAACTTTATAACATCAGATTTAGAATAAATCAAAATGTTAATGGAGAATAGGAAATATTTTTTTATTTTAGGATGTCACTGCCCCTAGTAGTCCATCCTGCCCTTTCCTGGCAGAAGGAAATCCTGTTCACCCTACATCATGCTAGCTTAAAACATCCACAAAGGTAGGTTTACCCTGATAACCAACATGTTCATGTAGGCAACTGTCCATGCTGCTGCTTCTGTTTTAGGGAAGGTTATTCTCCAGCTGCATGGCATAATGAAATGGGATTTCTAATCTAGCCTCCCAAGGGTAGGATTATAGGTGTGACTACCCACCCTTCAGAGCCCTCTGAAGTAAGTTTCTGTTCCCAGCTGCTGGAGTTACACACATCTTTGGCAGCTGTAGCTTAATTAACAGAGTTTGAGACAGCTCTCGAATGAAGTGAAGTAATTATAGGTTGTTTTAAATAACTGTGCAAAGACAATCTTAGGGAAACTGATTTTGCTTAAGATCAGAGGTAGATGAAGTACTATGCTGCTGCTAGATAATGAAAATTGCCAATCACTTAGGGGTATAAAACCTGGGGTCTTAAAATGAGTGTTCCTAAATAACACGAACTATTTAATGACCTGAACTATGAGCTAAAGCCTGAATGAATTGTTTTTTCTCTTGCAGGAGGGTCCCCCTCATAAATGTGCCTTAATTTTCGCAGATAACAGTGGAATAGACATAATTTTAGGAGTCTTTCCTTTTGTGAGAGAGCTCCTCTCTAGAGGGACAGAGGTAAGTGTTTTTTGTTGTAGAGTCAGCACATAATGCAGCGTCTGTAATTGGTAAAAGGTTTGTTAAATACCTACTAGCAGTGCACTTTGTGAGACTGGCTCAGCACACCTCAATTGAGAATGATGCAATTTAGGGCAATGAGCTTCAGGCCCCAAATCCCTGGTACTCTGAGGTCTAACTTTAAGTAGACTGCAAAACGTAACAGAGCAAAGGGAGACTGGCAGATCTAAGTGTGCTAAACCAGGGTTTATGATGTCAAAAGACCTGATGTAGCTGGTTAACCTGGGAGGGGTGGGGGGAAATGAGGACTGGGCCTCTCAGGCCTTCTCCTCTCTCAAGGCCTCTTTTATTTTATAAGCCAGGCAATGACAATCTTTAAACAAACAAGAAGCTCTAACACCGTATTGCCTGCATTAATCAGTGAACTACTCTGACATCTTTGCCTCAGGTTATATTGGCTTGTAACTCTGGCCCTGCCCTAAACGATGTCACCTACAGTGAATCCCTGATTGTTGCTGAGCGGATAGCAGCGATGGATCCAGTTATTCAGTAAGCCTATAATCTGTCTTCATTACGTAGCATACAAAAGGGGAAAAAAAAAAAGTTTCTTCTAACACACATAGTTGTTATTTGTGTTTATTGCTGTCTGAACTCTGCAACCTGGAAGTAAGATACAGAGGATGATCAGCTTAAGGTGAAAAAATCTACAAAGTGGTTCTTGTTGGCACGTCATTCTATCTCCTGCTAGTGTCATCCCTGATAAGGACTCAAGCTACTAAACCCCTGTACTTCTTATGTTAAAAATGAATAGAGGAAAATATGCATCATGCACAGACTAGCCTATGTAGAGGATATATATAAATATATATAAAAGTGTGTGTATGTATATATATAATATAACTAAATAACCTGTTGCTTAAGGAAACATGTTTCTGAGTCCTAGCAGGAAAAGAAACCTTTGCAAAGTACACTCAACTATTCACTGTCTGGCTTATTACCAGAGTTGCATGACTATGTTTGACAGACCATGTAACACTTTTTATTTTTATATTTTTTCAAATAAAGATCTGCACTGAAGGAAGAGAAGCTGCTGTTGGTCCAGACAGGTTCAAGTTCTCCGTGTCTAGACCTAAGGTATATTGGCAAAGTACCAAATTTGTTTTCATCAGGTGAAGGATAACCAGAGACTATTAAGTGTTCTGGAATTTCTCAGCCACACTACACAGAAATCGTTAAGAGGTGCTCAGTCTGGATTTGCAGACTTGTGATACTGATCAAGCCTTCCTAGTTGTTCTACAGCTTATGTTTCATTTTGGTGTTCAGGAATTATATGTTGTCAGTTTCATGGGCAACTTAATTATTGCTGATGTAAAATATACTGTGTGCAACCAAGACATCCACTTGAGCGTAAGAAGCATTTCATGTTGTTAATTTATTTATTTTTTATTTCTCTACTGCAGAGAGAACTTAACCTGTGTTTTCTGGGAAAGCCCAATTCTGTATGCATTTGATGAAGCTTTTAAAACTACATTTCAATCCCATTTCCTTTGATTAAGGTGTTCCTTGTTTAATGCCATCAGTAATTCCATACCCCAACACCTTTTCTATAAAAGCTAAAGCCCATAGAACATCTAGTCTTTATATGTAGCGTATGTAAGTATGACTGCTTCTAAGTAGACCTCTCATTTCAGCCGCCTGGATAAAGGCCTGGCTGTGCTGGTCAGAGAACGGAAGACGGACTTGGTTATCATTGAAGGCATGGGTCGTGCCATCCACACAAATTACTACGCGGCTTTGAAGTGCGAGAGCCTCAAGCTTGCTGTTATCAAAAACTCCTGGCTTGCCGATCGTCTCGGAGGGAAAATCTTCAGTGTCATTTTTAAGTACGAAGTGCCATGTAAATGATACGGATCCGGTCGACAGGGTGAACAGGAGCAGCAGAATGGACTTGCACTAGTTTTACTTTAACTGTAAAGAATGTATTTTTATTACAACAGGGAAAAGAGGTCACAGGAAATTCCATATTTATATTGTGCTTTTGTGACTTAAAGCAACAATATGATTCACTCTATAGTATACACACTCAAATATATATATGTATATCTCACTCATTGTTTATTTTGGTAAGTGTTTATTTTAATGCTGCAGTATTTGTGATGAAGAGACTTTATTTTTTTGTTCTGTGAGACATTCATATAGAAATATATTTAAATGTCAATGAAACCTTTTTTTATATATCTCTGCCTACTCTGCCAGCAATGCCATGGCACATACCAAATAGTTTTTAAAGTGCTAAGTGAATCTGACATTGTATTTTTCCATGTCAGCTTTTAAACTTACCCAACCTGTTTCATGCTCCGTAGTTAAGTTGGTTGAAGGACTGATCCACCTCCTACTCTAACCACCATTGCTTAAGCTGCATTTAAAATAGAAGTGTCATGATTTGAGAGCACGTAGCCAATAACTGAACAGCACTACAGCAGTTTGAAGAACTCGTAACTCCTGCTGCTTCCACTGTTTGTTCTTGTTGCCACTGAGGGGTGGCAAGCTGCACCTATACTAAATTCTGGGCAGCTATCAGAAGTTTAGAGTCTACACTATGCTTCAAGTGACTCTGTAATGCTTTATTCAGGAACACCCAGCTATTTCCCCATCACAAGGCAGATTAGTGTCTGCTTTCTTCGGTTATTTAATGCTGGAGCTGATGTGAATTTGTCTCTTTGTTCATGCAGCACAGTTAAAAAAACACTTCCAAGTAAGTGAATTTGCTCCCTCCCACCCCATCAGATGTGCAGTACATAAATGCAGTCATTTAACCATGAATTTACAAACCAGCATGTGCATGCATCAGTCATTCCACCTCTGAAAAGAAAACCATCTTAATTAGGAAACTGTTAAATACGCAACTGAAATAACTTCCCCATGAAGTTCAACTGTTTTTCTTTGACAGCAAGAGAATAATGTAAAATACCCATTACTCACTTGCCCTTGCTTAGTGAGTTTGTACTTCCTTTAATTGACTGATTACCAAATTTCATGCTGGTGAATTTTAATTGTTATTCCTAAATACTTCCTGATCAGGTTAACTAAGACAACCTAGGAAACATCTGATGGGAAACAGACATTTCTTAAATCTAGTTCCTTAATTGCATCATCCCCTTTCTTGGATTTTAGGCTACTGCAGAGAATGCAGTAAAGTCCTGCATTTTGGGGGATTATGCAACAGTACTGTCCTTTCTGATTCAGAAATTACCTTCACAGTGACCATCATCTGCCTAGAAGAGAGGAAGAGTAGTCTGTAACTAAAATATTTAAGAAGCAGTTGTTTGTGATTAGAACAATCAGGTGAGAGCTTTAATTTTCAAGATTGTTCCTCATACTGTAATTAGTAAACAGAGGCATCACGTTAACCTATCCTAACTCCCTTACTCCTATAGGCATTTATGCACTTACATAGTAAACTTCTAAACTAAATATAGGTGTGATTCCCCCATCTTAACCTTCCTTAATTTTTAACAGTTGCACTCCATCCTTCATCAATTTAAATTTCTCCCAGCTGCTTAGTTTTCTTTTGAATCCAGCTCCACCACCAATCCAGAAGTGCTGTGTGTTTATGATTAGGAAACTAACACTCTAGACTTGCAGAAAAATACGTTTCTACAGTGATGTAGTTCCTATGAAATACATATGGTAGAACCCTAATACACACCCATTCCTTAACAATTTTTTAAGCATTAGCTCTTCCTGAAGTCTCCTGGCTTTGTCTTGTATTTTCTTTTATACGTAGACGAGTGCACATTTCTTCTGTGAAAATGGAGCAACAAGACTTCTGAAAAACAAAAGGGGAGAAAACAAGGGGGTGAGTTCTTCTGCATCATAAAATCCACTTTTAAAATGTGTGCTACCCATCCATTCCAATGGATGGAGAACAAGAACACCACAATGCACATTCAGATACCAGTGCAGTTTTACTTACATGTGGGTTCCTACTTGTCAAATGACTTGAAAATAGCCATACTTGAGAATAAACTTGTTATTGGTGATTTACTGTCCTCTGTACACACTCAGAGTGTTGCAATGCAGTTTCGCTGCATTACAGTAAATATTTCTACTTAATATTTTAGGCTTCATTTTATTATTTTTATACTGTTTTGGCTACCTGCCTATCACACAGTCCAAGCTACAACGTTTCAAAGATGTAAAGAGTGAATACTTAGCAGTCTCCTTGATCCCATTACATTCCTTTCCTTAGACAAAGCAAGATCATGATGTTAAGGAAGCTGGTATTCTGCCCAGTGGGGCAGAACGGTACCTAACTTGTCTGTGCTAAACAGCAGGGATCCAAGGAGGGAGGACAGGAGATGACCATCATCTACCTTGACGTGTCCAGCAGCGTGTCTGCTCTTATTCGACAGCTCCACCACAGCTGCAATCACTCCCAGTGCAAGGCCAATTGCAAGAGTAAGGAAGAGTCCACCGAGGGCTTGGGGCTGGAGAGGACTCCATCGCTCTCTGCTTTTGTGAAGGCAGCTGGTCTCCCACCACTTGTTCCGCAAGTAGTCAAGGTCACCTGACTCACGCAGTTTGAGGACCGCAATGGAGAGCTTCTTAGTCCATGGGGATGCTAGCAGCAGTGGAATGAAAAAGTATAAGACAGATCATGAATATTATAACATTTTAAAGCAGCCTGGTGCTACCCTACCAAGCAGTGTTAGCTGGGTGCTGATTCCCAGCTACCAAATGGTCATTCTGCAGAACACCACAGACTAAGCTGAGTGCTTTTTTAGATAGCAATGATTCCTGTTGTATGCACTTGCAGAATAGTAATGGAGTGAAGGTCCTTTAACAAATACAAGCAATCAAGCTCACAAGAAAAATTTCTTTAGGAGCTCTGCATCATTCCCGGGCCCAAGGCTTAAAAACTAAGTAAATAAAGGAACCAATGCTCCTGAGTTTCAGGACTTAGCTGTGCCAGGCTGTTTGCTCTCAGTCTGCTATTTCAAACCCATGAAATCCAAGTGGAGAAGTGGGACAGAAGTGGTGCACTGTGACTAACCCTGGGCTGTGGCAATGCCAAATCCTCTGGCTCCGATAACTTCAGGGGCTCTGATCAAATTGCAGTGCCTGGCAGCTGCAAGGTCTTGAGAGATTGATTCACCAATGAAGGCGTAGTTCGAGTCCATCACGCGTTGAACTGCTTCCTGGTAGGTTTTGACTAAAACGTGGTCTCGTCTCTTGTCCATATACTCATAGATCATCTGATGGATGGGATTCTTGGAGTTCTGCAGCCCAAAAAAACAAGTGTTAGACTGAAGAGTAAAACAAATGTGCAGCACTTCTGGATAAATATGCAAAGATTGTGAAACAATTTGGAGAATAAGAGCACATAAATCATTCCCCCTTTTGGGCCATCTCTGTAATGAAAATTATCATCTAGCTGGCACAGATTTCCTCTCAAATCTTACAGGGATTAATTATTTCCCACCACCACCCCTCAAAAATAGCTTTTACAGGCACCTCAGCCCCAGCTTAGCAGCCCTAAGGCACGTGTGTATGTGTGCAATCAGATTCTCTGCACCTTGAAGTAGTAGAAGGTGGAGGAGCCGTCCAACGTCCCAAACTCGAGCTTTCTTTGCTTCACAAGATCTTCAAAAGTCTGGATTGGGAGCTGCTCGCTGCCAGAGCTCAGGAGCGCGGTGAAATTGGCGATGTAGGCAGCCAGCAAGGCTATGGTGAAGAGCCACCAGATGGCGGCAATGACCCGCACAGAAAGAGCTTTGGGCCGAGGGGTGACACCTGCGCGACCAGAGGAGCCGATAAAAAGCAAGGGAGGTGATGTACAGTGAGAGAGACAGCTTGTGTTAAAGCCGGCACAAGACTTCTTTTTAAATAAAGGCCAAACTGCAAAACTTGCCCTGCAGCTACCTAGGAAATGCACAGGCCTGAAAAGCCCTCAGTGGCTGAACAGCACCAACACCACACACTGCGCAGAGAGCTGAAGCAGCATTAGTGGCCAGAGGCAATAAAAAGCCTCCACTCTACAGCATCAGGGCGAAGGTTAGCTTGACTTTCCCCAGAATAAGCGTTACAGCAGGAAAAAGCAGTCCTCAGCTGCAGCCAGCCACCTGTACAACTCCAACAAGTCTCAAACTGCAGCTGAGAGTTTGAGTACTGCTGAGTGTCCCTGCTGCAATGTCCTTCCCCTCAGCAGCACCCAGCCATCCAGCACCCGGTGTTACAGACAGATGAGGGCTGGATAAGCAAGCAGCTTACAAAAATATTCTGCTCCCAGGGCTCCTCTGCTGCAGTCCTCTCAGCTCACCTTGCAGCGCGAGCGCTCCTGCTCCAAACCAGAGACTGTTTAAGAAGGTGAAGTGATTCTCTTCATTCTTGGGCTCGTTCCATTCACAGGGGCTCAGCCTGTTGGGAAATGATGGGATAAAACCAGACAGTCAGGAAAAAATAACCCTGTAGCATGACATGCAGCAGCGCAGCTAGCCCAGAAATGCCTTTTCCTTCCATGGTAGGTCCTTCTTCACTTGTGGTCCAGTTTAACCAGTACAGAGAAAGGTGTTCCTGCTCAGTGCCTCAAGTATTTCACAACAGTAAAAGCTCAGGAGGCTCCTCTTACAGGTTTGCCAGGTCCCTTCTTGAACCACTGCATCTAGTCTCCCTGGCCCACCTAAGAGGCAACACTGGCTCTGTTCTTTAGTGTAAGAAGAAGGCCGCTCCTTGGAAGGAATGCTTATCTATAAAAGACTACACATAGAACTTGAAAAGCAGCACCAGAGCTTCTGTTCAAGACTCCAGCAGCAGAGAGCCTTAGCGCAGCATAATCAAGAAAGGTGGGAGAAAGCTGAATCTCCTCAGAAGAGGAGGGAGGGGAAGAATTCCTTCCAAAGTCAGTGCAGGACTGAGTGCATAAAAACACCAGGAGAGAGAACTGCACGTACGAACGTGGTCACAGTAAAAAACAAGTTCGAAAAAAGTGAGGAAGAAAAGCTGAAGTACAAACACACAGGCTTTTAGCAACTTGTACTTTCTCTAAAACCGAGATCTCCTCATAGCTGGGAAAACAGTCAACTTTTGAGCAAAACCTGTGACACGTGTTTATACCTGGCAACAAGAAAGAGGCAGAAGCACGTCAGAATATAAGCAAATAGGAGACCTGTCCAGGTCTCCTTACTGAAAGGTGCCAGGAAGTGGAAGAAAGACATCTCCTGCGACATGGTGTCCTTTCGAAGCAAGATTCCAATCCCAGTCTGCAGGAATGGCGTGGTGAAGGAGACCACCTCTTCTCTGGCTGATGTGACTGTTAGGGGAGCCACTGCAATGTCTGCTTCCTGTAAGATGAAAAAAATACTATCAACTATCCAACCTACCTGATGATTTCTGCACTCAAATAGAACACTTCCCAGGCTGAGTGGGCAGATATCTACATGGCAAACAGCTTCTCTGTCTCACTGGACAGCTGTGGGCTTTGACCGAGCTCCAGAGGACAGCTTTCCATTTTGCACTGTTCATAGTGGGGAGCTGGCTGGTGTCTGGGGCCTCTGGTTTCCTACGATCCAAACAAGCTGAGGCTGTGCACCATGAACTACAGTGGGTTTGTTTACAAAAAACAGAAGGCACGTTCCTTACTTTTTCTGGCTGCAGCACCTACATGGCTGACAGGACATGTTACTGAGTTCAGAGGAGCAAAGAGAATTCGATTCAAGTGTTCCCAACAGCTGGCAGAATGCTGGCTGGAGGGAGTGGTACCCCATGGATAAAAAGCAGGTTCAAGCAGCTATTTGGATAGTCTGAGGGGTTACATTTCAGAAGAGACAGGTTTGGCCTAGAGCTTAAGTACAAGGTACCTTTTCCTTAAAGCCTTTGTTTCATTACAGAGCTACGATGTCTCGTGCAGCCTCTCAGATTACAAAGGCACTGGGCAGTCTCTGAAACAAGACAAGAACTGCAGCAGGAGTGCCTTGTTACAATGATTTCTACTATGGCCATTGTCTCCTTGTTTTGTAGTGTCCGTATCTGTAGGACAAAACCAGCTACAAGTCTTTCTGTCCATCAGTTCTACACAACAGGCAGAACAACTCCCAGGTTGCTCAGTCCCCAAGGAAATTCTAATTAAGAGCTGTGCCAGCCCAGCCCTTTGGTCTCTTTCCTGTTACAGCTGCAGTTTTCACAAACATACGATGAAAATTACCTGTCTCAAAATCTCTCCAATCATCCCTGTCCAGTTTCCATTGGAAGAGACAGCGCCGTACTTCCCATCTCCCACCACCTTCACCTTGTAGCTGAAGTGAAGCATTGAAGCAAGAGCTTTCAGCAGGTCAATGCAGTATCCCTCCAGCTCCGCCCTTCTCACCATGACGTAGGGATCTTCCTGCATAGAGAGGGAAATGCACACAATTACATGCCACCAGTCTGCAGCATGCAATTGACTATGAATTAACCCTTCCCGCCCCCCCCCCCCCCCCCAAAAAAAAAAAAAAAACACCTTTCCACAAAGACCCCTGTCCACGTTATCAGGAGGAAAACATTTCCAGTCTTGAAAGATACTCACAGGAGTCATGTGCCGCTGCTAGTAAAAGAATACAGCTCCAGGAAGGGCAGCTGCATTTTGCACAGCACATGTACTACATAAACAAGTGATGCCCTCTTCACAGGCTTAACACCCAAATACATTACCTTTGGCCCATCAGTTGAGAGTTACGTGCTAGTGTCTGGCAGCAGAATCAGAAAATCTGCTGGTGTTGCTTCTTCTGAATGATCCTGACTGTGTCAATGAATCTTTCCTTTTTTTTTTTCCTTTTTTTCCCCCCATTTTTTAATAACATGTTTTTAATTTGGGCAAATGTGTGATATGTATAATATATCTAATAATGATATAATTCCAGCTACCTCCCAGCCACTGTAAGTATCACGTAACTGCCTTACCAGGATTGTTGTGACAGTCAAAGTTGGAAGATTCTCTTCTGGTCCCCTCAAGTCAGTGTCCTACAAATAAAAGTGAAGAATTAATTGGATTTCCCAGAACTGGCCCCACTTAGCTAGGGTTTACATTACTGTGTGTGTGTGAGTTAAATCAGCTAGAAATCTGCTCCCCTGAGCTGCAGCAGGTCACCTCACCACTACTCTACCTTCTTCAGGAATTGCTGTTCCATGACAGTAATTAATAAATCACAAATGTTTTGCTTTACTGCATGTTATCAGTGTACTTTGTGCAAATAAAACATCACTTTAGATGCTGTCGCAATTCTTCAGATACACGGTGCATACAGTCTTCTGAAAGATAGATCAATTTATGTTGCTGACAAAACAGCTAGCAGCCAATTAAGGCCTCATTAGAGAGCAATTGCAGGAGACAGAACAGTAGGAAACCTGAGATGTTGAGGAAAGGAGACAAAACTTCGCCTCTGCACAGGCACACAATTCAGGAGTGCATCTCCCAACCTTACACAACTCAAGGTGCTTTCTGATCAGTACCACTTCAAAACAGCTAAAGCTTTTGCCAGGAAAGCTGCCTGCCCATCACAGATGAAAAGCCTTGCACACTGTCACATCTACTTCTGCATTTAACACACTTTCTCACAAACAACTTCACTCATAGCTCTGCACCAGTGAATTGGACGTACCTTATTCGCAGCAGCATCATTCCTCATCGCTCCTGAAAAACAACAAAATAACTCCTTGCAGCATTTATATTTTATGGTTCCTTAAGAGTGAAGTTTCATAAACTCATTTCATGTTGCACTTACACAGAACGACTACCCTTAGCTCAGAAGCTCACAGCACAGCTGACTCACACCAATTTTGCCAGGTTTGTTTCCTCTTTCACAGCACAGTGTTAGTGTGAAGCAAACAGAAGCAGAAATGTACACCACCAGACTCAGGCTTCAGAGGATTCTGACTGTAACTTTATTATTCTGGTCTTCACACTTTGAAGGACGGATTTTTCAGAACTGCCCTCTAGACAAGTCGAAAAGCCAGCAGTTCTGCTACTTCACACAGCTAAGATTCCTCCCTAATTCCTGCAAAACTCTGCCTGTAACCCTAAGGAAAAGCAGAAGCTCATCAGCATTACACTCCAAGGCACTGGGGTTTCTAATTCTTCTCTTCCCCTAATAACGAGAGGTTCTTCCTGTCAAAGCAGACTGTCTTGCAACTACAGGGGTAGAAACCCTTCTCCAGCTCGTCCTCTTGCATTCCCCCCAGAATTAGAAGCACTCCGACTCTTTCCTTCCTGTGAAAATTCAAACCTCCACAAGGATCAGGACCAAAACCAGGAACCAACAGGTACTGCACTAGAGAAGGGTCTGCAAGTCTGCCCTGTTTTGCCTCTTCTCTGCATCCTATGCAGTAAGGGAAGTAAATACAGCTGAGAGTTTAAACGTGATGAGAGACAGTGCAGCCTGCAGTGAACAACACCCTGCCTGTTGTCAGATCTGCCATTGACCTGTTTTATGTTACTTCTTCTCGTGCCTCTGTTTCCCATTTGTAAAACAAAGGCTCTGATACTTTCCTATTTGGTAAAAATCCACCTGTAGAAGTATCACTAATGGGGTTAGCTGAGTTTCTGGTTCTGCTCTCTGCCCTTTTAATAAATCCTGTTAAATTATTTGATCCACAGCCTCCTTTCTCATAACACTCAGAAGAACGCTGTAATAATTGTGATGCAGAATTAAAACCACAGCCACTATATGGCTTATTAATTGCCCAGGATGTTTTTCTGGAATGTGCACATTGCTCCTCGCAATCAAAGAACACACAGTACAAAGGCCAAAAATCCCTCAAGAGAAAACAAAAAACTGAGGGTGTTCTTGCTCTTCCAAGCAAAAGCTGTGAGTTTTTCATTAAATATAACAACATATTCATTCATTATGTATTATTCATTCTCTGGTTTTGCATTTTCTTGTCTTGTGCTGAACTCTACATTATTGTTAAAACAAAAACTGCTTTTTCCCTCTCCACTACAGTTCTCCACGGGAGCTGGAAATCTTCACAAAGGAGTTTTCTTGTCTCCCTTCAGAAACTCATTAGAGCCAGTAAAAGCCATTTGAGGCTCCCTTTTGAAGACCTGCTAGGGTTTCTTGGAAGAAAACAGCCTGTACTGAGGGCTTCAGCTCCCCCACAGTGGCACTGGACGCAGCTGTTCAAAGCCCCATTGTAAGGGCTCCTGAAAGGACCATAAGTAATCAAGTCACAGCACTAACCCAAGTGCTAACCCAAAGTTCATGGCAGTGACACTTCTCAGCAGCCAGGTCCTCGTTGTGAGGATCTACAAAAACACAACGCAAATAAAAGGGACTCATCCCTCCAAATCTTGTCCCCTAAAGGCTTGAAACTACTGCCCTGAAGGCAGGAAGCTACTGCGGCTGCAAAAATCAGCCTTGCCCTTACCCCTTCTATTCTGAGCATGAACAGCCTTCTGATGGGAGATGACTCTGCCTGACTTCATGAGAAATGGCTTGTAGCACTGTTAAGAACTGCCTCACCCCGATTTTCTACCCTGTCCTTCCTGTCCAGGCTAACACCCGTGCCTTTGTGTCCTCCACCCATATTTCCCTTTTTGCATATAGATTAAGATACGGGCTTCATCTAGCACTAGTCGTCAAAGAACGAGAGAATTATCAGACTGTGAAGAACAAAAAAAATCAGATTTGGACGCAGCCAGCATTGTTGGCCAAATATTCTCACCTGCGTGGCTTGATTCTCTCAGGAGCAGCATGGTTGTAAGCACAAAGAACACGAAGTGTTGTCCTTTGTCCATTGGAGCAGAAATAGTCACTGTCTAGAGGAAATTCCTGCTCGAGATGAAAGACAAGTAGTTAAGGCTGGTTTTATGGTTCCTCAAAGCTGAGTTAAATCAGTTTGTCTTGGATTGTCTGCACCACATTTGGAAGAGTCCCAATTGTTTTTCATTTTAAACGCTGCAACAAAATTTCTGCATGACTTGAAATAACTGTACATGTGTCATGGCAAAACAGCAACAGAATTATGAAAGAAAGCCAGTGCCATGTTATACTCCATCTCAAGCTTCTGCTATATTTTTGACTATTTGTAATCACAGTGACAACCAAGGGTCAGGATACCATTGTCACAGAAACTACAAAAGACACACTGAAAAAGTACTAGGAAAAATCACCATTTAGGAGACTATGCAGGTGAAAAAGGTGCTACAGTGTGGTATTACCTGCTTCTGACTGATGTGCTCAAAGAGAGAAAGGTTGCTTCAGTTAATTTTATCTCATCAACTTTTATGAATTTTTCCCCAAACCTGCACACCTGTGAAAACTCCTGACATTACAAAGGCTCAGTGGTTTTTCTCATTCATTCTCTCTACATTTTTCACTTTCATACGAAGAATAAGAAGTGAATAAAATTTACACAGAAGATTATTTGTGTTAAATTTAAATGCTGCCTCTTTTTGTTATTGTTAAAAATACTTCAAAATGGGATTAGTGTTAAAGGATCAAAGGAGAGGACTGACATTCAAGTTAGGGAGCGACCTAAATTTTCTGAAAGTAATTATAGAATACAGACAAAATGCTAGATACTCTTAGCTGTTGGGAGGGCAGCACATGGACAGTCCAATCAGCCACCAAGGCACAGAGAGGAGAAAGCAGCAGAGATATTCTGGTTGAGCCACTAAGGAATTTTTTCTCTGGTTTCTCTTCTTAAAGCTTTAGATTTAACCTCTAAATTTTTGCTAATTTTCCTTGCAATTGTGTATACGCTATAAAGTGATCTATACTTCAGGCAGCTTCCTTCAATAAGTAAAGAAAAAGCTGTTCAGTATTCAGAGCTGGTAATAAAATAATAAAAATGAAAGAGTTGTTAACACACTGGCTACTGTCTAAGAACAAACACAGTCTAAATATGTGAAGAAAAAAAAGCATTTTTGCAAAGGCAAATATACTTCCTTTAATGTAGTACTGGAATGATTTAAGAATAAACAGAATCAGTAATCAGTTACAGAGAGAATAATGGGAGCACAGAGGGCTTCAGCACCTCCAGCCTGTGACGAGTTCTTTAGCTACTGCTTAAACTAAACTGCAGCATCCACTTACCACATCTACCTGGCGAGGTACTACAAAACTTTCTCAAGTTTGACAGCAAATCAAACTAAGGATTTAAGATGCTACTTTGCTAGAAGCAGCTCTCACTCCTCAGAAGCTTTTCAGCCTTTCAAGAACTAAACAAAAAAGAGACACCACCTACTCCTCTGCCATCCTTCTGCATGCAGTACTGGAGGAAGGCATTAGCAGCATGGAAAAGCTGGGCAGCCACCAGCTAGGAAGGAGACAGCCTGCTGCAGGCAGGCTGGAACAAGCAGAGCAGCGAGTGAAGGCAGCATCTCACTTACAGCAACTCCTTCAAGCCTCTCCCAGCTTGGCTTGGCTGGCTGGGCACCAGCAGGAACACCGATGAGCAGCAGGCACCGTGGGACTGCTGGAGCAGGCGGCGTGGCAGCGCTGGGCTGTTATAAGCCCCGAGGGAGGAGCCGGGGGGGGCTCCTGCAGGATGCCCACTGACAGCTGGCACCGCAGGCTCCCGGGGGACCTGGGGCTGGGGAAAGAGGAGGGGGATGTTTGGAAGCAGTTTAGTCCAGCAGCTCGATGCCACATCAAGGGTCAGAAAAGCTGACCGCTACTGCTCGGTCCTGTAAAAGCCTTTTTTCTACTGAACTGTGCCCTTTCAGCTGTGCCCATCTCCTGTCTACTGGTCCTGCAGGCTTAAAGCTTTCTTCATGCTGAGTGTCTCAGATCAGCTGCAGGACTTGGGTATAACACCAAAACCCTCTCAGATCTGCTCCATGTTTTTTCTCCCAATGCCCAGAGCACTGAGGAAAAGCCTGAGCTTCAAGGTAAACCTGGCTTGCACATAACCATTTAAGACACAGGCAAAGAAGTGAAATTCCTGTTCCCTTCACCCTTCCAGTTAATCATTCCATGTCAGACATGAGCTACAGGACAGCCCTGCCAAGCAGCCACTTCTACTGGGCCAGGTCATTTATAAATACACACACCAAAGCACTGCAATTACAAAGGAGGGCTTTCACAGGAATTCAGAAGAGAGTAAATTATTACAACCCATCCTGCAGGGGAGTTGGAACATGTCCACACTTGAGTAAGAAACAAAAAATTACTTCCCACTTGACTTTAATCGCTGTCCAAGATGGAAAACACTCCAGCTGCTTGTGCCTTCTTCCCTAAGCTTCTCTTAGATATGCCACTAAGCAAATCAATCATTAAATGTCACCACAGCTTGTCTTCTGCCACAATGAAAACCACTTACCTTTCCATAAAAAGTGCTTATAATACTGCATTTGGTGATGTCTGCCTTAACGGAGTGAAAGGGCTTGACTCACAGCTCGCTGCAGTTAAGGGGAGCTTACTTTTAATGCACGTCAGACACCAGCTGGTGCAAGTCATCCTCACAACATGGCAAGATGCTCATGTAGGTTATAAACAGTAACTACATGCTCTCTATTCAGCCAAACCAAAAAGAATCTTGTAAGATCCATTCACCTTAGATGCTTTGGGCTGCTTACAGCTGCACTGCCAGGTACTACCTTTGGTGGCCAGCACGTCAGTTGTTTTTCACTTTTCTGTGTGATAGCTTCACCCTAGAGATTCTGGCAAAGGGCTGCATAGGGAGGGAGGTGAGCAAAAAGCAGATAAGCTGAGGTTCCCAGCTGCTTCTCATGAATATTTTTCTAGGCTTTAGTAAGATGCACATTATGGTATGTGATTTGTCACAGCCGGCAGCTAATGAGGGCTAAGCCACTAATAAACTCAACTCCAAGCAGCTGAAAGCATCTCAGCTCTGACAAAATGAGTTTTTAAAGACACAAACATTCAACATCAGTGTTCTTACACACTAAGTTGGAGAAATACGGACCATAAATCGCAAGGCCAACCATGTAGTGTTTGTCATTCGGAAACTTAGGACTCCTAATCTTACACTGTAATGAGCTGAAAACACAGGGCAGGAAGTTGAGACATCACAGGATGAGCTCTGGACAAGGGAAGATACTTGCTGTTACTCTACAAACCAGCAGAAAAAGATAAAAAACAGGCTTTCTCTGGACAGAGATTTAGCTCAAGGCTTTGGAGTTTTCATTTATTTGGCAGTGGGTGGAGCAGGGCAACAAGAAAAATCCACTCCAAATCCTAAAAGATCTATGTACTTAAAAACCTGATTGTGATATCAGATTCAGCATGAATCTTTCCATTTGTAAACACAACAGCAACAAAAATATAAACAAACTTATTGGTTAAATTATCACTGTGCTAATTATTCTTCAGAGCAAATGACATTTTTAAACATCTCAGTAGCTTTTTACTCAGTTACTGACCTTCTTGAAGAATACTGTTTTCACCTGCCTTTCTGAATTCCTTCACACCTGCTGCCAGGCTTTTGTTGTTGCATGACATCCTGAAGGGAGAACAAATACCAGTGACTGTGCAGCATTTGCAAGTGCTTCTGGCCTCCATCTTGGATGAATTCTCGACCCTGCTGTATTAAGGTGTGTGACTGTAGTAAATATTTGCACCTTCTTCATGGCAAGCAGTGATTACTGCAAAGCAAATGCTGCCAGCTGAGCAGCTGGCATGCACAACCTGCTGTGGTTTCATCTGGATCTACGCTGAATCTACCTGCAGTTTCACGAGGGAGATGGAGAATCTGCTTTTTCATCTTGATCATCATATGAATGGTGGAGAAGACTGTCCAGAGAATAAGAGCAGAGAGGTAGTCCTAAAAGGAAAGAAAATCAGTGCTGCCAAGAGCCTTGACTCCAGACTCCCTCCGCTGTTGCTGAATCTTTATCGCTTTCCTTACCTTTTTAGACAGTGCCCTGCCTGCTGAGCAGATCTGAGAGTGTTCCCTCTTCCCTGAAGAAGAACAGATGAAGAGCAAAACTGCACAGTAAACTCCCGCGGTGTTGGTGCCATGAAATACCTTCCACTCAGACAAGTAAATGGATACATCATTAATGGTCTTATGTAGTGCAACAAAACAACTTGTCAAGGCAGTTACTATGAATTTGCAGGCAGGACAAAATTCACATGTGCCCTAGTAAATTAAATCCAAGCACAGCTTTTTAAAAATGTGAACAAAGGAAGATGTTTTGAATTGCTGCATGATGCTGCCTTCCGTGAGGTGCATTAATTTAACAAGTATTGCTTAATCGATAAAAGCTCTAAAAAAAAGTGCAACTTGGTCTTCGAAAAGACACAAATAGGCTTTTTAAATGTTAACTTTCTAAAGCTGTCAATTTGCATGTACTTGTGTGCTTTAAAGATAAAAAAGCAGCAACTCCCTGCAGCTCTTCAGCTCAAATCTGAAGTATTACAGGCTGACTTTCCGTCTCAAGAATGTTAATGAAATTCGCTTTGTGTTAAGATACAATGCAAGACTAATCTTGGCAGATCACACATTCTGCTGTTGATTTACCTTTTTTTCTTCAGAGGCTGCAAAGATATTGTAGGGTTACTTCAGTGCATGTTCCAAACCTTTGTTACACAAACCTCAAGGGCCTCTCCTCCAAATTATGAAGACAAGCAATAAAGATCAGAGCCAGGATGGAAAGCTGAGGGAACATGTTTAGACAAAGCACACTGAAGATCATTTAAAAAGATTTAATCACAGACTTTAACCCCTCCCAGCCCTCACCTCCATATCAAGATGAAATCATTACCTACAGTTAGCCTCACATTTTGATATCTCAGAATTGAAATGCTTGTAACCAAATGATGATAAAATTAGAACCAGGAACTCCTTTCTAGCCCTGCAACCTACAAGTAAACCCAAGACCTTTCCAGGAGAGAGCATGAACTAAGTAATGCACATTTTCACTGTGTACTTTGCTGGAATAGGAAGAGAAGAGATTTTTGAATGAGATCAGCAAAGAGAAAATTTTTGCTGCAGTATTTTCAGTCAGACTTGAACAACCTCAGTAATGAAATAAGACTATCTATCTTACGTGGAAAACCATAGAGTTTATCTTTGTATTGTTCTGTACAACATTCACTGCCTTGGCTGTGACAGAATAGATCAGGTCCTTGGATTGTCTGTCTGACTACCAACTACGTGAGTCTTGCCAGAATTTTCATCTACACAGCCATTACTGGCTGCCAGACACTGCTCCCACACAAGCCACGTGCTGTGTGTCCCACAGCAGAACGCCACTGTACCAGTACTTGCAGGTGCTTTGCTGGACCTGAGAAAATTTTAGCAGGACCTGAAATGGTTACTGCTCTGAAAAAGAGTAAAATTAAACATCAACCGCTAAGGAATTTTTAAAGCAAAACAAGTAGAATTAACCATGTTTGCATACCACAAATTCTGGACAGCATTAAAAAAAAAAAAAGCATTATGTTACAGCTAAATAGTCAGCAGCTGGAAGATTAAATATGTTTATTTTAGTAGTATAAGGTGGTTTTACAAACAATTTTTTCCGTTTTGCAATATACACAGAAGAATCATTACAAACAAAAGCAAAATATCTTCTCAATAATAGGGACTCTATGCAGCCTGAAAATAAAATTAAATCTCTGTTTCTCTTTAAAATGCATCTCAGTAAACATTCTTCTCCATCACTGATAAAATGCACATCTATAATAAATGACTTTTTTTGGAGCGGGGGAGTGGGAAGGAAGGGGAAGGTTAGAATAGGGGGACATACCCTAAAATAAAACGTAAAAAAAATGGGGGGAAAAATTATTATTCTCGTCAGCTTGCTATATAACTCTAAATATGTTCATCTAAAAAAATTAAATATATCTTTTTTTAAAACATATCATTGAAAATTTTGCATGGCAGTGCAATACAGAAGTAGTAAAATTCATCCAAAAAGTGCTATGTACAGCAGCATTGTTAAAATACCATAAAGAAGGAATGGTTCTGTTTTCAAGGAAAGATTAGTGTGCTTTTTAGCCATTTCTGAATTAGTGTCAGAAGATATTTCCTGTCTGTTTTTTCTAATTCCCTCCTCTTGTCTCGTTCCCTAAGATTATGCTTTGAGACAAGGAACAGTCACAGTTCAGTTTAAGCGTGTGCATGTGTACATGTATAGGCAGACATACATACCTACATACACACAGATGTGTATATATATATTTATATATACATAAACAAGCTTGATTAAAAAAAAAAAAAAAAAAGCATTGCTTTGGAACATGGTGAGAATTCTTCAAAGAGTGAGGAAATATGGATTTTCACTGAAATAATCAAGTCCGTGATGGAAGATAGGCTTTATCTACTACATTAATAAGGAAACAATTCCACTGCAATTTTGACCACTTCCCAGATGCCTCAAACTCTTCAAAGAAACAAAACAAGGGACGTGATTTTAAATCCAGCCTCCTTTCATGGATCCCTAACTTGTAAGAGCAACATTTAACTTAGCAGTCATGGACATCACGTTGATGTTTAGCTGTTATACAAAGCAATTACTGAAATTAGCACAGAATATGAGTTTTGCACAGAGCAAACTGCAAGTGCCAAGCAATGCTCACACACAAAGGAGGCCAGATTTGAGGCTGGAGAAAGTGTAATACAAAAGCGAGGTCAGGTCATTAAGACTGTAAAAATGTAAGTCTCTAATTAAACTCATTTGTTCTAATTCCACAGACTGATGACAAATTTAGCACTCAGCTATTCTTTTGGAGTCGTGGTCTAAAGTACCTTTACCATCAAGGGAGGGCCAGGAAGCACTAAGCTGTATGAGGACATTTTGTGCCCCTCAGGTCCCTGTTTTGTTTTGACAGAAATGTAAACATCACCTTACTCAGTGCTCATCAGAATTACAGTTTCAGCATAAAGAAGACTTCTGTGTCAGTGTTATAATCGATTTGGTTCTTAGGCTGGGTTGTAAACACGGTAGGAGAAGCTATATCCATGCAAACTGCTTTAGCAACGCTGCAGGCTCCCTCTGGATTCCCCCTCTCCTCAATGGGGCTCCCACCCAGCTGGCCAAGGCTTTGCAGCCGCTGCCTCTCCTGAGCCTGCTTGGCCCTGTTGGCGATGTACCGCACCCTGCTCTGGCTGCGAGAGGAGGACCTGCGCAGGAGTCCCAGGCTCTCCCCTTCCTCTTCAGATTCCGTTGGATCAAGACTGATGGGGGAAGTGATATCATTTTCCTGCTGAAAGGCCGTCAGCTTCTTTAGCTGCTCAGTCAGTTCATCCTGGGATTTGACTGAGGATCTCAGGCCTGAAGAGCGGCGCTGCTCCCGCATCGATCGAGTGACAAAACTCCTGCTGATGCTACGGTATTTGCTTTCAAAAGTGCACACGATATCATCCGAGGTAAGGTCTCCAAGACTCTTGGATTTTGCCTGGTTGTTCCCAACCATATCCTGGGCTTTGGATTTGTTAGAAGATTGCCTGAGACTTTCGATGTACAGCCTGCTCCAGGTGTGCCTCCTAGGAATGGATGAGAATGCATCTTGAGGACTCCTGGCAAGAGAACGGGGGCAGAGCTCATCTGCCGGCAGCTGGTCAGACCTCAGGTTAGGATTGGATTTGCTCTTGCTCACCATTGGCATTTCGTTACCTGATGTTGTAGCAGAACGTGGGCGCATCCCCCTTCTAGCTGCAAGGGGCTCAAAATTCTCATGACGGATGCCAAGATCTGGGAGGCTTTTGCGAGCTAGATTGGGCAGAGAGAGATCTATCACAGTGTCATTGGAGGACATGCTGGAGGAGGAAGACATGCTGTCACGATGACTGCTGCAATCTAGCTTGCTCCAGATCCGGTCGTTAACTGTGGCATCAAAGTATACTTCTGCTGCTGGAGATATGCTACTTGGGTTTTTTATTAAAGCTGAGGAGTCCAACATCTTCATCCCTTCACTCTTTGACTTCCTTACTAACACGTAAGAGCTCGTCTGAGAAGGTAGAGCCTGTACAGCCTGGGCTTTCTGGAAAACATCTGGAGGCAAAGTTGTCTGTGTACCGTTAATCACATTGTTTTGCTGCAGGATGGCTGCTGCACCAAGTTTTTGGCCTTTTAATTCAGTGGTGTTTTTCAAGTCTGTTAGTACCTGAACTGTCTGGCCATTTTGCTTCTGGCAGTTTTCTACAGGTTGACCAGTAGCCTTACCTGCTGCCACTACTGGCCGGGCTTTTTGAGGACACACTGCCAAACTACGCTGATCTTCGGCTTCACGGCATGCCTGTGTCCAACCATTTTCCTCTTTGAGAGGTCCTACCATGCTTGTCCTCTCATCTTCTTGGACGGATATAATTGTGTCAACTGCTCTTGTGGCTGCCTGCACATGGTCTTCCGCAGCCAGATTTGGTCTTTGTTCTCTAGTGAGAAGAACTTCTTGAGGCTGGTTGGATGCATTGCTTCCTTTGGACTGAAACTCAGTGGAATGATCAGACACGGACCCTTCTTCAGAATCACTGTAAGTAATGGGCAGGGGGAAGAAGAGGCTGGCATGATGGTTTTCATTGGCAACAACAGGCTCTTCAGTGATAGTTTCTAGGCTGCATAAAGAAGTGACCGACCTCTGCATTGAGAAATGGCAGACATCTAATTGGAGACATGAAAGAGAGGAAAAAGAAAGAAAGAAGAAAAACAGACGCATGGTTAATTAACCATTATGAATGCCAGTTTAGTTGCAGATCTATTCTTTATGTGGTATCCTTTTGTATTTAAGGTAGCAGTTGCATATAGTAATAATGATTTTTAAAAATAACTTAAGATTTCAAATGCCTAGCTAAAGGCAGCAAAAATTTCTATTCATTCAGTTTGAGCTGCCCCAAAAGCCTGTTGCTTTTGAAAAATCTCAGTCCATGCATGCTAGCAACACACTATTTTTTGTTGTCTTATTCAAAGCATAACTGTATCCATCCATTTCTTTTTGCCCTTGTATCCCCTCTTAGAATACAACTTTTCGTCCTCCACCATCTAGCAACAGCTGAATTGCTCTTTTCCTTCTCCGCAGCACTCAAACATGACAGTACCTCCGATCATAATCAAACTATATATAATAATCAGAACATCATTGCCTGACCAATAGATGTGATTCCAACAACTGATTACTCAAAAGAGAAGCACCATAGGACTTCCGAAGCAGCTTAGTAGTAAAACGATCTGTGTATGTACAATGCAATGTGGTCAATTTGCTTTTAAAACCAAGCCAAACCAACCAACCAAAAACATGACACAGTGACTTTGTTTTCCTAAAACCTTGCAGTTTCTTTTTCACACACACAAGCATGCTTCGTGAACACCAAGCCAACAGCACAACCCTGAAGACTCACTACATCCACCAATTACCTGAAAAAAAACCACTCCACCTGCAGTGTTTCTACCCTGTATCGCACAAACCAAGCAATCATGCCAAAAAGACTGCTCCCACATCTCCAAACCACAACATGAACATGCAGCAAGAACCAGCGATGCACCGGGGCAGACCACAACCTCAGGAGTATTGGAGCAGATCATTTTAAGGCAGGAAGCAAATAAAAACCAGGAGTACAGGCAACAAGGTGCTCGAATCAGTGACACTCAGTTGACAATTACCTTTAACTTGCTTGTCCTTTCAGTTCTTAACTAGACAGGGAGAGTGTGCATGTAGAATAATGGGACAGAACAGAGGAAAAATCCAGTTAATGTAGGGAAGGCAGGTGCACATAACAGGATAAATTAGTGCTGAGGGAGGGAAGGGAAACAAATATTCACACATTTTTGTAGGATCCTAAGAATTTCTGACCAACCAGAGCACTCAGTGGAATCCATAAATGGACAGATTTAAGTCCACTTCTTTTGCTATAGAAAATAAAAACCAATTTTTACTACCATGGAAGAAAACTTTAGTAACATAATATGAGTTTGTTCCCACCTGCCACACAGAATTTGGTATAAAGCCTACATTTACACTGGGTGCAAATAAAATGGCCAAAAGATGTCTGTCGTCACTGGAGCCTGGTAGACATCAGTGCAGCACAAAGCCGTACCACTGAAATGAGACAAATTGGAGACCCCACAGAAGAGACGCACGTTTACAGCACGTTCCTATGTCAGACGAGGCATAAATATAACAACACCTGCTTCCCAGGAACTGACAGCCCATGTTCACTTCGAGTAAGACCAGGCTGGAGGACCCCAGCATGAGCCCAAAAGCTTTATGGCCCAACCAGGATCAGACTTGATGACTATTAAATAAATAAATAAATAAATAAGTATCCAGAAGAGCTTTGTCTTCTCTTTTCCAGCTCTTTTTCACTCAGGTAAAACTCTTCCTCCACTGAAAGTAATGACAAAGCTTCCACTGGCAGCACTGCTTCAGGACCAAACACTTGTGCATTTACTTGTTTGTTTGGCCACCTGCTTACCGAGCCCCAGAGCAGAAAACACTGAGGAGCAAAGAACTCCACCAGAACAGGGAAAGGAAGCTAGCACCAAACCCGCTTCCCAGTGCTACAGACAAAACAATCTGTATTGCCAGGAAATGCCAAGAGCATACTAGGTCTTTTCTTTTCAGCAGCAGTTTTTCCAAGTGACACGAAGCTGAACAAGTGACGGCCGCTGAACAGCCGGTACTTCATTAGTCGGGAGTCTTAAAAGGGATGAAGGCACCTTGGCTGTTGAAGGCATACACGTACGTAAGCATCCACCGCTCACAACGTGGCCAAACTGGGGGGACCTGGAGGAGTCCAGAGCTGGTCATACTGATAAGCTCCCCTTCTTCCCATCCAGGCTAGGTCACCTATAAAGACTAAGGTGCACTGACAAGGCGAAACACTGGAAACTGTAATGCTGTTGCCATAAAGAGGACAGACGAGACTATACTTTCCTGCCTCACCCTTTTGGCACTTCCCATCAGCAGAATGTGAATTATGAAATGCAGCCGTGTTAGGCTGCTCTTAGTGGTTTCCTTGGTGCCTTGGCCCAGGGCACTAAAGGAGCGGGCGGATGGGGAAAGCACGCTGTTTGTGCAACAGTGCTTGTCACCGGACCATCAGCATCCAGGCCAAGTGACTATTGCACAATTTTAAAGGTTTGCTGAGTCCATGCGTGAGAAGTCAGATGGATTTAATCAAATTTCAAGCATATCACAATATTTGTTTAGTAACTTAGGGGGCTAGCAGGGGAGCTGGCACTGACAATGGGAAATGGTTCCGTATGTCACGCTACTCAGAGCCTATGAAAAGCCCAATGCTAGTAAGTTAGGCATAGGAAGGGTTCTGCTGTTTTGGATTAATTTCAAGTGACAGGAATTGGCAAACTTCTTCCTTCCCCCTGTTGCCCTGGTATTCTCCTAAAACCTCAAAGCACATACTGGGAAAAATTAAAAAAAAATTAAAAAAAGAAAGAAATTTGATCACCGAATATTTTAGATTTCTGTATGAGGCTTTCAAAGAAGCCCACTACAGATGGACAAGAACATATTACTAAAAAAGGGATTATGTTTTGAGAAGCACCCAAGTCACTTAAGAGTTCCTGAAAATGTAATCATCAATGCTCATATTCCTTAGACAACTAAGTGGAAGGAATCTGAAGAGACACTCCTGCAGTAATAGGGAAAAGCTGTATTTCTTTACTTCCTTTTCACAGTTGTTCTGTTAGAGAGGAAATTTTGTCAAAATCTCTTCCCTTCCTTCCCCTCTCTGCCAAATCAGGGGAGAAAAAAAACCAGGTTCCTTATTAAAATATATATATCTCAGTAACCTCTGTTCCTATTTTCCATATTCACATACAGTTCATTTGAAAAGACACAGCCACACGATCCCAGTGAGCACATGCATATCCCTGGTTTGAAACAACTCTAAAATAAAATGCTGTAGCTTAAGCAGCCTTCCTTTAAATGCACAGATTTTACTTTGCAATTGGGAAACGTTAACAGTCCACACAGCTTGGCTGATGTCAAGTAACATCAGGTCACATACCTTGCTTGCTTTATATTATGTAACTCTGTGCCCTCTGGTCACAGTCAAATCACACAAACAACATTTAGCACATCTAAGTGTTTCCATATTGAGGATTTATATGTGAAGGGCCAGAACGGTCAAGTGTGATCTCTTTAATAACCCAGACCATAGAATTCCATCCACTGATCCCTGAACTGATGTCAGTAACTTACATACAAAACTGCAAGTTCTTTGAGGAAGGGACTGGCTTGTTGTTAGAGGAGTGCACATTAAATAGCAGCTCTGCTGTGGTTATTGCTCAATAAAACACAAACACTGGTAGTGGAAATAATGTTTGTTAACACGGTTTTCCCATATTCAATCTCTACTTAATGCTCTGGTTTGGATCTCAAAATTTACTTAGTATCATACCACGTTTGCTAAAAAATAAAAACAAAACACAAAATAACAAGGAAACAAAAAAACCTTGAACAAGCGACCCAAACATTCATGGACTATTGACAGTTTTTACTACTGCAGATGGTCAGCTAAGTGTGGGAAGGACTAATCTAAACCAGACACATCTACAAAAAAAGTAAAATAAAAATATTTATGCAATTCCTTTCTTGTCATTGCAAAAAATAAAGAAAAAGCGCTCTTGATAGCAAAGCAACACAGAGCAGGTTCTAAGATGCTACGTAGCAGCTGAGACAATGATGTGATCTAAGGTGGAGAAGGGTGAAGAAAATCTAGTCTTACCAGTAAAGAATATAGGGGATTTACTTCGAATTTCCTCCAATTTTTGAACGAACAAGGCATTCATTTCCCTCTGTAGGGTGCCCACTTGCCTTCGAGAAGCTTCAGACCAGTGCTTGGGGAATTCTGGGCTTCCAAGGCTTTCTAGACTGCTGGAGTTGGAGGATATAGAGCCATTGCTGGCTGGAACCAAGTTGACAGTGCTTCCATACTTGCCACCTGATTGGCACTGCCACCGCTGCCGGGAATGAGCCTTTATTCCATGGCATTTAGATTCAACATTTTTCTTCCCTGGGGTCACAAAAGACTGGGTGCTCCTTGTTAGGTCATCAGCATTTCCAGGGCTGCTGCAAGACTGCAAATCTGACTGCGGTCTGAGCTGGCCTGTACCACCCCAGTCTTTTAGCTCTAACCTCTCTTCTCCAGTTATACTGCTATACTGCTCATGGTGAAGCATATCTTTAGCGAGAGGCCTGGCAGGATGGTCGCTCCACTTGCTTTCTAGATCTGGGCTTTCTTTGGAACCAATCATGCATTTCATGCAATTGGTGGCCACGCCAATCCTACCAGAGCTGTTGATGGCGCAGCGTGCAAAGACGCTTTGCTTCTCGCTCTGGTGCTCCTGAAGCCGGACCCTGTTAGACCTCTGTATGGGTTCACTGAAAGCAGCACCCCCTTGAGCACAACTGTGGCTTTTGGCTCTACGAGAACTATGGGCCTTACCTTTCAACCCTTTGCCATGTACCTCCCCACTGGCACCATCTCTGGGAGCTGGTGACAGAGGAGCACTTTCTGCCTCTTGCTCAAAGCGAGGCTGTGAGGCAGCTTCTGCTTCACGGTCTTCGCTGGCCCCTTCAGAGCTGTTGTCTTTTGTGTCAAAAGCAATTTCGGGAAAGCCCTTCTTCTTCTTCTGGCTTTTGGTGGGGGCACTTGCTGTCCGTCTCAAGATGTGGCTGCTAAAGGAGTGTTTGCGGTGGAGCTGACCAGCAGCATGACTGTCCAGAGATGCCTGCTTTGGATTTCTGAGAAACAGGCCCTTTAGGCCTAGAGCTTGTTTGACCTGGAAAAATAAGAAAAACAAAGTCTTACTAGGAAGTGCAAGTCTCCTCCTTTGGGCACAGGAGCTCAAGTTCAACGATCAAATCACAGACTCATGCACCACACACACGCATGCACAAGGAGTCCTCTGCCATATGCCTACCATCAGCATGAGAACATAGCCAAAAATAGGACAAGAATTAAAAACGGAAGAGATCAGTAGCAACAGTTTTGCAAAATTTCACATTTTTTGTTGAACCGTGTTTACATAAAATTTTCCAACCAGCCTTATCTCTGTACTTGTCATAATTTTCTTACTAGCTTATAGCTACTTACAACAAAAAAAATAAAATCACAAAATATTGAAGAGAAAAAGTGAAAAAGGAAATATGTCAGTGTATAAGGGTCTAGTTCTCAAAGCTGAAGAGTTTCTCAGTGCATGTGGAAAGCAACAAAACTCAGGTATTCGTAATGCCACACAACTCAGACTCTAAGATTAAAGTTGAAGGGTTTCCTTTCAAGCAATACAGCTTCCTGGTTTTGTTGTTGTTTTGTTTTTAAACACAAAGCTCTGTGAGGTATGGGCCATTTTCCCAACACAATGTGCATGTTTAAAACAATTCTGTCCCAACAGATTCATCATGTGGATACATAGCACAACATGGAGGAGGCACAGGCAATCAAGTCACCACAGTAATCCAGGAAAATAGAACAGTCTTTAAAAATCGAGCATGTTTTTCAATTTAAAAAAATGCAATTTCATAGACTTAAAAATGTTAGGATAGGGCCAATTAGAATTGCCAAAGAATTAAATTAATTGGAAACACAGAGCTGAATTTCCCAACTTGTGCAGGACACAACACTTGTGCAGAATTGCACATTAGATCCTGCCAAATCCAATTATTTTTCCTGTCTCTTACACTGGAGATATCAACTAGCGCTCATACTTTAGACAAGGACTTTGTAGCATGCAACCAAGGTCCGAGCAGGAACAAAAAGAATGCCCTGAATAAATGACAGGAGGAAACACAAAAACAAAACTAAAAAAGGAAAGAAAAAAAAAATACAGCACACACAAAACAGGCTGTAGAATGGCAGCATTTTTTTTTTTTTTTTTAAAAAAAGATATTTTGAAATCATTTCAATTTTAATTTTCATGCAACATTGGGTGGTTACAGAATTTAAATGATAGTGACCTTTTAGGCTAAAGAATAGTCTTGACTTAATACATCTAATAACAAATTGGATGTTCAAATGGAGCTTTACATTCTTTAGAAGCTGTCAGGAAATACACAGTGGACATAAAAGTATCATATTTTGGCTTTCAGCATAAACGAGATTGACACTGCACTTGCATCGAGCACTACCACAAGCAGCAGTTACATGTTACAACTAGGTGTGTGGCACAGGATCCTCAAAGAGTCCTCTTTTTTCTCCTGTGCGATTACATTTGATCATTTCCTACTACACAACACATCCAAAGACACTCACGTGTGTTTTCATCACTGAAGAAACACATTATAAACAAAGGAAGTTAGTCGGGTTGGTAAGAGAATACTTCCCACACTTCGGCTCTTATTTAAGCATTGAATATATATAACCACAAACTGTTAAGGATCTCCCACCTTCATCCGGCAGATTTACATTTCAGTGAAACTGAAAGAGTGTCAGCATTCCTGTAAACATTCCAGGTGTACTTGCCAACTTTTAAAGCTGATGTATGATGTATGATAAAGGGTAGACGGGCTTTGCTCTGTACATAGAGCCCCATACATAAAAATCAGTTAAAGAGAAAACTTTTCCTTTCTAATCTTCTCCTCCTTTGTTCCCTTTATTTCCCAGTTAGATCAGATTCTTTAATATCAGTAGTTCTCTTCCTCAAGCATAAACAATGAACAAAAATGCAGCGCGCAAGCATTGTAAGAAACCCATGATAAATATGATCAGTATCAGTACTTGTTGGCATCTGCTGTCCGTTCAACTCCGTTACCCCGTGATGTCCCATGTGAGGCCACTTTTCTGCAGTGCTAAACAACGGGTCAGAAAGATCTCATTTAAATTACAATGGTCACTCCCAAAATATTCGAGTACATGCTGACATATTTCAAGTTTTGCTTCATAGGAACTCACCAATAGAACTAGTTGTATTGTACAGTTAACTGCACTAGCTTAAAAGCTGCTTTTATTCATAAGTGTCCTGTGCAATCCGGCATGTGGAATCATGATTTATTCGCCTGAGATGAACCCCAGTGAAAGCATTCAGAATATTATTTCAGGCTGGAAGTTTAGCAGCTTCTGATTGAAGTTTAGCTACAACATGCCAAGACCCAGTGTGAGACAGAGATGGCTAACAGGAGACATAAAATGGACTTTACAAATATATACAGGGTAAGATAAAGAAGTTAGGGATTGTTTTTTTTTTTCCCCCCATTTGTGGAGGAAAAAGTGCCAATAATACATGGCAGAGAAAATGTAACTGAAATATTAATACGTGTCCTGTGAGAGCCAGGCTATTGAACAGTCTGCTTGGATCACAGTGGATCCAGCTTCCACCAGAAAGCTTCAAAATGAGATTCAGCATTTGTTAAGGAGCGAAGCAAAAAATCTTCTGCTCCAATTGCTGCAAGTTGGCAAGTACACATATTTATTGGTACAAAAATCACACAATATAAATGTTTGCAAAATCCAGAACAAAAATTGTCATACACACATACAAATAATATCCCCAAAAACAAAAGAAAGAAAAGCACTGATGAAATGAGTGACACACAGTGCAGGACCTCAGGTATCATTCTGGTTTCTTTGGTGCATCTTTGTTAAGTTAGCCGCTATTGCTTGAATCAATGGACTGATTCAAGAATGCAAAGACAAATTTGGTTAACTTACAAAAAAAAAAAAGGAAAAAGAGAGCCATTTTGACGGAGATCCAGAATATGTGCTTTCAGCCTCTACTCCAGCTGTCACTGGCCTATTTAATTCTTCAGGAGACTTACAAAGCAGCACGAGGCTTTCCCACAATTTAGCAAACAATTCACTGTTGAATGTTCTTTTCCATGTAAAAGAATTACAGCATGTAAGAGAAAAGACAGTAAGTAGAGACTCGAAGAAGAGAGAAAGAAAGGATCTAGAAGGACTTTTATCCTGGATCTACTTCATAAATTCAGGGCTCTCTGGCTGATCAATGACCCACTAGAACTGACCAAGCCAAATGTCACAATCCACGTTACATGAGTTGAAGAGCTCCAAAATGCTACTAAGGGAACACCGATGCTAAAAGAGTTAGAGGCATGCAGGTGTGTGGTGGTGGTCACTACACCTCCCTGAGGCAGGAGGGGTACCTTCAAGGCGTCTAAAAATGTTCTGCTTCTAAAAGTAGACTTTTTTTGACATAGAGAAGCCCACTGAAATCACAAACAGACAGAGTAAAGGCAAATAAGACACAAAACAGCAGCGAGGGAGAATCTCAAAGATATGCACATCTAGAAAAACACAAGAAATTCCACAATACATTAATAGACTATGGAAGAGACACAGACAAAGAGAAGTGTCTCCAAGAAAACAGTGCAATCTAGAAAAAAATAATCAGTTAAACACTAGTTAAGGTGAAGGAAATCTAACTGTGCTTCTGTGATATTAAGCTACTGAGGGTGGAATATCTACATCTAGAAAAAAAAGCCCCCAAATGCTTGCAGTAGAATATCTGAGTTAATAAAGGATGGGTTAAATTAGACTGATAACTGTGGTGATTTTTCTGCCAATAATTAGAAGAGGGGAAACAGTTCTTATTTTAGCAAAACTCTGTTAACCGAAATTCACAGCAGGACATGATCTAGAGACCAAAGCAGAAAGGGCTGTGTTGTGTTTCTTCAATATTTTCTTCATATTTTCACACGACTGTGAACATGATCTCTTTCACAAAGCACTGCAGTCAAGAGCAGTGACTTGGAAGCTGATGCAGCTATCAGCCACTACAGCAGGCAGACCCAATTTGTCTTTGTCCCATTTGACAGTGGATACTAAACTCCCAGCTTTGATTGCTAATGAAGAATACCGAAATATTTGCTATCCTTACAATATCAGCACAGAGGGCATCACCTGAAAGCAGTGAAAAACTGGAGCATAAAGACTGCATACAGCAGCACTGGGAGGTAGAAGAGAACCTGTCTGTTCTCTATCATTTTGACTAAGAAGAAGAATTCACAAAAGGATGAGTAAGGCTGTTAAGGACAGTCAGCCTCTCTGCTGGAGCCACACAGCAAACACAGGACTGAGGTGAAGGACACTGCCATTAATCAGATCAGATCAATTCCCACTGGCCTCGTGCCCAAGGATGAGCTACCTGACCTTCTTGTTACAAGCGTGGAGTGTCTGATAGAGCTATTCAAGAAAGAGTAGTAGGCCTAACACGGGAATTCCAAAGAAGTTCATAATAAAATCTAAAGCTGTTTGAATCTGTGCTAATGCACACATCCAGCAAGCATCTGCAACGTTACAGACAGAATCACATCCCTACCCACTGCCAATAAAAGGCACGACTTACACACTATATACTTCCCTTGAACCCAAAAACAAAGTCAGGAAAGATCTTAGCATTGAAATACTCAGATTGGTATCACTCTTCCCTCAAGATTTGGACTGGTCTTTTTACCATCACCTCCATGTTAGCCTTTTATTTCTGACAGACCCTACAGTCAGAAATTAAAAATTTTTCTGTCTTACTCAGACCAACACTAACTCTCTCTTTTACCCAAAGCTTGTAAAGTCTCTTGCAAAGTCTTGGTAGCTCCACAGAGCTACCTTCAAACAGATTCATAATGCCATCATACAAAGTTTCAGGCAGTACTCCCATCCCTATCCTGATGAAGCTATATCTGCCCAAAGGCTTTTGTGTTAGACATCAGACAAAAAAGCAGGAGCTGAACTTAATATCTCATTCCTTTTACAGGCATTAACTGAAATATCTGAAGTGACCTTCTTTCCAGAAACAGCCCTTCGTTCTATAAAAATAAAATGTTTTCCTTGTAGTTATTTTAGTTTCACCCCATTAAAACCTAGCAGTCTAAAGAGATATTTTCCTTTTTAAGAATTACTTTAATTCCTCTTGCATGAAGCACACCACAAGAAAAAGAACTCACAATTCCTGGCCTATTCAATGGTGCCTTCTGCTGTCAGGATACTGAAATTTCAGCTTGTTGAAAGATGGCTCAGTCTTACATTGTGAGTGGATATAAACTGGTTTTGAGGTTCTCAAGGCACTACAACATACTTAAGTCTACCTGAAACTCATTGGAATTAATCCCATGAAAGTAACTAAATCCAGTGCACCGAGAGGAAATAAGCCATGTCACTGCCAGCTGGCCAAAGAAAAGTTAAGGCTTTATTTTAATAGGCACAGCACCCATCAAGTTGTATTTTTCCTGCACATGAAGCAAACACACTATTACTAACAAATAAGCAGGGAAGAATAAGCCCAGCAATGATTATGAGGATCATCTTTCCTCTGCACTTGAAGTGCTATTATGGAAAAACACCCCAAGCAAATAATGTCTAACAATTTAGTTAAATTTAAAATGCAAGAACATCAGGCAGACAGAGCCTTCAAAGAATAAGCTTTGCAGACAGAAAGCACACGCGGTTCAGGGGTATAACCTTTTGTTCAGCAAGGTGCACTGACTGTACTGGACATAACCACACTTAATCATATTAATGTGCATACACTACAATGAAATAACCTGCCCCCTGTGGCTCCCTCTAAAATGTGCTGCAAGAATCTCTTTTTATAATGTAACCTTTGTCTTTTTGTCTGTATTCAGACAGATCTCAGGCTACCATGACAATCACAGAGATGAAGTTAGAATAAATAAGTTAGTTTGGACCCTCACCCACTGGGCTTCCCTCGTGTGATATAGAATCTTGTCAGTTCATTTACACATGCAGACCAAATTGCATTGCTCTGACAGCACTCACCTTACCACAGATGTCATTAATAGCCACATGAACAAAGATGGATGCCTCTTCTATACCTTCTAGGTATACGTGGCGGTAACCTGAAACAGAGTGAGCAAAGCTGACAAGGAGAAACAGATGCTAGAAAAAGCATCTAAAGACTTTCCTTTTGTAAATTGCAAAAAAAAAAAAAAATCCTAGCCAACTGATTTGGTAATTCCCCATTTCTGTCTTACCTGGCATCATACTGCTGAAAGCTATTGTTCTTTGTCCAATAAAATCACGTCCAATTGGATCATGATCCCACACAAGGAACCTAATCAGTGCAATCTCTGGCATGTGCAGTGTGAACACCAATGTTTCTTCCCACATTGGGTTAAAACCTAGGAATGAAAGAATTAGCTTTTACATATTTTGTTCACAAGACAGATGAAGAAAGAAGACTGCCTATATAAGGAATGCCTAAACTGCAATGACATTCTAGTTTTCCTAATAGTTTAATCGTTGTTTTTTGATAATCCAGTACCCCTACTCACTTCAGTAGGAGGTGCAACAGCACAAGAAGTTGTGTTTGAACAAGATGAATTTCTTTTGACTTTTTTGACAACCACTAGCTTGTAATAGCCTTTTCTCATACTCAGTGAGAAGTCAGACAAACAGCTCATATTACACCAAGACCTTCACAACATCATACCAACTCATTTGAACAATTTAAGACCCAAGAATGATAAACAGCAAAAATGATTAAAAATCCATTTCTCATTTTCTTCTATAATAGGCACATAATTTCATCTGTTTGTCTCCTGATGAACAGCTTGCCTGAAAGAGGATGTTTCAACCATAAAAAAACAAAACAAACAAACAAAACACATATGATCTTACCATTATCATCAACTACTCTAGTTTGTTCTTTGAAGCAATCAACAGGCAGACCTATAACTTCTACTTCAACAAATGGATCTATGATCTGGAAAACAGAAAATAAATATTGAAAAGACAAGAAATTCCCCTACTGTTCAGGATAAAATGGCAGTTTAAAAGATTATTCTTCATCCTCTGAAATCTGAGTGTAAACTGAATTAGGACAAATTCCATATTGTCACATATGTGATATTAATAAAAATAAGAAATAAATTATCGAAACCAAGCAGGTTCAACAAACCTTAAGTATGACTCTACCACATTTATTTTTTAGGGTAGTTTACCTAAAACAGTTCTGTGGAAAAAGAATATTTAGAAGCAGATTGCAACATCCACATAAAAACCAAGCATGTAAGAACTCATTTGAGAGGTTTGATTCTATTTCTAAGAGGCAAAACGCTAAAAGGAAATTTTAATTCAACAAAACTGCCTCATCCTATCATTTGTTAATGACTAATAAAGTCATGTGAATGATATTGCAACACTGATAAACAACACAAGTAATTAACAAAAGTCTTAAAAAAGGTACCAAGGAGTTGCAAATTTGACTCATTTCAGTCTTACGTGGAATTGCCAGGGGCATTATAAAACAAACAAACAAAAAAAGGTCATCACAAAACAAAATAAATAATAACAATTTAAAAAAAAACATACACCAGAAAGCCAAAGGAAGGACAGAAAGAAAACATGTAATACGGTGCTAAATGAAGGACTGGGAGCAGATTGATGCAAGCAGAGGGGTTTGGAGGGTATTTAAAGTACTGTTGTGAGTAGAATGATGAGCTTATTGGCCTGTTTTTGCTTGTCCTGGAGGAACTGTATTGACAATTGGAGGAAAAAAAAATCAGGCTGTTGCTGTGATGCTTAGTAGACATGAAAACCACCTAAAGATCTAGGATACTAAGTGCTCATTTATTAATGTTTTATGTCTCCCAACAGATAACTGCAGGAAGTTAAATCCTCACACTTAGCTCAGCTAAATTGGAAATAAACCTTCACCAACATAAGAACAGTCACCAATAGCTCAATACCTCTCCTCTGTCTCCCAACATGGAATCCTTTGGTTTTGGGAGCTGTTGACCACTGATAATTCGTAGAATCAGTTGTTTCTTCAACTGACCAGGCAATGGGTCTTCCGAATTTGGATTAAAGACACCTGAAAGAATGAGAAGCCACAGAATGTGAAAGAGCAGCAATTTTGGGGATAGCTTTAGTTGCTGATACCTTCTGGCTTACTTGCTTCTAGCATCAGAAATGTATTTTTCAACAAACTATAATAAGGATCCACATAAACTCTTCTCAGGCAATAAGTAATCCACTTATTCTACTGATTTTTCTTACCTTGACACATGCAGTTTGGTTTGAGGACATAGCCACAGTTCCCATTGGCACTAAATTTGGCCCGGTTTAGTTGCAGCATTCTCCCCTCTGACTGGTAGTTTAATGCCACTGTTAAAAAAAGAAAAAGTGATATTACTACCAAAGTACATTGACAACATTTCTGTTTGTAGAAACAAGTTAAAGAAAGAAGACCTAAATATGTTTTGACATTTGACTTCTTGGATGCAAAGACTCAAATATTTTTCTGAAAAAGACTTCTCTTATATAGCAGACATCACAGCTTCAGGGAGAGAAGCTCCTTGAAAGAGTCTGAACTCTGAAGTCTTCTTGCATTTGAAAAGGATGTTCATTTATCAGACAATTGCCTGCATGTAGGACGCATTTTTGAGGTAATCTATCTAGGTAACAATATAGAAAATAACAAGAAGGACTCAAATGTCAGTAGACTTGGATGAGGAGAGAACTCATATTTGAGAGTTAGTTCTGCAGCTCCCATTAAAAAGTTCCTTCCAAAATAAAGCAAAAAAATAAATAAGCTTTCTTTCTGCTCACCAAGTTGGCAGCCAGCATTCCAGAATGGCTGGGGATTGTAGTTGCTAGAGTCTACACGGTAAGAAGATGGGTAGATGCGGGATAACTGGTGCTGGTTGAAACGTAGATACTGTGCAGGCTTTTGCTGCAGTATCTGGTGGGCTTTTGTTTCACTGAAAGACGAAACCTGCCAGCTAGAAGAGACTACAAAGACGACAAGAGGTGATCAGAGGTCATCTTGTTATTTATTTATTATCTAAATAAAGCATTCAAACAAAGACAGCACTAATTACTTATAACGATCTATCATAATTTGAATAATTCCAACTCATTGGGTGCTATCTTTTTCTTATACTACAGAAGAATAATTGTGCTAATTGGAGAAGTTATAGCTGGGAAAATGAAGCTGAATGTAATGAACGACCTGAATCTTCGTTAAGAAGTTTAAAAAAAACACTCTCTAAGATGTTTTGAATTTGCTCAAAGAAAGTTTGATTTCTGGCAAGCAATTTTCTTTTTCTGACGCTTTTAACTAAATCTTGATTCCTGTCAAAATCAGATGCAGAAAACTTAGGAAGAGGACTGAAATATCCTAGAAATTTAACGTGGACATTTCACTAGGTTTGAAGTAAAATCCAAACTCTGGAGACACCTCTGTTGATTTGAAATGCTCTTCAGACCTTTCCTCCCAAGAAAATAACTAAGTCCTCTGCTATTTCCCAGGATGTAAATAGTGTGGAGCAACCTTTATAAAAGCTACTGAAGACTACATGTGTTACTACTACCTGTTATAGCTTTACCTCCTTTATGGAAGCTGTCACACAACTCTAGACTCATTTTGTGGATTCTGAATAGCAAGTGGTGAGCCACTTTGAAATAGTATAGCTTTATTGTGCGCAGCTCTTCTGTTAAACTCTTCTCAGGGCAGGGGAGAAACAAACAGATAAACAGCTTTTAATACGGATAGGTATGATAACATAAACCTTTCAACTTCTTTACGAAGCAATTACTTTTAGGATACTTTTAGTTCAACCTACTTTCAGTTTCAACATCATGGATGCCAACAGACTTTGTATATTTCACCAGGTCTGAGAGTGCCCGAGACAGCTTCATTGTTTTCTTCTGTCGGTTTATCCTAGAACGATAAAGCAAATCAATTTTCTGTGAATTAAGAAAGAAATTTTCCTTCTCATATTTAAAAATAAATCAGGGTAAAGACAAATAAGAAGTCTATCTTACACCAAGGAAGCATTTAACAGTTTTATACCACAGAGCTTCATTGTCAAAGCACAGAAGTTATGGAAACAACCACATTAAAGTATACAGAACAAGTCTCTGATCCTCCTTACTTGCTTCAGGTTATCACTAACAACTAATCTCCCAAAGTATCCTAGAGAACTGCTTGATCTGATTTCTTTTTTTTATAGCCTGAATCTTATGCAGCCATTCCACAAAGGACCTTTGATGTCAGGATTTTTGAAAAGGCAGTTTCCAAAGAGAACTCAAAAACATCACACGAACCTTGATGCACGTGGCAAATTAGAAACCAAAAATCTGCTGGGGAGCTGATGCACTATGCAAATCAACCTTAATGAATTCACTGGGCTACCAATCAAACAGTCTGTATGTCAGCTGGATGAGATGGTAAGAGCTCAAAAGACACATTAGGTCCACTGTACTTTGCTAATTAGGCCAAATGGCACCAAGAGATCATTGAGATAATGTGGCAGACAATGGATATACCCTTATACCAGATTCCTGTCACACAACTACAGACAGCCCTCAACAAATTGGCTTCTAGAGCTGTAGCATGTCTATTTAGTGGGCACATTTATGTAGGCATCTTCTTTTTAGAAACAAAACCACTTGTAACAAACCTGGTGCAATGTACAGAGCCTCTGGCTACATTTCCTTGAGAATCCATGTCGTCTTCATCCTCCTCCAGACTGGTTGCCTTTTTCAATTTGCTTCCTTTTTTCTGTGCCAGAATGAAATAAAACCATTGTTTTAAACTGATATTAATATTCAAGAGAGACTCACCCTTTTCTACAAATGATGTGGAACAGTCAACAAGAAAAATAAACTCAAGACATTTAAAACAGTCTGTAATAAAAATTGAGGAGAAAATTTTCTGTGCTCTTTTCTGTGAGGGACTGTTTTGAATAAAGCAATCAAGGAAACTACTAACAAGTTCTATGGTGTTAAAATAGCAACACGAGTTACATGTATGCAGAGGGCTTTGCGGTAGCACACAGAAGCTGTTATGGTACAAACTACTTCCATATTGGTGGTACAAACGAATGTGTCAGTAAATGTGTGTCAGCAAACTTGCTTTTCAAGAAGCAGTGGGTGCAAACTCTAACATGTGAGGTTACATCTGAAGATCAGGAAACACTTTTACTGTGAAAGTGACCGAACACTGGAACAGGCTGCTCAGCGAGGCTGTGGGGTCCTCTTCCTTGTACACATTCAAAAGGTGCCTGGATGTGGTCCCAGGCAGCCTGCTCTAAGCAGCCCTGTTTGAGCAGGGGGGGCAGACAAGATGACCTTGAGAGGTCTCTTCCAACCTCAGTCACATTGTGATTCTGCAAAACCTTCAGCATTTTGAAGGCACTATTGATTTTGAGTATCCATTTATCTGTAGTACTGCAGAATGATATGCATGCACGTGAGGATGGCTCAGCCCAACATCTAAGTTTTTTTTATTAAGGAAGTGCAGAGCCTCACATAAAAAGTGCAAACCAGTTTTAATGTTTTCAGATTAAATCTTGGATGCTTTATTCTTTGATGTAATTTGAAACTACCTGTTATGCACAACTACAACCAGTTATCCACCCTGTTTCTTCTGTGAGTCTGAAGGCAAGCCTCTGCTGGACAATCCAGCTATGATATTCCTCTCCACCATTGTGAGCAAATATAGAATCTATCCAAGAATGCAATCTTTAGTGTAGACCTAATCTTCTTGAGTGGCTCACCTTGCGTTTAGAAAAGCTGCCCATCAACGTTCGGCTATGCCTTTTATTGGTACTGAAGTCTTCCCCAGATTCTGCATCATCCTCAAGTTTATTCTGAAGTAATCAAACAGAAAGAATAATGCAGTAGACCAAATAAGGTGCTATAGACATCGTATTTAAACACAATCAAAAATAGTTTGTGAAGCAACCCACCCTAAAGCATCAACAGAACTTCACCAGACCAGTGCAGGTTTTTTTTAAACACAAGCTGAGCACAAGACCTTTTATCCCAGCAATAACTGACACCACTTTTGTCAACAGAAACATTCAGAACAGACAGAAACCCCAGAAATACCTAATACCACGCACCATGAAAGTTTATTTTCATCCACGCAAGGTTTGAGTGTCAAGTCTCATACATTCACTGACAGCAGACTGTTTTGTAGCTTAATATTTTAAAAGTCTGGTTTAACAGGACTTAATCCTGCCATGAGATGTGACCTCAATTACATGGTTTTCCGCAAATTCTTCATGGTAAGAAAGAAGCAAAATTCTTGCAAACCCTAAATATGTATATAATTTGTTGGTGCCACTAGGCTTTAATACGACCTTACAGTTTCATTGTTTTCCAGTCTAACAGAACACAGATTGTTCTGGCTAACCCAGAAGTCTCAGCATAGTGGCAGAACTTACAGGAATACTGTCTGATATTTCACATAAATCATTAAGCTTAAAAGTACATACAAAACTCAATAGAAACAGAAAGTTTTGGAAAGCTGAGTTTTAGCTCTCTAGTTTTAATCCCCAGTTAGTACACCTGCTTATTGGCAGGCCTCCACTGTTTTTCATTTGTATGCAGCAACCTTCCTAAGCTTTTTGTGGCTTATCACAACTTCTAAACTGACAATGCCTCAAGTTCATGAAGTGTGCTCTGTGGGCTGAGTACATTTTTATAAATAACTGTTAGTATAAAATACAAATATAAATGCATAGAACATAGAGAACTGAGGAAAAAAAAAAGCCCAACTTTCATATTCACTTTTTTATATAATGGGAAACAAACTCTTTCTGTTGAAAAGTCATTTCTTGTGTACATTTCATGCTCTAATTGCTGAGTGGAAAAAAAAAAAGCTTTGTATATCTGACAGTGACGCTCACCTGGCATCACCATTAATTGAATTAATTCAGCTATGAAATCTGAAGTCTATAATATATAATTTATTCAGTAAGCTGATACAATTTCATGAGTGTCAAAACACATTGATAAACCCAACCTTAGACAGCCTTTGAAAGAACAAATGTTGTTCTGAAATAATAGTACTAAGTGGCTACAGAGACAAGCAAAACAGTAGTCAAGCCTAGGGGGTGAGTGAAGCACAGTAAGACATGTTCACCTTCTTAATATCTGATTTCTGACCAGCCTTTCCCGATGATGGTAGAGTGGTAACTGTAAAGTTGTTTGGATCTTCACAATCACGAATTTTGGATTCTTTTATCAGTGAGTCGAGCTTTTTCTTTGCTATATTCTCCACTCTTTTTCTATTAGTAGATGCCTAGAAACAAAACAGAACTGTTAATCAAAGTATCGACAAAAAAAAAAAAAAAAGGCTTAATAATTCCAAACAGGACTAATGAAAACTAAAATTTTATTTGAAAGAAAAAAAGAGTGAAGAGAAAAAACTAGCCAAAGGATCTGCCTTAATTGACTACTAGTAACTGCTTCGGAGCACGCTAAACAATCTCTTCATTTACATAATGTGAAGCAGTTACCTGCAGCTCAATATCACACTTCATGCACGATGTGCGAGAATGTGAAGCCCTAATGTAGATGTTAGATCTGAAGTGCAAACAGAGTGTCTGAGGTCATGAGAAAGTAAAACTAATTAATGCAATTCTTAAATGGCTGAAATAAATCAAGACTGTTAGCTTGACTCAGCTACTCAGAGGACGTTTCTGTTATAAGCCAACAGAAATAATTACTGAGATGACTCCCAATCACAGCAAACTCTACAACTGTAGCAGACATAGGATTCTTCTGGATGGAATGGGAAAAGCTTCAGAATCTGGCATAAATACACAGTTGCAGGCACAAAAATATTAAGAGGCAAAAAATTCCCAAACTGAAAGATTATAACTAGAACTGGTGCCGTCTAGTAGGCACTTCTGCCAAATTTGTCCCCAGGAAGGCTTAAAACCTTAAAAAATTGTGATGAAACCCAAAGATTAGACCACATCCACATTCCAGAGAACTCACACAAGGTTTGTTCTCCCTGGGATAGGAAAACTGAACATACATTTACATTCAAGCGATCACCGAACTTACATCTCCATTCATTAGTTTGCAGTCATCATCTATCTCATCAGCACTGTCCTCATCAGAAACTTCACCCTCCTCTGCATCATCACTAATGTTGGCTGGAAGTTTCTTCCCCTAGAGGATGAAATGAATACACAGGCAGGTTAACACACAGCTCATGCTATGACATATTAAAACAAAACAAAAACACATCACCAATGTGAAACAAAAATCAACTCCTACAGAAGTGAAAATCATAATACTCCAAGCAAACGCTAAAATTCTCTGGACTCATCCATGTTCGCTAAAGATCAGGGAGGTGAAAGCTTATCATGACCTCATTTAAATTAGTGTATAAGTGATAACCAAGCAGAGATTGTAATCGTCACAAAAAAGGATGGATGGAACAAACTGAGCATGTTTTTACCTTAACCAGTATCTTCCCTTTAAGACTTGCTGGTGAAGGGAGTCTGGTAGAATCATCGCTGTGCACAGAAGACAGATCCAGTTTGTCTCCCAGAATTTCTGTAAGATACTGAGCCATCTTCTTCTGCTGAATTACACTGCAATGGTTCTCAATTGACAAGATAACAGGGTACCTGGCAGAGATATAAGCAAGTATTATCAACCACAAATGTAGCTTTTATAGCATTAAGAGGATAAGGGTTATTACTGTCAGAGCTATTCCCACAAGGGGAATCAGCACCAGTGAAATCCACAGGGGTTATATTTATCAGTGTGGGCAGAGAACTGATACCCCACTACTCACTCCAAACCACACATTTTTGACAGTCACAGGATAATTAAATTTCTGCTATCAGATTTGATGCATTTTTTTCTAGAGCACACTTTTCACTTTCCTACACTACCCAGTCCTAACCTCCACTTCTTGCCAGAGAGGTTCGAGGAAGAGAAGGATATATTTTAGAATGAGAACAAGAGCTACTATACCATGCACTTTAAGTATGAATTACGAGGGATTCATTAATTAAAAACTAATTATGAATAAAGAGAAATCTATCCTGACATCTGGCCCGAATTAGCTCCTCATCTTTCAGCCAGACAATGCCTGCAGGACAAAATTTTCCAAATTGATGGCTATAGTTGACTTCCTAGCTTTGCCTGAAGTTAGCTCCTTAGCTGAATTCGCAGATGACCAACTGCTATGCCTTCAGCCTTATCCTGGCTAAGTGTGACCATGTCATCACTGGAATACACATCCAGAGATATGTGGCTAAGTTGTCATCTATTTGCTAGAAAAATTCAGTCAAAACTTTGCACAGAATGCCCCTGCTCAGCCAGTTTTGTCTTGTTATTTCTTTCTAAAGGCCTTTTCCCCACAGAAAACTCGTAATTCTAGTGCCTGTCTGTCATATGCAGGAACAGGTTAGATTTTCAATCATTTCCTTTACAAGGATGCCTGAGATTACTCCAGCTTAGAGCTTGATTTCAAAAGTTGGCAGACTGTATACATACTCGTTCTTGATAAAGGCATATTTGTTGATAGTTTCAATCACATCTTTGAAGAGAATTTTGGAAGTCAAAGTGTATCCGTGGTGGACAATCGGTTCCCCATCTGGCCCATCCCAGCAGTCAACTACAGAATAGAAACAATGACACCCGTCAGACAAATAACATCTATGGAAGACCATGGGACCTAAGTCTTCTGCAGAAGTCACAGGTGTCCCTTTACAGAAGAAACAAAAGTATGGAGAGTAGTGATGATTCCTCTTTGATCTTTACCTTCTACACAACGACAGCCAGACTGTAGCACCCACGCGTACATGTCCACCCTAGACTGGGACATCAGCTGATCTCCCATGAGGTAGGTATTATGCGAAGAGGTAATAAAATAGTGACTCAAAGGATAACTCATGTCCTGATTCACTTGGTAGTGTTCTGGGTTGAATATGTCCCCTGATGGACTCCGCATGTAATTGGTGAAACCTGTAAATAAACAATACCATAAATAATACAATTTGTCCTTTGTGTTGCTGTAGCCTTCCTAAAACTAGCCTAAAAATGCATACTGACATTTTACCAACATATTCATGAACATGACAAGTAAAATAAGTAAATAAAACCACAGTATTCTATCTGTCACAAAGACCAGCTGTGATTATTGCTTTCAAAAACATTCCAGGTGTTTTGTTCAATTCCCCACTCTGACTTTCCTAAAAACCATGTCTGTATTTAATCCACCCTTCATTTGCATCCCCCTCTTCACTTAAACCTTTAGGTTTACAATTCAAAGGATTATGGTGGGACATTAGGTTGGATAGTGAATAAAAGCCTCCTGACATCTGTGGTCACATCCTGGCATCACTCCTCAGTGAAATGAGTTGAAAGATGTACAGTACTGCACTGCCTAGAGACAGTTTCCAGTGGCCGAACACAGTTTGAGGGAAGGGATCGGACTGCTTCTCTTATTAAAGTCTAAATAAATTCCAAAAACACCTGCAGGAATCATAAAACTCAATTCTATTGTATTTTCCAAATGCACAAATAGAGACACACACAGTTTCAGCCCACCTGTAATGACTCCTACTTCATCGTGATACATACCTCTAAAATCTTCCAATTTCAACTCCACAAATAATAGACAATAAAAAAAAAACCACCATGCACTACTACTCTATACAACATAATAAAATTCTATGACTTTCTATTATCCAAACAAACGTGATATTCTCTTAAGAATTTAAACACTGTTGACCCTCTCCTGCAACAGCTACAGCAGCCAGCTTACCATCAATCCCCAGAGCTCCCTCCTTCTTGTTCTCCGGGCATGGTTCAAACTTGCTGATGATTTCCAAGCACTGTTCTTTAGTCACATTTGTCATCTGTAGAAGTAGCAAAAAGGAGGTGTTAACTAGTAGTCACAGCTTTTCCTAGCTCTTTTCTCTGTATACAGTTCATCAACTGGCCAACTTATCCAGAGTGGCACTACGGATTTCCAGTTACCCAGGGAGATTCTCACTCCCGCCAGTCAGTGTCAGGTCAGATAAGAACTAGACTGCTTTGTGAAAAGTTTCTGTCCTATTGGCAGCTGCCTGATCACATCCAATAAAACAGAGGTCTACTTTGTAGGTCGAATCTGATTAGCATTGTTAGCCACACAGAGCGCTCAAACTGAACACACTTTGTCACATACCAATGGGATTTCTTCTTTTGTAGAATTAATGATTGATTTGCCTTATCAAAATTTGCATTACCAAAATAGTTTCACTTTAAAAGAAAAAAAGAAAACAGCTCATATGTTTATGCAGCGGGCAGAAAAATCAGTTTTAACTAGCAGGGTGAAAGGAAATCAGGACATACTGCTCTCAGAAAGCTGAAGAAAATCTGCTAAATTCAAGGTCTCTTTGCATGCTCAGTTGAAAAAAAGAAAAGGGTACAAAGGGAAAAATGTTTGTAAATGTTAACATTTACAAAAAAAGACAATTTATGATAGCTATATTTTTATCTGTACTTAAAAGTTGAATTATAAACATATTGGAAGATAAGCAGTATAATTTAATATTCCTGCTATTTCTTGATTTGTCATCAAATTATTATCCCTGCTATTACTTGATGTTCCTGTCCTAAGTGATGAAGCAGATCTATTCCATCGGCTGCTTTACACGACACATGAAAATGGTCACCAGAGCCAAGTGGCCACGTTGATGGTTTTGGCAACATGAAATCTTTGCTGGGGGGGGGGGGGGAATCAAACTACAACATGTTTACTACAAGATCAACGCCTTTTCTGGGAGTAATTTAAAACCTAACAAACAAACGTGAAAGAGGAGGAAAAAACAAAACAAAATAAAACTCAACCAACCCTTTATTTGTCCACACATTATAGGCTTGCCAGGTTCAGAAGAAAAAGTTCTGAAACAACAGATTTTTCTGGCACAGCTTCAAACATACAGAATGAACACTTGTTTTCCCTGCATGTACCTCATAAGAAAGGGCAGAGCTAGACAAGGGAGAGAAACCCTAGAGGCATGTGCTGTCCATGTCAGCGATTAGCTGAGCTGATTTGTGTCCTCTGGCTAGTGCTCATTTTCCTCTCACCATGGGGAGGATCGATTGGCCAATGAAACAGAAACACACCCCTCTATCTAAAATCATAACTGCCAGAGAGATGTGGGTTTATCATCTGTTCATTTCTTAGATTACAGATACCACATGCGTTGCCACTTTCTGGCCCTCCAAGTTACCATCTTTGAGAAAAAAAAAAACAAACTTGTTCTGACCAAGGGCTATTTGGGATAGGAGTAAGTGTGTTGGACTTCCAGGCAGCTTGGTTTACAAAGATTCACACTCCTATCATGATCAGTGCAATGAAGAGAGTCTTTAAGACTCACTCTAGCCATGCAATGTTAAAGCACTAAGAGAGAACCTAATTTGCACTACTACATATCCTCACAACACTTCCCCAGACATAAATAATCCTCTCAGCAGCTCCAGGGAACACAATCTACTACTTTGCAAACTGAGAAAGGGTGACAACGTAGTTCAGTGTCTCATCGCGGACTGTGCCCTAAGATAAAAGCAGAGCCAGAAGCAACATCTTTGCACTGGGACGTTTAACATTGGAGAAAGATAATGATGGGACTGTCCTAAAAGAATACATGATAAATAAAGTAACTGTAGACATTACAGTTCTGGACACAATCAAAGAGCCTACAAGAAGAAAGAAGTAGTGAGGGCAAGAAGATTCGGGAAACAGTCTTCCCAGCCTACAAGGTGAAAACCAAGAGGCATCTAACTGGCTATTTTTAACATTCACGCCCTCCAGAGCGAAGCTGCTAAAATCAGAGTAGCTGCTCACTGTTCACATATATGTTCCCAGCCTTTTAGAAAGGCAAGGCACGCCCGGGGCAGACAGACAGGCACGTAGACTGGAGTGCTTTTCCTGGGTCAGGCCTACCTTCTGCTCATTCTCCAGAAAGCGCCTCAGATCGTCTGCATCCAAGTAGTCCTTGTGGTTGCTGTAGGTGAGCATCAGCAAGTACAAATCACGTCGTGTTGACATCATCTTGTAGAAGGTGCAGAACTCATCAAAGCCCAGCATGCCTTGGTTGTCGTCTGTGTCAGCCTCCTGCATCACACAGCAATACAGCAATGAGATACCCGACTGCCCAGCTGCAGCCTGAGCAAACTTTAAATAAACAAACCCCTGCACAAGGGTAAGCAACACTGAAATTAAATGCAGGTTGTTGCTGCCTGACATGGCTACTCACTGCAGGGTCTGATAGAACAGACCGATTTACAGACTGATGTTTGTCATACAAATGCTTTCCCCTTTGAACTTTTTAAATGTATGAAGTAGTGCATGAGCCAAGAAACCATTTTTACGGCCTTTCTTGTTCCATGGGGCACCCAGAAGGGCTTCTTCTATCTGTAACAATGAAGTAAGACAGGGTACCCTGGGACACAGAAGAGAGCATGCACATATCTGGCAGATTTACCCATTCTTATTTTCTTAGGATCATTAGAACTCATTCATTCTAAAATGAATTTTATATCCAGGATCTGGGAGGATCTCTGTTAAATCCATGGCTGTAAACTAATAATCTGCAAAATTTCCTAAAAGCGTGAAAAAATGAATGGGAAATTCTGCCAGGGGACAAGTATGAAAATGAAAGATGCAACTTTCCCAAGCAGGATACCCAGTACTTGCATATTTGCTGAAAATGCTTTGCCAGCATTCCCGTGTGCTTTCAGTAAATCAGCTGTCAGCATATTGCTTTGCTCAGCCTCACTGGAGACAAGTTAAAACACATTTCAGGCCAGAAAATTAGAAGTATATTAAGGCATCTTCTTACTGACCAAATCTTCATATTTTTCACTGAATTTCCTTCATGTACTGCCACACAAGGGCAGGCGGATCAGCTGAGGAAAAGGCTGCCGATAAGCTCTCACAACCATGGACAGCAACGCTGAGCAGCCCTCACAGCACAGTTCCGCCCTGGTTTGCTAACAGCATTTCACAGTTATTTGCCCAAGCACAAAGTACTTCTACAGCCCTGCAATTTATTCTAATGGACCCAGAGAGATTTTAAAACCTTATGCAGCCTCCTCGTTCCCAAAGCACACCCCGCACCTGCCCCCCTCTTTCACCTCGACAGACCTCACGATTTTTTCTCCTCTCCAGTCTCCCACTTCAGCAGTTTCAGAGCCTGTATCAGCTACAAGGCTGAAGCTGCCATTGCTATGGAGGATGTGGCTGGAAGAATAAGGAATCGTGGAGCTCCTTTAGAAAAGAGCCCCAGGTGAAAAATATGAAAGCACTCATGAGCAAGAATTAGCTACTAAAATCCACTTTTCCATTGTAATTATGGCAAGATTTTTTACCATTTTTATTTTTAACTAGAAAATTAATATTCAAGGTAACTTTTTTCAGTGCCTATATATAATGTACCCTTTTTTTTTTATCTTAAAATACTTGGAGTAGCTATTTCATTAACAGAAAAATTTGATTGTTCAGTTCAAGGCTGCTTAATATTCTGATTCTAAGCTATCAAGTAGCAATTATGTCTTCAGCTGAGACCAGTTGAGTTCAATTATGTACTGCACAGAGACAAAGCAAATCCATTCTTCCTTGCTAATATGTTTTCCAAAGCACTTTATATGAATAATAGTTATCATTGATTACAAGCAGTAAAGCCAGAACACAGCATACAATGAGTGAATGTTTTTATGCAGAAAAGTTTTACCTGCTTTCTTCTATTTGAATAATAGAAAAATTAGTCAAAATTTAGCAAACCTAATGGCTCCTACTGGAAAGAGAGTCGCTGTAATCTACTGATTTTAATGAGTTTTTAATTTACTTTCTTCACTGAGCTACATCCGTAAGTGTAACATTTGATGGTATGAAAGAAAAAAAAGAAAAAAATTAATAAAAAGTAACAGGCAAAAAACCCTTGTTTTTCTTAAGCAGTACATGCACAAATCTCAATGGTTTTTGAGCCTGGAATGTGTCCCAGATCTAATTACTTAAATTCACGTGATCACTAGACTAGCATGACTTCGTAGTAAACACGAAGCAGTGCTCCAACAGTTGCCATTCCATCTGTGAGACTTCAGGCACCTACATGTACATTATGTTTCTTAAGATACATACACACTGTCCATACATTGCATCAGAAAAACTGAAACAGCTGCAGTGTCATCATGTCCCATACTCTTTCGCAGGGTACAGCCTGCACCCTGGAGGTAACAAAGTTGGGCGTGGAAACAACCAGGAGCTAACACATTAGCAAGCACTGCTGCAGAGATCACAATCATTCATCCCAATAGCAAGTAAAAGTGAAGATGTAAACTTTACAGAAACCTTTAATCAGTCTTAGATCAATTGCAAACTGCAGAGGACCTGTACAACCACAATAAATGTTTAAAATAAAAGACAGCTCAGTCTTCAGGCACCTGCAGAGAACAGAATTACCTTTGCTGTGCCACAGCTCTTTGTGTGACCTTAGGCAATTCACTTACTTCTGCTTCAACTTTGTGAACGGGGATTATAACATCTCTCTACCATTCAAATAACTAAACCAAAATTATGTATTCAGCTATGTACAATGCCTTAAATAGATTTAGACTGTGACTTCGAAAAAACAACAAAACAATAAACCCAGATGCCATCGACAGATATGATTTGATTCCTTCCAGTTCTACTGAAATCCCAGTATTTAGTTCTCTCTAAAGCAATCTCTCACAGCATGTCCAATACTTTTTTTTTTTTTTTTTTTTTTTAATAGAGAGCTGCTGGAAAACTGTGCTAAGATGTTCCTGACTCAGACACAAAATCATCGCAGTTCACTAAGAACTATTGATTCAACTTCTGCTTGGGTCCTTCACGCACCAGACTTTTTGAATTTAAAAGCACACAGAACTTCACAGTTCAGTTGCACAACAAACTGTGTCAAGGCCAGCAGAAAACCAAATGTCAAACAAATAGGTTTTAGCAGTGGAAAAAAACATGACGGACATGGAAGACTGCATACATGGAGTTTCATTAGTACCAGTTACTGGAGGATACTGGATACTTTACTAGAGGGAATATAATCAGAGGAAGCTACGTGACTGAATTTCAGATCAACAAATGCAGCAAAAAGCAACATTTGCACTGTCTTTATGTTATATAACACTACAAAGTACCTGGTATAATGCTTTTTTCTATGAATAACAATTTATTTATGACGTGTTTCTGGAACTTTGTTCAATTTACCAAATGCACGATATAGCATCTCTCAGTAGAGTGGAAACGAACCAGCTGCTGAGGTATTTACAAGCTCTCCTATTAAGGCTTCATGTTAAATCTCCAGGAGCTTAAGCACCGTTCTCTTAGAAAAAAATATCTTTTAATTTCTTACCTTAAACATTTGCTTGACTTTTTGTCGGGGTAGGTTCACATTCAGTTTGTGCATCAGCTGGAGCACTTCGTTAATACTCAGACTGCCATCCCCATTTTTATCTGCTTCATCAAATGTCTGCTTCAACCACATTAAACAGGAGTTAAGGACCATAATGGAATACCAAGGCACGTTACAGAACATTATGTATATAGGAATTTTTTCATGTAAATGAGGCTAGGGATATAAGAAAATTCAAGGTAACACACAAACTAATTCCACTTGTGTTATATCTATAGCAGTTTCCAGATTTGTTGTGCTCATTATTCAACACATGCTATTCACCCACACGAAGAAGAACGTTACACACAACTTTGATTTCTGAGCAAATTGAAATATTGCATTGTATTTTGTCTTGTACAACCAAATAAAAGGGACAACCTTCCACAGGGACCAAAAGATGAAGGAATATACCCGTACGTATTCCAGTCCATTCTCGCCCAGTCACCTTTCTCAGTCCATTCTCTTTCCCAGACCACTCCTCTTCAAGCACTTCTGTCTCTGGAAACAGGGACTGCAACAGAAACCACTTGGAAGCTTTGAGTGTAGAGCTTGTTTTTAGTCAAACAAATACTTAAAGGAATCCTTATGCTGCTGATTGTTCCTCACCACTGGGAGATACTCTTTCAAGCAGTATAAAAAGGATATTGGTCTCTGGTCCTCTGGCGTTTTGCGAGGCTGTCTTCATCACTGATTCCTGCCATCAGATATTTTAGACCCGTGATCCAAGTGCGTGCTTCCTCTCCACTGGAAGACACCAGGTCAAGAGATTCCATATGATCTCCATAGTAGATGCTGAAGCAGCAGTTCGGATCAAAACTGCCATCAGCATAGCGTTGAAAGATCTCTGATTGCTTCCCCTCACAAACCTCCTGAATAGAGTCGATGGAAACTAGAATGACAAAAGCGTGTAGCTCATTAGTGACTGTAGGAGAATATCCATGAAGGCTGGCTTACAGTGAGACTGTCCTAGAAATAAATCCCTTTTTGTTTGTCTTGATGCAAGTTATCTCTTTTAATCACACTGCTGAATCACACTGGTGCTTAGCCACGAACATAACAAATGAGCCTACCTTCCAATTCGAACAAAAAGAAAAATCATCTATAACAAAATTAGCCTAGGTAAGATTCAGATTTTACTTGAGCCTGAGAAAACTGAGACATGAAACAATCTGCAATTAATACAACAGGATAATATTTCTAGCTTTCATTTTCTTGTAGATTTCCTTCAGAATGGGCCACAGTCAAAGTCCACCGCGCTGTGAATACCATCCCTGCCCTAATTCGTGCTAAGGGCAGAGAGGATCAGGCATGCCCAGTCCAGGCAAGGTGGTTTTATCTGACAGGCACTTTCCTTCCTCCCTAGGTACAAGGACAAAACAGATGAGAATTCAGTTCCACGCATTCCTCTAAGATCAGAATTTCTACCTCTTTGAGAGGTCAAACAGAGCATAAAAAAGACTGCAGTTGGTCAGAACAGTGATTCATCTTATCAGTAAATTCCAGTTCTACTTTTTGGTTTAATGTAGAGATGTGCAGATGATAAACATTCACAGCCTGTGTATCTAATAATTGCATGAACAATTTATTTCTCTTGTAATGTTCCTGTTCCCAAGCTGAGAGAAGAGAAATTCTAATCATAATAATAATTTTTTTTAAAAAAAGGACAAATTTTGTTTTGCTTTGTTCCATTGTTCTCTGGAGATTATAAGGAACAGACATCTGTTTGCTATGGTATGGCTACTGTGCAGCTGGACAGAATATTATACACAGACAAATGGCTAGAGCTTAAAAGGAAAAACTGACCAGTAGAACAAAGACTGCATTATTGAATGTCTCTATGCCAAAAGTAGGTAACTAGCAGTTGCTAGGGAGAGAACAGTAATAGGCCCTCTCCCCAAACTAATTTTCAGCTGATGTTGCACCCAGACATGCCATCTCCCCTGTACTGCTTCTTTGCCCATGCAGTTTCACACATCTCCTTAAATAGCCTAGTAACTGCAGTCTGAGAGCATTTCTTACTGGGATCACAATGAACCAACACTCACTCACACACAACTTCCAGTACTGTCTCTCATCACCTCTTCCCAAAGTGTACGGCACAAGGAAACCCTAGCTGCACTGCACTGGAAATAAAAATAATGGACAACTTAATGTAAAGAAATAAGTGTGAACAAGCTGTGAACACATGCAGCTTTCTGCTGCTTTTGCACTAGGTCATACTTATGGAATAAGGAAACTAAATCATCAACTGTTAATCATTATGAAATACATTCTTTAAATCCAAGTACACTTCACTTGATCACCTGCACCAAACCTTTCATGCTGGCTTGCTTAAAAGATCTTAGGAGGAATCAGAGGAAAGGCTCCGTGGCTGACACTCACTTTTGGCTTTCTCATTCTTTCGAGACGGTCTCCAGCGAATACATGACTTGTGCTCATCCAGGTAATAGAAGCGGACCAGTCCCTTGGAACCGCCACGGAGCTTGATCATTTGGGTGCCAGCTTGCATGGAACTCATACATCTTTCCACTGAAAAGAAAATAAAGTGATATCAGTCAGTCAGATTTTGTTTCCCTTAAAATCACCTTTACAGGAAAGAAAAAAACAACAAGCTGCTCAATTACCAATTCAAGTCAACGGGTAAGCTTTCCTGTACTGTCTGCTGTAAGAGGTTATGTGATGTGATCACAAAATCAAACAGACTCTTGGCATCTGTGAACTACTCTGTAAACGTGAAAGTTTCCATTCTCATATTAATAGGTATGAAGTCCTAGGTCAGAAGTGGCACAAGGTACATATCCTTCCATTCCCATTCCAAGTGCTCAATTTGAGCTGCTGCAATATGTAGAAGTCTTGCTGGACACAATTAATAACAGAACTATAATAACAGAACTATACAGATCATAAATCCCTACAATTTATCCTGACAGAAGGAAAAAAAGCCCCATTTCACATGTATTGTTAGAAAGGATGTTCTCACCTCTGTCACTTATTTATGGTTCAGTAGCATTAATTGTCCTTTTTGTAGTTTGGGGAGTTGGTGTGCATGTGGGGAGGTGTGGGAGTACTTCAGCATGTGAAAATAAGGAGAAGTTAGAGGGATTGAGTCACTTGAGTATTTTTATACACAGAGCAGCTTTGTCAAAAGATGCATGACCAAGGTCCGGTACACACAGAGACACAGAAAAATCAAAACCCAACCAAACAACAGAAAGCCCCCAACCAACCCAAAACACCCCAGACAACCAGACACTGTCACGCAGCAGTGGCATAGTCAAGAGTCAACTCAAGGCGTTTTCTGTCTACACACAGGACTTTGCATTCCTAAAGCCTTGTGAGCAGGCCTTTTCTCTCCTTTAAACCAACCATCTCAGTATTAGTGCCAGAACTTTTACTCATCTGCTTGCTCTCACTGACTCAAGACTCACTAAAGTTCAGGACTCTCTAATATTCTTTTAATTGGCCAAAAAAATAAAATGAAAGTATCATAGTAATCTCACAATATCTTTGAAAGAACACATATCCGTATAATTCTGCCAGCAATGGTTGGCACAGTGTTTTTGCTGCATACCAGTGGGAATAAAAGACTGAGCCCGTCACGAAAATGCACAGCCCCTACAGAAGGAGACGTTAACGAGAGAAACGATCCTGTAAATCCTGCTGGAATTGAAGTCTTAATTGGAAGTCAGCCTGTCAGCTCTCCATTGCTCCTGACCTGGAGTCCCTCAGCCATCTGGATTGAGGAAACGCCGCAGCGCTGTTTCTGCATCTCTGAGCCCCTGCAGAAGTTCCCATTAGTTTCTAAGCTGTCTATGCCTGCAGCTCTCTTGTTGAGAAAATATTTGGTGACAAGTGGGACAAGAAGTGCTCCCAGCTCAACAGGTGTTCCTGACTGAGGCCACTGCAGATGGCCTCACCAGGCACGAGTGTTACAGGAAGGCTTTTATTAAAATCCATCTACTGGAACAGGAAAAATAGTATTTCTCTAGCCATTTCCAGCTAGCTGTACTGCTTTTATTAACTTTAGAGAAGAAAGGCTGCTAGGAAACAAAAAGTGACCTTTCTCAGACAGTTGTGAAGCTTAAGGACATTGCAACTACACGCCAGTATATATAAAAATAACCTTACAAGACTTCAGTGGCCTACTGTGGAAGAAGACAACAGGAATACTTCCAAAAGCTTGCTTCAAAGATGGAAGACAAGACAAATATTGCATGAAAAAACAGAGTGAAGAGTTGTACAAATTCTCCAACTAAGACCAGAGGGCAAACCTGTCTTCCTGGGTACAGAGAGAGAGGGAGAAGATGGAAAATTTCAGAAGTCCACACAAGCCAAAGTGTACAACACTGCAGCTACATTTCCAGAGAAATTAAAAGAAAACAATAACGGAAACATAACTGAGAGGTTCTTGATGACCGAATAGCACCCTGGCAAAGACTTAAATGCTGTGAAATAACTTGGGACCAGGGCTTTGTCTCGAGTTCTTATTTTCCTCCCCACCAGCTCTAGACCAAGTTGTCACTAAACAAGATTTAAGCATAAAATCCTTCCAGATGATAGTGTCTTGAGCAATTAAGTGGCAGGCGCTCAGCCTGCATCTTACCAAGATGGCCTATTTTCCATCGAGGAGAAGCGACGATACTGCCGCCAACCCAGAAAAATTCTTCAGCCAGGCGGGCAACTGAAAACTTATTTTGAAGCAAGGGACTTTTTGGAGCATCCATTTCCGAGACAAAAGGCAGCTTCAGAAGTGAACACAAGCACCACAGGCCTTAGCAGAGATTAAGGTTCAGTAGTTGCAAATTTTTCAGTGTAATGGTATAGGAATAGTGTTAGGAAAAATCATTACAGGATAATTTGTGATTTCCAAAATCCAGTGGTATTGTTCAGGCTGTTACAGAGCAGTTTCACAATACATTCAAGCCTCCTAGTTCAGGTACAGACTATTAAAATACCAGCAAAATCCTTTCTTTCGGGGTGACGTGCCCATGTGTCTAGCTTGGAAGATGGGCTCAGTTTCAGTTCAGCATTTTAAAGACAACCCAGGCTGGACTCAGGCCCCTGAGGCAAGCTGGCATGCAGACGAACCCACTTCTGGACAGAAAGGCCTCCTGATGACGTTCTTTTCCTGTGCTACATTACCAGGTGCTGAGCAGCCACCGAGCCACCAAACCTGCTCACAGTTGTTGCCTTCTCCATGCTGCTTCCTCCTGGCAGCAGCGGCTCCGCAGCGGGCCGGATCCCTCTCCGACATCTGATGACTGACGGATTTGCAAGTCCCACTCCTGCTGGTGGCTTTACTTGCTCTTCAGAAACAACCAGCAATATCCATCGCAGTAAATAAGTGCAAAGTTAATAGCACAATCCGTCCCCTCCCTGCCCTCCCAAGCCACCCTTGCATTGCGCTGTGAATGTGTCGAGGTGCTTAAGCTCTTCGGTCTCTCTCTTCCCAGTTCTGAAACAAAATTATCACCTCCTCTTCTCATCCAGCTCTTTGAAATATCACTGTACAAATCTTCACCTTTCCTCAGAAGGTTATCCTCAATATTTTAATGGGCATGCCTGATAAAAGAAGGAACACTTCTCTCCAGGCAGGAAAAAACTAGACGTGCTGGAAACAAAGCAACATGTTTGCTTGAAATCCTAAATCCACCGTATGCACTAATCCTAAAGCCGTGTTCTGCCCTATCCAGTCAAGGGATTTAGGTGACACATGTTACAGCTGTAGAAAAATAAGAAGGTTAAAAAAAATTGCGTGTTTTTTTTTTTTTTTTTTTTTCCTTTCCTTAGTTAGCATCATCTTTCCATCTCACAATCTGTGTAGAAATGTCTCTGCAAACTGAGACAACGCCATAGAGGATGCTCTCCTAGGACCCAAGGCAGGCAGCTAACCTGTACAGAACAACTGCTGCTCACAGAAACCAGGAACACAATGCTTGAAAACTGGCAGAGAGAAAAGCAGGTAAGTATTAATTTTTAAAAAGCACTAAGTCACTATCTCATTCCCTTTGAAACACATCCAATACACTCCAGATACAGAAATCTGTCATTTACGTTATCACAACCTCTTAATCTGCATTAAGTACAATATACAATTGCTCTTGCCATCTGTGATCTGTACAAGGAGCCCAACATGCTTCTAGCTCAACAAGCTGAACACAAATTGCCCGTTTAAAACATACTCATTAAATGCTTCCCACTCCTCCTTTCGCAGTGTGAGAAAGCTGTACCGCAGTTAATTGTGGAGATGCCTGACTCCCAAGTACACAATGTTTATTTCACTGCCTGTGTCCAGCAATCAGATGTTAGGCTGGCCACAGAGCTCGGCCACAGATTTATCCTGAAGAAAAAACAAAGTGGGTCTGGGCTAAGGATCAGAGGCAGCAATACGCCTGTGTACCCCCCTGTTGCTTTCAGCTTTGTTCCAACGCTGGGGAAATAGCCTTCCATTCCCCTAATGTCTCACTCAAGAGGAGTTTGGTGAGACAACAGCAAGCCCATCACCCTCCTGCCATCGGAGGAGGAGTGCCTTCTGTGCAGTGCTGAGCTGTGTATAAATGTGGGGCTGCAAACTGCTACGCTACAGGCACGAGCCCCTACAGATCCCAGCCCTCTGGGGCAGGAAGCCAGGTCTAGCACGGGCCAGAACGAGACCTGACAAAGGTCAGCTTAACTACCTGCAGATACAACTCAACGCTGATGGTCTCAGTTACAAGGAGACAGAGTTAAGGCAACCTTCTGCGATAAACCAGTAGTACTGTGCTTGTTTAGCTCCTTTTTTTTCCCGTTGCAGCATGATCAGAAAGCTTGCTTGCAGCCTTCCAGGTTACACACACAACAAAATGTCAGCAGCTGGCACTGAAGTTAAAGGCAGATTTGCAATCTGAGGCCTACCAAGAGAAGGTTAATGTAAATCCTTTCAGCTGACACGATCAACTCATCCTTCAGGCCTGCTAAGATGATCACAAACAGAGAAAAATGAAATGTTCTAACAAGCCCTTCTATGTACTGATTGTGGCTGGATATTGGTAACTGCGGGGGAAAGGAACAGGAAATAACAAAGGGTTAAACGTGACTTAATCCCTCTCCCAGCTCCTAAGCTACTGAGCTGAGCACTTAGGATATAAGCCTATTGAAACGGGTTTCTATTCTTGCCTCACTTGACATCCCAAGAAAAGTCTCACTCACCTGACAAAATGTGCAGATGAAAGACGTTTCTCCATGGCACTTTAAAAACTTATTATTCTCCAAATGTACCAAAGGGTGTTCATGGCACAAAAAGATTTGAAGACCGACAGTGTTTGAGCCTGCAGGCTGCCCTGTGGCTTAGCTAAAAGGGGAGTTCAGGAGACCTGGAGAACAATGCTGCAATGACAAAGGCCTTGTCAAAGAACTTATTCACGTTAACAGTGGCAGAAGAGCCAGGCTCCACCACACAGACACAGCACCTTGCCAAAAATATGGTTTGGGAGAGGGAAGCGAGTAAAATGAAGGTCCTCACCAAGCAATGGGTTTATGATTAATGCAATCTACCAGGATGAGTGGATTCACTTCCAACATGCATGGTTTACTGCTGAGGAAAGGGAAACATCTTAAAAAGACTAAAAATTGCAGTGGAGGAAAAGTCAATACCTAGTCCAGCCTCTGCTCTCTCTAGTGCCTTCTACACATCAGGATTCAAGCATGAGGCACCGAAAGAGAGGCAACATGAGAGGTAAATTCAGCTGAGTGCAGCCGCAAGTACATCAGGTACCAGCGTGCAGAGCCAACTCCTCTCCTTCGGCTGGCTACGGAGGTTCGCACAAAAGATACCTCAGGTGCACGTAATAAATTGGTTTTTAATGGTCGGTAGATTGACTGCCAGACCATTGATCATTGCAGCCTGGTGCTGTAACTGCCCAGCAAATCCGCCCGGATTAGGCTTGTCACTTCACAGCTCTGCACTCCGCCTGGCCTTGCACAGGCATGCTTCACACTACAGACCCACTTCACCAGATTACCAACCTGACCTCATCACCAGGGCTGACTCTAAAGTACTTAGAGACACATTGGCAGCAATTAGTGACACAGATACGGACCCTAATACAGGCATTGCTATTTCCCATCCAGGGAAATCATCCTCCTAATGGCTGCAGAGTAACAAGAAAACGATTGCAAACCCACAGCAGAAGTACTAAAATTAAAGGGGGAAACAACAGCTCCTGATGCCATCTGGTGCAGTGCCATTTATCTGTGTGCTCTCTCCCCACTTCCTTCTCTCCTCACCTTTGTACTTCCTGCAAACACCGGGCAAAAAGCCTGGAAAACCTGCAGCAATCACAGAACCGCTGCACCTTGGGTACCTCTGCCTGAGGTCTTCATCTTCATTGTGGTATGCCTGCTCCTGGCACTGAAGCACCACGTGCTGAGATGCTTCAGAAGGCAGACAACAAAAGCAAACATCTGGTCGAGAGGCGCATCACTCAGCACAGCCTAGACCAACACCCGAGGTACGGCACAGCTCCGAGCCCAACACACCCCAAGAGGGGCCACAGACACCGGGTGAAGACCACTCGCCTCCCAGCACGAGGGATGCAGCGAGTACATGCTGCCAGCGCACAGACAACATCTGTCATCATTTCTATTTTCATCAGGCAACTAAACCCCACATTGGCCGCATTAAGAATTCCCCAAACAATCCCTTTGGGCTGGCGCCGCTGACTTCCAAGGCTGGAAAACCGGGATGGGTGCGGGGTCAGAACCACGCTCCCCGGGGTCGCTCAGAGCAGCAGCAGCCCCACCACGACCCCGAGCGAGGCGGGCGGCTGGCTCCTCGCCTCCCCGGGAAGTGCTCCACTGACCTTTGGCGTGGGCACGGGGCCACAGCAGCCGGCCGAGGCCATCTGGGCAGCCCACTAAGCGCAGTAAATCCACCGCTGGGATTAAAGCCGCGCGGCAGCAGGTGGAAGCACGGTTGTTTACTGCCTTCTGCTTCCCACCCTGCGTGCTTCAAAGCGCAGCGTTTCGGCACGGGCTCTGAACAGAGCCAAGCTATTAGGTGTTACCTAAATGCTGCGCTGTTCAGCTGTGCGAGGCCATGGATCCCGAGGGGCCAGCCCCGACACAGCTGCCTTGGCTCACCAACCACGGACACGGACACGTCCAGAGCCTCCCAATGCTCCCTGGAAATCTGCATTATTAAAATGAACTGATCCGCAAATCTCTTACTTTATTTGTGTGAGTAAGCGTTTGTTAGCGGCACCCGCACCCATGTAATCACAGCAGCCAGCCCGTCTCCCTCCATGGTGTTCAGTTCCCTTGAGCTCACGGGAAAAATTTGATTTTTTTTTTCCTTGCAAAGCTGTACTGATGACATTTTGTACATCTGTAGATCAAAAGTCAGTGTAAAATAAAGATTTGAAGTTTCTTCTGGAGATAGACTTGATGTTGCTCTAAAGTCATTGCTTCCAACCTCTGGCTTGTACAAGAAAATACCCCCCCCCACACTGACAGAAGTAAGAGCTTAAACTCTTTCCATTTAAAGATCTTTCAGCACTTTACCATCTGTTCAGTGCCATGGGTCATAAACACTGAAAGGGAGATTAAGGCAGGTTGGCAGGGAAGATACCCATCGGTATTACTGAGCACCTTCTAAGAAAATACTTTTAAGAATCCAGAACTCAAAGGGTGGTGCAGGGAAACCAGACAGACTGAGAGGCATTAAGAAAGGACATCTGCTACTGAGATGGATCATCACAAGGAGTTCATTCTAAATCCCAAACTTCTCCCAAACCAGGGTGGCCAGCTTCCTCTGCAGCCCCTTGGTAAGCCCATCCGTTGCTGAAAGCAAGCTATCCGGATCGTCAGTGTAAAAATGAGAAAGCAGATGGCTTGTATTTAAACGACCTGGGAGCCCAGAAGTCCTGTGCCCTGGAAGTTCAGTACAGGAACGTATCGGCCTCCCAGCCCTGTGGCTTCTTACTGGGAATCAGGATGATCAGGCATGGCCCTTCCCTATCACAGGGGCCATGGCAGAGCTCCAGCCTCTGCCGACAGGCACAACGAGCAAGAATTATTTATCTAACGTTTCAGTATCACACTAACTTAAAGAAAATGAGATTTAGCTCAGAGCCATGTTTTGGCTTTCAACTTTGTTAACAAGGAAACACTTTCATAGGGACTTAAATGGTTTTGGACATTTTCCTTAGACTAGCAGGAGTAGTGGGGAGGTGACAGCATCCTTTTCATTAACTACCAGCTATTCTCAGAAAATAAAGCTTTTTTTTTTTTCTTGTTCCTGCCTTGTAAGAAAACACCAAGCTCATGTTCAAGCCCCTTGTTAACATTTTAATGGCTGATTGCTCATTAAACTGAAACGAATGGGTAAAGCAATCACTATGTTACCCGAATGTACACCACAGTCCACAACACGCAGTCGGCCTCTCTTCTGAACACGAGCATGAAGTGCTCTGAGCCATGAAGACAGAAACCTGATTTCAGAGATGGAGGGCACTGACATTTCCAGTGGTGCCTGTTACTCCAGTGCGGGCTGCGCAGGGTGGAGGTTAACAGTCCTCTGGAGGCTGAAATAAGGCAAATGCACTTTCATGTGAGATCCCTGCCTCAAGTTCCACTCCAATTACTTTGGAGTTGTGTTTTTTTCTTTTTTCTTTTTTTTTTTTTTTGGGGGGGGGGTGAGAGGAGATTGGTTTGATTTCATTTTTTGTCGTAAACATTTTTAACATTTGTGACTATTATTGAGAAAGCATGTTCACTCATCGGCTTCTCACCTTCCTTTCAAAAATACATCACTCTACAGAACCTAGCATCTGCACATCTCAGAAGCTAATTGCAAGTCTTTCTGCAGGCTTGGAAGATGATCATAATTATGTTCTGTCTTTATGCAGGAACCACCCGCTGAAATTCCCAAGGGGGAAGCTGAAAAGCAGTGCCCAGGGAGCATCCGCACAGGGCTGGCAAGCTGAGGGCCACCTGAAGGCTGCAGGTCAGCAATGCTGCTTATTGCCCAATATTTTTTAGTCTTGGACTCAGTAGATAGGGTAAAGATACAGGAAGTAATTGCTTCTGGGCTTTTACAGAAAAGGTTATTCCTATTTTTAGCTGTGGTCTCACTATCCCCTCCCTCCTGACCCAAAGCAGCCTGCCAGCCTCGCTCCCCCAGGGCGCAGAACCAGGAGGCGAGCAGGCATTGCAAGGCTGGAAAGAGCTGGCCTGCAGGCTCACCTCTGAAAGCGAGCTCCTGGGAAAACGTTTTACAGGGATCCACATTTAATGATGCTTCTGAACTTTGCTGTGTACAGGGCTGGCCCACCCGCCCTCTGTGCCTGGCCACATCATGCCAGAGAGCTGAGTTGTGCTCTGCCACCCCTGCTAGCTGAGCTAGGTTCACGTTCACCTCCTGAAGTCCTGAAAGGAACTGGCATGTGCATCAAGCCGTAGCAACACCTTCCTCCCATATGCCTTGCCGTAGACAGAAGCTGCTTTTGATTTATACCAAGGACAACGCAATTCCTCAACTGAGAATTCCCAATTAACACACCTAGAATTAGACAAGGACTCACGGCTAAAATGTTCCTTGTTAGAAGTGTCTTAAGAGCGAGACATTCATCATTTCCTATGCTAAAGGCCCCCATTAATTGGATAAATGTCTCTCTACGTGAAAAGTATGGCAAATCACTGAGCTTTCAGAAAGAAACCCTATTTTCTACTTCCCAGTGTTTCACACTTTTAGACTCATGTTAGTTACTTGATGTTATTTCTTCAGTAACAAACGGGTAGGACTGCATAAGGAAAGCCAAAGGCACATTCCAGCAAATTTTAAATCTCTATTGCAAAGCACGACTTTGTCGTCATTTCTGCTTGTGAGAAGTGGGCTTGATGAGCTCTTCCACTGACGCGAGTCAAGAACTAAGCTTCAGATACATGTTTCAATTGCTTTTTACAAGTGCAATTGACTGCACAAGGTGCGAGTCAGTAAGAAATCAGGCTTGAAGTGTTTTCTAAATAAAAAAATAAGCCTTTTTAACCTAATTAGTTCACTGATCCTTCCTTTACATAACAAATATACAATGTGCACTGTTCCTCTCACTCCACTGCACTCACGCACGTGGAACAAAGAAGGCTGGATGTATCAGCTTCTTCAGCTAAGTTCTGGCCACATTTTCATCTTCCAGACCTAATTATATTTAACCTAAACCTCTTGCTAAATCAATGAAAGAAAAGCTGCTCCTCTCCCTCATAAATAGGAACATCAACAGACAATGAGTGCACTGAGGCCGTCCCAGGGCGATGCAATACGGTCACCCACCAACACATAAGCTAATTTTAAATTTTAAAATGATGTGGATCCTGTCACTTTCATAAGGTCGCCCTGATGTCAAGCAGATGATCTGAAGGCAGAACGCTTCTGTTTTCCAGGTGAAAGACATCAGATCTCAGCTCCAGATCTAACTAAGGCAATGGGAAGAGATGTTTCGTAACCAAATGCCAGCTCACCACAAACACAGGCCTCCTCATACGGGGAAGTGGAGACCACTTTCACCCCAAGGACAGCAACCACGCTACATCACCACCGCTTCACACCAAGTGAGAGGGGAACTGCACTTCCTCTTGAGACCACAAGTGGCAGGAAGGTGGCCACCCTTCAAAAAGTAACTCTATTAAAGGTTCTGCCTGCAGCTTCAGCTCCTGGAAGCTCTGTTCTTCTAAGCCACACCATTTCTTTGAAGCGTGCTTCCAGCACCCAGCTTACAACGACACCACCTGGCAGCAGCACAGCATTGGTGAGGATCCTTAAGCAAACATTACAAAAGGAAAGCAAACTTGAGTGAGTGTGTCCTCCAGCAGATCCAGCAGGATACTCAGGAGCATGTCGCGATGTACTCTACTAGCTGGAAACACCGGGAGGCAGTTCCTGCTCGGCTTTCCCCAGCTGTGCAGGTGTTGGAAGAACAGCACCCAGCACACACGGAGCAGGTTTTCTCAACACACCGGAGCCACAGTGCTTGTTGTGTAACTATCACAAAACCACATGCTTAATAGGCATAAAATACAAAATACGCACAGACAAGCAAGTAGACACTTGATTAAATTAAAATATACCGCAGTTAAGGGTTTTGCCAATATTTGCCTAAATAAATCAACTAGAAGATAAAGCTTTTCATAAATAAAAGCAGGGTTTTAGAGAATTGGTCTTGAATTGTTGCAAATTTCTTCAGAAGCCAGAGGTTTGGCCTCCAAGTTCCAGCTGCAGATAACTTCTGCAGCAGAGTTATGAGAGCCTGAGGCAGATCACAGAGGGGACTGGAGGACTGAATTCATCCCCGGTATAACTCCACCGGGGACAACGTCAATCCAAATTGATATTATGCACTCATTTGCTGGGTGCAAAGAAGCCATCTAATTAGAAGCAAATCACATATTAAACACAATACAGCTGACTCGCAATAATACCGGAGTCTCTTTTCTCTCTTCTAATGTGGGTAGCAGAAGGTCTATGGTTAAAAATAGAAAGCCTTTCTTTATGGTGACAGCTAGCTACTTCAGCAAGCAGAAAAGGGACATAAATATACCTGGTGCCTCTTTGCACTCATGCAGGAAGCAGCAGCCATTGGAAATACATGTATTATTTAAGGTTTGGAGGTAACAGGAGGCAAAGGTATGGTACAGCAAAAGGCTGCCTTAAGAAACTGCTACGTATTTGTTTTAAGGGTTTAAGTTTGAATTACAAAACAAGCGTCCAAAAAAGCTCTCTTAACTCTATTTTTCTCCATAGTGTAACTCGCTCTAGAGGTGGTTTAAGGTAATATTAAGGTGGTTAAAAAAAACATTTCTCCTTACCTTTATCTGGGCTGAGGCATTTAATGGTGCTTGCATCATCCATATTCCAGTGAGAGAATCAAGTGAACAAAATACCAGAGGAAGCAGCAAAGACCATATGTACATCACTTATATTTCCAAAGCCTTTTTTAAATCATAAAAAATTACGTTGCAGGTTGGTCTTTAATGCAACATCAGAAAGTTCCTAAGGATGCTGGCTGCTTCTGGTCTGAGCAAGCTCATTTTTTATTCCCTGTATAGTAGTGTATCAGGAGCTGCTGACAGGTAGAAACCAGCACAGGAGCTAAATGAATGTTACCAGCCTTTCACTGCAACTCAAGTGTTCAGCCACCTGGGATAATCTTTTATTAACTCTTTGCTTCCCCACTCTCAGATAAGATACATGCACCTATTTTGTTTCACTCCAAGAAAAAAAAAAAAGCACTCAAGGAAATGCTTGTGTATGTTAGGAAATGAGTAAAAAAGACAACTCACTTGTAATTCCTGAGGGATGGTTTTCATTCAGTAGGAAACCAACATTAATGGGGAGCTACTTCATTTGAGAAGGAAAAAAAATAATCTCCTGTTTGTTTGAATACCTCCCCTGTGTTCAAACAGCATCCCACGTACTGCTAAGGTATACTCCCATGCTTACTTAGGTTGAGAAATCGAGTCTACAGTTGCTGATTAAAAATTTGCACGCTGTTGTCTTCAGACTTCTGATTTTTTTTCTTGGCAAAGACAATGTATCTCCCTCATTAACTTGCAGAGAAAGATTAATAAAGAATTAGGGAAAATGGCCAACAAGTGATGCACATCACTGCATGCTGTGTCCCCAGGCACAAGATGGCAACACCTTCAGGTCTGCCTAAATTCTAGAGAGAATTCTCAAGGTGCATCTTAGTATGAGGGTGCTGCCTAAGAAATCCCAACTAGAAACAGCTCCTGCCTGCTTATGTGCCACTGAAATACACAGGGTAAGACAATTTGTGCCTTTGAGAACTTGAAATCTAAACAAACAAGCCTGACAAATGAATGGAAAATGTAGTTTCTTTTAGATAAGGAAAACTGATGCAAGGGAGCAGGGTGAGAGGGATGAGTAGGCAGCTCAAAACACAGAGCACAGCTGCTGGAGAAGCTGCCGCCCTTCATCCTGCAGCTCTCAGACACGGTTGTTCTTCTTTACCCCTCCACACCGACCACAGCAAGCGAGGTCGATGCATTTCTGACGTTTGACATCGCCATGCTGCCCTGTAAGTGTCAGGCTCCAGTCTCGATCTGCTGAAGTACCTGAGTGGCTGTGCAATGCTTACAATTACCTTTCATCTGATTCAGTCTTTCCACAGCAGAAATGTCAAGTCTCGTTCATAGTTTCCAGTTGTGAGAGCCAGACTGCCCTGCTCAGCCTCGATGCTATCTCATCTTCGCACCTTAGGCACCAGTCAGCATTCCAGACGGATCGATAGTCTGCAGGACCTGACATGAAAACCCTACACCTCTCATTTAGGCATGAATTCCACTGTCCTCGCCATCTAACAAGCAACTCCAGGATTTGGCCCGTGCCTATGCTCAGCAAAACACTCCGTTTGCTTACTCTTTTTCACTGCTAACTGTATATCCCCTGAGATACCATCTCCAGAGCAACCCGGTTCAGGTGCACTTCAGGAGCATTTACAGCAGGAGCCCCCTGGGGCACCCTGTATTTCCATCACATTGCATTCCTTTTCTTTCTGTTGCATCCACTGCAATTTAATATATGCTTCCCAGGGCAAACACCCAGGACCCTCGCTGCTGTCCTATACCACGCAAACCCAGGCTGACAACACACAAGACAGTGGTGGGGCAGGAGGCACAAAGATACTGCACACATCACCATGAAACTCTACATACAAAAAAACACACGCTGCATACTTGGTTGAGGTTTGGCAGACGTCCTCCAAGCTCCTGAATGAGACGATCATTTCAGACACAGCCTGCTTGACTGCCGAGGCACCAGTTACTCCAGGATAAGCAGTGGTAAGTCCCTACACAGAAAGCAGTGCACATTTCACGCGCTGGTGAGTTATTTGCTATTAAAATACACCAATCCTCAGCAAAAGCAAGTCAAAAACTAGATCAGACCAGAATATTTTAAAGGCAAAGTACGTGTAGCAGCTGTATATATTCCGAATGAACACATCTAATCCTCACGGGAGCCACTCTTCCTACAGTGCATCCCACGGATATAAACACATTTATGGGGGACATCACATTTAGTTCTGTGCCCACGAGGGCACCTGGCTTTCAATACCTGAAGCATTATTCAAAGTAAAATACCAAGAAAATAAGTATTCAGGAGGTAGCAGTTCATCTTTCAAAGCTAACAGATTTCTATATGCCAATTATTTTAAAGTCCACAAGAAACCCAGCATGAAAATGAATGATGAGTATGAATCAACATCCATTGAGAGCACAAATGTGATGAAATTTGTATCTGATTTGTTGGGCTGTTGGAAAATAATCCATGTAAATGTTACAAATGATCTTGCCTTTCTTTAAAAAGGCTAATTAACTGATCAGCCACTCAATTTCAATCAAAATTTGTTGGTTTTCGGTTTAGTTTTGATTTTAAATGTCAACTACCCAAATGTGAGCCTAGAAAATGATAACTAAGTACCGATTCTGAACATACATCATCCCTATTCAATAAAATACTTTATCTCTGGAAGCTTCACTATGCAGTTAGAACAGGATCACAGAATATGCATCAGCAAAGCATCTGAATGCACAATTCATCAGGTTTTTGTTTGGTTTTGTTTTTTTTTTCAATTGCTTTAGTGCAATGAAGACGAAGCGGAGAACATAACATCCACAACGTCACGGATCTTCCAAGTAACTTCTGACAGCATGGCACCGAGCACTCACCGAGAGCCATCCAACTCCACACCAGCGAGTTCCATACCTCACAATTCATGGCACCACTTCAAGCCCTTCTATAAATCAACTTCAGCACATGTGGGTGTCAGAGTTCTTCAGTTTTTGTTCCCATAGCTACGAATGTACTTTACCACAGGAGGAAACAGCAGGTGGCTAAGACAGAACAAAATCTCCATTCTTTTATCATATGAAGAGTTGGGAAGTTTGAAATAAAGGTTTTATTGCCAAATGTTTACGGACAGTTACGAAGACGAACATGATCAGATCAGCAAGCCATAGGATCCTTCCACACATTTATTACTCAGTCAACAGGAAATCCAACCACAGGCAGTAAAGTGACGTTCTGCCCTTGTATCTGATGATGCCACGGGGTTGCACATGCCAGTGCAGAAATAGTTTGTTTTGTTTTAATCTGAGGCACACATTTCCTTTGATTTTCTTGTGCTAACCATCTAGTCTTGAGAAGAGCAAATGTAAATAAGGCCAGTATCTGCCAGCTTGCCAGGTACCCATTCATTTCTTGTCCTATAGTAATTCCCCACAGGTAATAATCCTCTCCCTCTGGCACTGCTGATAAGGCAACAGTATATATACACTTTTAAATCAATCTCCATTTGGTCTTGACTTAATCTGGAACAGATTCGATGTGCAATTTCCCTGATTCTCCTAGATGCCTGGCTCCTAAGGTCATGACACGGTGCTCTGCACTTTTCTATCAAAAGCAAATGAAAGGTTTGGAACAGCTTGTGCACACACCAGAACTTAATCAGTGTGGCTGGAGTGCTGTGAAGCTTCATCCATCTCTATTTTTGCTTTGTGCAACTTTTAGATCAGTTTTAAAGACAACTCCTCTTGTTCAAAGTTCCCAGAATCCTACGGGATTCTCTGATAACAGGCTCTGCTTTAAAGTCTTTCTAAAACCCACGTTGCTTACTGTAGGCCACAAAGAATCTTTTAAATTTAGCCCAGGGTCCCTAGTAAAAGCCACATTTGTCAGCAGAGTGGTAGTGTTACTGAAGCCACTCCATCTCCTGCAGCATCCCTGACCCATGCTGGGCTGGCAGTGGCCACTGGATGCAGCCGGAGAAGTGCACAGGAGACAGCACGGGCAGGGGTCAGCTGCTGGGACAGGGAAGGGAGAAATACTCTGATGTGAGGGTTGGCAGGAGTGGAACCCCATAAGTAAAAGGTTTTCAAAATAGAAAAAGTTGTCGTCTTAGTATCATACTAATAATTCACAATGTATCATAACCATCAATAGCACCATGCTGGAGATCAGGAGGAAAACAAATTATTGATGCGATATTTTGTAGGTTCAAGAACAGCCCGTGTTATTTTTCAGGCAAGAAAATGAACTACTAACCTAATGCACAATCTTCCCATAATCAGTACTGACAGCAGAGCTCGCTCCTTTCAGCAGCAGCCATGGCAGGCTCACTGCTCTGCCCTCGCGGCTCCCCTACACTCCTGGGCCTCCAAGCCTGGGAAGAGAAAAGGCTGTTGAGGAACCAGCAAGAGCCGGCTCTATAATTTCATCTTAGCTCCTTTTCTAATTTAGAGATGAGAAGAATTTAAATACTTCATGGGCAGATTTTCTTCACCCAAGACCCACAAATTCATCTGCCCATTCAGTGTTTTCAGGGAATCCACGTTCATCTGAGAAAATCTGTATTGGCCAAAGTCAGAAGATGCTTGTGCCTAACCAAAGAGGGGGTCAGGCAATAGAAGAAAACGAAAAAGACAGGTTCAAATGGATCTCAGGTCTTAGACAGCCTTAAGAACCAAGCTATCTACCCCACTTATCCAATCCTGCTGAGCTCTCAACCACCTTGCTGAGTAGTCTGTGGCATTACAGCCCCAGCAACACACCCAGTACGCCTGTACACGGCATTTCTGCTTCCTGCCATGTCCTATAAACAAGTGCCCAATATGCTCGCAGAGTTATGAGTAAAAACCTGAAAGTGAGAGACACATCATCTGCTCCACCTTGCTTAAGCAAAAGCATTTTTGGGGGATAGTTTACACTTTTTGCAGAAGTTGGAGCAAAATCTGCAGCTGCTCCTGTGATTTCTGAACACTGCAGTTTTCAGGCAGTCAAGCCAGGAAGGGCTGAAAAATTACATAGTGGGGTAGTCTCAATGACTAAGAGTAGAAGACGACCTGTGTTCTTATATATAAAAGCAGCTGTGTTGCACTCACCTCCATTGTTCTAAACAAATTGAAAAAGAGAAATGCATTGCTCTGTAAAAGAGCTAAGTAGGTAAAGCTTTCACGCTTTGTTAAACTTTCCAGACACTTGAGGGTGTTTAAGATTATGATGCGTGTTAATTTGAGCAGATTTATTATCCACGTGCTCTGAATGTAATGAATGCTTCGCTGTCTTGCATTTTCTGCTTAAATACAAAAACCTTCCTAAAGAGAAAATGCACCTATATGTTGTTTCAGAAAACAACAACAACAACAACAAATTTAGTCACACTGATTATATCTGTAACAACAAATGCCTAATTTAAATGTTTTCCTAGAATTTTATTTTGTTTACACATATACAAATCCAAGTGCCCACAACAGTGGTCAGAATAAAACAGACTTCCTGATGCGTTAGGAATTTGTAAGCACGTGAGATTTTGTTTTAAAGCTGAAATTATCAACTATGAATTGCCACAGCCAGCTCTACTACAATGGAAGATAAAGAAACTCCAACAGAATTTGCATTTTTACATTACAGGTGAAAGGCAAACAATTCTAAGCTCCCTAATTAGAGCATCCAGCTTTTGTTGTTAGAATAAGGAAAGCAACACAAGGAACAGCTGTTACAATGCAGATTTCCATGCCAGTGTACCTGGAGCAGGGCAATGAGCACATACATGAAATACGCACAACTTGATATATGGAAGTACAAATACAGAAATATAGCAGCACAAATATGAAAAGGCCAGAGATTTCATTTAAAGTACTTTGTGGGAAGTGTTAACAGGTTCCATGGAATAACTAATTCACTGTCTTTGCTAATGTGCAGAACAGTCTGGAATTGACATTATCTACAGCAAAGTAGCTCCATCGACAACGACAGAATTTCTTGTTTGTTGAGAAACTTTCTACACAATTTTATCCTGATATGCCAATACCATTTCTAGTATTGCAATGTAATACCATTAAACATTGAATAAGTAGAAAATGCAGTTAGCAATGCCTATTCATGTATCTAAATGAGAGAAGTATCAACATTCCACATTTACTTCCCACCAGTTTAACTCAATGTGCATATTTGTCAGCTTATTAAAAGCAGACAGGCCAAATCAATCTGACTTTTCTGAGTACCTGGTTTCTACATGGAACACTTAGGAAAGATTTAGAGAGAAGTCTCCAAACCTGGCTTCCAGCTCAGACTCTTTTGGCATATAAAGAGGGGAGATGAGTTGGCTCAAGAAAAACAGCCTGTGGCAACTGAATGTGGATCCATGAATTCCAAGGCATTCATGTCCCAAATTTACTTACACTCCTGTTCTTTTGTCATTGCCTTCTTTCAGTTCAACAGCTCAAGTGGTAAGCCTGCTTCCAACCATTTTCTTGGTATGAGCTCCCCCCCCTTTGCTGAACTGACAAACTTGAGATAAAGTTTTGCAGCAATGGTACCAACTTAGATATGTGCTACTCAGGTGTATGTGAATTGATAGACCTTTGCTAATGACACAATCTTAATGACAGCGGGAACAAAACATGGTCATGTTCTGCTAGAGAACATATCGGCTGTCTGTACATGAGAAGAAACATCTTCCTATTACTTGGGTTGCAAAAACTTCTCATAATTTAATAAAAAAAAAAAATGTTAAAACCTTGGCCAGAGAAAGGAAATGTTGATGTAAATGGAATAATATGAATATATTAATGAAGTCCAGTAGCAGCACCAGCTGCAGAATTATAACAAAACCAAAAAGAAGATGGTCTCACGCATTCCTTAGCTACATTACTCTGTGACTTGTATATAGTAGAGGTGAACACAGGAGCCTATAAATACCTGCAACTACTTGTAACAGAGACAGGGACTTTGAGCAAAAAGTCTCAATGCATTTTGATATCACAGAAATGAAAGTATACAGTTCAACAGATAATGTGCGGAAAAGGGTGCAATTTGCAGAGTGAGAGTACAGATGAACATCCAAAATAAGATATCCAAGTCCTACTTGAAAATTTAGGGCTTGATTCTTCACTTCCAAGAACTCTTTCTGCAATGCTTTAATTTAAATTACCCTGAACACTGGTGCAGAATTAAACAGGTCACTGGGAGGAGGCTGCTAGTCCTGGATACTCCCCCTTTAAATGCTCCTTTTTGCTGTCAGCTGAACTGTTGTTACTCCTTCGTTTTAAATAGCTTTCAAACTCAAGACACATGAAGGAAGTGGGGAGCAGACCCTTCCCCAGAAATGCCAACGACAAGTGGCAAATACCCTAAGCTCTGGAGTTTTTTCCCTTTTATTTTTTTTTCCTCCCTACAGCTTGTTTACTGGATTGTTAAACATTCTGGCAGCAAATAGAAGGGGGTGGGGAGGAAGACGAGCTGCCACATTTCTAAAATTAGCATCTTCTGCCTCTGAGAAGCCTGTGGAGATTTAAAAAATTAGGTTTCTCTGCAAGATGCAGAGAGATGTGGAATTTAAACTGTTATATGGCTCATGTCTTAAGCTCTGTTTTATAGCAGAAAACTAGTTCACCTTCCTCTCTGCTCCCAGCTGTCAGTCAGAGACTATTACCACAAAATGTCAGGTCCATTTTATAGAAAGTAATTGTATTCATTTGCCCTGTCATCTGCAAACAGCTCCATAACATCTTCCATGCCAGTTTGCCTACAAAGTGGCAGACTCGCTCCCATTTACAGGTCACTCCTGCTGTGCTGCCGAAAAGGAACGGCGAGGATTCCAGCTCATGATGTGCTCTCCCTTGTCGTTTGGTCCTCAGGAATCAGGTAGGCCCTGCTCAGACAACGAGTTATGTCCTTCTTCAGCCTTTAGAAGGTAAGCATTCATAAAAGAAGCTGCTGTGGTTCAGTAATTGCTGTCTTAGACATGTACATGCAGACATCACTGTTACTGTACTAATTCTGATTCCGAAGTAGAATTACATAAAGTGACACTGATTTTGAATACACATTCTGTCATGCAAGCAGAATTAAGTGACATTTTGATCTGTTATCAAAAAAAAACAAACAAACAAACAAAAAAAAAAACAAACAAAAAAAAAAACAGCCCTCTATTAATATGCAAAATATGACTTCTTTATCTCCAGAATGAGAAATGCTGTATTAAAAATAAAAGCAAGCTGTATGGAAGTACTCTGCGAGCAATCTCCCCAGTTACTGGATCTGCTGAGAACAAATGTCACCAAGTAAGGCCTTTTATCTGGAGGCATGTTTGGAGGCACACATGTTGAAGGAGATTTATTTCTTTGTATAACCTCAAATATATCCCAGAAGACAAAAGGAATTCTCTCCAAACTTGCTCCCAAGTATCACCAACAGGGAAAAACACTGAAAAAGATTAATCATTTGTGGAGCAGCACAACAAGCAGACGCTGCTCTAGAGGCTGGCATTTTATCACGTTGAATGACAGAATGAGAGCATTGTGTTTTTTTTTTTTCTCTAGACCTCAGTCATGCACAGCCAACATGTCCCATAGCCATGACCATGCAGCAGCTTTGACAGGAACAAGTTCAGTGGCCTCAGTTTTGGTTTAAATATAACTGCACCTAATGGCACGTGGGCTGCAGGACGTGCGGGACAGTGTAACAGTGACCCACTAAGGCAACATTACCTGCAGCTCAGAGCATGTCACTGCCAGAGGAAGAGATCTTTGCCTTACCTCTCTGAATTAGGAAGTGGGGATGAATACAAGATGTTGAGGAGAACAGAGTTAAAAAAGCATTCTAACCGTTTGTACAGTAACTTGAAGATTACAGTTAATCTGCTTTTGCCTTGATAACCTTGCATTAACCCCACAGACTGTCCCTACGCTACAAGCTGTAGACTAAAACATTCTTTATTCTGGTTCTTCTTCAGAACAAAGCCACTTCACAGGAGTAAAATAAGTACTTAACCAAGCACAACAACATCTCTTCAGGTCCCAGACCTCTTCCAGTTCCTGAGCCGTAGCTATTCCAGTAGGAGAGTAAAGTGTTCAGCTAGCCTGATTTTCTCCATACCTGTTTCCCACATGTAAAATAGATGACAGCAATTTTATGCCTCACCGTGCCATAAGTGCACAGAAGCCTCTGAGATGCTCTCAACAATGTAAATAAAATATCCGAGATCTGTGATAGCAGCCAGCTATTTTAAAAGTCTGATGCACTTTGTTGCATATCTGACCCAAGTGAAAATACGTACTAGGAGTAGTTTTCAGTCCTAGACAGCTTTATATGCTACATTACCCTGATGTTTCCTATCACACCCTGCGGCAATGCAGCTCCCCCAGCATCCCACACAAAGCTACAGCCACCCCACGCGGAAACAGCAGGTACTTTTTTATCATATGAATGGAAATAGGTTGAGTTTCCCACGCTGTTTTTACTACCTTGGAGCAAGGTTGGCCTTTTGAAGAGGATGAACCCCTCCCTGCCAACTGACTCCGACCGCTTTGCATCCCCAAACTCGACATGCAAGAGTATCCTGGTGACTGCTAAAATGCCTGCTAACAGCACGTAGCTCTTGCTTGGGGTCTGAATATTCCAGGATACTCCTGTTCCAAACTAGCAGGGCTGCTTCTCTGTCTACTTCTTGGGGTTTCTTATTTTTTCTGCTTAAAGCTGGGTAGCATGTCAGTGAAGAAAAACACACCAAAACATGATAATGAAATTCACCTTGATGATGTTTTACTGCATCCCACTTAAGCTACAGGGCACAATTAGAATGGTACAATAAAACCACAAATTCCAAAGTTTAATATCATCTCATTATACTGGTTTTATGTAACACAATGCCTCGCCAAATAACAGCGCTTCAGCAATCCTCAGTTTGATTTACCATCACACCACTGGATGAATTGAAAACACAATAATTCTCAAACCACATAGAGCCCCCAACTGAAATAATGATGATGATGATGATGATGATGATGATAATAATAATAATAATAATACGACATCAGTTGCTGTATTCCTGAAGATTAACCAGCCTCCAAAACCAAAATTCAGACTAACACCACAAGAGATTAGATAAAATGCTACAGGGGGACAAATTAGTGGTTTATTCTACTCCTGTTACAAACCTCCTTCCTTATAACAAAGGTATTTGCCTAGAATATCTCTCAGCACTTTTTAGATATCAGAAATACCAGTGAAGAGTACTGCAGGAGAGAATTCTGAAAGGTTTTCTTCCATGATTTCTACAACAGCAAATGCCCAAAATCATACACGTACTTTAGGCTAAAATTTGGTTTATATATAGTCAAGTCATAACAGCTACTGACTCTAAAAGTACATGGGATTACAACATATACTAAGCAAAATAACCTTAAATGAGATGTTTCTGAACAACAAAAAATAAACATGTTTAGTTCCAAAACGGAAGAAATAGATTCATTTCAACATTGTGAAATACTTCTGTAGTATGATCTGAAATGAAAAACAGTAAAATGCAACTTATGTGCAACCAAACATTTCACGTTTGGTGAAACTACAGAGATTCAAATAAATGGCTTCATCAAGCTTCTCCAGCCATCTCTTTAAGGGAAACCACTGCCCGCAACAACCCAATGAATTTAGTCTGTCCTCAGTATCCAAAGGCCATGGTTTGTTCATTCTTGGTAATAAATTATGAATACCCCCCTATACACATCTGTTACTCAAATCACCAGCTAAATAATATATGAATAAATGAAGAGACTCCTCTTAGGGGAGAGAGCTGTGGGGGACCAAACTTTGAACGATGTGCTACAGCAGCAAGCATCAAAGCATTACTATCAGGTTTGACCTCAGCTGGGTTTTATTTTTTAAAAGGGCTAGAACTGAACTCTATGAACATGAATGGCTAAACAGCAGGGGCATGGCATAAAAGCTTGCCCAGAAAATATATGGAAGAAATACAGGGAAAGAATTAAACCCTAAATGAAGAAAGTGGGTAGAAAGAAGAAAGAAGTGATGCAATCTGAAAACACAAAGCCTGCAATAAAACCACAGGTGGAAAATGGCTACTCACGAAAGCTTCTAAATTCATTCTAATTTTCTGTAATTCTAAACTTATTCTAAAGACACAGACAGTCCTTGACAATATTCACCCAGTCAAACCAACCACACAGCTATGCCCAGTAAAAGCACAAACTTTGTTATTCTTAGTAGTTCATTCTGAGATGTCATAAATTTCTAAACACATGTGCAAATAATTTATAATTTCTGTTATGCAGAGATCTTACTGCTGCTTCAGGCAAAAAGAATCCACATTAAAATACATCTTCAAATCTGTATTTCAAAACAATGTCTTTGGAAAGGGGAGAAAGTGAACGCTATACTGCATTAGGCTGCATCTCCACATAAAACGACCCTGAGGTATATTCCTAGAACATCCAATTAAAGCTTGTTAGACCAAAATTTGAATAGATTTGAAATGAACCAAAATTTCCCTAAGAGATCAAAGGATGAAGAAAGCATTCTTATGTCACAAAGAGAAGGTAAGGGGAATTAGGCTCATTCTTACACGCCCTATCTGATTACGCTCTGTCTAAATCAAGTAGTCATGGATTATACTGGCTACGTTGATTCCTTGGGCACAATCTCTGATGTGTTGCTAAAGATACCTGATCATTAGCCGGTCTGTTGAATTCCCTACCAGCATTACACACATAAGCAATTTTTCTTTCTTCCTCCACGGAGGTAGGTTGATCTTGGCAGTGCTACTTTTAGTTCTGTCCTGTGGATGTTTCATTGCAATTACATCTGAAGCAGGACAGTGCGTCCAGGTAATTGCCAGGCCTCCTTTTTCAGTATGCCTCATCCACTGAGAGCATAAGCATCACCTGTTCAGGTGCTGGAGAAAATTTATTTCTCTGTTGCAGAAATGAAGTGGAACAATTTGTCACTGCACAACCTGCTGTCCCTGAATTACCTAGCTATGCCATGTGTTTCACAACAGAAAAAATAGCACGGGACTGTCACACAACTCACTCCAACCTCTGACTTTTATTACTGCCTTGATTTTTTTTGTTCTGATCGAAGTGGGAAAGCTGCATAGCTTAGATGTTACTCAGAATCAGCTAACAACTTTTACTGAGAAGCAAAGAGCAAACCGCACGCAGAACTATCAGTCAAATTACCTGAATTCACTGTAAGAAATAAAATTATGGTCTAAACCAGGCAGCAAACCAGCCCAGACTCTCTGTTGATATTTACTGGCAAAATCATTCTGATACCAGAACTGATTTATGAGCCATCACAGCTGCAATACCCAGGGAATACAGGCTTTATCCGTATCCTACATGTCAGTAAGATGTCTGTAGGACCTAACATCTGGTACTCGCACTATTAAAACACCTCTCCCAGTGGAGGACTGATTATAAGCATCACAATAGTACTGTGGCAAATGGATGCTAGAAGAGTAGGGAATGTTATATATAAAACCTACAGAGAGAAGAAAAACACAAATAGAACTGGTCCTCTGGAAAGATATCCCTAAGGTCACTGGTTTTGTGGACACAGAAAGAAAAAGAAGGTAGCGGTACACCCCACAAGAGAGCAAGTACACATTCCGCAGAGCTCAGAACAAACCCTGGTCTCCCTTCTGCATTTGCTGAGGACCTGGCAGTGTACAGCACCTGACTGCCTGCGGGTGCTTTCGACAGTTAGATGTGTTCCATGTGTTAGCTGTAATTTACTTGTCAGTCATTTACTTGACTAATTGCCTACTCAAAGTGGTTCATCACACACGATACCTGAAGTGTAACAACCACCACTGAAGATGCAATAGATTTGCCCTCAAACAGAAGACACAAGTAACACCATCCTCTATATAAACATGCTTTGTCATGAAATGCATAACTGGCATGTGCATACAGAGAACCACGAAAACACACAATGCTGGAGAATAAGTTTCTGATTTAAACATCTGCTAATGGCTTAAATGAACGATGTACCATAGCTAAGCCAAGAGGGACAACACAAGCAAATCTGATCAGCAGAACCTACAAAGCAAAACTCCTGTATAACCACCAAGAGGATGCAGGTACGTCAGACCCCTGTGGCAATTAGCATAAGGGTTTCTATTCCAGATAGCAATGATTAACGACAGTACGAAGTGGTATGTAAAATACAGCACGCTGCATTGTGGGGTGGTCCCTCTAATTTAAAAGGCAACCTCTGTTCCCTCCACCAGCAGACTGCAAGGCACACATAAATGTAGGGTCTGTAGCTAATGAAACTGCTCTGCTGTAAGCAAATTTCACGGAATTAGGAATTGCTATGTCTTGAGCATTACCATTTCCCTGATGCAGTTCATATTTCATTTCCAGTAAGTGGAATGGATTTTAATTTACTTAACACTCTTTTTATTCATGTAGATACTGTGGCCATAATTAATAAAACATGCCAACAGAGATAAAAGAGCTTCTGAATGACAGTGTACTGGTAAGATTTTTAAGAAATAATATCCTCTAAACACAGTCACCGACAGCTAAATTAATATCTCTGGACAAGTGAGAAAAGAAGGAGTTATCTGATGTTATCAGAGTCCAACTAGAAAACAACTGTGCCCATAAGCACAAGTGCAATTTATCCTCTAGCTAAATTTCAAGTGTATATGGTAAAAAGAATAAATTCACCTACTGTGCTTCTGCTGTGGGCTTCCTAAATCCATTGTCTTCTAGAGATAGGATTATTTTTTCCCCATCTGCCTCTTTCAGAATGTAAAAATACTCAGCATTTTCCCTCCGTCATGCTCCCTCTTCTGCAAGTCTCTTTCTGTTTGTGTGAGAAGGCAGTTTAAGTTTCATCCCATTTATTAGCTCAGCCACTGAGGAATCTCTGTCAGTTTTCTGATGGTACAAGCTCCTCTACTTGTAGATAACACCCGAGGAAATGGGGGAGAGAGAAAAGGTAAGATTTTATCTGAACTACTTTTGCTGGAACAATTAACACTTCCCTGCCTGGCATCTCCTTTCCTGGTATCTTCAGTGTCAGGTCCTTCGTGGCAATAGGAAATTCCTTATGACAGCTGTTTAATCCTCATGCTCCTTTTCAGATTGCCTCCGCTTTTCTCTTCCCCTGCTTATCAAGAAGTGGTACCTGATACCACCGTAGCCGTGACTTCTTACAACCGTACGAGGCGTCCCTTTTCAATCATGCTAAAGGGAGTAAGGATCCCAAATTCCATGGACTTTCTAAGTCTACTGCGATCCTTAGTCACTATCAGCTAAAAATTCTAGAGATCTCTATTAGTTGGTGGAAAATAAGCGTCTAATTTGGGTTATTCTTCAGTTACAGTATTTTTAAGCCTCTATCCCTGAACAGCAAAAATAACAGATCAAAATTATTTGCAAAGAAATGTACCTGTCTACCTACCACCTTTATCACAAAGCTCTGAACTTTTTGAGCTGAGAATCACTTTTGTTCCTTTGCCCTGATTTTACGCTCATGTAAAAATGGAGGATTTTGCTCCCCTTTTCTCAATCACCTGGGATCAGGAGAGAGTTTTAACTTTTTATCCCTGACCACAGTAACACTACTACAATGTAATTTTTGTCTAGACCTGCATGTGAAAAAAAAAAAAAAGAGCCTCTTCAAGTTCAGTACAGGATGCACCAGAGTTAAGGGGATGAAGATGATCTCGAAACAAGTGCAAAATCTTTTGCTTTCTCTTCCTTCACAGAGCCAATTGTCTGGAACTTCAGCATTTCAGGGAGCAGCATTTCATACCTTCTGAATGGTTTGAACACTTGGTCTCAATTCTCTATTAAAATTTTGGCATGTTAGCCCTAGGCATGGTTAAGCAAGCATTATTCAGAAACTACTCTACTGATCATATCATTATGGAAATGGTCAAAACTCTGTATTTGAAGATCTGATGCTTATCTAACTTTCACAATTATATAATGCTGCACAATACAGTACTTAATTAACAACACTCACATAGTTAAAAACACAAAATGAAAGAAGCTTTAAATACAAGAAGGTACGCAGGCAGAGCGACAAGGTGACATTATCATATAAAATTCAGGAAAATGCCAAGGCATATTTTAACATATTCAGATCCTTGATGAGCTTATTGCCTGAACCTTACTTCTTCATCTCCATTCAGAGAGGCATCTCCTGAATGCCTCCCAATACCAAAGGGAAAAAGGAAGTTGTTATTGTAGAACAAAATAAAAGACTAAACCTGTTAATGTTTCTGTACTTAAAATGCATGCGAAACACCTCTCACGGTCCGGGTAATGGAAGCCTTATTTGTTACTTGAGATAAGGACTACGGCTAACAAAAAAACACACACACTTTTGAGACACCAAAGTGTTTGTAGAGGCAACTTCCAGCTCTGGAATGACCAGATGTGCACACTACATATGTTCCTTTACAGGGCTCCTTAGCTCCAGTATTTGCAAGGGCTCTTACCATTCATTAAGTGTAGAAAACCACGATGATCTGCTTCAGAAGACAACCAGTCAAAGTTTTTTGTTCTCTCAAGAAAGAAAGCATTCCTCTCTCAAATATGAGGTATTTGATCTCAGATCTAATTTGCAGAAAAAATAAAAAACAATGATAAAAAGAGAATTCTTGCTTGCAGACGATGAGCATTTAAATGTTTGAGAATGTAAGCACTTTCTAGAGCCAGGCAGATTTCACATTATCACACAGATAGGTATGGGTTGGATTTTAAAAAGCCAATTACCCAACTCTAAACGCAAATCAAAGCCAGGCAATAGAGCATGTTTTAAGACACAATGGCTAAGAGTAGCTTGGCTATAACTGCATTCATTTTTAGAGGGATTAAATTTACTGTAACTATCAGCAGATACAAATAATTCACTTGTGAGAACGTGTAGGAGGGAGAGATTTCATTTACAGTGTTTACAAGAGCTGCATCCTTTTGTGAGCTGGCTTGACTGACAGATTTAATAGCCAGATCTTAAGAACTTCCCACTGATAATGCCAATATCATGGAACTTTGTTAAGGAATACTGCATTTCCCCCACACACCCCCATCTTCGACAGCCGCAGAGGCTAAACCTCACGCAGGTGAATGAAAGAAACATTTTCCTCTTGCAGCATTATGAAGACTTGGTCTGTGATTGCTCCAGCACTGCTTCGCTCAACCCAGCACGCAGCTTACTCCCTCTAAACATACTGCTCTTATTCTGACCATCTGAGCATCATTTTTCCCTATTTCTCTAGTTTCTAAGAATCAAAATACGACCACTACATAGCCAGAACGAACAGTTCTACATCTCTCCTCCTGCATGGCAGCAGCAAACAGCCTCATGCAAACAGCCTGCAGCTATGCACACATGCCGTGCAGTATTCTGGGGTTTCTTGTGCAGTACTGGTCATATACTGTAGAAGAACCATATTTCTGCATCACCTTTGTAATGGTACTGTTCCTAGGAACTGCCTAGTACCCGTGGAAATGGGATATGCATCCCCTTGTTCCAAAGTCTGTCCCTCTCCTTCTCGGCGGGGTTTGTGCTTCCATCCAGCAGATGGCAACAGCGATGCACGCAGCCCCTCGGATCTGCAACATCCTCTGGAATGTGGGCATAAACAGTACTATTCACTGTGCTTTGAGTGTCCCACTTCCCTCCACGCACTCAGCAAATCTCTGCATGCAGCAACAGATACACAGGAGAAAGAATGAGGGAGTGGG